>NC_080032.1:86470229-87138979 GCF_030020395.1 Manis pentadactyla | reverse complement strand
TAATACTCAAAACTACTCCAGGATATTTTGCACAGACATGAAATTGTTTTCAATATTCAGAGTAACTAATACATCGTAACATGTATTTAAGTCTACCCAAGTCATTTAGATTCAGACTCATGTACGAATTATTTATTTTCATAAATCAAGGGGAAAAAATAAGAATGAATGGATTAAAAAACACAGTTGAGTCCAAGAGTAAGATAACAGAACTCTTGGACTCTACTTATCTCATCCTGTCTCTCTCCTTCATTCAGGGAAGACTCAGAGAAAAGAAATAAATCCCCACCAGCACTCCAACCAAGAGAGGGTACTACGTGACCACTGTTGGTTATGTATTCCACACCCGTTCACCTTTCTTTTTGGCTTGAATTCTGCTGAGGTACCCAGCCCATGAGACTCACGTGACCCCAGCCTCAGGGAAAGGTGGGGACTCTTTGAAGTTATACATCCTCATAACCATAGCGATTGGTCCAGTAACACAGGCCTCAGCCAATCAGCACAGAGCATTGCCCTGAACATAAGCTGAGAAAAGCACATGGGGACTTAAAGGATGCCGAGAGAAGTTTTCAAACGGGCTACTGTGTATAGATTTTGGTTCCTCTAAAATACAAGGCTTCAGAAGAGGTACCCTCTTTTCTTCAGTACTTGGGGAATGTAACAGTGAAGCCTGGAAACAGAATTCTCAGAATACTGTCTTGTCTTTGTTTTTCAACAGAAGAAACAAAGCAGACCTCTTTCACTCCGTAAAGAAAGGACAGGAGTGGAATTTCATAACCAAACTCTAGTAAACTGGGGAGGGAAATGTGGTCATCATTTTGCTTTTTTCACAAATGCATGCAAAACAAGAGTTTGAGGAGGTGAACAACGCATGATTTATGTGATACTACCACTGGATTTCTTACTTGTCGCAACAGTCTAAGTGATGTATGCTTATTAAAAATCTTCACAGCCACTTCTTCTCCTTCATAGGCTGCTCGATAAACAGATCCAAAACTGCCATCACCTTTTGGAAAGAAAGCACAAGGCTCTTAAGTGAATCCAGCCAAAAAAGATGAATAAATTAAGTCCGAGTAATTATATCTGCTGTATACCTGAAGAGAAATCTGACCCACCTGTTCCACTGAATGCATGACTGCTTCCTCTTCTGTCCTCTACTCCGTGAACTAAGATGCACCTCAACGTTTTGCACCCACCTTCCTGTCTTCCATCCCCACCCTCCCCACTTAATTACCTCATCTCCCCCCTAACATGATCTCCATATGGAATTTTCACATTTTCATGTATAGCCACAAGCCACATGTATACCTCCTAAACTCTACATTTACAACTTTATTTTAGAGATTCCCCCTGGCTTGCTCCTCCAAATCTCAATCACATTCCATCCAAAGCCATGTTCACCATCTTTTCTCCAAACTAGTTTTTATTCCACCTTCCATATATCTGATAAAAACCTAACAAGCCTCTTTTTGTGGTCATTCTGGGGTGAAAGCCAAAGCCTTACCTGAGCTCTCGCCCCACGCCCAGCCCTGCAGCCAGCTGACGCCCGCTTTGCTGCAGCCCTCACATCCGGGCCTCCCTTCTGTTTCCATCCCCACCACACGGATCCGGAGCCCTGGGTGCTTCCTGGCGACACTGCGGGGGCCTCGTCAGTTCCCACCCATTCTACTTCTCCCGCAAAATTATTTCCCCCATAACTACACTCCGATTGTGTCACTGTCTTGCTCAAAAACAAATTCTGTATTTTCTACTAAATGAAACCCAAAATCAGCTTCGCTAACATACTGTGGCCCCAAATTCCCTTGGCAGTTCTCTTCCTGTTTTACTTATTCTCTAGGGCCAGCTCAGTCACTCCCTTCCCCGTTTTGGTTGTACAGTACAGCTGAGGAGCTTTTAAAAATACTAATGTCTGAATCCATGCTCAGAGGCTCTGATTGAATGACTCCCATGAGGTACTGGTCCTTAGGATGTTTTTTTTTCCTTTTAATTCCCCAGGTTATGGGATGAACCAGAATTGAAAACAACTGTTCTAGACACACTGGAATAGCCAAAATGTCCTGAACATCCACATCTTTTATGCTCTGCTATGTCATCATCGCAACTTCTAGGGTGTTTATTGAATCTATCAGCACACACTGAGAAACCAAGGTGTGAGAAATCACCCATAACCAACCCCCGGGACTATTACTCCTCACTGACATACAGTGCATCCTTATTCGCACAGTATTTACATTCTCATATAGGGCCTGGAAATACAGGTACTTGATTGCTACAAGTGAAAAAACTCAGGAAAATCTACAAGGAAGTAATAACAATGGTAAAACCCATTATTTCTAAATGGTAAAATTATTCATTTATGGGAAACAGAGATATTTTGTATATTTTTGTTTTTGTACTATGTATTTTTAAATGTCTACAGGGCATATACATAAAAATATGTCATGTTCAGAAACCATGTACATTAAAAATAAGAACAGTAAATCATTCATTTGAGTATATGTCATATCTCTATTAGATTATAAACATGTTAAAATCATATCTGTGCATTACCAGTCTTGGTATCCTCCCATCTTACCCTCAATATTCAACTTTTAAAAGCATTAGTTAATATTGTTGGTATTGAGAGAGTTTCAGCAGGAAATAAAGGCTATACGAACACTTAAGCACTGGAATCGAAACAGGATTGGGTAAACAGTAGAGGGAGAAGAGAAGAAAGCAAGCGGAGGGAAAAGGAGAGACTGCGTAGGAGGGATGGAGACTTAATATAGATGCACCTGCTCTGGCTGCCCTTGGTCTGCACAGCTATTGGCGACAAAGAAAGCACTGGAGACCAAGAACGCCTCTTCTCTGAACCCAGAGAAGAAACATTCTAGGGAGATATATATAAAAACTTCAGGTGGGAGCAGTAGAGATTTGTAATTTTTTAAAGCCCTTCCCTATTTTAGAATTACTATCATATTCAAATGAAGTATGAACTGTCATACTAAGAGCAAAAATAAGGTTAAGGACTGTTAGTGTGTATTTGTGACACAATACAACTGTATTGTGTAAATAGAGAGAAGGAAACCTTCCTAACCCATGAAATCACACTGCTGGGGCACCTTCCTATTGTGGCTCTCTGGAAAAATAGTCCCTCAGATATTTGAACTGACTGTTTATAGTTCATAATGCATGAGCAAAACCAAAAGTTTCTGTGATGACTGCCCTTGTACTGTTCACCATGTAAGAACTTACTCACTATGTAAGAATTTGTTCTCCATGTAAGAACTTGTTTGTTATGCCTCAGAAGATTGGAGACTGATGAAAATTAGGCTTGGGGTGGATTAATGATTGTGCATTGAGCATTGACTCCCCTATACAGAATTTTATTGTTGTTAACAACCATTTGATCAATAAATATGAGAGATGCCCTCACAAAAAAAAAAAAAAGGACAGACTTCCAATGGTAAAATAAATAAGTAACTGGGATGTAGTGTAGAGCATAAGGAATATAGTCAAGATATTGTAACAGCTTGGTAGGGTGATAGCTGGAACCTAGAATTATGTATATAAATGTTTTATCACCGTGTTGTACACTTGAAACTAATGTAATGTAATACTGTGCATCAACTACCCTTCAATAAAAAATAATTATCTAAAAAAAAAAAAAAAGTAGTCCCTCAGAGAGAATGCACCCCACAACTCCTCAGACAGACACGCCAAACCCCACACATGTGTATTTAAAACAACAGTCACAAAACAGGTCTATTGATGGTCACAAGTCTATTAAGATGTGTCATTTAGTCACTGCCTAACAGTAGCTGCTACCGGGGGAGGAGTGGTTAACAAAAGTCTGAAATTCACTGCTGCCCTACAAAGAAACTGGCGGAGGCAGGCAATGAATGACCTCCCCAGACCACCCTTGCATAGAGATACTATGGAGTCTCTGACTATACCACATTTTTAGAGGGGTATATTTGATTTGTTTGCATCAGTGGTTCTCAACCAGGGTAATGCTGGTCTGCTAGCCCCACCCTTCACCTTTGGCAGTGTTCTAGAAACATTATTAATCGTCACACCTCAGAAGCAGGGTGAGAAAACAGTACTGACATCAGGCGCAGAGAGGCCAAGGATGCTGCCAAACATCCACAATGCACAGAACAGCCCCCCAAATAATAACCCAGTCCAAAATGACAATAGTGCCAAGGTTGAGAAACCCTGATCTAGACTGCTTCTTGTAAATAAATATGGAATTTATGAGTTTATGACATATGAGGCTAGAGAATGGGCAGTTCTTAAGCAAACATTTTCCTATTTGTGTAATTAATAGAATATAAAACACAGGTGCTTTTGAAGGTGGTCAAAGGTGCAAAGTTACAGTTACAGGATAAAGAATTCCTAAGGATGTAATTGCGCATAATGATGACTATAGCTAACACTGCTCTATGGTGTCTATGAAAGTTTTAGGAGAGTAAATCCTAAGAGTTCTCATTACAAATTTTTAAAAAAATCCTTTTTATTTTGTATCTTTTTAAGATTATGTGCATTTACTATACTACACTGTGGTAATCATTCCATGACATATGTAGGTCAAATCACTATGTTACACACCGTAAACATTACAGCGCTCTATGTCAATTGTATCTCAATAAAATGGGGGGGAAAACACAGGTGCTTCAAAACAAACTTTGTAATCAACATTTCTACATTAATCTGAAACACATGTTAATGAAAGAAAGAGGGATATTTGAAAGCTGTGTCTGATGGCTGGAGACTCATTCAGACAAAGAATACATGTACCCTTTGAATCACAGCTAGGTTTGGTTTTGGTTAAGATCTAGAATTTGGCCTTGACAGTTCAACATTTTGTGTCAACCCACAATTACTAATATATTCACTTTCAGAGTTTCAAAACATTTAAATTCATTCTAAATTTCCCAATCTTGTGAAGGAAGAATAAAGGTACAAAGGAGATTATTGACCTTAACATGTCATGTCTCAAATTTTGGACATTTTTTATGAATGACATGAATGTCCTTGACAGACATGTTTTGGACATTCTCTCTGTGGAAATTTAATTAAAATAATGTGTATATACACATACCAACACATACTCCACAAAGTAAAGTCTGAATTGTCTTCAAATACTATATTTAAATCAACCAATGTTCTTCAAAGTTCCCAGTGACTCTCAGGAATGTTTAGCACTTGAGTATGTCACCAATTTAATGCTTCTGAAATTTTAATCCCAAATTGTTTTTATAACTATTTCAATGAGAATTCATGATTGGTCTATTGAGTAACAAAACTGGTACTATGACTACCTAGAGGTGGTCTTCCTTTACTCATTCCATCTTTATGAGACTGAAAAATGGTTGCATCACTCAACCGAAAACCTACTTGTCTAGCTCCCTCATCCCTGGCAATTACAGCAAATGCAAAAACATATTTCATAAATATGTGTGGTTCCATGGTAGTCACCCCACCTCAAACCTATTCTACAAGAGCTTGTGCACAGCTTTGAATTCCAAATCTGTAACATATGATTTTAAAATGTATCTTTCCAAAGGAAAACAACACTGTAACAAATCTATGAAGACACTAAAGACTATCATAATATAATTCTATTTCTATTTTTATAAATTATAAAGAAAAATGCATCCTAATTTTTATTCTCAAACCAACAAAAGTAGTTACCTAAGAGAAACTCTGGAGCTTGTTCAAATTCCAGTTCATCATCATTCAACATAATATTTCTAGGCAGGTCAGCCAAAATCAAGTCAGGAGCAATCTGAGATATTGGAATGGTGAGCCTCGGCCGATCTGGATTTACCAGGAGGTCCCCTGAGAAGCACATTAAACATTGTTTTAAAAAGACAAATATTTAAGGATATACATAAATTTGTGCTTTTGATTTACAAAAATAATCCCATGTTTTCTATGATTTCTAATCACTCATAGGTTTCCTTACCAATTCTGTTTTTCTCTAGAAAATTTGAGAAACTTCTAAAGGCTCAATTACTATCTGTTTGGAATCTAAAAAAGTCATCCTTGGATTCATTTGTTAGAAAGTAGAATTCAGAACTGCCTTGGACTATCTGACATCTGACTAAGAAATTACCTCTTTTTTCTTTTTTAACTTTGACCACATACATGGAGCACTTACTCTATGGCCAACATGTTGCTAACTTATTTCCATGTATCGTCTATTGAAATCCTCATAACACCTCTATGACAGAAGCTAGGTCAGTATTCCCATTTCACAGACAAGGTTTTGCTGCTCAATGAGCCAGGATTCAAAGTCTCCAAACATTCTTGTGAATCAACAGCACAAGATCTTACCGGTAATAAATATGACCCATTTTTCTGAACTGTCTTTCTCATTGAATATAATATCCCCGAACTCATGTCTCATGGATAAGAATAATTTTTATATTTACAATAATACACACTTCACAAATACTGACAGGATCACTTAGAGACACTTGTAAACCTTATCAGCACATACCTTCCTCTGCCTTCCTCATCAAGTCATCAAGCAAGATTTTTTGGTGCTCTTCACCGTCATTAAAACTATATAATGCCCACTTTTTCAACAGAGTTTCTCCTTCACCACAAATATCTATCTCCAGTAGTCCGGGAAACCATTCCTCCATGAGAGAATCAATGTGGTCCACAACTTGGCCCAAAAGGATGCAACCTACATAGTCCAAGAGAAGTTCATTAACACCCCCTCTGGCCTTTATTCTCACCCAAGGATAGAAACAAGGAGCTATAAAATTAAGGGGGAAAAGTTTAGATTTCTTTAGGAGTACAATTCAAAGTTTGGGATTAATTTCCTTACCTTTTCTACAAGAAGGAACTGTAATTTTTAAGAAACTCTCTGGATGGTCATCTAAGACTTCAGATCCTACCAGACAATAAGCTTCAGGAGACCAATTCAAGTAGATGCCCTGTCGCCAGTACATTCTGTTTGGGCGAAGTACTCGCTCTGAAAAAAGTTTAAATGGACCCAAATGGATCCATAATTATTAACGCATCCATAAACTAAAGGGAAAAAAATCACTATACACGCCACCAGTGACAGTTAAAGATATATTTGTTTTGAGAGAAAGCAGTGGAATCATTGATAGGAGTCTTCACCCATATCTATCAAATACGATATTAAATATTTTACCATTAATTTGCAACAAAATAAACAGAATTCCCAGTAGATTACCTAATACAGATTTCAGAGTCATGCTGTTAAGCAGTTTAATATGTTTAATAAATGAAAGAGAAATATAAATAAATTCTCATAACTTTCAAAAAATAAGTTGGTGGTCATGCTAAAACCAAAACTTCCTGAGCATTTTAGGGCATTGTAATTACCTATATGTTGATTAATTGTAAGCAAGCTAAGATTTATATCAGAGTACAGTATACCTGCATCAGCTTAATTTTTTAGCCCCCCCAAAAAGTGATATTTTCTCTTTGGAGCACTAAGATCTGTCTCCCAGAAGGAAGAACTAGCATTATAAACATCAATCTTTGTTCTTTTTTGTAAACCCCTCAGGGCCTGTGCAGCAGATCTATTATACCCTCTGCGGAGTGATGGGGATGGTCAGGACCTGCTAATGTAAGTAAAACTTACATTAAAACTCCCTGACTTTTAATGGCAGTGGTGGTAATTTCTAGTTTTTCTTTGTTAGTGTGTGTTAAAAACTAATACTCCTAGTAATGTCCCCTTTAAAATGATAGCCTCTGGTCTGCTTTGGCTTGGAAAGCAAGACATTCATTCTTACTGAAAACGTGTCTAAAATAAGAATAAGTGGCCTGAGGAATTTTCTTTGTGACAAATTGTATGAATTTTATGTGTCTTCATATTGATCACTCTCGAGTCTTAGGATCTTATTTTCTGATTTGCAGCTACCGCACAAGTAAGTACATTCTGAAAAAGTGACATTAATTTTAATATGCCTGTCCCCCTAATTTCTCTAAATATGAACTCTTCATGAAATACATACCTCTTCCTGAAAGCATGTAAGGTGAAATTTCAAGCAATCGATTGATTAATCTCGACCAAAATCCCATTGGAAAATAAGGCATTTCGTATAGTCGAATGATAATTTCAGAGTTCTCACAATGCGGAAGCTCTATCACCGGCCTATGGTCAGACAAACTAAAGGAGAAAGGATGCTGTCATTACACAGCTTCATGAAACACCCAACTGTGGTGACCACAGTGTTTTACTACTTGAAGTGGATAAACTGAAGATAAATATTCTAAGCAATTACGCTCTTTTATAATGTCCTTTAGCTACCGGATCTTCCTGCTTCAAAAATTCAATGGTTATTTAATCAATACAAAGGCATGCTCAGATGTAGTAGAGGCATGAATTTTTTTTTTTGGTAATCGTATCGACACTGATAAATAAATTATGATTAGTTATACGTGGACAAGTATGAAGGGTTTAAATAAAACTGGAAAAAATGCATGTCCTAGAAAAAAGTGTACATCTATTTTTAGAATTGGCTGCCATCCATCAATCAATGTAATTTGAATCTTTCAATGTCATATTAGTTTATAACAATCCCCAGCAATGAGAAAATATAAAGCAGTAATAAAAATTTCCACATTATAGGGCTAGGATGTTACCCCTCTCCTCTAAAAATTCACTGCCATAAATTCTTTCAGGACTGTTGAAACTCATTATCTCCCCTGAACTTGTCTAGTATAACTCTCTTAGTACCTTTAAGGACACACACATATATGAACTTCTAAAATAATCTCCACTATCTTTCTTAAGTAATATAAGTAGTAGTAAACCAAATAGCAGTTATATACATAAAAAGTCATTTGCTGTATCTTTAACATGTCAAGTGCAGCGTTTTCATTAAAAGTGAAAGTTATACTTGGAAAGCTGACACAAGGAAATAATTCAGTACATTTATCATAAACCAAAGGTATTTTGACATTTAAAACAATATAATAGATGGTGGATTTCCATAGGGAAGTTAAAATTTTAAGTTTTGGTTTACCTGCTTGGAACCAGCAAATATTCTTCTCCTATTGGCAAAGCAATCTGGAATTTTTCTAGAAGTTTAAAATACTGTGACATGTAGTTCTTTGGAAATCTCTTTTTCTTGGAAAGAAATTTTTCCACATCTCTCCGTGAAATAATTCCTTTAGGGTGTTTTGGATAACCTTCCACTTTCACTGTCAAAATCTGAAAGATTTAAACTTATAAATAATCACTATAATTTCTTTTCTGAAAAGTTTTGAATTTAAGGTATATCATGTCTCCTTGGTCAGTAAAAATGATCAGAACAATTTTAACATTGTCAATTATAACACAGGACCTGATTTCTCTAGCTAGCCAGCCACATAGCCTAGAAGCCCAGTGGGGCAGCCACTCCCACCAAAAAAAACCATTTATTAAATAATGGAGTGAATTCAGATAAAAAATTATACAGATCTTCTGAAATTGATGAACCTCAAGCCTTCCCCAGCTCCAATTAACAGATCATTCTAGTACCCCACATCCTTATTACAGTCTCATCAGTAGTATTTTGCTGGGAAATATCTTCCAGACTGTGTTATCACTACAGGTTTAAAGACCAGCCAAGCCACAGAATAGTGGGAAACAATAAACTGTTGATGTTTTATTCAAGGGTTATTTGTTCACTCCAAGTTTGCAGGTATCTTGTTACAGAGCAATAAAAAACTGAAATACTACCTTAATTTTATCATCTTTGAAAGACCTAATAGTCCTTCAGACCAGTACCATATAAGGCTTATGTTCTTAGGTAAGGAAAGAGAATTTTCAAAGTTCCTCACTCAAGTTTTTAATCAAGATTAAATTACCATGCAAGCTTTCTAATACTCCAACTGATTAATTCAATAGGTCCCGTTTCTATCTCTTTCATCATACAGTTAAATGAGTTTTGCAAACTTCTCTGTGCGTTGACAGAACCTTCTTTAATAAGTTTAGTGACCTAACAGCTTGGGGCACAAAGAGGGAGGATGGGCTCATTAGAGCTTCTGCACCATGAAATTATTTCTGCCATTGACTTGATGATTCATGGAATGAATACCTCTATTTATTTTTGCTGATGGGTGTCAGATAAGTCATTCTTGTTTTCACTTGATTATTTATAGCTTTCATTCTCTTTAAACCTTAATGAAAATGACTTTGTATTTTAATATCCCAGCAGAAATAAAATGATGACATTCATTATTTAAGTTAATAAGAAATTTAAACTATTTTACTGACCCTTTAAATCTATCTTTCAAAATAACTTTGAATTCTTAACTTAATTTTCTTTTACAATATCATGACTACAGTATAACTATGCTAATGAGAAGAACTTTCATGGAGTTTCAACTTAATTACTTCATAGAATCTTCAGGAATTTTATTGGGGGCATGGTGGAAATTTGCTTTTGTTAAATAATGGTGATTCTGATACAAACCACTTCCTTATTCTACTGAATAAGATGTGCTCACCCTAATATCCACATGCGTGCAACTTTAAATGTTCCCAATTCACATGGCAACACACTGCTTTTTGGTGCATACAGAGTCTTCTTGATCTAGAGTTTGGTTATTTTCTGACGTGGCGTGCCTCCTAGGACAAGAAACTCTTCAGGGTCTATTTAAAACTCCCTTTGCTGTGCAGGATGCAGCCACCTACACATATGTTTTACTTAGCTCCATATCTGCCACACGTTCTAAAACTATGTAAATACACCTTTACAATTTTAAACATGTTTTTCATTTCCTAAAATAAGTCTTTAATCACCAAATAGGTCAAATATAATATGCTTAGCATTTACTGCTCACCTACCCTGAACTAGGGCGGCAATGTCGAAGATGATGCTGTTATTATCCTTATTTCACAAGGGAAGAAACAAAGGCTTAAAACACTGAGAAATGTCACAAAGCTGGTAAGGATTCAGAAGAGATTTGGAAACAGGTCATGCTAGCTGTAGAGCCTAAGCTTTACTGTCTCCATTACCATTCACTGGACGAGTGAAATCACATTTTCCATGGCTTATATGCAGAAGGATGAAAATCTACTTTAAACATAGCTACCAAAATAGTACAACTGTCACATTACCATTAATTGCCAAATGCAATAATGTTTCAACATGCTTTTGAGTTTCCCGGTAGAGGATTTCACCCCAATTGAGTTCCCTCTTCAAAATATCTTCCTCTTTTTCCTTAGATGGAATTTAGGAAGTATCATTCAAGATTATCTGAGGAAATTTAATTACCATTATGGTTTAATTAGAAGGAAGATATCTCACGTAAAAAGAATCATTTTAGGGATGCAGAGAGTCACGTGCAAAACTATAAATTAGACTCAGCCAGAGGCAGCTGTTCTCAGCCAGGGTGGTTTTGTACCCCCAGCAGATCTGGCAATGCCTGGACACATTATTGCTTATCATGCTGGGAGGGTACTACTGGCATCTAGAGGGCAGAGGCCCAAAGAAGTTGCTGTAATACACAACAGAGAATTATCTGGCCCAAAACGTCCATAGTGCTAACACGCAGAGACCCTGAGCTAGTGTGTTCTGCGGCAAGCCTGTAGAGACAGATTATGATAACTAATTACTATGAGCCCTTTGGTAATTGATTATCGCTCAGAGAAGAAATCATTTTCCATGTGAAATATAAATGGAGAAAAGACAGTCATAACCACTCTCATCCGAAGTTTTCAAAACCGTACACGCTGAGAGCTTACACCCCACACAGAGTCAAAACTCCCCTCCACGTAGTCTGAATGGAGGTTTCCCGGCCTCATCAACCAAATTGTCTTCCTATATTGACCCCAAGGATTTTCACAAAGGTCTCATTCAGTTGACTTGGTTGCTGGTAACCAAACCAAAGCCATCATCGGGATCTAGAGCAGCACTAGAGAGGACGGGGTACCCACACCTGCGTGAGACGTGAAAGCAAAGGTGTTGAAGTGCCCTCCCTTCTTCCCGGAAGCTCTGGCTCTCGCAGCCTCCCACACAAACTGTTCTGGGGTTCTCTGCACTGAACACAAACTCAGTAGCGCTCGGCGCTCTGAGCGCCACTTGCTCTCCTCATTACCCCCACCCCACAAAACCGGGAGACACCAACCTGGGCCATGACTTTACAAAGCCACTTGGGTTCCACAAAATACAAGTCACTTAGCTGCAGTGCTGGGTCTTGAAAATGAAGAAGGACCCCTGTGATGAAAATCAAACGGTAAAACATGGAAACTACAATATACAGATAGCAAGAGGCTTTAGAGAGAATCTAGTCCAACCTCCTCACTTTATGCATGAGGACACTAATGTGTTGTTAGCGGAGGAGCTGAGACTAAGATGTGGGCATCCCAGTTCCCGAGCTCTGACGTCCCAATATCATAAACAAGTATTTTTTAAACAATACAAAATGATCATACATAAGCGTATTTGAGGCAATGCCATGCATTGCAGAGCATATATTTACAAATAAATAGAAATTCGTAATTTTTTAATATCCACTACAAAGACACATCTTATTTTCAAATATAGGTAAGAAACATAGAATATTGCAGGAAGCTACTGGTTTAGGAATGATGGGGAAAAGGAACAGATTTTAATCCATGTGAAGATATTTTTCATACCACAGAATCTAGGGACCAAAAGGAGCTTCCAGCCACTTACCTTCGAACTGCAAATCAGCTCACACATTCGTAGCAACGTTATACTGATTAAGTACACAATCGTGGGCACCGATGTCAGTGTGGGTTTCTGTCTGTGAGATCATGTTCTCGATGTGCCACACAACAGAGCACGATTTGCCTCTGCAGCTGCATTGCCTCGACAACCGCTGGGTCTCTGAGTGCCTAGTGAGACGCCCCCATCCCCACAGCGATTCTCCTTTGCAGTGTATAACTTCCCACACACCTAATTTATTTGATACAATGGAAAGAGATGACTTGTACTCAGGGTCCCACAGCTCCTGAAGAGTTAAGTCAAGTTCTAGAACCCACATGCTTTAACTCCTGCTCAGAGACTCTGCCTACTACAGCCCTTCAAAGATTTCTAAATGCTTTTTGGGGAAAAAAAAAATGCCATGAATTATGATTCAACATCAGTGCCTATGATGATGTTCTAAAATCAAAAAGTCAGCGGCCTATTAAAGAATGTTGTAGGTATTCTGCTAAATTTGAATGTAAGTTTTATACAAGGTTCAGACACGTTTGTATAAATTACTGCAACAGAGTCTTGAAAATATGTGCAACAAGCAAACACACAAACCTGATTCATTTAGGAAGTGAACTGCATGAGGAAGCTCATTTTCATCCAACTGCAGCTGATTTTCTTTCACCAGCTGTAATAATCGTTTCCGGTCAATTACAGGAAATTCAATTGGCACATTTTTACGCTCCGATAAAATGATTTTCTCAAGTTCTACATAGCAGTCTGGAATCAGCTGCCCCACAACAGGCTGATCTCGGATCTATGTAATGACAAATGACAAGCTGTAAAAATCCAATTTATTCATGTATTTGTCAGGTGGCTGGTAAATTCAGTACTAATAAGTCTTTCACAGAAAGGGGTATATTATTCAGAAGTGTACAAGTTAATAAAATCAAATTGTGAAGAATAGACAAGATGATATTAAAATAAGAAAAATAGGAACATAGAAAGCAATTTGGAAAGAACTATCAAATAAAATAGTATGGAAATATTTATCTAGCTATCCAGAAAATCCATGATAAAACCCAGGATAAGTCACTAAACATGAATAAAGAATTTTCTGTTTTCTGAGATATTAAATGAATATGCAACAGATATCCTAGCATAAGAAATCGGTAAGCATCACAAGAGCTTTTGGGCCTTATTTATTAGATGAAAATAGCCATAGCCTGAGATAAAACAGATCTTCTGCTTGTTATTTGCAATGTTATATTAGCATAATGTATATACTGAAGCCTGGGGATAGGCATGTCATCTCCTCACCCAAGCTATGATTTTTCAAGGAAACTTGAACTTATAAGTTGTAATATTAAATCATATCACTTTATAGTATAAAATAAAAAATTATCGAAACACCAATGATTCTGACATGAGAGAATGATTTTTGGCTGGATTTTGAACACTGTCTACTAGTTGAGAGATGTATGAAATACAGTTTTTTTAAAAGACTGGCCTTAAGATGATGGTTTCTATAACAAAAATCTTTCCTAAACCTTTCTTTCTCCACCCTTGAAATCTAATTCTAAATAGAAATGCAGCTCTAACAAGAGTAAGTAAAATGCCTTTCGGAGCCACTAGGTGGCAAACGCTCCTCATGTCTCGACCCAAGTGCATATTCCTGTATATTCTTTTAACCTGACATTTGTGATCAGAATTTCTACTTAAATTACTAAATTTATTACAAACAGATTTTGGGTTTATTAAACACACACACAAACACACACAATTAAACTTTCTTTCTCTGCCTGTAATTAGAATTTTAAGGACCTTGACTGAGAGCAGCCATAACCATATTTTAAAAACCATATTCACCTCCAGTCAATCAAAAGATTGTTTTCAAATATCACTTCCCCCAGAAAATTAAATATAATTTCACTAACCTCCAGTCTTCATAGTCCCTCTCTTCATCATTTAAAAATTAAGAAAAAATAGAACTTCAGGTTGAAATGTATGTTTAACCCAAGGAAGAAAATATATAGAATAAGCAAGGGTTCTCACAAAAAGCCAATCACGTAGCAAAGGGATGAATTTTATAGGGCTGGGTCACAGGGCCAGCTAAGGATCCCGCTCTGCTAATGGGCTAGACAAGACTGAAAGGGGAATTGTTGACATTATACTCTGCTTCGTCCTTCTTCTCCTTTTAGCTAGATTATCGGGTCACCAACAGCCAAAAAATTTTTAAATAAAATGTATTCTAGAGCCTTCATGGGCACATACTAACCAGGGGGAGACAGGGGAATAGTAGAGAAGAGCCAAGATAAAAGGAAAAGATGAAAGACAAATGAGAGCACACACACACACACACAAATCTCTGATACATTAAAAGCTGCTATTTGAACACAGGCTGAAGCACCTCAAGAAGGAAGAATTAATTAAGTTCTGGCTGGCTCATTGATTCGGGTCATCCTGAGAGAGTCACTACCAAATGAATTTTCAAACCAATATGCCAGAACGATGCACCCATTAGCAACATATACCTTGCCTCAAATAAAACCGCCATTTCTCAGAGCATCCGTTTTACTTCCCTGTAGAGTGCTGCCTCCAGAGCTCAACCAGGGGAAGCTGGTTTCCTTGACTGACAATGATACCTTTTGCTAAATTAGACTAAAGTAGCCCAGCTGGATGAACCAACCAACCACATTAACCACAGACTTTGCTTCAATTAAATTTAGGCCTTTTCAAAACAAACTCATCCTCCAAGAAGTCCTTTTAAAACTACAATATATGCTTTGGCAACGATGATAAAAAGATAAGCTATCAGGATATTATAAAGGATGGCCAAGCTCTCGAAGGACAGGTACAGTCTCCAAAGAAAAACACCAGGATAACAAGAATACTTAATTAGATTTATGAATTTTGCATATTTGTTTCTTCAAAGTTATTACTCTCTAATCAAATGTTCCACAGGGGAATAGGAAAATCTGCACACAAATAATATTCTTTTTTACATAAAATGCCATGACTGATCTCCCTTCGGTAAAACCTTTTAGTCACTGTGATAAATGTGTTGAAAGATAAACATGCAGATTCTTTTCTGGGCACCGCAAAGACCAGCCCGTTTGTAAATGGCTCATTAGGTTGTGGATAGGAGCATAATCCATTTATCCAGGGCAGCCATACAATTTATCATCCAAACTGGAAAGCTTCTCAGAATTAGTGGGACACTATTAATAATCATGCTGGGACTGCCGCACAAAACAGGACCCTAGTTATAAGCCATGACCTTGATCATTAGTGCTAATGAGCTAAACCAACAGGGAAACTCTCCATTGTGTTTGTTATACTGAACTATTCGGGGAATTTTCTGTACAGCGTGCAGCATGCTGCCAGTAGAACCCAAGGAAGATTTCTTTCTCCTGCATGAATTAAAATCAAACATTCACCTGATAAGCAATTTATTTGTGTCATGAAGGCTATGAATCACATTTGGCTTGCCAGAAGACAGCTTGGGAAATCAGGATGTAATTTCTAAAATGAAAAATCCAATATGCAGGAACTAAAGAATTACTTAGACATGATTGAAAACTAAATGAAAGAGCCACCTCACAATACTAAAGAAAAAAATGGGGAGTGGGTATCCCAGGGCAAGGACAAGAAGCGTGGCACCGAAGATAGAGATGGGCCTCAAACAGGAACTCCAAAAGCAGGAGGTCCGAGAAACAGATGGAGGAACAGGAAGCAGAGAATGACAGAAGGCAGACAGGCCCCAGGCCCGAGGGCTGGGGACAGAGTCTCCGCCACAGGAGGAAGGCAGAACAAGGCATCTGGAACATTTCCCCACATTCTCTTAGTTTCTTTCAAGATCCTCTAATTATTTTTATTACCACTTCTATGCATTTGGAATGAGGCAGGGCATAAATAGGTAATTTTGAAGTTGAACGTGCTTTAATGATGGTAATAAGCTGTCAAAATATCTTAATTTCTAGTTAAAAAATGTTTAAAAGACATAAACATGAGCAACTTCTTCATGAACATATCTCCCCAGGCAAGGGAAACAAAAGCAAAAATGAACAAGTGGGACTATATCAAACTAAAAAGCTTCTGTACAGCAAAGGATACCATCAGTAGAACAAAAAGACATCCTACAGTATGGGAGAATATATTCATAAATGACATATCTGATAAGGGGTTGACATCCAAATTATATAAAGAGCTCACGCACCTCAACAAACAAAAAGCAAATACGCCAATTAAAAAATGGGCAGAGGAGCTGAACAGACACTTCTCCAAAGAAGAAATTCAGATGGCCAACAGGCACATGAAAAGATGCTCCACATCATTAGTTATCAGAGAAATGCAAATTAGAACCACAGTGAGATATCACCTCACACTAGTTAGGATGGCCAACATCCAAAAGACAAACAACAACAAATGTTGGTGAGGCTGTGGAGAAAGGGGAACCCTCCTACACTGCTGGTGGGAATGTAAAATTAGTTCAACCATTGTGGAAAGCAATATGGAGGTTCCTCAAAAAGCTCAAAATAGACTTACCATTTGACCCAGGAATTCCACTCCTAGGAATTTACCCTAAGAATGCAGCAATCAAGTATGAGAAAGATCAGTGCACCCCTATGTTTATCGCAGCACTATTTATAATAGCCAAGAAATGGAAGCAACCTAAGTGTCCATCAGTAGATGAATGGATAAAGAAGATGTGGTACATATACACAATGGAATATTACTCAGCCATAAGAAGAAAACAGATCCTACCATTGGCAACAACATGGATGGAGCTAGAGGGTATTATGCTCAGTGAAATAAGCCAGGCGGAGAAAGACAAATACCAAATGATTTCACTCATCTGTGGAGTATAAGAACAAAGGAAAAACTTGAAGGAGCAAAATAGCAGCAGAATCACAGAACCCAAGAATGGACTAATAGTTACCAAAGGGAAAGGGCCTGGGGAGGGTGGGGGGGAAAGGAAGGAGGGAGGGAGAAGGGGAATAAGGGGCATTATGATGAGCACACATAATGCAGTTGGGGTCGGGGGACATGGGAAAGGCAGTTTAACAGAGAAGACAAGTAGTGACTCTACAGCATCTTACTACACTGATGGATGGTGACTGTAATGGGGTATGTGGGGGGGACTTGATAATAGGGGAGTCTAGTAACCATAATGCTGTTCAAGTAATGTACATTAACGATCTAAAACAAAATGTTTAAAAGGAATTTTTAAAAATTACCAAAAGACTCTTCTGCTCAGGACTTTTGACTTTTCCAGGCAGTTGCATAACATGAGAATTAATAAATTCTATTTGTCCACCAGCCCACAGCAGGCACGAACCATGTTACCTTGAAATTAAGGCTCTCGTTGATGATGGTTTTCCGAAGTTTGGCCAAAGCGTCCGATTCCTCCGTGGCATTCACGAAGTGGTAATTCCGTATTGCAGGAAAGCCCCTCTTGTTGAGGAGCTCCCTCGTGATCTTACCGATGCAGGCCTTCCTCTGCTTCTCATCCGAGACGTCCAAGTGGGTGCCGACAAGAATCACGGGGGAGGACGAAGCTCGCGCCTGGAGGAAACGACGCAAAATATGCAATTTTGTGTTCAAGAGCGCGCGTACTTTTCTGTTCCTATTCGCGTTCTACCAAATTCTCAAATTCCACTTAAGTGGAAATGAGAAGTGAAGACTTCAAGAAGAAGGAAATGACAATTTCTCTCCTTCCTTAAACTGAAGGAAAAGATGTAAACTTGAGATAAGATATTTTGAAGATATTTTTGTGCCCCTTCGTAATCCAATGATCACCATATTTCAGGTGGTCTATATAATAGTAGTAGTGCATTTTTTTTCTTTTTCTTATGCCTTAAATGAGTTATTCTCTAAGTGTGCTTTGGACTTCTAAATGAAATAAGCATTTAATATACCCCTAAATTATATCAAAGACAAAATAGGGTTTATATTTTCTCTTCCTTATCCACAAATTCAATCTCCTGAATTCACTTTGAAGTCATTCAATTTGATGGGTTTTTTTTAAAGCCATGAAAGCAAGTATTACTGCCATATTTGTAATATTTTTTACTGTACATTGCTGTAATTTTTGCTCACTTTGGCTCGCTGTGATAAAGAAAAGAAATTGTTTGCTATTATTAAAAAAATTTACAAGATGACCTGGAATGCAGCCAAAAATACATGCCAAAATGTCCTGACACAAACCTTTTTAGGACTTGACTCAGAAGAGCCCATTGAAGCATCGAAGAACACTATTCTTACTTTAGTCTCAATTGTAAAGAGCCTCATTGTGTCAAGGAATAGCCGGCAGTGTGACATCAAGGGACAGAGTGGAAAAGTCACAGACCGATTCCAAATATAAGAGCATATTAACTGGTACCATTTATAAGTGTACAATCCCAAGGGCTTCATGCCAAATTGCCACTGAGGGCATAGCTGGTGGTCCACGGATTGTCTTTCTTTAGTATTTTATATTAGGGAAGTTCATACTCCATTTAAGAAGTGATATGATCAAAGATAGTTTAACGTATATATTTTCAATTTTTATAGCTTCAAAGGGTTTCGAGTACCCATCACTTTCACCAATATTGAACATGCTGTTTTTATGTCCCAACTTAACTCGGAAAATTTCCTAACTCAAAACTGCAGTGCTTCTAACTTTCTTGTAAAAAACTACTTGAGGGACTGTTGGAAGTCACCGTTCGCCCAAAATAAATGATCTGGCCCACACACAAAAACAAGAATTATTTTCCATTTTCAAATGATGGACAGAGAAAGACCTTTATATTGAAGAGCCAGGGCTTCATGGCGTCCACTTCGGCCTGCCCTTTGCTGAGGTCATAGACAGCCAGGTACAGGGCCCGCTGGCTCATGAAGTGGGGGTGAGTGCTGTAGAACTCCTCGCGCCCTAGACAAGGATGGGAGACTTTTTGAGCCTTCCAGACAATAGGCAAGAGTCCTTCAAAAAATTTTTTTCTTTAGTTGACACTACGTACTATCTAGCATAGAAAAAAGAAAAAATTAAGAGACAATATTTAGAAGACTCTGCTGGATTCTTCCTGGGGATTTACCACTTTTAGCATAGGTGTCAGCTACCAACTAAGCGCTTGGCTTCAGTGGAGTACATGGACTGGTTCCTAGCGGCTCCCTCCACGGACTTCTCCGCTCGGGGGCAAAGGTAAAATTAGAAATAAACGGCTTTGGAATAATTTCCACAGGGTCCACCAGGCCCCTTGACAGTGTTGGAACAGAAAAGTCTATTTTTAAATCCCTATTCTAAATAAAAGATAGATGCGAATGAAAAATTCTAGCCAAACAAATACCTGCGAAATCCCACACATTTAGAACGAGGTCCCTCTTCCCTTTGCCTCTTATCTGGACAGGCCAGTCTTTCACGTCTATGCCAACCGTAGCGCTCTGCATCCCAGCATCGGATTTCTTGGTTTTCATTAATTGCTGCAATAAGGTGGTTTTCCCACTCCCAGTATTTCCCACAATCATAAGTTTCATACGGTTATAGGGTACTGCCTTTTTTAACCTCTGCTGAAGGAACCTGGTATTTCAAAGACAAAATAGAATAATAAACTGCTTAACAATAGACTTAACATAGTGAATTCTTATGCATCGAATTTTTCAAAATATCAGACTGTTTTACAATACAGTATGCAAAAGAGTGCAGGGCTCATTAGCTAATAATGTACATGTCTTTCATGCACTGGTAATGTATGTTGCTAGTGATGTTCATGTAACTCATAATGTTTGGTAGTATTAGCAAATAAAATGCATGTTATGCTGTCACTAGAAATAATCAAAATGTCAAAATGAACTAATTAGAATGCTATATATATATATATATATATATACACACACACACACACATACATATATAGAGAGATTTCTTTAAATAACATAAATAAAGCTCTAAAATTATATAAAATTATAAAGTTTAAAACTTTATAAAGCCCATGACAGAGAACTAAGGTAGAGTATACATGCATACACTTATACTAAACTTTGATAGTGAAGTTATATTTGGTACATTATATGTATGTGTACATCTATATTCATAAATGGTATATATAATGTACACATGCATATATATCACATTCATATACAAAGTATATGGTGAGTGAGGTCATATTGGTTACATTATAAATTAATACATATAAACTAGTATACTATCAGGAGATAATATGTAGCTTTTCTTAGCAATCTTAATGTAAAAATAACAAAATAGAAGTACAGTAGGTATCTAACAAAGCCATCTTTAAATTAATAGATTTTAAATGTTCTAAAAAATATAATGGATATAGAAAGATATATTTTTTACTATGGTAAAATGTTGCCAGTTTGAAGTTAGAGGAGCTAACTAAATCATAAGTGAATTTTAGAGAACAGTGACTGACCCATTCTCATAGCCAGTAGGGCTGTGGCCAACATCCCTGAAGATCTGAACAAAAGGTGTCATTACTTTTTTTCATTTTGTTGATGCTTTAGAAAAGACAATCTTACAGATCAGAGCTTCTGCCTGCTATTATTGAAATTAGTCCTTTTGTCACATATAGCTTAAGTTGTTTTCATCACCAAAAAATAAGAAATCAATGGTCCAAATATCTGTTTATTAAAAATTCACCACTCTTTGAAGGCATTCTTTAAACAAGCAAATGATGCTAACAACATCTAAACTACCCCAGCTTTTAACTTCAATTTTAAACACATTTTAAAATATTTACTTATATAGAGGCTTGATAGCATAGCATAATATATTGAAAACTAATTCTAGCAAAGTTTTGGAAGAACGGAACCAATTTTCATATAAACATCTTTTCTACTTTCAGGAGGAAAAATCGTGGGAAACAATTATGTAGGATAAGGAGTAATCATGTAGTGACAAAGTCTTTCCCTTCAAATTCAATCAAATGCAGGAGGATGGAGAATCAAATCTTTTCTCATGTAAGTGACAAAAAGTTAAATGTACATTTAAGAAAACTTAAGCAGAAGAGACTTAGGTAAGTGTAGTTCATTGGTAATTCAACAATTACCGATTGTACGCCAGGCTCTGTGTTAGGTGCCATGAATAAATAGTGAACACAGTCACAGTCCTGGTCCTGCTGGCTGTTATAATCAAGTCAAGGAGACATGAGAGGTCATAATTGAGCTGAAACCTCCAATATAAATAGAGAGAGGAGTAATTCTGTAGAATGGAAATACATGATTTTATGAATAGGTAACAATAAGATTAATGTGCTCAAAAGGTAACAAAGAGTGGGATAAAGTCCATAGTCAAAGATAGTTTAGATTCATAAAGTATAAAGACCAGAAAAAGGAATCAACTGTGAAGCTTTGGGGGTTTCAAAACTGATCAGGGTGAGGAGGTAACTCATCCTCACAGGTACAACTGAAGATAGTAATTTTATACCATTTAAGAAGCTATAATGCTTTATGACATAAAAGACATAAAGCTATTTGCTATATGAAATGTAGCTAGAGAAGCTATTATAATTGGTGATATTGCTTTAGATTGTATAATTGGTAATGAGAGGCCAAATAGTAATATGCTTTTAGAGTCCATTTCTACTGGAAAATGTGATAAGGAAGCAAAGCCTTCCCTCAGTAGCAGCCTGGCTAGGAGGAAATGAAAAGCTGTGCGGTGGCCCCATGTAAACCCATGCATTAAATAAAAGGCAAATGACCCATAGTATATTACTGTTAAAAACTACTAGACATTTTCCCCTAAATTGCGACTATACATGGCCGAAGTCACAGAGGATATCTGAAACAAATGCAATAAAAACAAATGGAAATAAAATTATCTAACCTTATGATGTCTTTAGCTTTACATCCTATATGTTTAAAATCAAAATTAAGACGCAGTTCATCCAAAGGAAGATCCCATATTTTGCTTAACTTCCCCATTTCGTTGGGAAAGGATCTCAGTTCTATGTTGTAACTAACATCAAGAGACGTCAGATTTTCAAGACAGCCAATCTCAGGAGGAATCTTAATGAAATAAGAAAAGGCAAATACTGTTGGTGGGAGGGAAGAAATGCATGCTGCCAAGAAAACAAGATGCTAATAGGAAACAAGAAAGGCTGGGAGATCCCATCAGCAACTTGCACAACCTTTCAACAGAGGTCTAGAACTTTCCAAAGGCTTGTCAGAGTTTTCATTGCAAACACTTAAAAATGTAAGTATAAAGGACTTACCCAAAACAATCTATGTCACTTATTTATAATCTTTAAAAATCCCCTTCTCCCTTGGTGACACAGTTCATCTCCTCACATTAGAAGTAAAGAAGTTCTTTATAGTCACCCAAATCCAGTCACCTGTGGCTTCCGCCTGTACCCTCACACTGTGTTCCCAACAAAACTATAAAGATCTAGACATCACAAACTTATGTACAACTTAATGTTCTTAAAACACAAAATATTTATACTTTGGTGTCCTAATTGGAGGATTTCCTTTTCTGCTCCAAAATTTTAAGCGAGCTGCATTACTTTTACAACAGGAAACATTAATCTGCTGGTAAAAATTCAGGTACTGAAAAATATTCAGTTATTCTGAACATCCCAGTTTCAGACACTTAATTCATTTAGGCTTTTATAGACAATAAGCTCCAACACTTTAAAAAAATCTTTTTTTCTGAGATGATAATCAACTTCAGATTTAAAACAGAAGCACTGGAGTGCAGCAAAGGAGGGTAAACGACCATTTGGGTAAGGGGTAGCCTGGTGGGGGGGTGCAGGAGAGCTAAGAAGGGAGGAAAGAATGTCAGCTAAAGAACACAGGGTACGTACATGGCTTTGCAGCAGCTTGAGAAATACAGGGTATCTGAGAGTGTCTACAGATCAGAGATCAATAAAATGGCACCCCTAAAGCATTATGCACATGCCTAAGGAATTAGATATGTTTATTTAATTCCTTTAAAATAGAACACAGAATGATTTTTTAAGGAAATTAAGTTATATTAATAAATCTATTTACCTCAGGGTGGGATTAGATTTTATTCAAAAGTGAGAAATATCAAAGAAACTGTGATCATTCAAACTACAAAAGCATGTTTAAAATTATTTATTTATTTTTGTATGTACACAATATATGGCTTTAATTATAGACAACCCCCTGTTCTGAATTTTTAACGTTTTTTTTCTGAATATTAATGTAATAAATACTCTTTCTACAAACTTCAAACACTACAGATCCATAAGATGAAGCAAACCATCAATCATTTGGGAGTTTATTTTACCCAATCAAAAAAAATTCTCTATCCATTTAGTATTCAGTGTCCAGTATTACTTTCATTTTTCTCTTTTTTTTTTTTAGTATACAGCTCGATGAATTTTGGCATGCGCTTACACTCATGTAACCATCACCCAGATCAAGACAGCAAATATTCTCACAAATTTTTTTCCCCTTCACTTAACTCACCCTTCCTCCCCACCTCCCTCCCGTACAGCAACTACTCTGTTCTCTGTGTTTATGAGTCTATTTCTGCAAAAGCCCGTTTTTAAATTGGCAATCATTTTAAACAAAGAAAGATGACCTCTTACCTCTTTCAGTTTATTATGAGAAAGATGAAGCTTCTCTACTCTAGACCATGCAAACGCTTTTTCACTCAAGTCCAAGACGCTGATCTGATTATGACTAAACAGGAGTTCCCTCAAGTTCAAAGACTTCCAGTGTGCAGGACCCGGCAGATACTGAATATCATTGCCGCTCATATCTAAGGACCGCAAGCTACAACAATACAGGGTCAGATGAACAGTAAAGGAGGGTCTTGAAAATACACAAAACAGTATCACAGCAATTTTCCCCAGAGTGACAGTGAGGTATAACTTTAACACTAACATTACTCCTATGTAACTATGCACTGTGTCTCTGTGTACATATAAGTCATATAAGTACATATAAGCCCAAGTGACAAGAAGTGACTAGAAGAAAAGGCATGTCTCACTAGGAACATTTAAAGGATGCCATTAAAAACAAAATGAGGCTAAATTCCCCTACTTCAGGAACATAAAAATGCCAATCTTAGGATGAGAGACCAAGGGTTTTACAAAAGTTTATGATTCATGAGGGAACATTTAATAAATGCAAAATTGGTCCTTTTATGCAAGATTTACACATAATCCTTCTACATAAAATTTACGATATGTAGCCCTCATTTCTCCTTTCAGTTTCATTCATTACCTGGGGGATTCTCCCAAGGTCAGGCCCTGGAATTAATTGCTACTGAGCACTGGCACCCTTTGGGCCTAGCTTGTCTCAGTGGGCAAACATCCGGGCACTGAGCACCAGGCTTTGCTTCCTGGAAGCCCTCAGTACAGACCGGTTGCTTTCCTGCAGCAATACACTAGCCAGAGTTTTCAGGAAACAGTAGGAAGAATAAAACAATGACAAGAGTACATCTGACTATGAAAACAAGCCGCTGACTTGCACAACTACACACGGACCCCTTTTGTCCAGCACATTTTAAGCATCATGAATGAATTTTAAACTCACATAGCTGTATGGCCTGCCAGGCAATTTCCAATCTGCAAAAACATTTTTGCTCTTATTTTTAAGTGGTACCAGATTTTGCGCTAGGTATCTTATAAAAACATGCAAAAACAAGAAAATTATGTGACTGTGTTAGAGGTAAGACATGTATGTCTAACAAACACTGCAATTGAGACAAAGCCGAGAATTACCAGGTTGTCAAAAGCAGTGCCTCTTAGCCTCAGGAGGGACTTAAGCTGGCGACAGTGTACTCATTTGTGGAACAAAAGAATGCATTTAAAGACATACATACAAAATGCTGCACTGCATGCCTGAAGATGGTGTCTAAAGGTATAGCATAAATAAGTACTGGGTAATATTTTCAGTGTTCTGGGGAGAAAGCTTTTTTTATGGCATGTATCCCCTAATCAACTTTCATAAATACTGACTTTCAAACACATCTTCAAGAATATATTATGGCTTAAAATAGAGGACCACCAGGAGTCCTGTATGTGTGAGTTTAGAGTGTGAAGGGGAACCACCAGTGTGTAAGAACCGTGGTTCCACCAAGTTACTTCATCTCTCTAATTAAACAGTGTTCTCATTGTAGTAACAGTAGTAATTTCATAGGATTACTGGGAGGATTAAAGAGATGATGCACTGTTGAGCAGTTAGAAGAGTGTCTGACATACTTTAAAGCCAAATTTAAATTAACTCTTACATGTCTGTCTGACACCTTCTATGGCTAGATTATAACTAAGCATTATTTGCCTACGTGTGTATATATTTGCAAGTATACACTTATGAATTTGGTTCATAACGTGTAACAAAATTAGAATAGTATTTAAGATGACCACACACTTGAAATCTAATTAATGCCTGGATTTGCAGTTAATAGGAAGCCTTCATCTTTAATGAAATTAAACAAAAAATCCCCAAATACACAAACTATCCTAAATGTCACCAAAAATATCACTCAGACATAACTTAAGTATAATTTCAAAGTTAAGAGTATATTAGCAACATATGAGCCTCTGAGAGCAAGTGAAATTCAAAAAGTTTAAGTGATAGCTAGTACAATCCCATTTGATTATAATAGTGTAGCAATTAATTAAATAATCTTCAGTTGTTTCTACACAATAGCACACTAAATAAGCACAACAGTTAAAACAGCCCAAGTGACAACTTAGGTCTTTGGTCTAATGAAATTCAAACACTCATAGATTTACAAACATTAAACTGAATAGGTTTAGAAATCAATCACAAATTATAAATCATTATATGGCAAATTATATGCCTAATCAAAACCATGTTCCTGAAGTTTCTTTTCCACCTCATGTGGTTTTAAAATTGAAATAATAAACTTACTGTGGAAGATTTAAAATTGCTTCTGGAACATTTGTAAATCTGTTTTGAGATAATTTTAGGCTTGTCATGGAAGGAGGCAAAAAAGGCATAGAAACTAAAAGAAATGAAAGGGCGAGAAGAGACACGTTAACCATTTTAACTACATTTCCATTAAATCCGCGATAAGAACAGCTACCAGTAACCTGTTACTTATTTTTCATTCTCATGCTGATAATTTTTTTTTAATCTGCTTTTAAAATAGGGTAATATCCTTAATGCTACCACTAAACATTAAAACAATACACCATGCTTGTAAGAACCTTTTAGACTGAAACCTAAACTGTCTAAATATAAATTCATCTGTCCAATATCTTTACAAAGTAAAAAGTATTAGAGTAATCATTTCAAATTATATGTGATATTAGGTGTATTATGAAGTATGGATGCATACATTACAGATTAATTCAAATTACTCTTAAGTAACAATAACAAAACTCTTTAAATACTAAAACACAGTATATTATAAAGATAAAAATTCTTTATAGGACCATCTTATAGAGTGTTATATGGACTATTAATGGATGTTACTTAATAAAAGTATTCTTTGATCATATGATCTTAAGAGATTGTGGAAATATTAGGTAAAATAAAATGTGATTATCTCAGAGTTCTTATGTATTTTATACACTATAAAATTATTTTAAATGTATTTATTTATACATTCTCATATATTTTATAAATTTCCAAGAAGGAAATACTGTTTGATGTACCTCTAAGGAAAAAAATTCTGTGGAACACAACTTTGGAAACAGCTAATCATTCAGCCTCTTCTCTCATCTGTAAAACAGTGCAGCTAGACCAGATGAACTCTGAGATTCTTCAGAGATCTTAAAACCTATGGTTCTATGAACATGGCCCAGGAAATTATTCTTAGCATTTTCAAGGTTAAAAATACAAGTTATGCTTCCTCTAGAAAATCATCACAGGTCAGAATGTTCCACGACTGCTCAAAGCTGTCTTCCTGAGAAGCAGAAAGGTACATGCTACACCTCATCTATTTCCAAAAAATATTTGTGGCAAGTTAAATTAGTAGAAATGATTCTCCACTGAAGAATTAAGAGTCTTGAGGTTTAGATGCTGTATAGAAAAGATTCCTATGAAATTGAAGAAGTGAAATTTCGTTTCACGTGGGATTATTCTTAAAGGTTAGTGGTCCCACTCACATATCACCTCCACAGGATGTTCCCAAACACAAGACCACTGCTAAAACTACTAAGTGGTGCAGTGCAAAGCAAACAGATTGGCGACCTTAGGTGTCCTCAAGCTTGTACAACAACCAGTAACTTAATTCTGTGCCCCTGAGCACGTCACACTAAAATCTCAGGGCTTCCACCGTCAGTCAAGCAGAGATCAGACCAGTCCTATGGGATTTTTGTATGCCCTTCCTCCCAGACCTAACGTACATGTCACAGACACAGGGACACTTCTCTGCCTCTGCAGCCTGGACCAGATCTCCTTGAGGTATCCCTGCAGCATCCTGAGCCTTCTCCTCACAGCACTTTGCACAATACGCAGTTACATTCATTTGTGCCATTATTATTTAATGCCTGTCTTCTGAACCTAGCTCTACACTCCTCAAGGACAGAGACTGCGTTTGCTGTGCCCACTAGTGGGTGAACCACCCTATCCCCAGTTTCAGGCCCGTGGTAAGAACACGGTCATTATTCAGGAAGGCTAGAGGGAGGGAGAAGGGAGTGAGATACCATGAGGACTAACGTGGCTTTTATCATTGTTAGTGTCTGAAGGTTCTGACAAAGGAAAATATTTTAAACTAAGTTGTCAAACTGTATTCTATTAAACAGTATTAAAGATCATTTTATCAACAGTCACATGGGTGGCTGGTACACATGGCCTACTTTTACCTTCCTAAGGAAGATAAAATATGGGAGTTTGTTTATTTCCTTAAAAGCATTTTGTCTCTTAATATTAGAACATTCAGATAGGCTCCAAATGAACATATTCCCTGTTATCTCACATGCCAAGAGAGCCCAGGGTGTTCCATGACTTTCAATGAAAGTGCTGACCATATTGCTTATTACTGTGATATCTTGCACAGAGCTAGAGCTCAGAAAATACACATTCACCTTACCGATTTGAAAACTATTAAATACTTAATTTTATTTCTAACAAAACAGTAATAGTACTTATAATTCACAAAATTGCTGAAGCCACTTCAGTAGGAAACTCAATATTCCTGTTTCAACCAGCTCAGGCTATCCTATGGATTTTTAGTTTAATAGACTAAAAGGAACCACCATATAATGACTATTTGTAGTTCAAGAACTATCATTTCAGCCTATGACAATAACAACCTGCTAAAAGATTTTAATCCAAAAACATTGAACTATTAAAATTTTAAATCTTGAATATTTAAATGTACTAATTTTTTTAGAGTAGCTTAAGGTTCAGAGAAAAACTGAGCAGCAAATACAGAATTCCCATACACCTCTTTTCTCCTCAACACTGCCTACACACACACACACACACACACACACACACACACACACACACACACACACACACACTTTTTCCTTATTATTAACCACTTGCATTGTTTGGTTTATTTGTTCTAATCAATGAGCCAATAGTGATACGTTATTATTAACTAAAAGCCACAGCTTATAGTAGAGTGCACTCTTGGTGTTCATTTGATGGGTTTTGACCAATGTCTAATGACAGGAATCCACGGTATAGAATGACATAGAAGAGTTGCACTGCGCTAAAAACCCCGTTCTCCACCTGATCATCCCTCTCTTCCTCCCTCCAAACTCCTGCCAACCACTGATTGTCTTATTGTTCCCGTGGTTTTCCCTTTTCCAAAATGTCTTATGTTGGGAATTACACAGCATGCAGCCTTAGGGACTGGCTTCTTTCCGAGCAATATGCATTTAAGTTTCCTCCATGTCTTCATTGCTTCATTGCTCATTTCTTTTTATCACCAACCTGCTAACTTTATATCTGAAACTCCTCCATAATATTTAAATTGAAATACCACCTTTAAGTCTCCACCTAAAATGTCCATAAATGACTCATCCTGTAATAATCAAAAGGGTGCAGGAGGGATCCCACACAGAACACTTACCAAGAAAATTCATTCTGGCGCTGAAACTCTCCACTTTCGGACACGCCTCAAGAAAGTCCTCTGATAGGGAAGAAATGTGGTTTTTACTAAGATTTAAAATCTTCAGCTCCTTCAGGCTCAAGGGGGAACATATTCCTGGTATTTTATTTCTAGGCATAAGAGACAACATGAGGTTTAAACTGCATAAATTCATGTACTTTCAAGAAAAAAATCAAAACAATTTGCCTTCAAAGAATGGAATCAGAGCAGATGTATTAATTTTAAAATCCGTTGTAAAAAATTGAAGTCAATTGATAGAAGCTCTATTATTAATTGACTCCATCTCTTATTGTTTTACCATTTAAAACTCGTTATTATAGAAATAATGTGAGCATATTTTATGAACCTTATAAACTTCAAATGTAAGGCAACCCTTTTGTTTTTAATGAGCTGCTCCTTCCTTACCCTTCCAAAGTCAGCTGTTCCAGCTTCTCTGCCGCATCGCCCAGGTTCTCGGGGAAAGACGACAGCTGATTATAGGACAGGTTAAACTGCTTCAAGGTCAAGCACTTCACCCCAGGATCCAAAACTACTGAGGGGCCAATGTCATTTCGAGAGACATCAAGGTTGGCAATACAATTCATTTTCAGCAAGTAAGGCGGAAATGATGTAAATTTATTACTGTGCAGGTCCAAATGTGTCAAACACTTCAGAATCTGGGAAGAAAACATGTTTAAATGCTAACATGACCATCTGAGAAACATAAGATTAGCTAGTATTTTTGCCTTAGCACATCTCTGATAACCAGAACCATTAAGAACTTTCCAAAAAACTGAAAACACAATTCACAAGAAAACTTCAGTAGACAGACTGGTCCAACCATCTTGGCTAGAAAATCGGTACAGCAAGGAAAAATGTAACAGATTGTCAAAGGCAGATACACAGAAAAGGCCTGAGAGTTTAATTCAGCTTTTAATACATATACTTGGACAAATGATTTAACAAATAAGCAGTAAAACATAATCCTGGGAATACTTCATTTTTTTAAACACTAGCTTTCAGAAATTGTTATGTACTTCAACATAAGTAAGATTTGACCATAAAAGTAGTCATTGTGTTTAATACATGTTTCATTTTAGAACCTCCTCTTTCTTTATGGAATTTTTGTTTCAAATTTCTATTTTCTATTTTTAGGTAATTTCTAATTTTTTTTTATGATAATAGCAAACCTTCATTTACATATTACGTCAATTTTTAAAATTTGGTATGGATGACTGTCCAAGGTGTAAAATACCAAACTTAATCTCTTCTCTATGTTTTTTTCTATATCAATATATTTATCCTCACAAGACATTCTAAAGAGTTTGAGCTGATTAGAAAAGCTTATTAATGGATCTTGACCCAGTAGTTTCAAAATGTCTGCCACTGTTTCAGAAACTACCATATTATTCAGAAGGAAAGAGTTTTATTTACTTTCAAATTTTAATCAGGAAATTTTCTTGTAAAGAGACATTGGTACAATCAGTAACAAAAAAGTGCCATACAGTGATGTCGATTCGAAATTTCCTTAAGAGAAGGTTCTGAGCTGGTCCAAGTCTCTTGTTTTCATGTACTTGCTCTTTAACAAACATTTACAGAAGGTCTACCAAGTGTCAGTTATTAATTCCTTCACAAATGAATTCAGTTGTCACCTACTGAGCTTCTACTGTATGTCAGACTTCTATAGTCAGCAGGGACAGAAATGAACAAGCCTGAAATGGTTCCTGTTCTCAAGGAGCTCCAGACCTGGTCAGGAAACCCGCCTTAGAGCAGTAGGTATAAAGGAATGAGCCCTGGGGGATAACCTGGGCCCCAGAGAAGTGCCAACCAGGCGGGTAGCCAACCGAGCTTGTAGGGAAGAGGGGAGCAGAGGAAAGCAGAGGGTAAGGAAGTGACACTTAAACTGGGTCTCTTGCTTGTAGGATTTATGCAGGCATAGCGGAGGAGAAGAGAGAAAGAACACATTTTAGACACTGAGATGGGAGGGAGGTCACCTTTCTTTCTTTTCTATCTCCAGATATATAGACATTAAGAAAAGACACCATTTCAATATTCTTAAAAAATCATGCAATGTTGCCTTTAAAAGTCTCAAAAGTGCTGTCAATTTTATAGGTTAGAAAAAGGGGAAATGCATTTGCAGCAAAACTAGTTTTTTTTAACACAAGTATGATCCTTTATCAAATCGACATGTAGCCTTGATAGACTCTAACACGTCCTGTGCATCACCAGGACAGAACCCAGAATTCCTCTTCGATTGGCTCTCCATTGCCAGGGCCTGTCGGCAAGGATGTTTCTGACCAACCAACATGCTAAGAACTTGTGTGAAAACCAGAAGAGTGGAAGAACTATTGGCCAATGACACAAAAATAGGACCTTTTTTTTTTTTTTTCAAGATTTAAGCATGCCAGTTTAGACAGAAATGCAAAAGCTCTTCAAGTATCCTGCGAGTGACGAGGCTAAATGGAATTTACTTCACATAGTCGCCGCGGAAAGGTGGTGAGTGCGTTCTGGTGAAGCTCCAGCTTTTCTAGATGCTCCAAATGACCACTTATACAGCATTTCTGACTTAGGGCGTCCACATCTCTTAGTTCATTAGCTGACAGGTCTAATGAGGTGATATATTCTCTCTCAGAAGCCAGGGAAGAAATGCTGTCTGAATGCCTCATGTGGGGTTGAAGTTTTGATGACCCTTTTGTCAAAAACAAACAATGGAAATATAAGCAAGTAATTTAAGTTCACTTGATGGATGTTTAATCACTTACTAGTGTCAGTCCCCCATCAAGGCACTGGAGATTCAGCAGAAAACCAAACTATGAAGCTTACATTCCAGGGGCAAAGAGAGAGAATAAATAATAAATATTTAGTCAGTTGGTATAAGTATGTGAAAGAACAACAGACCTGGAAACGGGGATGAAGAGTGACATTGGTGAGGGTACTAAGTAATGCATTTCAGGACAAATAAATAGTAGAAAGGATAAAAGTGTCCTATATAACATCATAAAAGGTAAATTTTGAAATCTGTATTTGCATTTTAGTTTTCTACAGTTTGCAAAATCATTAGGTAAATATAATCTGAAGGCTTTATATATGATGAATTGGCACCAAGAAAATGTGAGCAATCAGAGGAAACTTAACAAAGTACTGCGTTCTGCTCACAATATCTATTTATTAATTACTTCAAATACTCACTGAATGAATCATCTGAAGACAGTATTTTTCTTTTTCGCTTCAGTAAATCTTCATGATCAAAAGTGGGTCCCTATTAAATGAACAGACATTTACAATAAAATCACCATCATTTTTTGGAGTGAAGAGAACATGTTCCTATCTGGTTTCCTTAGGAATCATAGAAGGTCCCTGGCTTGTGTATTCAGGGGACCAGGCCACACTGCAAGAGAGAGACTAGCTTGGGCTCCACAGACATAGAACTCTAAAAAGAAAACAGGTTAAAACCATTTGGAAGTGAACTTAGCTCCTATATGCCCCAAGCATGCTCAAAAGTCTACAGTTGTAAATTTAAAATTTTATATACATATAAGTATTATATGTATATAAAATATAAATATATACACACACACACACATATATATATATATTCATTCTACATACAAAGTTTTCATACATCAGAGCATCTCTATACCAATAGCACCTAACTTTGACACATGAAACTATGTAATTGAGAGAATGTCAAGATCAAGTTACTGAAAGAATGTCAGTAACAAAACACAACAGAATCACAACGCAACCTACCAGAGAATTGGAATGCCTTTGCAAATTTGGTGAGCAGCGCTGCAAGGCAGCATCTCGGTAAAATTCTCCTACATTAATTGAATTTGACTTCTTTTTCACAAGAAATGAGCCTTCGCTTCCTATTTTTCAATGACAAAATAAAGGCAGGTAAGAAATGTCTCAATCATAAGATGCTGCTATCACAGTTCAATCACAGAAGATTAAACACATTTTCATTAATAGAAATTGCCCAACTCCTGTCTAACATCTTTGAAAGAGAAATGATAAAATATGTTGGCTTTTCATTTTCAAATTTCAGCTTCATTTTTCTTCATCCATTAATATTTATTGAATATCTGTCACAGCCAAAACACTGAGTAAGTGCTGGTAAAGATAAGCAGGGAAAATAATCCATGCTTTTTATGAGCTCATAATACAGCAGAAAAGGGACAAATTAAAAAAAAATACACATGCCAGGTACAGAAAGCAGAGAAAGTTTATACACAAATCTGATTCATGTGTTTTTTTTGTTTCTTTGGATTTTTCTTAGAAAATTTTCAAATCTTGTTTTAAATATTGGAATCATGCTTTAAATTATTTAACATTCAGCAATCCTGAGTACATCTCTACTTAAATTTCATATTTATGGTTTCATTTATGGAAGACATTAAAATAAACACAGTGCATTTAACTGGCAATAGTGATTTAAGAAAGAGGAGAACTACTTTTAAAACTGAATTTTCAAGAAAATCACATTATTTAGGGATAAAGAATATAGAGGCATTTCTGAAAATTATGAGATTTCAAATTCTACCATGCTTTATTTTAGAAGCATAAGGAATTAACTTTAAGGGTCAAAACAAATTACAAAACCTACATATCCAAAAATCAACTTTATAGTATTCTATATAAATCTTAAAATGGATAAAGCATTCCTACTTGGTTCATTATTAAAATTTAATTTATCCTATAATGTAAATTATTTTATGCCTAAGCATTTTAATAAAATAGACTTCATTATTTAATTACACTTATATATAATTATTACATTGTCATAATTATTCCACTTCATGTTTGCAAAAAGTTCTATTAGCATATTATTTATTAAAGCAACATATGCATTTTATAATTATTTTTATGTTGGCTTTTCTGTTTTCCTTTATTTAAAAGTACTTAAAGAGAATTCTTTTAACCACGATGGAGTACTAAGCACCAAGCTTAACCTCCCTCCACAAGTAACGGGATGAAATATTTTAAACTATGTTCAGGCATTGGGCAACAGACAGTGCGGGACTATGTAGTCCCTAAAAGAAGAGAAACAAAGCATGTGAGCCTATGAGCACCCTGGCTTTCTGCCTGGAGGCGAATTAAGGGTGACTGGCACAAAGAGGAGGAGTTTAAACAAAGCCCTACAGCTTTCCTCCGACGAGGAGATGGAGACAACATTCCTGGACACCAACTTAGCTGGGACTTCTGAAGCAGGGGCATAGAAAAAGACCCCCAGTAATCTGTACGAGTCACCCACAGAACTGCTATACAAGAAGTGTAAAAGGGAGTTCCTCAGGAGGAAGGAAACGATACTAAATGCAAACTTGGGTCAACATAAAGAGGTTAAGTCATTTAAAACAAAAGTTACAATTTTTAATGTTTGTGCACCCAATAATAGAGCTTCAAAATACACAAAGCATAAACTGATAGAATTGAAAGGAGAATTACCAAATCCACAATTACAATTTCAACATTTTTTCTCAAATACAAGGAGAAAGAAAAATCAGTAAAGGTACGGAAGACCTGAAAAGCGCTATCAAATGGTTTAACCTCATTGACTTGATCCAAGAACATCTGAAAAACCATTCTTTTAATTTGCTCATGGAACATTCAACAGGATAGACCAAACAGTGGTGCACTCTGAAAAATGTTATTAATAAAATGAAGACAAGCTATGGCTGGAGAAAATATTTGCAGTTCAAATAGCTGTCAAAGGACCTCTCCTAGAATATAGAAAGAACTCCTTTAAAACAATAATATGACAATAACCCAACTGAAAGCAAGCGGAAGATTTGAACAGACACTTGACAAAGAAAATATATGAATGGCCAAGAACATGAAAATATTCTCAATATCAATTGGTAAATATCAGGGAAATGAAAATTAAATCCAAATGAGCTAGGACCTACTTGAACTACAATGGCTAGAAGTAAATGGGTGGACAATACCAAGTGTTACAGTGTGACAAGGATGTAGAGCCACTAGAATTGCTGCACATTGCTGGTGGGAGTATAACATGGGACAACCGCTCTGGAACACAGCTAGACACAAAAGAGGGCACGCCTTGTGACTCTGTTAACATGGCACTTAAGAAAACATTAATTTAATCTACAGTGACAGAAAGCGGATCAGTGGTTGCCAAGGTCCTGAGGGGGTGAGTAGTTTTTGTGAAGAGGCATAAAAGGAACTTTACTGGATGATAGAAATGTTGCATAACTGGACAGTGGTGATGATTAGATGGATGTGCAAGTTTTTCAAAACCCATGAAAATAAACAAATGGGTGCATTTTATATTGATTATATTCTCAATAAAGTTGATTTTAAAAAATACTTAGACTTGAGACATGAGATTTTGGAATAAACTGTATTTTTGCCATCTCAAATTCCTCTATTCTATCACCCAAAGTTTTCAGTCATACTATATTAATAAAAAAGCATCTCACCCCATTTTTACCAAACTGCATTTTGCTGATATTATATATATTGCCATGTCAATTTTAAGTTCTCTCAAGTGAGCTATTAAAATTTGATATTATTTTTAATTCAAATAAAGATTAAAAAAAAATTTTTGAGCCCTATTTGCCATGCACTCTTCCACTTCACATACATTTTCTCTAATTCCTATAGATAACCCAACAGTACCTCTAACGGGGGTGAGCTGCTAACACAAGCCACAGAAGGATCTAGTCAATGATGGGGCCAGTATGAGGCAGTGTTCACTGCAGTGGTCGCCAGTCACTGGGGACCAGCAGTATTATAAGGCTTCAGCAGAGACATTTTCTTGACAATCATTGCCTTAACTGGAGTTAGTAAGTGTGGGTAAAATTGCAATTATTTCCAGAATCTCTCGCCTGGCCTTAGTGCATCTCCATATCAATAGGTGTTTCCAAGGGGTGGGGAGAAGCCGTCCATCTCCATATCGATAGGTAATTAATTACAAGGGCAAGCAGGGCATGTGTGGACCTGAGAGGCTGGGTGGGGCCTCTTCCTCTACAGGCACAGAGACAGGGGAGAACAGAAGTGGACAACTGCTTGTAAGAAATAAACGGGTTTCCCCCACTTTATTTCTCCCTTTGACTGATTTCAGTTTCAAAGGTATTTTACCCCAGGATTCCCACCTCCCCCCGCCAGAGTTACAGTAAGCATTAATTATTTCCAATAATGAATACATTTTTCCTTAAGTTCTTCCAAAAACATTAAATCAGGCTTCTGTCTCAATTTCTATTGTCCAATGCCTATGTATTTTAAGGTATTTTAAAACACAAAGGGAACTATTTTCTTGATAATAAATACCTTCACTATCCAGGTCATCACTTTGACCAAACACACTGTCCACGTAAGACTCGGGAATGAAGGTCCATTCATCAAGCTTATCAAGGACTTCCGACAGGTTCCCGTCGCTGCCTGAGGCTGCCCCCTCCCCCACGTCACTCTCCCTCTGATGCCTGAGCACCATTCTTGCGAGGGTGGATCCTATATCTGTAAACAAAAAGATACGCCAGCAACTTAGATGCCAACAATTAGACAAACACAGCACATATCATACCAAAATTCCTTATATAGTCTCATACTTGCACAGATTTTTTAAAATTCTTTCTCCCGAAGTCAATTTACAATCGTGTTACTGCATAAACGGCACACAGTGAATTTACATTTTTTAAAAATCATAAAAATGTACACAAAGCTTTGATGTATGTGGTGAAATTGATTCTTGATGAAACTAACTTGACAGAGGAAAGGGCTCAGGCTTCAAAGCCAGCCAGGCCTGTGTTCAAATCATAGGTGCCTCTTGAAGGTGAAATAAGCTCCCTGAGCCTCAGAGTCCTGACTTGGGAAGCGAGGGCAACAATATACGCTGCATGGGATCACGGGAAACGTGAAAGGAAATGCATATGAAACGGTTAGCACAGAGCGCAGAACAGAGAAGATGCTCAATAAATGATATTTTTTATAACCTATTTGCTAAGTGATATCAGGAAACTTGATGGAATTTCCAAGTTAACGTTCTTCCTACTATTTTATTACATTTTCTATCATGTTCTATGATGAAGAAATAAGTTGGCGAGTCCTCATTTTCCTATATATAGCCTGGAAGATCCTCAAATATTACTACCATAGCTCACATTATAGCATGTCTATAGTAGTAGCTGAAAAATGTTTTGAAGATGTGTATCCAAGAGGTTGTTTACTCAGACTGGCTGCCAATAAGATTATGGCTACGCCCTTCAATCAAACAAACAACATTATTGCATTTTCCTGATTGGTAAGACTTGTCAATGGTAAAAATTTCATGCAGAACAATGGGAATACAGTGGATGGTAAATCTCCCTTTACCCCTTTCCAACGGGCCCATAATTCCTCTCCATCAAAAACCAAAGATTAAAGTAAGCAGGTTGTTGGCATGCGACATGGATGCAGTGATGAAACAGGGCATCTAACTGTAGCTCATTATTTTCCTAAGTCCCCAGAGGCAGAGAGGGAACACATTTCTGGAGTTTTTTCCTGACATAGCTTTTTCATATTTGAACGTTTATGATGACCATATTCCAGTGGTGTTTCACCAACATTAGCATACTAAAAACGCCATCCTATGCTTTTATTTCTTCCATTTAACAATACACTCCATATCTGAACATTTGGGTGTCCTAGATATTTCTTTTTTCCCAATAATTGCAGAGCATTCCATTGCATGAATGTACTATGACTGACTTGAATAGTTCCTTTTGGGAAACATTTAGGAGTTTTTCTCTAATGTTTTGGTTGGCTATTATAAATATTTTAGCATGCATCTTTGAATATAATTTTTTGTTCAGTAAGAATGAATGCACTTAAGAACGCCTGTACCATGGATTTCCATCAATGTATTGCAGAGTCAAAAGTATGGATGTACATTTAAAATATTAGTGGACATCCCCTTAAAAGAGGACAATTTAAACTCATGTCAATGGGTAAAATAGCTGCTTCCATGTATGTTTATGAACATAATTTATTACCAAATTTTAAGCTTTTGCTGATGTAAAAAAATGGACCCTGACTTCATGATGCATATAATCTACCAAAGGTACATCATAAAAAGGAAAAGAACAATTACATAATGTGGTAGGTGACAGTGAGATAACATATAGGTGCTACCGGAGCATGAAGGAGGACCTTCCACCCAGACTGCATGTGGGAAGGAATGCTTTCTTGTAAAAAGGGATCTGATACTGAGGCCGGAAGAGTGAAGAGACAGCCAGGAGAGAGAAGGTAAGGGAGTTGGGTAGAGACAGTGACACTGGGGGAAGCCTGGGGGTAAGACTATAAGAAGCAGGTAAGAAACTGCAGGAAATTCAGCCTGCCTGAATCTTCCAGGGCCCCCAGGAGACTGGAGAACTTGAATTTGTAGAGGCAACAATACGCGCAGAAGGGTACATTTCTCTAGCAGCATTCAGCTCTCTCAGAGAAGGCGGGGAAAAAAGGCTGCCGGACTGATCAGAATTGGGGGTTTGCCAGGAAAGTGCATGAGAAAAACGACAGTAAAGCAAACGTGTCAGTCACAAGAGAGTCCTCAAGGTGAAAAGTCACGGAAATGGCCACTGTGGGGACGAAGTCACGGAGTCAGCTACAGACGGAGCTGGGAGCCCCAGCTTGAAAAACACTTTCAGTGCGAATAACGGGGCGACAGCTGAACAGACAGAAATGTTAACAGATGATGGTGATCACTTGTCACTTCATATAAGTACATAAATACATACATAAAATATATACAATGATAACATGACATATGCAAAATATACGTTAACTTGAAAATAGAAACCTTTAATTGAAATGTTGAAAAACTGAAAAGTATATTCACTTGAAAATACAAGGTCTATGTGTGTATATGCTTCTCCCTGTACATTTTAATGCATATGTATATGTAAGCATATAAAAGCCTAGTAAAACAAATCTATGTTCATTACCTATAAGGGATAAAATAAGTGATTATTCCTGTCTTCCTTATGATTTTCATATATTTTCCTATTTTGACAATGAGCATGGCTTACTTTTATAATAAAAAATAAAATACAATTTTAACAAAGTAACCCTTCAGACAGATCCTGCTCTTTTGCTCTATCTTTATAAAATATGTATCTGCTGGTCCTTAAAGAACTTAAATATGATATCACTTTCCAGCATTTCATGACCAAAAAAAAGGGGGTATTCAAACCTTTACAATACTCTGGGCTTCAGGTTCACCAAACTGGAATGGAACCTAACTGAAGAAATCAGTGACTGGAAAAAAATACTACTAAAAACAACAGTTGTACAAAATCTTCCTGCTAATACTTACTTGTTTCTTTTCTTAAATTACATGTCTTATCCGGAAATAAAGGACCAAGCCAAGCAGGGTCGATTTTTCCTAAGCCAAATCCTCCTAGGCAAATGCTGTTATTGGCCAGATCCAGGGCAAGCCTCCGTAGGAGTAAACTGACGATGGGGCTGTCACCTTTCCCAGCACTAATCGCCAGTGCTTTCCGAACATCTTGCTCACGGGACCCGCTATTTAAGAGCAGTTCCACCAGTTTGGGACTGCTTGCTTTCTCACATACCTGTTAAAGAAAAAAAGAAAGGTAAGCATATGAAAAACCTGTACTTCTTCCTTTTAGGAGGCTGGAAAACTAGACCTGGTGTGGTTTTTTTCTCTAAGCCCTTAAATCTAGATGGAAACAAAATAAGGCAAAAGTCATTCTGGAAACTAGATAGGAAAATAAAATAAGATTAGCACCAAAAATATATGCAGAGTAATATGTCAGTCTACCACATGAGAGTCATTTTTCATGAAAGAGGCAATATAATATGGAGAAAAACTTATAGATTGAAGTCAGAAGACCTGAGGCACCACCAATTAGACACATTGTTTATGCTTCTGGGCATCTGTTTCCTCACCAGATGACCTCTGGGAAATTAATGCCTTGGCACAGTAAATGTTACTGCCCTGCCTTCATTCATGACATGGAAGAAATGAGAATATAAATATTCTAAATTTTGTTAATGCCATACATGAAAGACAGCCATCACTCACTGCTGCTTTTCCAGGACAGGAATCTGAATTTCCACAAAGAAATGCTTTATCTTTCAGTTGTCTACCTTGCCCTGAATGGGTGCACAAAAAGTAGAGTGACCATAGTAAGCAGAGAGAAGCCTTAGGAACGTGGAGCACAGCAATGTTGTATCAACTAGAAAATCAAAGTAATAGATAATGAAAATATTATATGTCAGGTATATAATAATCAAAACTACCTTATTTTGGACTAGTGCAAAATAAGATGATCAAGGCTATTTAATCATGTGCCAGTGCCGTATAAGGAAGGATATTCAGAACAAGGATGGGAGTCAAGTCTGCTGGCGGCGTGACTACCCAAAATTAAGGATTAAGAAAGAAAAGAAAACCTTAAAATCCAGGATACCAGGTCAGAGGAAGGAGGAGGTTGGGGGGAAATCTCTGAATTCTCAGAATTAAAGTGTGTCCAACGGCTTTGAGGGGACAGTTGTGTGGTTTGATGGCACCAACTTAATGCCCACGAGCTCCCAGGACCCACCTGGAACCCGTTCTCTCCAGAGCCACTGTAGTCCTCATCTTTTTTAGATATGACCAAGCCACGGTGCCATATAAAATTTTTCTAAAACCCCACTGCTCCAGGACATTCCCCCAAACACAACATACAATTTTTCAAACCTCATTTCCTTCCTTTATGCTCTTTCCGTGGTCCTCAGTGCCCAGCTCTTCACCCGGTGAAAAGACACGCTTGAAGGAACAGCTTCAAGATTTCTAACACACGAAGTCCTTGCTTCCAACTCCCAGGCCGCACACTCACTTCCTCCTCCAGCTCCCACCCCGTCTGTTGAACACAGCCCTCAGCACACCGAGCCAGACGTGCCTATGTGTTTCATAACTAGAGCGAAAGGCATGGACGCTGTTGCAATTCAGTCTATACCTCTGCAACCTAGCACAATGCCCAGGAAATAGCTTTGACTGGCAAATTACTAAAATCATCTTTAAGGGCCCACGTGGAACTTAAAAGGAAGGAAGGAAAACGGGGAGTGAGGCAGAGAGGATAAGAGGAAGGGACAGAGAGGGAGGGACCAAGGGGCCAACGATCCCAACAGAAATGCCTTTTCTGAAGCCCAACAGACTTCTATCTTTGCATTACGGCACTTACTGCCCGCCGTGTATTAAGGCGGTTTCTGTTCTGTCCCCACTCCTCTCCCAGTACACACTTAGAAAGAAACCGTCTTGAACTAGGGAACACCTTTTATATACTTAACTGATTATAAATAGCACTGCGCTTCCCACACAGAAGACGCCCAATACAGAAGGCGTTTCCCTTGAGGATGCAAACGAGCCAAGCTGCCTTTAGGCATGTGGTGCCGTGAAGAGAGATGCATATAAGAAGGTACGCAGACAAAAGCAATGAAACTATGGAATTCCAACTTCATGAGAGGCAAAAGACCCTGCTCAGAAATACAGGTTTACATTTAAATAATAATGAAGATAATTCAGAATATAACTAAAGATTGTCAAAAGTGTAATTTATCATCCTTTACACTCTTTTCTCCCACTTTCTAATTTATAATGAATCCAGCCCCCCATCAAAACCAAGTATTTCAAACCTGCAGTCGAGAATGAAGGCGCCCTCCCGCCACCGCCCTCACCATGAACCTGCTGTGCACGCAGGACGTGGAAACAGGTGCTCGTGAGGCAGATTTCCTGCCACCGGCCAGGACGGGGTCCTTAGGCAACTTGCCTAATCTCTCGGTGCCTCAAGTCCTTACCTGTGCTTTGGGGGTTATAGCAGAACCCCTTCCTCAGGTTGCTGTAAGGGTCAGAGTGTGTAGAGGGGTGACAGCAGCACCCAGGGGGTTCAGACTTCATTATACTTGTTTTTCCCTCCATGTTTTGAGGGGCTTTATCTTCTGGTCTCTATTCACGCATTGTCACCCCATATTCATCTTCCATATGCTTCTCTACCAACCGTGTACATCATTGCATTCTCCTCAGAAAGCCTAACAAATTAACTCAACCCTTGTTCTGAATAACCTTTCCTTATACAGCACTGACACATGATGAAATAGCCTTGATTATCTTATTTTGTGCTAATCCAATGTAAGGTAGTCCCGGTTAACGTATTGACAATATTTAATCAAAACGTACTTATTAGATACAAATAATCTCTGACAACTATGATAAATTCTTTCAATTTTATACACCTATGGATGTAACGATCTGATTTTTAAGAAGAGAAGATATGAAGAAGCACATTAAGTCCAAAAGAAAGCGGAAAGAGAAATAAAAGCTTTTTGCATTGAATGATTTGGGTAAATTGAGACACGGGTAGGAAGCATGTCTGGTGGGGAACGCGGAGTGGCGCGTGCAGCTGCTCTCGGGAACGTGGATTGCCTAGGGACAAATTTGAACTGGAAGTTTCCTTTCGGTTCTTTGGCATATTCAAATAACACTAAGGCAAGGATCTGTAGATCACACAGGTATACAATAGAAATGTCTTAAATTTTTCAGGGATATAATTTAGTTACCTTTACTAATAGAGAAACAACTATTTTCAATGTACTTTCTTAAATGAAATTAGACTAGATTTAAATAATTTGATTATTTATTTGGTTTTAATGCATGAATTAATTGTGCATGAACATGAGTTACCAGTTCAGTTTCTTTTTATGTAGATTGCTAATTAGTACTGACTCAGTCTTACAGTTGACAAATTGATTTGAATACGTAGGCAAGTAGGAAATGAAATAAAGCCAGCTTTGAAGTTAAATTATTGGAAAACAGTGCTCTTCTGGTTATTTAATAATGTATATTATATCACAACATAATTGTCTTACGAGAAATACTATTAAATTTCTTGAAAATATCCATGGTGCTACCTGAAGGCTACTTGCAAACTCCAAAATTTATATAATGAAGGCAAACTTGAAATACTATGTAACACACTTCAGTAAATACTCAGTTCACACTGTAGGTAAAACAGTGAGTTAGATATTCTGAATGGTATAAGGATGAACATTGTGCACTCCTACTTTCATATCACTCACAAAACATATAAGAGGTAGGACCTAATTGCCATGGACTGACAGAAGTAAAGCTTCAGTTTGCATGGCCGTAGGGGTGAGGACTTGGGTTAGCTGTGAGGAAGAGCAGAACAGTTAGATGGGGGTGTTGGCACAGCGCCCTAGGGAAGGAGGGAAAGGAAGGCACGGCCCAGGGCTGCACAACTGCCTCGGTGGCCAAGGTAAGGGACACCGATGTGAACAGCACCCCCCGTTGTATGCAGGACAGAGCCCACCTGACCACAGGTAGTAGCCCTGATGGGAGAACTTTCTAGATAGAGGAACTGATAACAGAGAAAATGGTTGAAAAATGATCAAAACAAAACAAAACCTTGTGTCATGTGGGGTGTGGCTTCAGAACAATATGTACAGAGATGCACAGTAGGAGACACATCGAAAGTTACTTATCAACCTAACGAGTTAGGTAAACAAGTAAAATAAAGGATTAGACTGGATAATACCTAACGTATCCTCTTACCTTTGAAATTCTGTAAATCGAAACTCCTACTACAAAATACAAGCAGTTGTGCAATAAACTGCCAAATTCTGTAGCCAGGAAGAATAGGATGTAAGTGAGAGCTATCCGGTGGTGAAGTCAAATTACTGAGAAAAGACAAAAGCCAGGCCTTGAATATTTACCTGACAAATTAAAGAAGTTCCTTCCTTTGTTCTGTTGGCGTCCGCTCCCAACAGAAGCAGGCACTCCACCATGATGCTGTTATTCTGATCACATGCTCTCTCTAGCATCACACATTTTAACTCATCATCGATAGCTAATTTTGCAAAGCACTTGCAACAAAGGTGTAGAAACTAAAACAAACAGAAATGAGGATTAAAGCCAGCTAAACCCGCAACAGTTAGCCCCCAGGGGGAAGACAGGGTACCTTTAGAGCCTTTTGTTCCATGATGCTGGAAGACATCTGATGGAATATCACTGAGTCAAAGGAATGATGCACCAGCAGCTCAGAAAAAGACACTGACAATTCCAGTATTGTCAGTATTGTCTGAAATCCCTGGAAGGGCGACCAAAAATAATTATAATAATATAAGCAATCATGGGCAAAAAAAGAATAAATAAATAAATAATACAAAACAGAGTTTGTATATGATACTTAAACCCTAGGGTATTCACTTAATTTAAATTCACTTAAGTAGGTACATTTATTGGTTTGTACTTTAAAGCTGTGCGTGTTGGAGCAATCCTATAAATACACCTCATTTCTAAGACATGTAGCTGGCACACAGAGAATAAAATGCTAGTTAACAAATCATCCTCTAACAAAGCAGAAAAAATACCTAAGCCACTGAAATTTGGCTTTTAAAGATCCCTGTCTGAAGCCATACATACAGGATGAAAGCCAAATATTAATCAGGACTAAAAGAGCAAAGTTAGCAGGGCTATAGACCCAAATAGGCTGCTCATATGCATTTTTATTACAAGATTGAAGATTAGGTTCTCTAGATAGCCCAGTATTTCCCCAACACTTTTGCACTTTCTTCTGAAATTTTAACCTCAAACAGACAAATGTGAGCTCTGAGATTTCATGCATATTGACTGTGTTTAAGAGAAGCTCTGAAGGTACTCTGAGGTTTACATACTCATAAGCAAATTATTTATAAAGAACTGATCAGTCACCCCACAGTTTTTAGAACCACCTCACACATACTCCTAAGAGTTGTCTGGCTTCTCCAACTATGTAATGTTTTAGGAAAAGAATGAACTTTTTATTTTACTTTTATTTAGCTTGGGTAAACTCATCAAAGATCAACTAAGGTTTTAAAATATTTATTATCTTTTAATATATTAATGAAATCATCTAAATATTAAAATTATTATTTTACATTCTTAAGATGCTAAGTTTCTAGAAAAACTGACATTTGATAAGAGAAGTAATCTTAGTTTATGCCTGACAGAGGGACAGGTGGGCTGTATACCTCCAGAGCAGAGGTCCCTGCAGACTCAAATGAACTGAGCAAAGCAGGTAATGTTAATGTGTAGGAGGCACGTAATTCAAATTAAAAACTTATAAACACTGAACTGGCAAAATAAATCTGTTGTCAGGCATATTTCAGCCCACTGGTCAATAGTTTACAACCTCTACTACAGAGATCCTAAAATTTATGCCTAGATAAATTAATACTGAGTAACCGGTAGCTCCATACATGCACAAAACCATTTCCTTTCCCTAGGATTATCTTAAATCAATTCTAGTTTTGCTTTAAGCATCTGAAGCTGAGACACAATATAAAAAAACTGAATTATAAAAAGCATTGTTGTTTTTAATTTAAGATTGTATGCTCAGCATTTTATAATGAAAAACTTTGCATACAATCTCTCATTTACTAGTAATGTCCATGCAAAGGTTGAAGACTAGACATTTATATTCCTGGTCAGTGTTACCATCTATAAAAATATTTGCTGAGTGTGGTTTATGAAAGTTGAAAACTCCGTTAACTAAAAAAATCACAACCAAGGCAGAAACTCTGAAGGAAACTATTTATTTTGTTAACATTAAAAAAGAAAAAACAAGAGGGGGCGGAAGATGGCGGCGTGAGTAGAGCAGCGGAAATCTCCTCCCAAAACAACATATATCTATGAAAATATAACAAAGACAACCCTTCTAGAATAAAGACCAGAGGACACAGGACAATATCCAGACCACATCCGCACCTGAGAGAACCCAGCGCCTCGTGAAGGGGGTAAGATAGAAGCCCCGGCCCCGCGGGAGCCGAGCGCCCCTCCCCCCAGCTCCCGGCGGGAGAAGAGCAGGCAGAGCGGGAGGGAGACGGAGCCCAGGACTGCCGAGCACCCAGCCCCCGCCATCCGGGCCAGAGCGCAGACACAGTACGTGCCCAGGGGGCCCCGGATGCTAGGGAAACAGGGCAGCAAGAACAGTGAGCGGGCACCGGAGGCCGGGTGCCAGAGGACATAAGAAAAGCGCGCGACCATTTTCTTTTTTTTTTTTTTGCTTTTTTGCTGTTTTGTTTTGGCGAGCGCTTTTTGGAAGTCTTAAAGGGATAGGGACCCCAATACTAGGGAAACAGGGCAGAAAGACCGGTGAGCAGAGGCCTGAGGCTGGCACCGGAGAATAAAGAAAAACGAACGACCACCCTTTTTTTTTTTTTTTTAAAATAAAAACTATTTTTTTTTTTTTTTTAATTAAAAAAATTTTTTTTTCTTTTTTTTTTTTGGTGGTCGTTGTTTTGATTTGGCGGGTGCTTTTTGGAAGTCTTAAAGGGGCAGGGCGGGTCACTTAATCCAGAGGTAGGGAATCCGGGATCTCTGGGCACCCTAACCCCGGGGCTGCAGGGAGCAGGGAGGCCCCTTACGGAGATAAATAGCCTCCCAGCAGCTCCTGCTCCAACGCGACTCCACCATTTTGGAGCAGCTGCCCGAGCCAGGCCACGCCCACAGCAACAGCGGAGATTAACTCCATAGCAGCCGGGCAGGAAGCAGAAACCCTGTCTGCGCACAGCTGCCCAGCACAAGCCACTAGAGGTCGCTGTTCTCCCAGGAGAGGAGGGCCACAAACCAACAAGAAAGGAAGTCCTTCCAGCCGTCACTCGTCCCAGTTCTGCAGACTATTCCTATCACCATGAAAAGGCAAAGCTACAGGCAGACAAAGATCACAGAGGCAACACCAGAGAAGGAGACAGACCTAACCAGTCTTCCTGAAAAAGAATTCAAAATAAGAATCATAAACATGCTGACAGAGATGCAGAGAAATACGCAAGAGAGATGGGATGAAGTCCGGAAGGAGATCACAGATGCCAAAGAGGAGATCGCAGAAATGAAACAAACTCTGGAAGGGTTTATAAGCAGAATGGATAGAATGCAAGAGGCCATTGATGGAACTGAAATCAGAGAACAGGAACGCATAGAAGCTGACATAGAGAGAGAAAAAAGGATCTCCAGGAATGAAACAATATTAAGAGAACTGTGTGACCAATCCAAAAGGAACAATATCCGTATTATAGGGGTCCCAGAAGAAGAAGAGAGAGGAAAAGAGATGGAAAGTATCTTAGAAGAAATAATTGCTGAAAACTTCCCCACACTGGGGGAGGAAGTAATCGAACAGACCACGGAAATACACAGAACCCCCAACAGAAGGATCCAAGAAGGGCAACACCAAGACACATAATAATTAAAATGGCAAAGATCAAGGACAAGGAAAGAGTGTTAAAGGCAGCTAGAGAGAAAAAGGTCACCTATAAAGGGAAACCCATCAGGCTAACGTCAGATTTCTCAACAGAAACCCTACAGGCCAGAAGAGAATGGCATGATATATTTAATACAATGAAACAGAAGGGCCTTGAACCAAGGATACTGTATCCAGCACGACTATCATTCAAATATGATGGTGGGATTAAACAATTCCCAGACAAACAAAAGCTGAGGGAATTTGCTTTCCACAAACCACCTCTACAGAACATCTTACAGGGACTGCTCTAGATGGGAGCACTCCTAGAAAGAGCACAGCACAAAACACCCAACATATGAAGAATCGAGGAGGAGGAACAAGAAGGGAGAGAAGAAAAGAATCTCCAGACAGTGTATATAACAGCTCAATAAGCGAGCTAAGTTAGGCAGTAAGATACTAAAGAGGCTAACCTTGAACCTTTGGTAACCACGAATTTAAAGCCTGCAATGGCAATAAGTACATATCTTTCAATAGTCACCCTAAATGTTAATGGGTTGAATGCACCAATCAAAAGACACAGAGTAACAATGGATAAAAAAGCAAGACCCATCTATATGCTGCTTACAAGAAACTCACCTCAAACCCAAAGACATGTACAGACTAAAAGTCAAGGGATGGAAAAACATACTTCAAGCAAACAACAGTGAGAAGAAAGCAGGGGTTGCAGTACTAATATCAGACAAAATAGACTTCAAAACAAAGAAAGTAACAAGAGATAAAGAAGGACACTACATAATGATAAAGGGCTCAGTCAAACAAGAGGATATAACCATTCTAAATATATATGCACCCAACACAGGAGCACCAGCATATGTGAAACAAATACTAACAGAACTAAAGGGGGATATAGACTGCAATGCATTCATTCTAGGAGACTGCAACACACCACTCACCCCAAAGGATAGATCCACTGGGCAGAAAATAAGTAAGGACACGGAAGCACTGAACAACACAGTAGAGCAGATGGACCTAATAGACATCTATAGAACTCTACATCCAAAAGCAGCGGGATATACATTCTTCTCAAGTGCACATGGAACATTCTCCAGAATAGACCACATACTAGGCCACAAAAAGAGCCTCAGAAAATTCCAAAAGATTGAAATCCTACCAACCAACTTTTCAGACCACAAAGGCATAAAACTAGAAATAAACTGTACAAAGAAAGAAAAGAGGCTCACAAACACATGGAGGCTTAACAACACGCTCCTAAATAATCAATGGATCAATGACCAAATCAAAATGGAGATCCAGCAATATATGGAAACAAATGACAACAACAACACTAAGCCCCAACTTCTGTGGGACGCAGCAAAAGCAGTCTTAAGAGGAAAGTATATAGCAATCCAAGCATATTTAAAAAAGGAAGAGCAATCCCAAATGAATGGTCTAATGTCACAATTATCGAAATTGGAAAAAGAAGAACAGATGAGGCCTAAGGTCAGCAGAAGGAGGGACATAATAAAGATCAGAGAAGAAATAAATAAAATTGAGAAGAATAAAACAATAGCAAAAATCAATGAAACCAAGAGCTGGTTCTTTGAGAAAATAAACAAAATAGATAAGCCTCTAGCCAGACTTATTAAGAAGAAAAGAGAGTCAACACAAATCAACAGTATCAGAAACGAGAAAGGAAAAATCACGACGGACCCCACAGAAATGCAAAGAATTATTGGAGAATACTATGAAAACCTATATGCTAACAAGCTGGGAAACCTAGGAGAAATGGACAACTTCCTAGAAAAATACAACCTTCCAAGATTGACCCAGGAAGAAACAGAAAATCTAAACAGACCAATTACCAGCAACGAAATTGAAGCAGTAATCAAAAAACTACCAAAGAACAAAACCCCCGGGCCAGATGGATTTACCTCGGAATTTTATCAGACATACAGGGAAGACATAATACCCATTCTCCTTAGAGTTTTCCAAAAAATAGAGGAGGAGGGGATACTCCCAAACTCATTCTATGAAGCTAACATCACCCTAATACCAAAACCAGGCAAAGACCCCACCAAAAAAGAAAACTACAGACCAATATCCCTGATGAATGTAGATGCAAAAATACTCAACAAAATATTAGCAAACCGAATTCAAAAATACATCAAAAGGATCATACACCATGACCAAGTGGGATTCATCCCAGGGATGCAAGGATGGTACAACATTCAAAAGTCCATCAACATCATCCACCACATCAACAAAAAGAAAGACAAAAACCACATGATCATCTCCATAGATGCTGAAAAAGCATTTGACAAAGTTCAACATCCATTCATGTTAAAAACTCTCAGCAAAATGGGAATAGAGGGCAAGTACCTCAACATAATAAAGGCCATTTATGATAAACCCACAGCCAACATTATATTGAACCGCGAGAAGCTGAAAGCATTTCCTCTGAGATCGGGAACTAGACAGGGATGCCCACTCTCTCCACTGTTATTTAACATAGTACTGGAGGTCCTAGCCACGGCAATCAGACAAAATAAAGAAATACAAGGAATCCAGATTGGTAAAGAAGAAGTTAAACTGTCACTATTTGCAGATGACATGATACTGTACATAAAAAACCCTAAAGACTCCACCCCAAAACTACTAGAACTGATATCGGAATACAGCAAAGTTGCAGGATACAAAATCAACACACAGAAATCTGTGGCTTTCCTATATACTAACAATGAACCAACAGAAAGAGAAATCAGGAAAACAACTCCATTCACAATTGCAACAACAACAACAAAAATACCTAGGAATAAACCTAACCAAAGAAGTGAAAGACTTATACTCTGAAAACTACAAGTCACTCTTAAGAGAAATTAAAGGGGACACTAACAGATGGAAACTCATCCCATGCTCGTGGCTAGGAAGAATTAATATCGTCAAAATGGCCATCCTGCCCAAAGCAATATACAGATTTGATGCAATCCCTATGAAACTACCAGCAACATTCTTCAATGAACTGGAACAAATAATTCAAAAATTCATTTGGAAACACAAAAGACCCCGAATAGCCAAAGCAATCCTGAGAAAGAAGAATAAAGTAGGGGGGATCTCACTCCCCAACTTCAAGCTCTACTATAAAGCCAGAGTAATCAAGACAATTTGGTACTGGCACAAGAGCAGAGCCACAGACCAATGGAACAGACTAGAGAATCCAGACATTAACCCAGACATATATGGTCAATTAATATTTGATAAAGGAGCCATGGACATACAATGGCGAAATGACAGTCTCTTCAACAGGTGGTGCTGGCAAAATTGGACAGCTACATGTAGGAGAATGAAACTGGACCATTGTCTAACCCCATATACAAAAGTAAACTCAAAATGGATCAAAGACCTGAATGTAAGCCATGAAACCATTAAACTCTTGGAAGAAAACATAGGCAAAAACCTCTTAGACATAAACATGAGTGACCTCTTCTTGAACATATCTCCCCGGGCAAGGAAAACAACAGCAAAAATGAGTAAGTGGGACTATATTAAGCTGAAAAGCTTCTGTACAGCAAAAGACACCATCAATAGAACAAGAAGGATCCCTACAGTATGGGAGAATATATTTGAAAATGACACATCCGATAAAGGCTTGACGTCCAGAATATATAAGGAGCTCACATGCCTCAACAAACAAAAACAAATAACCCAATTAAAAAATGGGCAGAGGAACTGAACAGACGGTTCTCCAAAAAAGAAATACAGATGGCCAACAGACACATGAAAAGATGCTCCACATCGCTAATTATCAGAGAAATGCAAATTAAAACTACAATGAGATATCACCTCACACCAGTAAGGATGGCTGCCATCCAAAAGACAAACAACAGCAAATGTTGGCGAGGCTGTGGAGAAAGGGGAACCCTCCTACACTGCTGGTGGGAATGTAAGTTAGTTCAACCATTGTGGAAAGCAGTATGGAGGTACATCAAAATGCTCAAAACAGACTTACCATTTGACCCAGGAATTCCACTCCTAGGAATTTACCCTAAGAACGCAGCAATCAAGTTTGAGAAAGACAGATCCACCCCTATGTTTATCGCAGCACTATTTACAATAGCCAAGAATTGGAAGCAACCTAAATGTCCATCAATAGATGACTGGATAAAGAAGATGTGGTACATATACACAATGGAATACTACTCAGCCATAAGAAAAGGGCAAATCCAATCATTTGCAGCAACATGGATGGAGCTGGAGGGTATTATGCTCAGTGAAACAAGCCAAGCGGAGAAAGAGAAATACCAAATGATTTCACTTATCTGTGGAATATAAGAACAAAGGAAAAACTGAAGGAACAAAACAGCAGCAGAATCACAGAACTCAAGAATGGACTAACAGGTACCAAAGGGAAAGGGACTGGGGAGGATGGGTGGGTAGGGAGGGATAAGGGGGGGAGAAGTAGGGGGGTATTAAGATTAACATGCATGGGGGGGGTAGGAGAAAAGGGAGGGCTGTACAACACAGAGAAGGCAAGTAGTGATTCTACAACATTTCGCTATGCTGATGGACAGTGACTGTAAAGGGGTTTATAGGGGAGACCTGGTATAGGGGAGAGCCTAGTAAACATAATATTTGTCATGTAAGTGTAGATTAGTGATACCAAAAACAAAGAAGAAAAAAAAAAGGGCAGTTCCTGTGTGGTAACCTCCAACGAGTTCTACACAAGGGTATAAAGGGCATATAAAAGTGTAGGCAAAGGGTCTGTTTGTGTTTATACAGAGGATCAAAGCCTAATTGGGCTACCCCGAAAATGAACTAAGATACGATATGAAAAAGAACTTCCAACATCAGCACTCTCTGGAAGACTCATGCCAGAAGATGATCATCAAAAAACCCCAACAAAGATCCACGCACTGCTACAGCTGTAGATGCACTCATCCCACCAGCTCCTGGACTTGCCATGGGAATGAGGAAGGAGATATCTAAGCTGGCCTCTGCATACAGTAAAACAACAAATTTGACTGGATCTATACTGTTGGAACTCAACCAAGAATTAGGAGAAGTGCAAATTGTAGCGCTCCAAAATCTTACAACCACAGACTATTTACTGTTAAAAGAACATATAGCATGTGAACAGTCCCCAGGAATGGGTTGTTTTAATTTGTCTGATTTCTCTCAGACTGTTCAAGTTCAGTTGGACAATATCCACCATGTCATAGATAAGTTTTCACAAATGCCTAAGGTGCCTAACTGGTTTACTTGGTTTCACTGGAGATGGCTGGTAATTACAGGTATGCTTTGGTTATGTAACTATACTCCTATTATGTTAATGTGTGTGCGCAATTTAAGTAGTAGCTTAAAACCTATACATGCTGAAGTTACTCTACAAGAAGATATGCCAAAGAAATAATCAATCTTCCCATGTTTTCTTCCGCCTGCTACTTCTATAGCTTTTCTTCTTCCTTCCTAATTACAACCCTTAAATAGAATTCGTGCCTCATATCAAATTTACCGAGCATCATAATTCTTCCAAGTGGTAAAGATACCTCAAGACAAATGCTGGGCATAGAAGCCACAGGGCATAAATATGCAAAGAAGTAAAAAGCTAACCTTTTCAAACAATAAGGCTTCCCTCTCACTTACCAACTTCACATTTCCCTGTATGGCCCCGGAAGATGACTGGTTAGCCAGAGACGGGTAAGATTCCTCAAGGGAGGAACAACCTAAGATAGGCACAGTCACAGGGGGGCCATCAGGTGAGAAATTGGGGATCAACAGAGGTGAGGCTTAGAACCTCACCCCCCCGTTCTGAGAGAAATCTTCTGCATACGTGGATGTTTTATTGCCCTTGTCTAGCTTGGATTAACACATAGTCTACAGGCACACACCTGATCATCTACATTTGCTCTCTTACAACACTAAACTATGTTTTCTACCTTTATCTTGTATCTACCTACCACTTCAGCATTTTATTAAAAATAATAATAATAAAGAGAGAAATGTGGTATCCACATATAAATCAAGTATAAAAACCAAATGAGTATTCATATTTGAACTGACTGTTTATAGTTCATAACGCATGAGCAAAACCGAAAGTTTCTGTGATGACTGCCCTTGTATTGTTCACCATGTAACTTATTCATTATGTAAGAATTTGTTCTACATGTAAGAACTTGTTTGTTATGCCTCAGAAGATGGGAGACTGACGAAAATTAGGCTTGGGGTGGATTAATGATTGTGCATTGAGCATTGACTCCCCTATACAGAATTTTATTGTCGTTAACAACCATTTGATCAATAAATATGAGAGATGCCCTCACCAAAAAAAAAAAAAAAAAAAAAAAAAAGGACAGACTTCCAATGGTAAAATAAATAAGTAACCAGGATGTAATGTATAGCATAAGGAATATAGTCAAGATATTGTAACAGCTTGGTAGGGTGATAGCTGGAACCTAGAATTATGTATATAAATGTTCTACTACTGTGTTGTACACTTGAAACTAATGTAATGTAATACTGTGCGTCAACTGCCCTTCAATAAAAAATAATCATTTAAAAAAAAAAAAAAAAAGAAAAAACACTCAACAATGTGAGTATAGATGGAATGTACCTCAAAATAAGAAAGCCCATATATGACAAACCCATAGATAACATCATACTCAACAGTAAAAAGCTGAAAGATTTTCCTCTAAGCTCAGGAACAAGGCAAGGATGACCAATCTTGCTAGGCTAATTCAACATTGTACTAGAAGTCCAATCCACAGCAATTAAGAAAGAAGAAGAAATAAAAGGCATCAAATTGGAGAGGAAGAAGTAAACTGTCACTATTTGCAGAAGACATGATACTATATTATAAAACTAAAGACTCCACTGAAATACTATTAAAACTAATAAATGAATTCAGTAAATTGCAGGACACAAAATTAATATACAAAAATCAGTTGCATTTCTGTACATTAATAAAAAGCTAATATAAAGAGAAATTAAGAAAACAACCCCATTTATAACTTCATCAAAAAGAGTAAAGTACTTAGGAATAAATTTAACCAAGGAGGTGAAAGACCTATACCATGAAAACCGTAAGATGCTGATGAAAGAAATCGAGATAACACAAATAAGTGAGGAGAGATGCCATGCTCATGGATTGGAAGAATTAATATTGTTAAAATGTCTGTACTTCATAAAGCAATCTACAGATTCACTGCAATCCCTATCAAAATATCAATGGTATTTTTCACAGAACTAGAATAAAGAATTTCAAAATTGTATGGACTCACAGAAGACCCTGAATCACCAGAGCAATCATGAGAAAGATGAACAAAGCTGGAGGTATCATATTTCCTGATTTCAAACTATGTATTACAAAGTGACAGCAATCAAAACAATATGGTATCAGCACAAAAACAGACACACAGATCAATAGAACAGAAAAGAGTCCAGAAATACACCCATTCTTGTACAGGCAATTAATCTATGATGAAAGAGGCAAAAATATACAAGGGGGAAAAGAGCCTCTTTAATAAGTAATGTTGCGAAAACTGGACAGCTATGTGCAAAAATGTGAAACTGGACCATAATCTTACACCATAAACAAAGACCAACCCAAAATGGATTAAATACTTGAATATAAGACCTGAATCATAAAACTCCTAGAAGAAAACAGACGGTAAGCTCTTTGACATCAGTCTTAGCAATATCCTCAGGCAAAGGTAACAAAAATAAAATAAGCAAATGGAATTACATCCAACTAAAAGGCTTTTGCACAGTGAAGAAAACTATCAACAAAGCAAAAAGGCAACCTGCTGAATGGGAGAAGATATCTGCAAATCACTCATCCAATAAGGGTAATGTCCAAAATATATAAAGCACTTACAGTACCTATTACCAAAAAAATTAACAATCTGATTAAAAAATGGTAGAGGACTTCAAAAGATATTTTCCCAAAGAAGGCATACAGATAATTACATGAAAAGATGCTCAACATCAATAATCACCAGGGAAATACAAATCAAACCACAATAAGATATCACCTCACACCTGTCCAATCAGGTATGTATCAGAAAAGACAACAATAACATGTATTGGTAATGGTGTAGAGAAAAGGGAACCCTCATAAACTGTTAGTGGGAATATAAATTGGTGTGGCCACCATGGAAAACAGTATGGAGCTTCCTCAACAAATTAAAGATGGAACTACAATCCAGCAATTCCATTTCTGGGAGGTTATCTGAAGAAAATGAAAACAACAATTTAATATATATATATGTACAACGGAGTATTAGTCAACCATAAAGAAAATCAAATTTTGCAATTTGCAGCAGAATGGATGGACCTCGAAGGTATTATGTTCTGGAAAATAAGTCAGACAGAAAGACAATTTCTGTACATTTTCATTCACATGTGGAATCTAAAAAACAAATGAACAAACAAACGTTGTTGGTTACCAGAAAGGGGAAGGGTTGTGGGGTGGGAAAAATAAGTGAAGGGGATTAGGAGGTTATCCCATTATAAAATAACTAAGTCAAGGGAGTGTAATATACCACATAGGGAATAGTCAATAATTTTGTATTAACTTTGTATGGTGACAGATGGAAAGCAAATTTATTGCATGGATCATTTCATAATATATAAAAATATTGAATCACTAGGAGGTACACTTGAAACTAATAGGAAATTGTCAATTATACTTCAATTAAAATAAACACAAATGTATGTATATACATGATGGGTGGACCTGAAACAACTTATTTTTAAATCTCTCTTGAATTAACCCTATTCCAGTATCTTTGATTCCTTATAAGGACAGATATTACACATCACATTTTTAATTTTGCTTCATGAAAAATATTTAAAATATTGCTTCACTGCAAGAAAAAAAATAAGGGGCAAAATTACTAGAGGTAAGCAGCCCCAAATAAAACACAGAGAATGACAAACTTCAGAATATTTCTAACTTCTATTTATCTAAAATCTAAGCAAATAAAGCTCAGCCAGCTAGAATTTCTTTAGCACATTCTTTGCACTTTCATAGACAAGATAAATTGCAAACGAGCACGCTGATTTTAGAGATTTAATAATGAAACACAGGATCATTAGAGATTCAATCCAATTCTCTTCACCTTCTAACAACAAAATGACAAATGGTTTTCAATTAACTAGAATACTCTCATTAATACAGAGTGGAAATTACACCCACTGCTCTGAAATAAATTTTCACAAGATCTCAAATACCCTTTGAGACAATGCACGTACTTTAATCTGTACTTCAGCAATATCCTTAAATCGCTGTAAACTGGAAACCAGAATTTTTGCCACCAGATGTCCAGTTCCTAAGTGTAAATTCTTCTTTGTAACCAAACATCCTATAAGACTTAAACCCAGACACTGAATTTCTAGAATAAATGGGAAAAAAATAAACAAAATGAATTGTTTTAAACCTCAAAACTGAAGAAAAAATTTAAAGACATACAACTGACCAGCCAAAGGCTGAGTTCAAACTGTGCCAACCTTGGTCATCCGGATACATCTGCAGCGTGTGCAGCACCAAATCCATAGCTCCTTCCAGGGATAACGCTTCCCGTGCATCAGGGAAATGTGCTATAGAAGAAAGTACTTTCAATCCACATTTCTGAATCCCAGGATTTCCAATGAACTAAAATCAGAAGGACAATTGAGAGTATTTTCAGTTAAAAATGAGTCAACAGTGACCTTAGTTAAAGGCAGTTACAGATTGATAAAAATAAAATCTAAGTGGTCTAAGATTAGTACCCTTGATTCTGCTTTACCTTGCTTTATTTTTATTTATTATTAAAGAGCTAACATTTTAATACCTAAAGTCATACAGACTGTAAGTTGCAGAGATGAGACCAGAACAGGAATGTTTGATCCCCCAGTAAAATGCAATCTGACTTCCCACCACGGAAGATACTATTCGAGAATTTACTCTTCCCTCTGTTTTCATATTCTTTATCTTATTCTACTCAACATTCTCATGCAACGGATTCACCGAACTTTAAAGATTCAGGAACAAAAGTTCCGGTCACACAGCTAATCGGTGTCTGGCCTATAAACAAATGGGATCACCTCCAACTAGAAGGCTTTTGCACAGTGAAGGAAACTATCAGCAAAGCAAAAAGGCAACCTGAATAGACTTGAATATAATACATGTGCCTGCCTTAAAGGCCCAGGATCCTGACCACTACCTCCTCCCAACTTTCCATCTCAATTCCTCCAGATGATGTGACATGTTTTACAGGTAATCTAATAGGCGCCGCTTCTTTTCCAGGCCACCCTACTCACTGACTCAGGAGAAAATACGCAACGCGCTTCCCAACCACATGACAATCACAGTCACACCCCGTCTTTTGACATTTGTGACACACACTAACTCTGACACTGTAGGGGTGAGATGAAAACCAACTTAGGAAGCATGGTGACAGAACTGAATGCAAATATTTTTAACTTTGTCAATGTAGCATTAATTCAGTGAACAGAAGTTGGTGAGAAAACAGGCAGAGATAGTTTAAGACATTGTGAATACTTTGATTTTCTCATCTTTTATAATCAGAGGTCAAGATACTTTTAAATCTAATAGTAATAACATTAACCAAGATTTATTGAGTGCATGCTATATGCCAGGTATTGTACTGAGTATATTACATGAATATCTCATAAAAATCTTCATGCTAGCCCTAAGTGAAAAACTGTTTATTATCTCCATTTTATAGATAATGAAGCCAAAACTTTAATGTGTTCAGGGTACATTAGTCTGGAGATGGTAAAGTCAGATTTCAACCCAGATACCCTGATTCCAGGGCCCACAGTCTTAACCATTTGACAGTTTTGTAGAGCTAAAGCTCTAAAAGCAAATCTATTTTGAGTGAGAAAGGGGTGAGAGAAGATACAAAGAAATGGAAATATACTCATTTCATCAGAAAGCATGCATAATGTGTTAACTTACGTGAAGGGGAAAAATGAATACCTAAGTGATACATTCATATTCACGAAAAATTGGAGGTTTTTCCATAGCCATACGTTAGGAATCTCACCTCATTACTTTTAATCCCTATGCAGAATCACATAATTTGGAAATAATGTAATTTATGTCATTAGAATCTATTATGGTGACTATATTGTCAGGACAGACTAAATTAAGCTGAGTTAACAACCCCAAAATTTCATAGGCTGAAGAAAACATTCAAGTCTTGTTCATGCTCTGTGAGCAGGGGGCCTGTGCTCATCAGTCACTCCAGGACCTCTGCTGATGGGACAGCCTCCATCGCAAACATGACAGGTCACAGTGCCTGACACGGTGTTAGGAGAGATGCCTCCACAGCCATGGAAAGTTGGGTCCAGAAATGAAAAAAGTAACCTCCACTTGCAACTCCTTTGCCAAAGCCAGTCACACGCTCCAGTCTAACTACAAAACAGCCAACAAATACCGTCCTAGAATCCCCAGCAGGTGGAGAACTGAAATATCTGGCAGAAAACACTCACAACTACCGTATAAGGATTTAGTTGGTTGCCATTTTTCTTACTGCAAATCATGCCACAATGAATGTTCTCATCTCAAGAAATCTTTGTGTATGTGCACAGGTTTATCTACATCATAAATTCTTAAGAGTAGAACTGCTGATCAGAAAACATGTCCTTTTTAATTTTGTCACGTATTACTTAGTTTCCCCCAACCCAGCTTCTCTCTTTTTACCTTACATTACTTTAATAATGATTCTACTTGAGAACCCTTTGATACATTTATATGCCTAATTCATTTTTACTGGTAAACCTCATCCACCTGTCATATATTTTGGCAGAACAAGGCAAAACGGTGTAGCTTCCCTCGCTTTCCCCAAACGGCTGAAGAGTGGGTTGTGCCAACAGAAGTCACCGAGCACTCTGTCTCCCCCAGCAGTGGGAGGAGATCTTACATGAACTGAACACGTGTAGTTGAGCCTATTTCCTGAGTCACCATTGTGTGGTACTGATCTGTCTCCTCTGGTGCCAATAGCAACCATTTTAACTCCCAAAGTTTTATAATATATTTGATAATCTGATAGAGTTAGATCATACTAATTATTCTCTTTCTCCAAATTCTCCTGGTTACGTGTGTGTTTTATTTAATTGCTCAAAATTTTACACTAGCTTACCTAGTTCCAGAATATATTACTGCTATTCATATTACAGGTTCAGTAATAGCAACTAATTTTCTTTTTTTTTTTAATTAGTCATTTTATCCAAAAAGAAGGCATGCCCTCACATGTATTCCACACTTGCTTTATACCTCTCAGGCGAGTTTCATAGTTTTTCTAAGAGTTGCCTTATAAACTCTTTTTTATACTCGTAATTTTTTTCTTTTGTCACTGATGCTTTTGCAAAGGACTGTCTCCTTCACTACATACTGCTCACAACTGGAATAAATGGCTTCAGTATTTAAACGGGGTGCATTTTCCTTCAAGGGTTTTGTGAAACACTTAAGTTCTTTGATTTGGGTCCATTTGTTCAGAAGCCTGGTTCGAGCTTGTGCGATCCCTGGCTGGAAACAGCAGTAGTGTCCTGCATACAAAGCACAGACGCGGCCAAAATGCCGAGAGCCCTATTTTCTACTCTGTTCTCCAGAAACCATTCTAGACAAATAAATCTCTCTGAAACAGGTGACCGGAAGTGTCCATGTGTCGGGAAAGCTAAAAGGTTCAAGCATCAATGGAATGTCAATGTTCCAGACAGATTTTAATTTCCGTCTGAATGTTGCTGAAATTTTATAAACATCCAAACTTTGATTCACTTTAACAAATACTTTTCATAGTCTTTGCACTGCAAATCTCAGTTGATCTTCAAATTCCACCTTCCTTGAAATTCTGCATGCCAACAACAGACTTATTTTTAATGGCAATTCATGTCATGTGTCTGCAGTATTTGCACCTAAAATTTCTGATGCTTTGTAACATTTATTAAGGGTGAGACATGCGGTCACAGAATTTTAAACCTGAAGAAATACCAACATTCACCTTTTGGAGCATTTTTCTCAATCTTGGTGAGGATTAGGGGAATTACACAGGAGAGATTTTTAAAAACACTGTCACTTCTGTTTCCCGCGACATGTTTCCTCTCTGCTCCCAAATGATAGTCACTGTTTACTGAGATGATGTGTGTCGCTACCCAGATGCTGCCATGGAAAAAAAGCGGGGAGGGCTTCTCAACCACTCTTCCAGACTACAGAGCACAGCACCCCCTGGGAGCTCAGGGATTTTCCCGGCATTGTGGTGCTCAGCGGCCGAACTAGGTTCCGCGATCCCAGTTCCTTCTGCTCCATCACATTCATATCCAGTAACTTCAGGAAAGATGGGCTCAACAGAATCAGTTCTATAACGCTTCTCTCTGGTTCCTACTACTTCGAACCAACACATGCCATAAATAAAATTAACAGCTCCCTCTTCTACGCTCCTAGAGTAATATAGAGCCAGTACAGCTTGTAAGAGCTACTGGAGAGCAACTGGTTTTATGCACGCCTGCTAATCCCCTAGCCAGATCACAAGAGCCTTAACAACGGGATATAAAACATACTCATTTTCTGTCTTCCCACTGCCAACCACAGTTCCTTCCACATACTTAATTTCCATCAAATATTTCTGCAATTAAGTTCAACCCATTATATTGCAACACTCGAGAATCATATTGTGATTTGAGCACAAATGACTCATATATCTCACAGACAATTACATTGTAAAGTTCGGTTTAAATTGAACATTTAAAGGAGATCTCTCTGCAGGGTATTCTAATTGATTCATGACATTTTTTCAAAGTATACTAAATCACAAGGAATCATTTCCATTAATCACCTTGATGGCTCTCTTCCTGCCATGAAAACATTAACCCTAATCATTCTTTACATCACCCACATCTTTTATAAAGAACCCTTCATCTATGTTCAACTTCCAAACCATAGTTCTATCAATACCTTTTGCCCTGCACAGTATACATGTAATTTTCCTCTTCTCCTTTTTCATAGTATGATGAATGATGATATTAATTATAATTTTATTGCGAATGTACATAAACATGTAAATACCTAAAAATGGGAACACAGTACATATCGAGCCATTTCAGAGCTTATCTCTAAAGAGGGCAGTGAACATAAGCCCAAGGACTCAGAGACTTTCATGTCGGGCGCTTGGTGTCTGTGTGGACTGAACCAGCGTGGGGCCAAAAAGGAAAGACAGGCTAACCGGAAGACAGAAAACAGCAGCCATGGCTCCTGACAGCGCTGCTGAGGCCTGGCTGCACGGCTAGCGCTTCAGTTCTTCGAGCCACTCGAGTGGATGTTGCCAGCCATCAGGACGACTCATCTCCGTCTGCAGGTGACGGTACACTTCTCTTAGCTGGAGTGGCCCCTCTCTCCACCCACTGCACTCCTACGACGTCTCTGACCACATGCTGTCCTACTATCATCGTAAACGGAAGAAGGAACATTAAGGCTAAAAAAGCTCCTGTTTCCCCAAAATCCATATCCTACTTGACAGTGTAGAGACAGCAGACTTGTACTATACATACCCTGTTCAAAGCTACGAGGACCAGTTTGTGAATATCATGCCTGAAACACTGTTTTTTAACCATATTTAGCTTCTGTTGATATTCAGTATCTTCTCTGGATTCTTCTGGCACACCTGGAAACAAAAATACACAAATAAATGGTTTTCTCATGAAGATATAAGCTGATCGGATTGTCACTTGTTAGGAATGATCATTACACATATTGTACTCTTTTCTAAGACATGGTTCTTTATAAAAGAAATCCTTACCTTTAGAAACCCTTACCTTTAAGGAATTTATAAAAGCTGTTCATCATTAGGTATAAAATAAATACAACATGTGTGGATGTTTATTGGATTTAAAGTAGCAAGAAGTTACTATGGTGGAAGAATTTTCTGTAGCAAACACTTTCTTTTTTTGTGTGAATAGGCTGTATTCAAACAAGAAGCTCAATTTGTATGCAACAATGGATAATTTGAAAGAAGCTCAAAGTTATTTGGACTACACTATCAAAAGGTCAGAGAGGAAATACAGACCTAAAAGAGCAGTTAGAATAGTGAGAAGAAAAAAAGATTTTAGTTTCAGTATCATGATGGTAAAGAGCATGTAGTTTTATTAGAAGTCCTCTCAGACTGTAGAATAGTATTAAGCTACTTAAAGGAAACATTCCTCATTAGGCTACATTATAGCTCAACTATCCCCACACCACTGAGAAGCAGGAAGCCAAAAAATATTGGTTACACAGTAGAATGTATAAGTAAACCTATTATGAATGAATGTTTCCAAAACCTATGCCTATAGACATAGTTATTAATAAGCAATCCCTTATCATCTTTCTCTTCAATAATTTGTACTAACACAAACTATAAATTGGCTGCACAGCTTTTCATTTACTTAACAAAAATGTGAACCCCAACGACGTGCCAGGGATCTTGCTTCATGCTGGGAACGCCACGGTGAATAAGACAGGCTGATCTCCACCCGCCTGTAACTTTCAGTCCTCATTTTTAAATTTATCCCAAAAAGGTTCTGACATTCCCTGTAGCCAAATGATCCTGGGCAAGTCATTTAAACTCTCTGTCTCATTTGCAGTGCCCAAAACATTAATTTCTGAGGCTGTCCAATTACATCACAAGCAGATATAACTGCTAAAAGCAGGCTTGTTGAGTAGTAAAAACTTCATGCCACAAGTAGTAAGTCTTATTAAACATCTTTCTTACATTGAGACCAAATGAATATTCCCACCGATTTCATCTCTGATCTTTATTAAATCATTGGAGGCTCTACTGTCTAGAATGCATGTAATTTCCTTTCCACATGATAGTAAATAACTTAAATTCTGGACTGCAAACTTGCTGAGGGTGGGATCCATAAGCTAATCATCTCCAAAGTGCTTTAGATCTAACAGCTGTTTGGGGAAGTGCCTATTCTAGAGTCAGGCTGCACAGCTTGAACACCTGACTCCATTATAGAAGCTGTGACCTTCAGATCTCTGTGTTGTATGCCTCAATTTCATCATCTGTGATAGCACACAAAAAATGTAGTATCTGCCTGTGGGTTACTGAGAGAATTTATAAAGCTTGTGCAGGCGAACACTCCACATAATGATGGACATGTCCTAATTCCTCCAAACCATCAGTATTGTTGTTATTAACTATAAATATGTGGATTTTAATATCCTCCTAAGTCAATTTCAGCTTCCCTTTTGTTTTTATGGATGTGGTATTATATAATCACTTCCCTCTATTCTTTTTTCAACTTGCATGTGTCCATTTTTAAAGAATTTTACATTATTTTCTCTAGAACTGACACTAAGCTAAGAAAGAACAAATCAAATGATAATTAAAATAACTGGGTCTTTATTATTTATTAAGTAATAAAGCAGAAGGTTCTATCATTTCTGCAAGTTAGTGTATAAAGAAGGAGGAAACGAACAATACTAGATTGAAGAAACTTAGGACATGTAAGGCTGGATGCAATATGTGGTCCTCAGTAGGATATGGAAGTCCATGAATTTGCTATAATGCACATCTGTTTCAATTAAGAACATCTGAATATGGTCTAGTTAATCAATGAATATGCGTACATCGAGAGATCTTATAAGCATCTGGCTCAACTAAATATGCTCAAACCAAAATCATATTCAACCTCAAAACTACAGGGGTACTGATACATTTTTACTCACAATATACAGGATGGTACGGTGTGGTGTGGTATGGTAACATGGTGTGGTAGCATAGAGTGAAGTAGATGGTTAAGACTTTACCTAATAGAGAAATGTGTTTATATAGTGATATGTTTATAAAATATATCTATTAATATTTATTTCCATAGTTCCATATAAACCTAAAATTATAAAAGTATTTTCAAGGGCACCCCTTTAATACATCTAAACATCATTGTAAAAAACCATCATTTATCATTTAAAGCCATCATTTCATACATCTAAATGATTATTGATTATCAATGTCGTTTTAGGGTCAATCTCAGATCAAAGAAAGAAATATATTCAAAACTCAGTGCTGAACTAAAAGAGTGCTGTTTTATTAACTAACAAGTTAGGTTCTGAGTGTCTTTGGGCTATATTTAGAACTCAAATCCACCCTCAAAAGAATAAGGTTGACACTTTTAAGGATAATCAAAAGGGTTTTGTTTTGTTTTTTATGATCTACAAAGTTCAAAAAACTTGCAGTATTTTTGAGCAAAATTATGTCTGTTAAATTACATCTCAAAAGTTGACTGATTACCATGAATGGGACATCATACTTCAAAATACATTGCTTGAATAGCTCTTTTACTCGAGTTACCAGGGGATTTTTAAAAAATGACTACAGAAAGCCCTCTTCATGCAAAAGAGGTATACTTTGATACTCAGAAACATAAAATACTAATATGACTATAGATAATGGTAGATTTAGGAAGATTTCATTTAAAAAGGACAAACAAAAAAAAAAAAACCCAGAGCTTCAAAAGGATTGGGAATTTCACAGAACTACAAAATCAACACAACCCTGATATTCAGTGGGGAGATGGTTGCGTCAGATGTGTCCCCTCAGCATCTCTCAGCCCCGTGCTGTCCTCTGCTCCCACTGCGGGGCCCCCACCACCGCATCTCACCTGACCCCGGGGGCCTCCCTGTAGGAGGCTCTCCCCTGCCAAGCACCCTCTGCACCACGGGCTTATTCTTCTAAGTTGCACACTGGTCATCACTCTACCATTTTTAAACACCTCTACTGACTTCCATTAAAAAGCACAAACTGCTCAGCATTGTGTTCAAAGCTCTGCATTTTCAGGCCTCTGCCTGTCCCTCCACTCGGACCCCCAGGCCCCGCTCTCCGCGTACACCACGCTTCACTCACCCGAGACCACACGCCCTTTCTCCTCTGTTTGCAACATCCCTTCTCGGTTTCCTGCCAGGCCAGCCTTGCTCACCCTTGAACTTCAAACAGCACAAACTCTGAGACCTACTCCTTTGATTTATTTCTGTCTCCATCAATACTCTCATGGCCTTATGTATATATATGTAATACATATATCATAACGCCTCTCCTACCGTCCGATAATTATTTGTATATCACCTGCCTCTAAGTGCCTACAGTAGAACAGTCACTCTTTCCTCATTCATCCTTCATACTTCTGCAGTCGTCACACTGTTTAGAACATAAGAGGCACTTAATAACTATGTGATGAATGAATGGAGGAGCAGGTGTTTTAAGTGGACTTTGGAGGACAAATGAGGTCACCCTGGAGGTAAGTAGGAGGTAGGGGAGAGAGGAGGGAAGCGACTGAGGTTAATGAGTAAAGACGCTTGGTTATATTTGAGAAAGATTAATTCAACCACAGAGTAAAAGAAGGGCTGGAAAGAGGCAAGAGAGGAAACCTGAAAATTAGTTAGCTATTATTGTTGCTCAGACAAGGAAAGAAAATAAAAAGCAAGCCTGGACTCAGTGATGGCAACAGAAGTAGAAAATAATTACCAGAGATGCACACTCTGTTTGGAGATAAAGCTCCACACTTTACATTTTAGTTATTGCTTTTGTAAATTAATTATCGAATTTTCTTATTAAATTTTTATAAATTCATCTCATTCTTCCACATCATCATTTTCCATGTACTTTTACTTTCTGGCTGGTAGAAAGATGCACATTTGGCCGGCAGAAACGAGCCCTTTAATTTTTGCCTAGAAAGTTGTTAATTAATGAAAAGTCAAAACATCCATTTAGACCGCCATCTCTTGCCTTAACCGTTAACGTTAACTTACCTGGAACTAGAAAATGTAAAATAGCTCGAAGTGCCTCCATCTGCACGGGTAATGATGTCTCATGACTTTTCATGACTGTTAGAATTTTGGGGGCCATCGCTGCCATCACATCCAGGGAAGTGTTACTGGAGATATAATATTGAAATGCTTACTAAAGGTACAACCGTATTCCATTGTACAAACACTTGTTTGAAGCAAGTACAGGAAAACAGAACCATCCTATTGTATCAGAAGCAGCTTTAGGAAAATGCATCTGAATTCAGTCATAGGAGCAGACATCACTTTAATAATTATTTGATTAAACTTCGACCTCAAGAGGTTGAATCACAGTAACCTGAGAATTCTTTTATTTAGTGTCACAAAACTAACAACTTCCTTTTGAATTACTCGTGGTTCATTCGCCACAACCCTGGAAAATAAAGTGTTACTCGCATTTTCCAGATGAAGAATTTAGGCTGAAAGAGGTTCAAGATCAAGGTCCTGCCACTAGAACGTCAGGGCTGGGATGCCAATTCGCCTGACGCCTGAGGCCAGGCTCTTCACAGCGTACCAACTGACCTCTTCCAGGCCGTCACTGGACTTCTTATATGGCATTCTTCATCAGTTTTTTGCATTAAAGTTGTGGTTTTCTAAGGTATTTTAGCTATCCTTTTTCTTGCATCTGAATAAATGCCACTGGCCTAGATTTTAGCAGGTACTACAAACTTTAATACCAGCAGTCCTTGCTTGGCACGATGCCCCGTTAACTGAAACTGGTGTAATCAGAGCCACACCTTTGCTTCACTGGGTTCTGTGGTCATGGAGATACAGTCCCTCTTTTCCACCTTACAGTCCCAGTGTGGACACATCCCTCCCTTAGAGCCTCCCTTCTTTCACCACCCCCGCTGGGTCCACTCTGTTCCTGCCCCTGTTCCCTCCACACAGCCCTGCCCTGCATTGCAATGACCTGGTCACACACCGGGCTCCCATCACAGACAATGAGTCTCCTGGGGGCAGGCACATGGTCAAACTGAACTCTGAATCCCCAGGACTGGAACAGCTCAAAATATTAGTTGCCCAGAATCATAAACTGCAGGTTATTCCACTGTGTTTTGCCTCATTTATAAAGGTTCACACACTTCCAGGACCATAAAAATCACCATTTAAGATATGCTTGCCATTTAACTATTTAAGAGCAACATTTAAATAAGAGAAATAAGACTCAAAGGTATGATATATATAAACACAAATAGATTAGCTCAACTGAATGTTAAAGACATATAACCCCATTCCTTACAATCTATAGATATAATACATACTGCTTATCATACTACGTGCATTTCATTTATTCATATTTAAAAACAGTATTCTTATGAACAGCTCTGATTACTGAGTGCTTAAAAGACAGCAGGCATTATTTCAATCACTTTGTAAAAACCAATTTAACCCTTACATTATAAACTTAAAACTTATGAGATGGTTATTGCTATCCCTCTTTACCAGTGAGGACCCTAACGTTCAGAGATCAAATCATTGGCTCCAATTAGCGGGACAGCCAGTGCATAAGATCGCTTTCATTGCAATATCTGTGCCATCTACTTTTTCTTTTATACATGACAGTTTCCATATAGCTTTTTTTCTTTGAAATATACTCAGATTATTCCAAAGTTAATGGAATAACATCTGTGCTTTCTATGCAGGACACAATTGCTGTCTCCAGCCAGGGAGCTCATAAGCTCAAACCAGGCTTCTGATCAAACATCCTGCAGCTGACACCTTCGGTAGGTAATTCAGTCTGGGTCTTTTAAACAGGTTTTATTTTTTTAAGCCAGCAGTTCTGCACCCCCTACACTCACCATCCCACCCAACCTCACCCCTTCAGCCACCCCAGGATCAGGTCTCTGTCTGTCATGAGCCAGCCATGGTATCTTAACATCTCTGGATTTGAATTAGATGTGATTAAAAGCTTCCTCAGCTAAGGAATGAAAGCAGGAAGAAGAGAAAAAGTTCATTCAAATGAAGGAATAACACCAAATATTAGTTGTAAAAAAGCACCAATTAGAAGCCACAACCTGCTTTTATCTTTTACGCTTTTCAGATTTACACAATAATTTGACAAGCTGTTTGAAGTTCTGTACTGTATAATTGCCATTTTCCAAAACGGCACCAAGCATGAAGCACAAAAGCAAACCTTCACCCTATTTCTACAATCTCTATCACCCCTTTCAATGTTCAGATTAATAAGTCCATGATAACAGGATAGGAGGTTATATTACACAGCATTTCAGTCTTCAAATGCCTCGTGCTTTTCTTTTCATTCTTAGAACTATGGTTGAATTATTGATATTCTACCTGGTCCAATATTACATATTCTGCACAAGTCCATGCATCTATATTACCTTCCTTCAAAAAGATGATTTAGCATTTTACAGCCACTTTCTGCGACTTCAGGAGAATGTATATGCTTCTGCATCAACTCCGATACGTTCAGGTATATTCCTTTTGACAACAGGATTTTTCTGAAGTTATCTACAAGATTTTTTTTAAATGTTACTAGTGAAAAGTGGAAGTTATGAAATACTTTTCATAATTTCGTAGTAAGACACAGAATATTAAGATAGTCCAAATTCATAGGAAAGTACATGTAAGTACATTATATTTCATTGACAACTTAAAGATCAGGAATATCTATTTCTTTAAAATATATACCACTTGCAATATTTTCACAGATATTAACCATTTGTTGAGGTCTTAGTTTTTAAAGTTTTACTCACAGAGTAGACTGGATCCAAGGTCATCGTCATCCAGGTAAAAAGAATGTTATTGCAGAAAAATGTTTTAAAATAATAACTTATTTTTATCCAGAATTTATACAATATCCAGAAAAGTAATAACACTTAAACTTCATTCAGATATTTTAAACAACTTCACAAGACATCTGTCTGTATACAGAGCTACGACTCACGAGACTTACTAGACACCAGTGAGCTGGGATTGAGGGCAGGTGCCTGAAGGTACTGACCATCCTTGCAGATCTTGGGGGGCCAGGAGTGGGGCAGAGGCAGGAGCTGAAACTAGGCTGGGTCGCCTGCAGCCCAGAGCGGCCTTCTCCACTCACCCCAGTGGACTGTATGAACATTTATCACTTCTATGGACACATCTTTGCACACACCGATCATGTGCAAAGCAATGGGAAGCAGCGATAGCATAAATAATTATGTATTTTCACAGAGTAATTCCAAAGCTTAAGGAAAACACAGATATGCTTTACAGCTGATTTTACATTATATGTGGAAAAGTACCTATGTCCCAGCAGTAATAATTACAGAATAATTCCCCTCTTGGAAATGAGCTTCCTTCATTAACTGCATATCCACTATCTTGAAGTTTCCATATAAATATCAGTCGTCCTGAAGCCTCTACATAAATGTCAATTCCAACATTACACTGTAACTTAACCCCCTGAAAGTGGCAGAAAATGAAACTTAGGAAGTTTTAACCTAAGCACTGCAGACAGTCCCTATTAAATGATGGTTTAAACCACTTAGGATTTTTTTTTTGACTTTCAATGGTGTAAAAGCGATACACATTCAGTAGAAAATGTAACTCAAATTTGGGGTCTGACCTTTTCCCAAGCTATTGCTATGCCTTCCGATTTTCCCTGGTGACAACAGCCACAGCTCCCGGCAGCCTCACCATCAGGAAGGTAAACAACCATCCTGTCTCTGCGCAACCATTCCGGTTTTCCCCTTCAGTGCAGTATTTGATAAATTATGTGAGGTATTCAACCTTTTATTATGAAATAACCTTTGTGTTAGAAGGCTTCGCCCCACTGAAGGCTAATCTAAGTGTCCTGAGCACATTTTATAGCAGGCTAGGCTAGGCTATGATGCTCGGTAGGTTAGGTGTATGAAATGCACTCCCGACTTACAGTGGGTTTACATGGACGTAACCTCATCATGCGATGAGGAAGGTCTGCATTTTGAAAAACGAGTTATCAATCTAAAATTGGGAGAGGGAGAAAGGACAGGACAAAACTCAGAAATAAGTGGAAGTGATACATACATTCTAAAATACTGCCAAAATCTGAAAAACTCACATGTTTTAAAGACATCCAGGATATCACACATTAAGCTACGGTGAGAAGTTGGTTGTTTTGCTTGGTCACATCAGAAATTTTAATAATCCCTCCAAAAGTGGCTAAATTCTAACCAAGGAGATACTTTAAAAGATCGACATTTTTCTAGACCAGCCGTTCTCACACTTTAGTTCTATCAGAATCACTTGGGGAGTTTGGGAGGTAGGAAAGGTGGGGCTGTTAAAACACACTTTGTGGGGTCCCAGCTCGAGAGTTCATGACTCGGCAGGTCTGTATGGGGACCCTAGAATTTACAACTTCAGTAAGTCCCCAGGCGAGATTATTGGTCCAGGGACCACACTTTAAGAACCACTGTCCTGAACACTAACTCAACTTTTGACTTTTGACTAGAAAATTGAGAATAGAAATTTCATCAAATACTAGACATAGGAAAAGAAATTACATCACGGAGTCACTTAGAACTAGTTTACATAACACTTTACACATCTCATTTACCAGCTATCTGCATAGTATTTTTTACCTGTACCACTCCATTTTAGCAGTAAATTATTTTCTTTAAAAGGCCAATAACAATATACAACTTCCTTCAGGTCTTCGGGTCAACAGTCACCTTCCTGGCTGTCTAGTCATGCTTTCAATTCCTCTGAGCCCTAATATAAATCCTCTTGCTCTGCTTCATTTTACTTCTTAGCTACCTCACATATCATATATTTTTTTAGCTTTATTATCTTCCCCACTAGAGTTTGAGCTCCATGAGCCAGGGAGTACTCCATTTAACAGGCATATCCCAACTGCCTAGGACACTGTCAAGTACATAGGGGGAGCTCATAAATATTAACTGAACTAGTTAATTAAATGAGGAAAATGTCACACATGATGTTTGAGTCTTGGCCTGAGTACCACCAAGGCAGCACCCAATTCTTCTGGCTGCCAATCCAGTCATTGTTCTGGAAAATCCATCCCTACACACCCAGCGTTCGTAAGAGTCTTTCAATCAGCAGTCGCCCACAAAGGTTGGTGAACAAGCTGATTAGGTTAATACCCTCCTCAGGCAGAACTCCGAGGACAACAGAAAATGGATCAAGAACAAAGAAATAAGGAAGCGGAGAGAGCAGAGAAGAGATTCTGAAGAAAGCAATCAAGGATGACTCCAAATATAACTAATCCTCAGACACCATAACAAGAAGCTGCCCAAGTCTCACAAAATCATGGTGGTTTCATTGGCATGCCAAAGATTTCCAAGGGATAGAGAATTACAGAACAAACACAATGTTTATACAGGATAAAGGCTGGTCTCCTCTCCTAAGTGCCCCACACAAAAGAAGTCAAGTCCAGTCCTCATTTTCAGTAGCAAGATTCCTATGCAGGTATCTGTGCAGCAGAAGATGGGGATTTGAGACAAGCAATTGCTTTTCCCACCGCCCCTGCTCGGATTCACTATCCCAAGGGCAATCTCTGTCCATCTCTAAGGGCCCTTGTCCATGCAAGCCTTTTATTAAACTGCCATCTGAGAGGCAGAATGAGAAAGAAGGAAAAGGAAGAAGAGATGATTCCTCCCTTGACTTGACTTAAATAACAGCATAAAGAAATATGCATGTGATGGTTTTTAAATGCATAGATTTTAAATGGTAACTACCTCCTCACCCATTGCATTTCTAGAAAGTCTCCCTAAGAAAATAACAGGAACAGGGTATAAAGGAAAATGGGAAAAAATGACCATTTGGTGTTTATTATAGGTACCAAAGAAAACATCTCACTGGACACAAACTAAAAAGTTCATTATCAAGAAGTCAGTTCATAAAATTGAACACAGGCATACACTGAGAAGCTATACAGCCACTAAAAATGATAATGTGAGAATTTACATTTATCAACGCAAAAAAATATATAAAATTTGGCTATAAAAGAGTAAAACATGATCCCATTTCTGCAAAAAATAGAAAATACATTGTATATGTTATGTGTGAGTAGATACATACACATCCAGAAGAAAAATGCCAAAATGTTTTAATATCTTCTTTATCCTTCCATATACATATATATGTATAATCAGATATACATATACATGTTTGAATTTTTTACAGTGTATTGCTTTTAGTACAAAAAAAAAAACTGTGTTTCCTTTTATTAAAAAATATGGCGCACCCCTTACCTTTCTGTTCCAGGAGAGTGGACAATGCGTTTGCAGATGCCTGGAAGACCTCTATCGACGAGGAGTGCATCAGCATAGACAGCATCACTTCCCTATGAGCTGGGAACCTTCCACAGAGACAGTCACAAAATTAGTGGCTATTCTTTTAATAATTCGCACTTATCATTGTCTAACCTCTAACAAATAAGGGCATATAAACAACATTTTATCCCACCTCCACATACAAAAATGAATTATCATTACACAGTTTTACATTTAAAAGTTAGAGTCAAATCCATTAAATACTAATATTAGTATTTCCCTGTTTCTTCAAAGTTGATACGCAGATAAGGAGGAAAAAATACAGCAACTATAGAAAGAGGTGCTGAGAGTAAAAAGAAGATAATGGGAGGAAGAAAGAAAAATTTAAAAATGTAAAGAATTCACATGAGTTTTTAAAATCTAGAGCTTCAGTTTATTTTCTTTTATTAATGTATTTCTTTTAAATCTCTCCTGTGGATACTGAGGGATCAGTGTGCTATGAACTGAAATTTATAAACTGTAATGTAAATCCACCTAACTCTGATCTCTTAAAAAGGTTGTTCAAAGTGGATTACAACACTGGCTTAACATAGTTTTCAAAAGATTGCTATTCCTTTCAGAATGGAGGAATTTAATTAAAAGGCATATGTGTCATGAATTCCCTTCTGATTGGCAGTGGGTCACTATACAAACAGGCTGTCAGGATTTGAGATGTAGAATAGTACTATTTAAATGTCCTTGATGTCATTCAAATTTTAACATCCAGAGCAAAAAACACAAATACAAGCAGTTGCTGTAAAACAAAAAGGCTTGTGGCCATGAGGCAAATGTGACATACGTGAAAACTTCTGCTCATATTTTGCATGTCTGGGAGAGAGGGGCTGGTCTAATGATGCTTGAATGGCACACCCACAAAGCCTCAAGAGCTGCCGGCCAGGAAGAACTCTCTCAGGGGAAGACAGGCCAACAGTGCCAGTCAGGGGGGCAATCACTAAAGGAGGCTTCCTACCACATTTAATTCCTGGTACTGACAACCTGCTAGCTAGTCCCTGCAACAGAAGAAGAGGTCACAGATGGCTCTGTAATTTCTATCACCTGAGATGATTCAATATGGCATTTTTAAATGACTGGCCAAAAATGCAAAGGCTTTTTGTTTTTTCGAACATTCCTAATTTACTGAATGACTCTCGATTCCAAATCTCTCAGTAATAACTCTCAAACACACCACCTTTTACTGACTACCGAACAACATCTTATATATCCACTACTGTCTTACGTCAACACTTAAAACATATATGACCGTATCGAAAATATTTCTAACAATAAAAGTTGCAGTTATGGTATTTTGTATTTTATATAAAAATATAAGTGAAATTTTCTATCTTATAAAATCAGAACTACTGACTGGCCATCTTCATCTCCAATCTTCTCGTGTAAACCTTTCTGGTACATCAGGAGATTGTTTAGAGCCCAGCACGCAGCCTCCTGGATTAGGGGAGGGGGAAAAAAAAAAAAGAAACCTGTCAAAACATAAATCACTGAACAAACACGATTTCAAATAAATCTGATATTTACGAAAGGGTCCAACCTGCACGTGCCTGTTTTTTCGGTGCCATGTTAGCGCTTTGTAACAGGCTTCCAGCCAAAACAATTTATCCTCTTCTTCTTCTTCATTCTGATTCTCACTCTTCTCCTCCAAGTCTTGATTCAAGAAAATGGTCTCAGCTTGGAAAAAATATAAATATAGGACTTACCATTTAAATAACCAATTTCAAGTCCATAGTTTGAAACATCATCAACAGCGATGTACTCTTTCATAATGGCCTTGGTTAATTGCAAAGACCTTTTAATACATTACACACCTCAGAGGACTGCCATCCCACCTGGCTAAATAACTGAATAGGGAAGAGGTTTCCAAACAAAAGTAACAGGTTAAGAGAAGACAAATTGAGGAGATTAGGTGCCCAATGACAAAGCTAAGTATGTATTTCCTGATGTACAGACTGGGAAGGGTGCACTTAATCACAACTATTAGTTCCCCTGAAAGTGTCCTCGACTGGAAAATGAATTACATGGGACAGAGAAGGCATTTAGTGCTTCCTTCTCTGCATGTGACTTCTTTGTCACAATGTTCACATTCAAGATCAAAGGCACCCTCTGCAGCATCTTCCTGTCTTGGCAGAGAGCCCCTGTACTAGTGGTGGTGAAGATTTAATGTGGGGAACTGCTGAACAGTATGTTGTCTACTTGAAACTAATATAAAGATTGCATATCAACTATACTTCAATGAAAGAAAATTAAAAAATAAATAATATTAAAAAAATAAAAGACCAAAGGCACCCACAAGAATTTCCATTTTAGTAGAGCGACTTACTGAGGAGTGCTAAACAGCTGAGGGCTGCGATCTGTAACGTGGCGTTCTTTGGATACCGTTGCACGGCGGTCACCACAAACTCATGCACCTCATTTAATACCAGGATATTGAAAAAATTACCTGAAAGTGAAGGAAGATGTTAGCTGAATTCCTGGAATTTAAATCACCTGTAATTACATAACAGGACTTGAACCAATAAGTCTGAGGAGTTAGGAATATTTTAATGGCATTAAAACATATATTTACTTTAATCAAAATAGCTTAATATGGTTGTGTAAAGTTTTACAGATTTATTTCATGCAGTCATTCGATTATCTTACTTAGACAATGGAACTGACTGAGCAAAAATGATATGTTTGGGATCTATTAACTTTGTGTTCCCTGACTGCCTCTAATGGCGTCCTCAAGTGAAACACTGATACACATGGCATGACAATAATCATCGGACAAAACAGCTTAACTTTCTTGCCTTCAGAAAGACGAAAAAAGACCCTCCCTTGTCATCAAATGCTTTTGCTGAAACGCTCTTCTCTCACTTAAAGGAATGCTGCTCAGAAAAACCCACTGCCCCATTTATCACTACTTGATCTTGTCTGCGATGATTTAGAAGAGAAATAAGGGAATATTTTACCACCTCTAACCCAACCCAGGAGGAAGCCCCACACCTTTTTATACTCACTCTTCTGAAAATCAACACATCATCCAAAAATCTAAATCCCTATGAGAAAATAATCTGTAAATGATAATGCAGAAATATGCACCTCCTTCCATTTGGCTTGCAACTCACTAAAAGTCACTAGGTTTCCTTCTGGATGGAAGAATGAAACTATTATTTAGCTGTAAGTGTCGTTATATAATCCCTGAGACACAAAGCCAGAACTGGAAAAGATCTTATATCATGGAAAGCCTAAAGTTCACACCAAAAATTAATCAGTGACTTCAAAATCAAAAGGCAGTTTAACAAGGTCTAGCTCTTCCTTTTCAACATCTTATGTTTTTGCTTTTTCCACATTCAGCCACTAAGTAGACAAACTCCCCAGCCCTTGGTGGTGTCTAGTCTTAGAGTGCCATTTTGAAAAGATTCTCCTGTGCTTTTACAAACTTATCTAAACTTGGGTTGTCCCGTTCACCTTCTTTTTCCTACTGTTACTCCCCTGTCCCTGCCAACAGCTGCTCTACCACTGACCAGCAGTGTGACTGAGCAAATGCCAGTATGACTGACCTTATCTTATTTTCAGACTATGTACGTGAAAATACATAGAAAATTGGATAAGGCCTTTAAATGCAGTAAGCTCATAAGTAAACTACATAATTTGACAAAATGTTAAGTGCTTATATATTAACTTTGGGTTATTATTTTAATTATGAGGAGGAAGTTAAAGTTTAACCAGCTTTTCTTGCAGAACAATACAAAACTTATAAATAAGACAGCTTGTATGGTTTATTTGATTTCAACAGCATAAGACCAAGCACCTTACTGTGCCATTATAGGCCAATTTGACAACCAAGCACCATTTCCTCAATCGTGACAGTCAAAGCATTTCTTCCTCTCACTTATTTCAAGGGATGAAGGTGAACTCACACTTTTAATATAAGTTGTGCAAGTTGGAACTTGACTATAGTAAGTTGTAGAACATGAAAGAGAGAATTCTATTTTAGTGCACTACTCTATTAGCTAGACTTTAAAAAAAATCTTTTGAATTACATTAAAATGTTTCCATATATAAGCTAGCTTATACAACTGTGTCCTTCATGAAAATATAATCAGCAAAAATCTCTCCTGATAAAAGGCATAAATTAGTAAATGGCTATTACGCTTTTTTAAAAAAATGCTTTCTTTTGTTTAGGGAAGCAGAAATCTGGGTTTTCAGTTTAATTTCTCCCCTTACTCTATGATCTTGGATAAGACACACCAATTTGCTGAAACAGATCCTCATATAACTATGGAGATAATAACAATATTCCATCTCCCAGGATTGTTTCAAGGATCTAAAACCCTTACATATATGAAACTACTTTGGAAACTATGAAAGAACTGTGCAAATATTAAGACATTATCATTATATCTCCACAGTTTTGGTCATATGACAAGCACTTGATATATGCTTATCAAGGAAATAAATAAAATGAAGTTGTACATGCAAATTAAAATTCAATTTCTAAAAATCCCATCTTAACTGATACTACCTGGCAACTTTACTAATGCTGAAATGAATTTCTGAATTATGCAGGAGATATAGTCATAATTCTAGAAGTTAAAAATCTAAGTTGCTGGTGTAAAATTATGAAAATTAGTTTTTTCAAAAGAATGATGATTTTTCCCCCAAAAGTTGTAGTGATAAAAGGCTAAATGCCTATTCCAATAATCCTGAGTTTGCGCAAAACATTTCTGATAATCCTTTCGGGGAAAGGTCATCAGCACCAATCACCAACAGTTAATCCTACTTTATCATTCACCAACTATTCAGCTTTTAATGCACCGTTCTGCTCACAAAAAATATTAAGGGAAGCTTCAAGGTATGTACTCGGGCTGGGGAGGGTTAAGGAGTAGGAGGCCAAACAAAGAGTTGAGACAAGAACTATGAGCTGAAAGCAAAGGGACAATCAGAGTAGCCTTGTGGGAAATTATCACTGTGATCAACAGACTAGCCTTGGACTCTCTCCAAGGTATCAGCATCTCCCACATTAAGCTCAAAAGGATATTCTGATGTGTTCCCAGGTTAGTCCTGAGCCCTGAGCTCCTGGTAAGCATCTCTGGAGGAGCCCCTGTAATTTAGGTCCTCAGGATTCTCAGATTTAACTCCAAGAGAAACTCACATGCAGTTCAGAAAACAAGGCTTTGTGACATGTTGACTATAAGCCTAGAAGCAGTGGGTTTCAACTCCCAGGAACTTCATGTATTGGAATGATCAGATACAGAACACAAGATAGCTATGTATTATGACTAAAGGAATAAGAAAAAAAAGGAAAGAGAAAGGGGCGAAAAGGAAAAACAAAAGCAAACAAGAGGTAGTTAAAAGTTACCTGGAAGATCTGAAAATAAAAAGAGATTTTTAGAAATGTATAAAAAATCAAATAAATGACCAAGTTAAATTTATCACAGGACTGCAATATGACATTCCATTATTAAACTTGCAAGTGTAATTCTCCATATTATCAAGATGTTCTTAATATATTCTTTTAAATACTTGATAAATTCAACACTCATTTAAAAATAAAAGCCACATGTAAAAATAAATACAAACAAGGAACAGAAGGAAACTTCTTAACTTGATAAAAGCTATTTGTCAGAAAACAAGATTAAAACAACAAAAATCTTATCACAAGCATCATTTTGGATGGGAGAATACTACAGCATTCTCTTCAAAGTCAAGAACAAGACAAGAATGCCTTTATTAATAATTCAATTCTATTTAACAATGTACTAATAATTCTGGGCCATGCAAGAAGGCAAGGAAGTGAAATAATGTTTATAAAGAGAAGAAAGGAAGAACTCAAAATGTCATTATTCACAAATATACATAAAAACGCTTAAGAGCATTTATAAACAAATTGTTAGAATTAATAAAAGAGTTTAGAAAGGAAGGTAAAATCCATATACAAAAAAATCATTCACATTTCTTTATGCCTATACAGTTCAAAACTACAACTGTAAAAGAGATATTTATAAAATTAAAAAACAAGATATCTAGAAATAACTAACAAGTTGTGCAAGACTTGTATGGAAGAAATTATAAAGAAAAGTTGCCAGTTCTTCTTGAATATATCCAGATACTTTGAAATTCCAGTCAAAATCTCAATGAAGTTTTCCAAGGAACTGGAAAATTTTAATTATAAAATTTATATGGGGTAGTAAAGGCCCAAGAAAAAAGTCAAACTGTGCCCAATTAAAGAAGAATGTTTAGTGATGGAATATTAGCTTTGCAAGTATCAAGACTTACAGAGCTACAGTAATTTAAACAATATATTGGATCCAGATGAATCAAAATAACCAATGCCACAAAAAAACAATAAAAACAGAAACCTATATTTAATAATATATGTAATGTATGTTATAGAAGTATAATACATATACATTATATATATTCAGTGTATCATACCACTGGGAAATGGATGAACCATATAATAAAGTATGCTTTCCATATTATAAAAAAGGGAATTGAATTCCTACTTATAGAAAATGATTCAAGACAGATTACAATGTTTTAATCCTTAAATTACAAAGATTTTGGATAACATATATTTATTATCTTAAGAAAAGATTTCCTAAGGTATATTTAAAAGGGGTAAAGCTCAAAGCAACTGATTTTTAAACTAAATTACAAAAGTCACCTTAAAGATGACGAAAGGACAGGTCACCAATCAGGGGAAGATGGTTTCAGTACATACAACCAACTACCAAAACATTATTATCTAGAACTATGAATTAATTTTTAAAAGGAACGACTATACTATGAAAAAATAGATGAAGACAAATCAGGTATTTTGCTAAGGACAGAGCACCAATAGCAGAGAAATACTTAAAAAGATATGCACCCCATTTATATTTTTGCAGCATCATAGATAGTAGTAGCATAAAATAAGAAATAAACCAAATGCCCACTGATAGGAGAATGGAAATAAATTGTGCTATCTCCATATAATAGAATACTACATTCAACTATATGCAAAAATATTTGAGTCTTAAAAACATAATGTTAATTTTTTTTTAATTGCAGAAGACAACATCCACCATGATTTCATTTTTATTTAGCAGCATTAACTATTTTGTTTAGGGAGATATGTGAATATAGTGAAATAGTATTTAGAAAGCAAACGACTTATCAGCACAAAATTCTGGAGAGTGTTAACCTCTGTAAAATATCAGGGGAAAGACGTAGCCCAGAATAACTTTACCAGCACTGGCACTACGCTAATATCTAAGTTGGGTAGGAGCTCTTCTGCATTGCACTTCACATTTTCTGCTGTATTCCTCTGTACGTATCATCCATTTACATAATTATACTTTAAGTGCAGCACTAACAATAAGATTTCTCTTACATTACACATATCTACTGTGGCCACTCCTTTTAAAATTTCATCCAAGCAGGGCAGAACAGTTTGCTACAATATTTCCATCCAATGAATGTCAAGATGCTATTTATTCATCAACATACAACATACATATGCTGCATACAATTGCAGAGACTGTGATAATAAATTAACCAAGAATTATAACTCACCTAATGTAAGTCTGTGGAGCAAGCAGCAACTCACTTCTTGAATTTTTTCATGAATAGGGAATGCTTCCATGACTTCTACCACAATATTGTAACACCTGACATTGCCGCTCATGAGGACTTCAACATTATTGCCTAAATTTAAAGAAATCATAATTACCAATAAGGTAAGTATGCGTACAAAGCCATCTTATATAGATTGCAATGATCTGGCAGATGGCCATGTTTCCAAATTTAAGTATCAGGTTTTGTCAAATAGCTATAAAAAACACTATGTTGTTCATTGCTAATTAACAGGACTTAGGACTCATCTCTAGTATTAAGGAAATGTTGCTTTATTCCAGTTTCTTGGCTTAAAAACTTTTTAAAAGGGGGAACTTGGGAGTGCCTTTGTAGAAGTCTAAAACGTAATGTGTGAATCATAAATTCCACATAAATTAACGTGGGACCTGTTTCCTGGTGAGGTGAGGCGCTACCCCATTGGATAATGGTTTTACGTTGTTCCTTTTCCCCAAACCAACAGATGGAAAAGTAAGAGTATGTCACATAACAGAACAGACAGAATCAGATATGATCTATTTCCTGTCCATTCCAGAAGGGCAGAAGATCAGTCAGTGTAAGAGACAGCAAAATCACGCTTCCTAAAGGCTTGGAGACAGACAAGGAAAAGGGGAGGAGAGGCATGATATTAAAATATACGACTAAGGGGCAAACATAGGTGAACCAGAAAGGAAGGAAGAATCCTTTGGGGGAGGCAACTAACCAATAGGGAGTATGTGAACCTATGTGGAGAAAACAAATTTCTAAGTCCAAATGAAATGTTCACTATTGTTAACAAAAAATGGTGTCTCCAAAGCATTTTTCTATCTTTTGCAGCATAAACCGTTTCCCTCCAAAACATTTTTTAATGTTTAAATTGTATTTAAAAAACATTAAATATAGAAAAACATATCATCATGAAAGGAAGTGGCCTCTTAAAACAATTATCTGCTTCTATTCACAATAGAAGACATAATTTGCTGTAAGACTCAAAGGCAAATGTCTTCGTATTAGAATCAGTATTTAAAGCATTTTATTATTTTTATTTTCAGTTGCAGCTTTCTCTGACCTTTGCATTATGAACCAACACATTTTCATGGAGTTATGTCAGATGTGGGTAGAAACAATGAATTTCAAAAACAGCCAGCTCTAAATAAATAAATAAGTGTATAAACATAGCCAAGGAAAAGCAAAATAAAGAATAGATTCAGTTTGTTGGCATGGATGACTCAGAGAAATTTTAAACTATGCCCATTCTCTATTATTATTCAGCCCCATCTCCTCTGAAGTGTTTAATTTCTCATGCATAAGAAAATGATGGATTTATAACCATCACACACAGAAAAAACAGTTTTTCACAAGGGGATTGAGTTTTCATGCAAGTCTCACTTCTGCAGATTTCTCTATGTATATTAATATATTATATATGCAGATATTATACTATGCACATACAAAATACAAATTAAATAATACTGTGAATGTTTTTAACAACACTTATTACATGTGAGGTACTATTTGGCATTTTTCCCATTATTTAGCCATTTAATCCTCACGTGTGAAGATGAAAATATTATGAGATGTGCATATCCTGTACAAACCCACACAGGTACTACATGAAATACAAAATGCTCATGTGCACTTATAAAACAAAAGTAATCGAATCTGAAGCACTATCTTAACCCATTAGCAATCACCTGTAACACACATCAAATTAATTTCTTACTTGCACTTTTTTTGTGGTAAAGGGGTTGGATTTCAAAGCATGCCTAAATGCTAAACCAGAATCACATAAAGTTCAAACTCCTTCCTGGAGCTCTTCAGGCCGTTCCAGATCTGATTATGTCTCCAGCCTCATCCACTGACTCTTATCAAGCCCTCCCCCACCTCCACGAAATAACACCCAAGTAGACACTCAGGGCTGTGCACGTACATACGCACATATGCGTAAACACACCATTTGCTGCACTATGTTTATCTTCTTGGAGGCACTGTGCTCTCTTGCTGCAGGATCGTCGTGCTCACCGTATGCCCTGCCCGGGACACTGCACGCATTTCCGCCTTACCTCACACCTCTCTACGCACACAGGCCTCCTCCACATTCAGGTCTCTGCTAAAAGATCTTGCCTCACTCTGTTCTCAAAACCCTGAGCACTTCTGCCAACGCCTGCCTTATAATACATTATAATCACCTATGTACTTATCTGTATCTTGCATGGAGTTCTGGAAGGGCAAGAAAAATATTTATATTTTCTGCTCTGGTTTCCCCCAGCACCAAGCCCAGAACCAGCTGCAGTACAGTATCAATAAATATAAATTAATTAAGTGAATAAATAAATGAATGGGTTTAACATCCACAAGTTTCTAAATAATAAAAATATTTTTAAAACACATTTAGAAAAGAGGTACATTGTAACTTTTCAGATACTAAAAAAAATCATGAATACAGGCTACTTACAAGGAATTGCCAGGGAATGTAAACAGTACAGAACATGAAGCACAATTTCCTCTTCATTTTTAAAATGTTTTAATGCATTTAGCAATATCACATAGTCTTTATTCTCAACAAATTCTGTCAGCTGCTCATCTGAAACTAAAAAAGGAAAGACAAAATACTGAAAAAGCTCAAACATGGTATAAGAATATAATTACTCAAAAGTGTAACACTCATGATAGTTGGATGAGGCAAAGTAAATACAATAGAGTGTTAATTTAAATATGTATTTCAGCAAAAGACCCTCCTGAGAATTTTATTATGGAAAAAAAAAACCTATTGAGATTAAAATAATTGCATGTTGACCTATATTAGGAATTCCGTGTTTTGAAATGTACAAGTGTTAATGACCAGACAGCTCTCAGAAAAAACAAAATTATTTATAATTTCATTTGGGAATTCTAGAGAAAACTGACCAACAACTAAATACGATGGCCTGTTATTCACTGGAGGTGAACATGCCACAATACTTCAAAAGGAGTGGTTTATGGTACACTGTCGAAGGGTGGCTCAGCTAAATGTATTAATTAACTTGAGGGTCAACTTTAGCAAATGATAACTAATTTGACGTTGAAATACTCTGTCTCAATGGTTTTGATTTTAAAAAGATCAGAAATTGTCATCATTAATTTTAATACTTAAAGTCTTTTCATCAAGTCAATGAGTTCCATTCAGAGTCATTTTATTGGGTGATAACCTCAAAAACATGTATAAAACTCTGTATTTTCTAGCCTGAGAATGGTGATAACAAAAATGTTAGCAAATGCAACACTCTTCATGATCAACAAGACTTTTTAGTTCTCCAACTTCTTAATTTATAAACCATGAATGAAATTAATTCCACACAAATAAGCAGTATTTGATTTACCTGCACTATTTAGCCTTCACTGACAGCTCCTACTTCTTAATAAATAGTACAATTTTCAATACACGCTTACTCTCAAAATTATATTCTACTTTCCCCATTATCAACCCTTTTTCTTATGCAAATATCAAGATGAATAATCTGACACTTTAAAATACCTGTCTCAAACAGCACACGTAAAGCTTTGCATCCAAGTTTCTGGACTTCATCGTTGGCTGAAAATGTGCGCATGGCATCGAAAATTAACAGGAAAATATCACTTTCTTCATCTAATATCAGCAAAGTGATTTTACCTATTTGGAAGAGAACAATATGCCCCGAGTAAATAGCTGCTTTAACATTTAATGTAGTCACGTTCACATGAGGATTATGAACGGTTTGTAGACTTTTCACCACTCGGCCCAGATGTTGGACCTATCAAGTTCTATGGTAAACTCCCAGTACACTTTACTATGACCCTGTGACTCCCAATCAATCCTACATGTACGGTGGCCAAGACCTCTTGTCCTAAACTCCTGAGACGCACTTTGTCTGCCTCTTAGACAACACCACCCAAATTTTCCACGGCCACCCCAACTTAGCCTATTCCTATTCCCTGTCTTCGTTCAACAGTAATGATATCATCACCCAAGAAACATCTCCCTTGTCCCTGCTCCCTCTCTCTTCTCATTCTCTGCCCAGCCAAAGAACCAACTCAAGACTAAGTCCTTCAAGTCTATCTTCTAAACATCTGGAAAATTCCTTTTGAACTAAGCCCTTCCATTCCTATTGTGTTCAGGACCTCATCACCTCCCGCCTCGAATGCAAACACAATTGCTTAAAGGCTCAATTGGCTCAAATCCCTACCTCATTTATCCCCTGCATTATACTTCTAAAAACAAAATGGGATCTTTTAAACCCCTTGCTGAAACCTTCTAAGGCCTCCCATAGTCCTCAGTCCGAAAACGAGACCCTTCACAAACCGACTACACGGATCTCACCAGCCCCAGTCCTTCCACACGTCGCCTCAGTTCCAGATATGCAAACTCCTTGCTCCTTGCTGGACGTTTTCTCTGATACCCATGTGCACTTGCACTGGCATTGTGGGATGCACTTGCCCTTTCCCGCACCCGCACCAAACATACTCCCACCATAATTCAAGAAATAACACCTAAATAATGAGCCAGACACAGGCTGAAGCAGTTCACTCTTAATACATGGAAACCCAGCACAACCCCATGAGGTAGGTGCGATCTCCATTTTAGAGGTAAGAAAACAAGAAAACAGCACAGAAAGGTTAACTGACCCATGTGATATGTCTAGGGTCCAACAGCTAGTAAAAGGCAGGGCTGGATCAACATTTAGGCAGTTCATGTCCATGCTCTTAACTTTCTACAAATGTCTTTAGCTTTTCTCTTCTCGATGTTACTATGGTGGTTTTCTTCAAATCTCTGCTACAGTACTTACAATAAAATGATTCATAAAATAACCCCTCATAAGTATCTGAAGTGGACTTCAAAACGCATAAAACAGCTAACAGCGCAAAATCCTAAATGCTGTATGGAAGAAATTAAATTAACTAGTCTTTTCAAAACATACGCCAAATTTCCAAACTGTCTGCATGCTGCTGACTCAATATATCCCAGGATCGGGAGGCTCTTCATAAACCCTCGGTTTCCTGCCCATTGAGAAATGGAGAACAGAAAAGAAAAAGGGGGGCTCCCAACGAGTTTAAAATAAATTATGGTTACGACTAGTGGGTACGTCATACTATACATTTCAGTAAAGGCTGGGGCGAAGTGGCGAGTACTTTGTGGCCATCCCCATCTCTTTCTTCATGCTCTGCTTTTCTCTCTTCTCTCTTTCTTCGTCCCCCAGGCTCCTATTGGGTCGTCGTTATTAGCAAAGCCAAGAGGACATTTAAAATCTCCCCACCACCATGTCCAGCCCCTCGCATGCCATCTTCCCAGGTCTCTGCGACTCTGCACACACCGACCTCCTGACCTAATGCGCCGTCCACGGTGCTAAGGGAGACGCCTCCCTGACCTTCGTGGTCAGCTCCCCTGCAAGCAGCCTTTCTTCTCAGAGCCTCATGTAATAGCAAGTGTCCATCACAGCAATGACCATGATCACTGCACCATATAAAGAGTCTTTGTTTTAGGTCTGTAACCCTCTAGGCAGCAGTTTCCTCAGGGAAAGAACCTGACATGCAGAACCAGACCCCAGTTCTACCACTAACTGGCTGAGGCAACCTCCCCGCACGCCAGTGCTCCTCCCAGGAAACCGAGGTAAAACGCCATCTCAAGGGATGTTTGGAGGACTATGTTTTTAAAAGCATGTGAAGTGTTTGACGCATGAAGCCTGACATCTGGCAGGCATTCAAGAAGTAATGCTATAGATTTTTTAAATATTGCTATTATGTCATCCTCTAGAACACGTACTATGGGAAACACATTAGAGACATAAAGGAGAAAGAAATAACAATGAGAAAGCCATGCATGGCGACCAGCTAATGGGAATGTGAGACACGGGACCAGGTTTAGAGCAAAGCAGAGGACAGAAATTAGATTTAGGAATAACACAGAAGGTGATGTTCAAGACCAAGATATTGGGTGGGATTTTTGAGAGAGAAAGTGTAGAAAAAAGCGAGCGATAAGGAGAGAAAATGGAAACAAAAGAGTTTCAGAAATCGCTATTTAGGTTATATTATTATACTTTAAAAAGACTTTAACACACACTTGATAAATGGTTTAAATATTTTTTAATTTGAGCCAGCATTAAAATATAAGTATGTATATACTACCTGAAGTGAGGAGGTGATCTAAGACCTTCAGTCCAATAACTGACAAGTTGACACTGGCATTATGAACTGTTAGCATCTTGAGAATTAGTCTGTAATTAAAAACAGAAATCAAGATAAGAGTGAAATATGACACTGCAGACATTTGTTTTTTACATATTGCTTTTTACTCACCTATATTTTTATTTGTCTTATTGTATTTCCTTCCCTATATTGAAGCTCATGTGTTATTTTCTTCCTATAAACCTGAGCCAGGCTTATGACAATTAATAGGGAATTGTGAAGAACTTCAATTGAAAAGTTATGACGTTTTCCTCTGAATATTCAAACTCAATTATGAATTATTTTCATCCAACTCTATACCCAAAATATCATAACCCTCTATGCACCAAAAGAACAAGCCCATTCTTGTATGTGATAGAAATTTGGGAATGTGGTACATGTTGATATATAAAAATATAGAGATGTAATAAAGATGCTAGTTTGCATATACATTAAGAACGATTTGAATATTTAAATTATTGACTGTTACTATTTTTGAAAGAGAAATGAACAATGATTTATAATGGAAAGTGAACTTAGTATATCAATAACGTTCAATTGGTTCAAATTTATTAAATCTGAGCCCCTGAGTTATCAACTCTAAAATATACAGTGTTTAATCTGTTCCCACCAAGTGCTGTTTGGCTTCACAATGTTAGAAGACGGAGCCTGGTGACATCCACGGTTTCATTAGATCCAAGTAGTCTGGTCACATGGTCTCCAGGTAGAAAGGTAAGGCACTGAGACACCCCATCCTTCGAGTTGCTGCCCATTCTCCTCCAACCCCTGCTGCCCCTAAATCTCCCCACACCATTCCTGCTTTTCCTGATTTCACCACCACACAGTTAGCAATATAAGACTTTGGGGGCAAAAGTCCTTGAATATAGGGAGGATATGTTTTAGAATAAATTTTTTCTGGGAATGATCTAATATGCCCCACTGTGAAGAGCAGTGTGTCTATCTTGTTCAACCTATTTCTGGCCTAAGGTACGGGTGTCACAAATACCTGAAGGATAGTGGGTAAATGAATGAATGAGGGAATGAGACTCCCTGTAGAAATGTTTATGTAATTTCATTCAAACAGTTGGTTTGTACTAGAATATGAATAGGTGAGTTTTCCAATACTCTGTAAGGTTACAGATCCTTAATCTTTGGGGATCTTGGAAATTCTCAACCAAAGCAAGGGACACATAATGTTACAATTGCTAATTACAGGTATATTTTGCAAAAGTCTTCGTTAAGTGCTGCTTGCTTCAGAACTGACTCAGAATTTCAGAGATTTGTTTCGCAATGAATCATACATTAATTGTACATATGCTCTTCTGAAACACTCTTTAGATGTTGGAAACTGAAGAACAATGTATATTTATTGAAGATGGGAAAACATATAAACAAAGCTCTCATTGGTCTAAATTAGCAGCTTTAGTTCATAATAAGAAACAACACAAAGACATAATGTTTAGTTTAGCATAAATTATGCTTTTTATAATATGTCACTGGAAACAATTTTTGTTCATTCTCTGTGGTAAAGTCACATTGTATATAAAGAACACCTAAAGTTACTGACAGAAATGTTTTCTAATTTTTCAAGAAATGAAGTTATTCAAAAAGGATTTTCATGGAAACACATTTTTCCTTCAGAAAATGTTTTCTTAACTAATTACAGCTAAAGAAGTGGTCTCATCTAAGGAGTCATTTTCTTGCAAACTGCAATAAAAGCTGGTAAAAGAGCTATCAAGGTTTGGTTGCAAATGTGTTGAAAGGTAATTTCCTCTTTTTTCTTAATTTTGAAAGCTGTGGCTTAAGCCCATTAAAGATGTATGAATATGCATGAAGGTGCTTTTTAAAGACAGTAAAGCATAAACATCTAAATTACTATTTATAGGACTTACTTTTTCTTTTTTTTGGAAGAACCCGTGTTTTATATCAGCCCTACTAATAAAAAAATAAAAAAATCTCTCCTTGGTTTCAACTCATAAGTTATCATCAATAGTCTACAACTTAACCAACTGGCTAACTCTACCATTATATTATTAAAATTATACCACCACCTGCTACGTTACCACAAACGTCAATTTTCTAATTCCATTAGATAATACATCTCTGAGTTGAAAGCTCTCTATAAATACAAGTTACAACTCCAGGAAAAATATCTATACTTTAAAGGATTTTACCAGATTGGCTTAGATTATAAATATAATGTATCCAGGGAAGGGCTGTAATATGTACAGACAAATATTGAGTGCAGTTCATTTTTAAACCTGTTACACTTACTGGTGAACCCCAAGAACTTCCCAGTCATGTCCAACATCCTGGGGTCCCATTAAGGTTTGCATTGTATCTGGGTAGATTTCTATCAGTTTGCAGAGAAGTGACCAACCAACCTGAAAGCAAGAAAGGAAAATATTCACATTTTTTAAAAATACCTTAACGGAACATAGTCAGTCAAACATGCATCTCTTCATTCTTAGTAGACTGGGGTGACTACATTATTTTTAAATAATTATTTTGGAACAAAATGGTATCCTAAAATGCTTACTGAGAAATGAAAGCCATATATTGGAATACATTTTTCTACAAAAATCATACAGAAGGACAAACAAAAAAAATATTGTAACATTTCTGAATAGTGAAGGAAATAGGCAAGCCTATTATCCAAATAAAAAGAAATAAAAATAAAATAACACACGTACACAAAGTTTCAGAGGACATATCAAGATGATGAAATGCAAGAAAGGCTACACACAGGACTTAGTGCTTTTTAAGTCATGTCTACCCAGAAGAATTTCTTCTAAATATTTAGGATTTTAATTATAGGGGGAAATGAAGTGATTTTCAATGGACGATTAGGGGAAGTTGGAGATTTTAATGGCAAAGTATAAGCTGTCAGGAAAGACTGCCCAGATATGGAACAAGAGTAACTGGAAAGAGAAAGAGCCTTGTCTGATGATATATATAACATAACACACATATATATATAATATGACATCTATTACAGGAAAGAGAGACAGGCATATTAGATAGACAGGAGATGGACTATCTAGATACCACAAATGTCCCGAGACTCACATTTCCAAATGAAATACAATCTTACTGGTGCATTTTAAATATATCTTCATTCAGTCCCTTTATACATGTCACCTTGAATAAGTTGCCCTTCTTAAAAATTTATGATTTTTTATAAAATGTGTTGTTTTTAATTCCAAACTGGAGATTAAAAGTAACACAGCCTTCCTGCTGCATATGCCTCTCTAAACTTAAGGAATCCTCCATTCTTTCTGTTGTACTTCAGAACTACACTTGATATGGTCAGAATAAGAACAAAAGAAAATAGAAAATGCCTATATATGCGGCATCTAGAAATAAATGAAAAGTGTCCGAGTATGATATGTGATAAACATCAGTATGAATCCTGAAAGTGGGATTCACTGCCAGCTAGAATTACTCCGAGAGACTAGAACACAGAAAAGGTAGGACTTGAGCCAGATTTCAAAAAATTATAAATTAGTCCATCAAAATAGGGAAATGAGAGCTTTTAAAACTGATGAGCTATGAGGAGAGGAAGGTGCAAAACGGTAAGAAGAGGATGCTTGCTAAATAAGACTGGGTGCCTAAGTGGAGCTGAGGGATGCAGAAATCTGAGTGGCAAGATAGAAAAGTTCTATGCAGCCAGTAAGGAACAATGGCACAGGTCTCTTATTTATAGGAGCAAACAAGGGGTATTTCACAATATAAAAATGACACAAGATCTCTTTGCAAGGATATTTCTGGATCTTTTCGGAATTAAGCGTGAATTGCTTTGTCATAGCTCCCTTTCACATGCTTTCAAATTGCTTGAAAAGGCAGCAATTCCTGACAGCTATTTTTACCTACCTTCAAGTAGGACGTCCTCCTCCACGTAAGCTGAACAGACATGGACCATCCAGTTGTCACAGAACCCAGCTATTTTTGTGCTTTTTGATAAAATATATTGAGACATTTTTTTTTCCCCCAGGTATTTAAGAAAGTAACATTCAGAGCACCTTCTGGTGAGACATAAGTCATGAATCACATGGGATGCTAGAGCCACCTCTGTGCCGGCATGGCTGACTCAAGGAGAACACCTGTGTTGTTTTCGTTGGTGAAGCAGGACCATCAGTAATTGCTTTGCAGAAAGACTGAGGCAGGTGAGCTTCTGTGATTAAACAGAATCTCCGGCAGCGGCAGCAATGCAGAGGCAGCCACCATTACTCTAGTCAATTAAAAGCGTATCTTTCAGAAGAAGGCTCCCATTCTGCACGCTTATAATACAATTAAATTGGTGCTTCACTTTATTATAATTATTCTGTAAACTCAAGTATCTAATTAATGCACAATAGGAAAGAGTTTAGGGGTTACAGAACATTTTAGTCACTTTCATTTATTTCACTCCCTTACTTCAAAGATTGAAACAGTGTGGATAAAGAGAAGTAATGTAAAATTGAAGAGCACAGAGAAGTGACCAGTTGACTGGCAGGAAAATTAAATTATAAGACAGCTAGCCTAAATGCCAATTCTCTGAAGACTGTCATTTATTAAGAAACATTAATAAAATATGAAAAGATCTTGAAAATAAAAATTCAGAGTCTGGACTAACATGTTAAATTCATCAAGAAAAGCTTTTAGTTCAGCACTTCCAGCTAATTCAACATATAACGTATTAAAGGAGACCTATGCTAATTACACCAGAAATATGAAGAAATTTGATGAGGAAAAAAACACTTTCTTTTAAGTGGAGATTAAATTATCAGTAGACAGATCCCTTTCTACATCCCTTTGATAAGCCAATAATAAAATTGGTAATGTCTTTGTGCCTAGCATGACCACAGTATTTCTACCAAACCATTTCACTTTTTAGTTGCACGAAAAGCTTGTGAATGTATCAGTTAGGGGACCTGTATGATGGGAAGAGATCTTGAAATGCGTAAAGACTTGAGTCCTGGCTCCGTCACGACCTCTGTGATCCTAAATGAGCTGCTTAACTCTGAGTCAAAAAATATCCAGAGATTTCTGGGAGGGTAGTGAGATTCCATACGCCCTTTGCAGACTAATACAAGTATGGTGCTGAAACTAATAGCTCTATTCCCTTAAATTACCAAATTAGAAGACAGTGCCTTATTTTCTTGCATATTCAGTCTCTGGTACCCACGGGGCAAGGATGTTGAGTGACATTCCTCACTACTTCAGATAAGCATGTTGAGGCTTGGGCAGTTTCCAAAAAGAAGAATGAGGTGGTGGGTATGTTCTAGTCTCCCCCTGGATTCTCAAGTCTGGACTCTGCAAACGAAATCCCACAGGGTCCAGTTGTTGTAAGCAGTGGCCAGTAGAAGTGACTGCTCAACTTAGAATCCAAGGAACGGAGGCTGTGAGAAGAGGCACTTTGGAACATCAGAGCAGACGCAAGCAAGGAGGGATGATGTGGGTGGAGAGCATGCTCAACGGGCCAAGGCTGAAAAGTGACTCATATTTCATGGGCAAAATTGAGACACTGGGTGCTAAAAAAGAACAGTGTCTTTATCATGCCTCCCATCTTTTCATGGTTTGGTTTGCTAACAGCCTGAAAATCAATAGTCAGATGGGAAGTACTTCAGCTGAGAAAAAAATAAAAGTTACCATTTATTCCACTTACAATATGTCCTCATTGAAAGTAGCTAGGTGTATGGTTCAGACTAGACATGGCTGGATACACAGATAAACACAAAGATACAAGAAGATAGATTTTGAGCTCCAGATAATTCTTAAATCCATCTACCCTCTCAAGCAGATAGGAAGAAAATTGACTTTCTGACTGCACCTTGATAGAGTTCAAAGTTAAATTCACTTTCCCTTCAGGACCTAACATGCAAATGACGAAACTGATTTCAGTTCTCTAAATCTCAAAATCTACAAAGGAAGTTAAAAAGTGAGGCAGTAATTTTGTTTTGACTATAGAGCATTATTAATTATCATGTTAGGGCTCCCTTTTTAATATGTCGAATATTTGAGCAAATTTCTGGGTTTCCTACAGTACAGATTCTAAAAGTTTCACTTTTACATTCATTTTATATGAAAACAGTTGAAAAGTATAAATTTAAACTCACAGGGGAGTCATAAAACAACACTTTCTTTAGATAACGTAAGTTATACTGCAACTAAAGAAGGCTGGAAATCTGTCTTCAAATTACAAACAAACCTATGAGAGTTTGCCAATTCCAGCATTTTATTAATTTAATTATCAACTTTATTACTGTTCATTCCTCCCCTTTCCCAAACTATTCACAATGATGTCAGCCCTAGGACATGCTGTACATTGGAAAGAATCTTAGAATAATTTGATATGAACACTGATGAACTCATCTGGCCAATGACAGAACTAAACCTCAACCCCACCCCGGCACCGTCCATGAAGTCCGTCAGTCAACAGTATAGCTACTTCTTCAAGACTATTAGGCTGCACACACGAGGCCCTTTCACACCGTTAACTTTTGGCAACGATCTGACAGCGCTCCCATCTTAAAATTAGGCTGTGGTCTGTCAAGTCGTATCTCAGACACAATCCAGAACTCTAGGTATAGAACAGTGACAGAAAAACATCTACTTGCAAAGGGCAAGGGGATTGGGCAAAGAGGAAACAGCCCCTCTACCTGCTGCACGCTGGCGACCCTCATGTACGACTCCAAGACGATCAACAGAGGCACGTGCACATTTTTGCCTTCAAATAACCTGGAGGCTGGAAAAGAAAGGGGTGAGGGAAGAGAAGTCAAGTCACGATTCATAGCGACCCTTTTAGGTCTGGAAGGGGCAGAGAACGCAAGAGGAGAGCGCAAGCCCTCCCAGCATTCTCGGCTCCTTTCTGCAAGGAGTGGAGAGTTTGCCCAGCTCCAAACCCGGAGGGAGTTTGCAAAAGGCGGGGTGGGGGGCGAGGAGCAGCCCCCCGACAGGCGATTACCGTGGTCCGCGTACGTGAACACCAGCAAGTCCTCCAGAATTTGGACCAGCGTCTCTATCTGTTTTCCTTCCTGGACGTTGTTCAGCCTGACTATCAACTTCTTCAGGGTCTCCTCGTCCTCCTCCTCGCACCCCCGACAGCTGCCACTGGCCATGGCCGACCCGCTCCGGGCCCGCCGCCCCTCGCGCGGCAGCAGCAGGGAGCGACCCGCTCGGCCCAGGGGCAGGGACACGGCCGGGCCGCCGCCGCTGCCCCCGCCTCCCCCGGCGCGCCCGGCCCGCCCCCTGCGCCCCGCCCGGCCCGGGATCCCCGCCCGCCCCGGCCCCCCCGCGCCCCCGCCCGGCCCGGATCCCAGCCCGCCCCGCCCGCGGAGGCCCCCAGACGGGCTCCGGGGCCTGGGAGCCGCTCAGCCGAGGTGAGGCGCTGCGCAGAACCGGGCCGGGGACCGGGGTGACGGCGCCGCCTCCCGGGACCGGATCCCACTGGCCGCGGCGGCGCGGCCCGGACTCGCGCGGGGGGAAACGGCCTCGGCCCCCGCGCTGGGTCCCCGGGTCTCCGGGTCCCCCAGGCCTCGCCGCCGCCCCCCAACCCGGCCGGCGCCCCCGCAGCCCCGCGCGCGTCTGCAAACTAGGAAGGAAAACGAAAGCCGCGGCCTATCTCCGATCTGAGAGTGGAAATCAGGGCGCTGGGAAGAAGGGACACCGCCCCGCTAGTCCCCTTTAGGAAAACAGCCTCTGAGAGGTCCCCCGTAGGGAGATGAGTCAGTTCCTCCGCCAGGGTCGGAACGTGCCCAGCCAGATGCTTTTCTAGGGTCGCGGGGGCTGCTTGTGGGAAAGGAAACGCATTATTTTCCCTGTTAGTTTTTGACGCTCTGTTGGCCAAAAGGCCACTAAAATTAACTTTAGGGAGTTGAGTTTCCACTCAGAGGATCCTGCTTACTTAACAAAGTACTCAGTTCTCGGTGCTGTTAATGAAATCATAAGGTGTGGGCAGAAATGCACAAGAGGTGAAGGTAAACATCATTCCCTTGGCAAAGTGCTTTTGAGCATGAGCGTCTGCGACCCTGAACTTACAAAAGAAAGGTACCAAATAATGTGTTTTTCAGGGACAGAATCCTAAGAAACGCCACAGACGAGGCCAGACCCAGACAATCCATTCCAGTCGGTGATCTGTCCTGGCGGTCATTTACCAAGGTGAGCCATGGACTGGAAGTTAGGACTTCACAATTTTAAATCTTGTGTTTTCACTTCTTACTCATACTGGTGGCAATTCTGAAATGGATCAGACAAGTATTTATCATTCTTTCACTGAAGAGGAAATGGAGATTTAGAGCTGACCGGGCAGGAAGTTGACAGTAATGCCTTAAACCCAGGTAGTCCAGTGCCAAGCTGGAGATTCTTGACCACTTGAACCAAAATGCACTAGGCTTCCTTCATGCATTAGGTTAGTAAGATTGCAAATTCAAATTCAACCTGAATGTTAGGAATATGCTTTATGGTCATACTTTTTTTTTTTTTATCTTTTACAGATACATGCTAAAAAATTTACAGTTTGAAATGATAGGATGGTTAAGATTTGTTTCAGAGCAATCCACTAGTGGGTAAAGAAGTGATATGACTGGAGGTAGAGATAAAACAATACCAAACTTGAATTGATAATCATTGAAGATAGGTGGTGGGTTAATGTGGTCTATTGTACACCGCTTCTAATGAAAACAAAGCAAAAACCTCCTACCTTGTCAACTCCACCGCACCTGCAGTGTATTTCTGAACTGGTTCCTGAACTTGTTTGAACTTCTGACTAGCCAATCAACAGCTCAGACATTCCTAGGAAGTCTCCCTTTCATGCCTTCCTTCCTGTTCCTCTGCATCAGTATCTCATTCTCTGTCTACCAGATGATTATCTTGCAAAAAAAAAAAAAAAATCAAAACCTAGCTCCCTTCCAAAGAAAACTAAATCTAAGTAAAAAGATGTCTCTACTTTTCCTAATGCATTCACCCATTCATTGCCTATTTATTGCGAGTAGGCCGTGCAGAAGGATGAACTCTGTCAGGAGCATTCTCTCATACTACTGCAGGGGTAAGGCAAAGTATCCTCTTAGCTTTCAAAAGAGTTTAAGTGATTAACTAAAATCCCAAGACATATTAGTGCTTCAGGTAGTTAACAAGACTGCAAAAGAAGGCTACAAGCACAAATTAATGACAGAGGTGGTCTTCAGTGGAGAATAAAATGGTGCTGGATCATTTGGCTATGAAAACTAAATAAATGAATGTAAAAAGTAAATGGCAAACTAGAAAAACGTTGCCATGTATATGACAGAAAACAGCCTTAACCTTTCAAAAGTTCTTACAAATTACTGGGGGGAGAAAGAAACTCCAAAGATAGCCCAGGGAAAAAAGAAACGGACTAAAGTTTTGGACAGGAAGTTTAATGGACAGGACCCTTAATGGACAATAAGTATAAGAGACGTAGCTTCATAATTATGCAAAAAATTGTGTTCCTAAAGATCAGAAACACACAGTTGTAAAAGGTAATTGTCTGTGTGTGTGCATAAAAACAAGAACAAGAAAGAGAGAGAAAACTTGGGAATTGATCTCACAAACTATTTTTTAAAACCTTTTTGAAGCAATGATTAATGTGTATTAAAAGGCAATAACAAGTCATAAATAAATGGATAGGCCATATTAATTAATGAAAGATTAAATATCAAAAAATGACAATTCTCCACAATAATAAAAATGCAGGTCTCAGCAAGATTTTTTAAAATAGATTTCAACAAGAATAAAGGGCCTAGAAGAGCTGAAAAACTTTTGAAAAAGGATGAAGTGGGAGATTTATCCAGTCAGACATGGATTCAGGGCCTCTGCTGGCCTTTGCCGATTTCCCATAGGGAGGAAAAAAATCCCAGTGAATTAGAAAAACGTGCCCCTCCTTGCAGGCAGACACAGCCTGTGCCAGGGTGAACAAAGCAGAACTGGGATTTCAGACTCCACCCGTCCCTCCAGCGAGGAGTCCTTATGCCAGGCATAACTTGTAAAATATGTAAAGCTGTGTGTTAGTCTTATTGTGACACTATAGAAATGAATGAGCACCTTATAGCACAGCTAAACACAATGACCAATGAAGAGTATTGAAAACCTTTACATATATGGAAATTATATATGAGAAATGCTGCACTCCAAAACTGCTCCTGGCACAGAGCAGCCGCTCCGTGAATATTTATTACTTGGATGAATAACCAAATGAGTGGAAATGAGAGACCAGAGAAATCAAAGGATCTTCCCAAAGTCATCACTAAAGACAGAACTGAGCTGTGCAATACTAAGTTCTCAGAATCTTTGTCCAGATTTTTTCCATCATTTTCTTGTTCTTAGGTGAATTTCATTCAATCAGAGAGAGGCTATCTAATCACTGAACCTGTCCTTACAGTTTATTATCTGTGCCTTATATTTACAGAAGGCAACTGCTTTTTGTTTTTGTTTTTTGTTTTCTGAACTAGAGATAAAAATTACAACTCTGCCTATGATATTCTCCTATCAGTTGAAATAATCTTACATTAAAGTCAAATCCAAGTTACTCTGAGATTAGAATAGCAGAGTACCTGCCATCTGTGTCTTGGTTTGCTCAGGAAAGCAGTCTCCCAGATTTATATATTATTATTATTATATCCTAGTTTACAATTTTTAGAAGTGCATGTGTATATTAAGAGTATCATAGGAATACAGTAACTGTAGCCCAGAAAACCAATGTCCATTTCAGTCAAAATAGATCATTGCTTTTTATGTTGCTGGGCATATTACAGGTGACCAAAAACATTTGTTGGATTAAATAAAACAAATTAGTAGTCATGGTATTTAATCTCTACTGGTAAAATAATATTAATAATGTGATGATGAATCTTTTTTATTATATTCTCTTACAGAAAACAAAAGTAACTTGAAATTTCTTTAGAGAAACCTTGTTGTTACAACTCCATAATTAAAATGTATCTTTGGGACATAGTTCCACATCCCAACCAAATATACTTATAAAGTAAAGGCATATACATGCATAGGCTCCCAAAGAAGAGATATACATCAATCATATCTAATATGTAGTGGTGAAATCCTATTTTCACCACTATATAGAGTTCTGGACAATTTAGATGACTATCATAAGTGGATGGCTTTACCTAAATCTATAATAAGCATACATCTTTCCAGACTATTTAAAAATGTTATTTAATTAGTTCAGGGTACTTTTCTGAGATGAGTAAGAAGGCAAATGTGGACTATGAAAACAAGCAGATTCCAGGATATTCAGCCATTAAAGTCAACAACTACAGTATTTCCCCCTTATTTGAGGACAGTGCTTTCCAATTTCAGTCGTCCCGTCCCTTGGCAGGAAGCAGTGATGATGATGGACGTATTGTCAGACGGTCAATCTAACCTCACATGCGTCACAATGCCTGCCTCCTCACCTCACTTCATCTTGCCCTGCGGTACTTTATCACCTCCCCTCATCACAGGAAGAAAACAGGTGAGTACAATACAGCAGGATATTCTGAGACAGACAGAAGCATTCACACTACAGCGTTGCAACTGTTCTATTATTCGCTGTTTTTAACCTCTTACTGTGCCTGATACATTTTATCATAGGTATGTGTGTATAGAAAAACAACAGTATATACAGCTGACCTTGAACAGTGTGGGGTTTAAGGGCGCTGATGCCTCGTGCAGTCGAAAATCCTTATATACCTTTTGCCTCCCCAGAAACTCAACTGCTGATAACCTACTGTTGACTGGAAGCCTTGTCAATAACATAAACAGTCGACTAACACTCATTTTGTATGTTATATGTATTATATACTGTATTTGTATAAGTAGCTAATGCAAAGAAAATGTTTTTTTCAAATTGTCACAAATCTCAAAAATTTTCCAATATTATTTATTTCTTTAAAAAATCCGTGTGTAAGTGGGTCCATGCAGTTCAAACCCATGTTGTTCCGGGGTCAGCTGTAGAGTTATTTGGCGCTGTCCTCATTTTCAGGCGCCCACTGGGGGTCTTGGAACATTTCCCTGCAGATGTGGGGGGATCTACTGTATTGTGCACCTGCTGTGTTGGAGCTCTGTTGTGTGTACCAGGGCCCAAAAAACCGCAATCTCTATCCTGAAGTAACTCACACTCAAGTGCACCAGATAGTCAAACAGTTGTGAAGAATACAACACAATAATTACTCTAACGGGGAAAAAGAAAGTCTAGGACGCTGAGCAAAGTCCTAAGGATTGAAGAAACCACTGTGTATATACACGGAAGGAAAGAGAGGGATCCCTGGAACAGGAGGAATGAAAGGAGAGACCCAGGAGGTACAGGAAGGTGGGGAGAGGGGACAAAGGGGAGAATGGAGGCAAGTGTGTAAAAGGGGGAAGTGTTCACCAGCAAGGTCAAGAGAGGAAGGACTGAACAGTGGCCTTTGAATTGGGTAACACTGGGGGCCTTACTGAGAATGATTCTGCACCAGGATGAGACCTGAAGCCCAACTGGAGTGTGCCCACTGAGCTAAGAATGGGAACAGAAACGTGTTTTATAAGTGGTGTCGTCAGGTATTTTTTGGGTATTAATGCGGTGTTATCTTTTGCATTGTAAATATCTGTAAAGAATCTGAATCTACCTCTTGCCTCTTATGAACTCTACATGATAGTGTTACCTTTTCCCCAAAATTATTGTTTCTGTCCATGCACAAGCAGAAATCCTGCTAAAAAACATATTAAACTGCTACCAATTGTTGGAAACTGTATTTTTTTTTTTTTTTTGCAAACCAGAAAAAGAATCAAAAGAGAGAAATGTTGGTTGAGTCTCTTCCACTGCAAGGGTACATTGTCACTGGCAAACAGAACATGGGCACTATAGAGGAGAGCTCCTGACCCCCACGAGAACTTGGGGAAAAAAATCAAAGCATAAAATCAACAAAAGCAGATGAGACCAAAAATAATACATTAAAATAAAGAGGCACAATGGCACCCAGGCCAGCAATACTACTTTTAAGTAGTTAAATGTATTAATATAGCTAAAGAACAAATGTATTTATGTGAAAGAGATTGGGCAGCCACGAAAACACAGGTGAAGAACAAAATAGGCAAACCAGCGTAATGCCCATCCAGGAGACGTCAACATCAGGATAAACTGTGGCGGAAAAGTGGTGGGAAAGCGACTGCACTGTTGGAGAGCCTGTCCTGGCCATTGGATTTGGGACTGTCTGATGGAATTACCCAATTAGCGGGATGAAGAATGAATGAATGAAGGTATTCAACAATTCTTTACTGAGCATCTCTTCTGTGTCAGGCACTGGGGATATGAGAGTAAAGGTAGAGTTTACAGTCCAGGGGTGTTGTGGTGCTGAGCAGTAAGGACTGTGATGTGGGATGTATAAGACACTGTAAGAATACATTTAAAAGGGGACCTTTTGGGAATAGGGAAGTAAGGTGAGAGAAGGTTTTCTCTAATTTGGAAAGCAAAGGCCTGGGGGTAACTGAGAGCAAGACAGGCATTCTAGAAATTCAACAATGTTCAGTATGTTAAGAGCCAGAAATGCAAACTGGCGATTTTTTGCAGGTTGGGCTCCTTGGGAAGCAGATTCAGAAACAGATCAGTATATGGAAGGTTTATTATTCTTTACTACAGAATATGGAAGGGAGGGAATGAAGCAGAGAAAGCAGTCGGCTGTCACACCATCCCCACAGAGGCCGCAGCCAGACCCACCAGGAGCCCTGAAGCTGAGACGGCCCTTAGGTTGTTCCAAGCTGGGATAACACAACCAGGCCTTTATTACTCCAAGTGGGCCATTCATTGAATAGATGCAGTTCTGGGAACGGGGGTGGCATTGCTTTGTGTGAGAGGATTCTCTTCAGCTAAGGCAGTTCGGAAAAAGGATCGCAGCGGAGGGCTGCCTGCCAAGACTAGACCTCATAGCTGGCAGAATAAGGCCTTTGGTCCTCGAGGCAGATCTGGCAGCTGAATTGTGGCATGATTCCAAGAGAGGTGGGAGACGAAACCAGGAAGGTAAGCCAGGAGCACATCGTGGAGGGCCTTGCAAGTTATGTCAGGGACTTTGAACTTTAAGAACAGCAGGGTGGCTACGCAGAGTTTTGCTTAAGGTGGTGATGTACAAAGCTGTGTGTTTTCAAGACATCACTGTGGCAGGGATACTCTTTTGGGGCAGGAAAAGAGACTGAAAGAAGTTTGTGTCTGGAGTCTCTCGAAGGAATCCAGGAGAGAGATGATAGTGATGAATGAGACAGTGGAGGTAGGGATGGAAAACAGCTGGTAGATTTGCAAGAAATTTCAGTTGCAGAATGGATTGACCTTAGCTGTTAATTTCATGTGCAAGTGCAAAGGGGGAAGTATGAAACCTATAATTAAGTGACAGCGGTGCCATTCCCCAAGCCAAGAACCACCAGCAACCGAGCAAGGCCCAGTGGGGAGGGGGAGGCCTGTGGGCAACCAGTTCTGCCTTAGAGTCCTAGATGTTTATGTCTGCGGTGCATACTAGTCTGGAGTGGCTACACACACAGCTCAGGTGCTAAGAGGAAAATGTGGGCTATAGATAGGTTGGCTTCCAACTTAAAAATAATGAACAATCCAGAAGGAAAAATGACATCTCCCAGAGAAGCTATGAAGTAGGAAAAGAACACCTGGGACAAGAAAGGTAGAGTCCAAAAGCAGTGATAAAGCATTAGCCAAAGAGCTGGGAGGAAAACCCAGGGAGGGGGATCAGCAAGAGACCAAGGGGACAATAAGCAGAAGGGGAAAATGTGGCTCCACGCCTCACGGCAGGGAGACTGGTGGCTCCCCTGCCAAGACCTATTCCAGGGAGCGCTATGGGCTGGAGCCTGGCCTGGGATCAGGAGTCAGTGAGTCCAACTCAGAGTTCACCTCTGGCCAGGAAAGCACACACCCCTCATGGTGCTGTTGGAGTAGCCTCAAGGCTGGGTGTTTGGTATTGTCTGACGATACAGAAACTTTGAGCAAAAGGCCAAGAGGAGATAATCTGTCGAATGCACTCTAAGTGGAGGCTTGCGTGCAAGCAATCGGAAGTGTAAATGCCAATGTTGGAATTAACGGCAGGAAGGCTCTGGAGTGACCTAAAAGGAGGAGGAAGGGGCACCAGTGGAGGCAGGGAGGCCTGTAGGTGGAGCAAATAGGAGCAGGGAGAGTTTCCATCGTTATGGTCAGAGGTGGTGGCGTCACTGTGCGAATGAAGGACGGAAAAGTGTTGGATTTGGTGGCAGAAGGAAGCAAGCTCTGAATTTGTGTCAAATGGGAGAAAATTAACTAGGTAGCCTGTTGCTGCTAAATATTTAAATCATCTGGTCACTTTCTGGTTACTGTGGGGAAAGGGAGAAGCCCTGATGACGCAGTGGGTCGGCCCCCAGGTCGGGCCTGAAATGGGCATTAGGACTACTTCGGCCTGGAGCATCCGAAGCCTTAGATTAGAGCCTCTGAGACTTTGACTTATGGCTTAGAGACAGCAAAATGAAAAGACTTGTTCTAAAAATTAAGAGCTAAATTTGGATTCCTACACGGTTAATTTACGCATGATAAAATGTAACCCACACTGTGTTGGCCACACCAGACTGGGGGTCCACGGAGGCTCCCAGCAGGCCAACAGCTGTGTTCTGGAGCTGGGAGCCCTACTCTGGGCACCTTCCGGCCCTCCGTGTTCTAAATGTGCCCGGGGTCCCCAGGACGTATACCACGTGTGCCTCTGAAGTATTCTTTTGGCTTCTGGTAGGAACTAACGTTTATTTTTTTCTGCTCTTTATTGATTGGATTGTAAACATCATGATACTCCATGAGCTTTTCTTACTTCTGTATCCCCAGAGTTGAGTCAAATTTCTTAATTCACGAAGAGAGTTGATAAATATCGAGTGAATGGGGGATTGTCCCTCTCCCTGCCTTGGAAAAAGCAAGGTGACCGCTGCTGACCCCCGAGGCTGCCATGGGTCCTGGAGACCATCGACACTCTTCAAAGCAGCAGGAATGTCCCTTGTTTATGACCAAAAGCTGCTGACACCCCCTGCATGCAATAAGCGCCCCACAAGTGAGTGATTCTGGTGACACAGTGATTTCTTTCTGTTTTTATTTACCTAATTTTTGCAGTCCTCTCACTTTATCTACCTCAGGGTAGAAGATGATCTACAGGACAGGTACCCTGCTGTTCTCAGAAGCACCTCACCCTCTGCATTTTGTCCCATTGTCTTTGAAATAACCCTGTCACCTTAGCTCCTTTTCCCTCTTAGAATACCCATTCTTAAGCTTATTATATATGCGTATGTTTATTATACATAAGCTTATCATACAAGTACATGCATATGCATGTATTATATGTATATAATAACATATATGGTAGATATCATGTTTGTTGTATAATATATAACCTAATTGAATGTGTATTTTATATACTACACATTGTGTTATATACCATGTTATCTATTGATATATAATTATTACACTATATTACTACATTATATAATTATATATAATGTGTATGCATCTAAGGTTTTGGTATGCTGGTTTGTACCCCCACTTCTCTGAGCTGTGTGTCCTAAACAGCGGGAGAAGTTTTGTGATTCACAGCAGTTCTCAGAAAAGGGCAGTTTCCAATCTGGCTGTTACCTGAAAACGGTGCCACATTGCACAGGATTCTTTTGATCTGTTTTGCTTCCTTTTTTTGCAACATCAAACATGCCCATGATTGCAGCAGCTGCAGGCCCACTTCTGTGTGAAATAAGGAAGGGGAGGCTTGCTTCTACTTTCACTTTGTTTGTGTCATCACCTTTCCACACTTCAGCTCTGAAAATGAACCTATGTTCAAAACACACCCAGGTTCACTGATGTACCCTTCTAGGCAGACATCTTACATCCCACCCAGAACTACACAAAACCAGGCCAATGTCTCTGCACTCCTGGGTTGCTTATTCAGAAGTAAAGTAGACCCTCCTACAGTGAAACATCCCACAGGGCCATTTTAAAAGAATCTCTCAACCATGTCTTTAGCCTTTGAGAAGTTATAGACAGTTTAAACATTAATCTTGCAGTCACTGTTTCAAATGCAAGTTGCCTGACCCTTAGCTAAAAATTTCCATTGTCCAAGCGCTGGGAAGATTCCAATGAATGCTCTACCTGCTCGAGACAGCTGGATGAACCAACCATCAGTATTCAGCTGAGTTCATATTCACAGTATACAACAGAGTTGTAGCTTAAAATTTAAAGGAAGTTACAAACTTTGAGAACAGACAGTGGATGCAAAAAGATAGCTCAAATCATTTTTTGCATGAACAAAATGGAAAAAGACTTGAGCCTACACAGTAATCTCATAGCCAGGTAGAGTAAAATTAGTTTATATGGTGGCATGCTTGAGGCTTCATGTAGCTTGATAATTTCTCTAACACTTTGTTACATGTGAACTTTATCAGCATGAGTGAGTATTACTTGGGATCCATGATATGGACTGCTATAGAGTTTATGCGGATGCTGTATTTTCTCTTTATTGTCCAGTAACGGCATCTACCAGGTCCTCATGACACAGACCAACACTACACAGAGGGGTCTAATACCCACCACCACGTGGCCTAGTCCTCTGTGAGGGGACTGGGAGGCCAGAGATGTTTCCTGCGTGTCCACCCCTGGTCCTTGAAAGCCACTTAAAGTTCACTTTGATTGGGATCACTCACACAATTAGCAACTCGTTGATTTCAATTGTGTCACTGAGGTGGGAACCTTAACTCTGAGGATAAGAGACAAGACTGAAGATTTCGTGAGAAATGCAACACTGACACAGGAAAAGCAGAGCTTTAGTCCAAAATTTCTCATCACTTCCTTAGTATGAGATCCATTTAAAACAAGAGTTTGAGGAAAGCACATCATTGTGATCTCTTACATTAATAAGTAGTGGGGGAAAATGGAAAAATCCTTCCTTACAACAAAGTCGTGGGCTTTAGACCCCTGTGCAAAACAATGGGAAGCCAGGGGTTTATAGAAAAGGAAGCAAAGAAAGTGTTAGGTTGGATTTCGAGATGAATGCTGCAAATATAATAATAGTATCAGAATATTATTTGCAACTGAGTTTTATTAAAAAGGAGCTGAATTAAAATGCTTAGCTTCTGATTAAGCCAAATCCAATGAATAGCCTGGGACTAAGGATGTAACAAAATATCTCAAAAAATAATATAGTAGTCACAAAGCTCATCTCTAGACAGCTGTCTAAAATACAGATTATCATTCACCTGGAAGATTATGAGTCCTCTGAAGACAGTTTTTAAAAAACCTGGATCCACTGGTGACATTAAAAAAAGACTTACAAGCCTCAAAAGTTATTCATCACACCCTTTGATGACATTAACAACAAAGAACATGGTTAAAATATATATCAGAATGATACCAGAAATGTGCTTTAAATGGCATTGGTAGTTGTTGCTCTTTATTAAGCCTGGCATGCTTCCAAGAAAACCTGTTCATGTCATTCGGCAAGGGCCATTTTTTAAGGCTGCATTAGCATAGATTACATTATTGAAGGACAAATACATCGGGAACAGAGCATGCTTGTATGAGTAAATAGATTTCTTTTGATTGGTGTAAATTACTATTGTAAAGTTTACCCTAAAAGAGAACATACAAATTATCTATATTTTAGTGAATAATCTTCTAGAAACATTTAAAGAGTCAATGCCAGCAATTTCTACTCTCGTAATTAGGAAGCAATGCAGCAAGCATCACTTAAACACAAACTCATAAATTTGGGACTAGAAAGATGCACCCTCCACATGGGCACTAATTCATGGGGAAACTTCAGACACATTCCTATTCACTTAAACAAGTTTGTTGCTGACATAAATTTTTATAGTGCACCTCCCTTGTTCTCGGTATTGTGATAAGTGCTAAAGATTCAAAAAAGAAAAAAGCATGAACTCTCCTTGCAAGGAACTCAGAATCTCTTGTTATTTGCCATCAGGAGCATCCCTCGGTGCCTACGGAAGCAAACAGGTATCGTTATTTAGCATCCCTTTGGAAATGTTGGGTAGAGCACAAGACAAACAACAAAAAAGCAACTATTTGAAAGATCTTCATTATTTACAGGGTAATATATTTATAAATCTAGCAAATGTAAGCAATTACAAATCTTTCAGAATGAGTAAGAGTTTACTAAAGTGATAGAATGCAAGCTTTGGGTTAAACTAATAGTTTGCAATATAACAACTGTCAGGTTTGCAAACAGAATAGGAAAAGAGAGTTTACCTAAACAGCAACAAAAACAATAAATAAAAAAATTAAAATCCTAGGGATTGCCCTGACAAGGTATGTGTGCAGGTCTATTAAACACGCAAATACACATACACACACACACACAGAAAACACCCTTAAAATTATTTAGATACATGATGAAATGGGAATAAATGGATATTCCATGCTTCTGGATGAAAGATCTATAAAGATGTTAATTCATTCCAAACTAATTAAAAAATTTAACATGATCCTAATCAAGCTGTGGTTTTATTATCTTTAGTGGAATTAAACAGGATGTTTCCAAAAGTTCATCTAGAAAATCAAGTTTGTTAGGAAACTAAGAAAATTTTGAAAAAAAAAGAAATTGTGGAAGATTGGCCCTGTTAGACTTTAAGCATATTATAAATAATAAATAAAATAATAGAAGAGTAGTCATAATATTGTTAAACAATGGAGCAGAACTGATGGATCTAAAACAGCTTGGTGTATATACAGCTTAGTAGTGGTCAGGGAAACACCATGGATCATAGGGAAGAAATTGATTATTTAATAGTTCTGAAGAAACTCAAATTATTGGTGGACGTTATCAAACTTATCTTTCACATGACAGTATGCATCACAATAAATTCCAGATGGATCATGGGACTAAATGTAAAAACTAAAAATGTGAAAGAGTTCTATGAATATAAAAATTTTTAAGGCTACAGTCAAGGGGAATATTACATTTAATTGAGTTAAAAAGTTTTTTTAATCCTGTGCATAAAAGTACACTAAAATTTTATTTGGCAAAAGACAAATAGGGAATACATTTGTAAAATATATGGTGGGTAAAAGGTTAATATCCTTTCTTCTTTCCTTTTCTCCTTTCTTTCAACAAACGTGTGTTAGTTCTGGCTGACACTGTGCAGGGGGGACTGGAGATACAATGGCGAACTGTGTAGATTCAGCCCCCTCAGCTTGCTAAAAACCTCCCTTAAACCCCTCACTCTAATCAGGACATAATGTCATTAACTTCCACTCTGTGATATATGAGTAAGCTAAATGCGTTTTACAAATAGCTTGTTAGAGACTTACTGTTAAGAAATGTTTTTCAACACTTCAGTGTAAATGAACCTCCATCAGAACTGGAGAAAAAGCCGCCCCCTGGTGGTTGCAGATTGGGGATTGAAGGAAGGGCCGGACTCCACGGCCTAAGCAAGATGTCCAGCCCTGTGTGGGGACTCCGGTTCTCCTGCTCACAGCCAGCCAGGGGCAAGGGTCACTTGGACAAGTGCCCTGTAAGGATGCAAGGCAGAACAGGGCTGGGGGCACACAGCCTGGACTGAGGAGGCTGGGAGGACAGCTGGGAGAGGCGGCAATGAAACTGAGAAGGGAAAAATGAGCACAATCTACACGTGAAGACAGAGCAGCACATGTGCAAGAGCGAGATCCTCATTTTTCAAAGAACTCTTGCAACTAATAAAGAAAAAGTTGGCATCACCGAGTAAAATGAGGCAAAATAACTAAAACTCATAGAATGTTAATCAAAAAACATGAAAAATTGCTCATCCTCCTGTGTCATCAAAGAAATGCAAATCGAACTAGCACCTGGGATATCAATTTTCTCCTACAGACTTGAGAATACTTGAGAATTTGTATTAAAAACCCTGGAAGAACTCATACCCTTTATCCATGCAATTTCATTTTTAAGATTCTAATATCAGTAACAGTAATGATAAAAACACAAGTATATAAGTGTAAGATCATTCATTGTCAAACATTACATATGCCATCAACTGAGAAGTGGCTAAACAAAAGTGGTATACCCAACAGAAAATACCTAAAACGTGCTACATCATGGACGATCCTTGAAAACATTACGCTAAAAGAGAGAAGCCCATCTAAAAGGCCAAACGGAGCAGTACTGGTTCCTAGGGTTGGGAGTGGGGAAGGAATGGGGTGGGTGGGATGTCTTTTAAGATGATGAAAATTTCCTAAAACTGTGGTGATGGTTGCACATATTTATAAATATACTAAAAAATACCAAATGCACACTTTAAATGGATCAATTATATTTCAATACAGATTTTAAAAAAATAGTTTATATGATGGGAAGGAAGAAAAAGAAGGAAAAGCTAATGTCCAAAAATTTTTCAATGGCTGGACAATATCATGGTACAAATACAGAAATATGCACTATTGGAGTGATATATGTGAAACAGGTGCACAACGAGAGGTTAATGTGGGGGACAAGCACGGCCGGCTGGCAACCTCTGTCCCAGAATACCCAGGCGTCCCCACAGCCCCCTCCTCCGATGGTTTGCTCTGTCTGTGGCATGTTAAGGGCCTGGGGCTGGCCAAGCTCAGCCCCGCCTTATTGATGGAAACATCTTGTTGTGAAGGAACCAGACCCCCCTGACGAAGGTTTTGTTCCTCGGGGTGCTGGTCACACAAGAATGATCCTTTCTAGCAAAACACCTAGTATAGTCATAGATCACATGCCCTTTTTAGCACGCACGTGGTCCCGGGCCCCTGGCCCCACATAAGCAGTTCCCTCCCTGTCCCCAATGGCATGTGTGACCTCATCCAGCCCCTGCTCCTGGCCTCCCTGAACATCAGTCCCAGAAAACCTCCTACTCCATCTCAGGGTCTTTCTATCAACTTTCTAGCACTTCCCCATCCCCACTTGGGCTGGTGATGGAACTTGTGGTTACTTTATGTGCAGAAACAGTATTATTTACATCCGCCTATATCTATCTACATAACACTGACAAGTGTCTGGCTATTTCTGGATGTTGGCATTTGTGGGTGATTTGTATCCTCTTTCTCTCTTTTGTTAATTAAAACTCTTCGGTAGTCTCAGCATCTGATTATATTTACAATGAAAGGAAATGACACGGTAGGAAAAAAAAAAAAGATTGACACCAAATTCGTAAATTTTAAGAAAATGCCCTAAACTTCCAAACAGGACCTGGAAGCTAGAATATTGAAAGTAGTTCGCTGGGTTTCTTTTTTGTTTGTTCCCTTTTTTAAGAATGTGTGTAATATTTTACGCCATTAACTTTATGCCCTACACTTCCTGTGGCGAGCCACAAGCTATTTAAAACATTTTTTCCTCTCATGTTAGTCATTCAGAAGAAAAAGAAAGCTGTTCACAAATGATATATATCTCTAAACACCCCACGGGCATATGTCCTCAATGCCTACCTTCCCTTACCCCCCATGAACGGTGTCGCCTCAGAGCGCTCCGACCTCATGTCCCACCTGCTGCCAAAAACTCTCCCAGGCCACCGACAACACAGACCAACGAGAGAAGGAGATGGGCTCTGGGGTCATACAAACCTGAATTCAAACCCCAGCAAGTTATTCAACCTCTCTGATCTTCAGTTTTACCTCATGCAGTTCTGGAGAGATCACATGACATTACATGTACAAAACACCCGGTACATTATCATTAAAAATGGTAATATTATTAACATTACTGGCCAATCAGCAGCATTTGATGTTGTTAACTACTCTTGGTGTCTTGAAACAATCTATCCTTCAGGCATCTGGGAATCTGTCCTCTCTGAGCATTCCCCCACTTTTCTAGAAGATTCTTGGTCTGTTTTATAAGTTCATCATCGTTTGTTCAAATCTCCAGCGTTGGTTTTTCCTAGGGGCTTTATTCTTGGCATTCTTCCCTTCTCACGTGAGCTCAGTGGTTCTCAGTCTGTGCGTATAGGGGAGAGGGATGGAAAGGAGCTGAAGGGGCTTCTGAGAACTATCAGGGGAGCTTTGTTAAACTGCACACCTTCCATCCCTGACCTGCAGGAGATTCTGGTATATCCTCCTTGGGGGCATGATGCTCCGTTTTAGCTTTTTGTAATAACCAGACTTTTTGGATTTATAAAACTTTGTGTTTACTATTTCTTTGCTATTATGGCACATACACAAAAGCACATCTGAAAATGCTGGGTGTCGAGTAGAGAGCGAACCCTTCTCTTCCTTTCCCTTCATTCCTTTCTTGGGTCATAAAAGTTGGTGCTCTCACCGACCGTTCTGACTTCTCAGGCAGGGCCAGAGGTTTTCATTCTCTACGGAGCCTCGCTTGAGGAGGTTGTGGGGAGGAAGCTGCCATCATTGTCTCCACCCATGTTTAGCTCCTTCCCAAGAGGAGACATGATTGGGAAAACTGGTGAGAGACTGATATGCATCGGCCCATGCTTCTCTAATAACCAAGTTAGTATATTAAAGATTATTGCCTGTAAGTGATCTTATTACTTGGAGCTAATTCTTTCTCTCACTCTCTTTTCTTGGCTCTTGTGTACCTATGCATGCACACATGTGTGCACACACACACATCTTTGCAAGACTATGAGCGTTCTATCCTGTTACGAGTTAGTAAATGCCACTTGCCATCCCCCCATATGAGAAACCTCTAATTCTCCCTGTTCTCTGCCATGCCAGGAAGTTTACGTCCAAACTGTGATGGGAATTAGGGGACCCAGCGCCATTCTCCTATGTAGGAATAGTGCTGTGACCCAGCTGACATCCAGTCCCTTTGCTCGAAATCCCTGTGTGCCCGCAGAACAGTCCAGTTCTGAGAGGAGAAGCCAAGGAGCAGCCCTCGGCAGAGCAAAAATAAGATTGAAACATCAGATTGTATGTGTTTCTTTTCATTAAGACAATATTACTTCCTCCTTATGAGTTGTCTTTAGGTAACTGAAGACTATATATAGAACATTAAAACTCTCGCTAGCACCCCTAATTGAGAAGAATTCACTTTTGACCATAAAAGCTGCATGATGCAGTGTTTTTCAAATGTGGCTGGCAATCCAGTAGGGTGTCAATCAATTTGATGACTGTAAGGATTTTTTTTTTAATGAAATAGAAAAGAATAGAAAATTTCAGACTGCACTGGGGTCTGGGCAGGGAAGGGGCAGGATTTTAAAATCTCAGTGTGGCTAACAGTCCTAACCGTGTACGACTTAGAGGCAGAATGGCAGGGATTCGAATCAGCTCTGTGACTGCACGATGCATCCCGGGTTACTGCTTCACAGCAACTTACTTCTTACTGTTCTCTGCTGACTTTTTCCTTGTGCACAACCCTGGGGTTAAAGGCATGGGTCTTGGAGTTCAAATCCAAGGCAAGTTACTTTTCCTCTCTGACTCTCCTCGGTGGAGATAATGACTGTACCTACCTCATAGCGTTTGTTAGAGGCCGAATCGTGCCCCCCACCCCAGATACAGGTGTGGAAGCTCTGGTCCCCAGTACCACAGAATGTCATGGTATCTGGAGATAAGATCTTCAGGAGGCAATTAAGTTAAAGTGGGGTGATCGGGATGCCCTGATCCACTCTGGCTGGTGTCTTTATGAGAGGAGATGAGGGCACACACGGAGACACCAGGGATATGAGCACAGAGGGAGGGCCGTGTGGGGGGAGCAAGAAGGTGGCCATCAGCAAGCCAGGGAGAGAGACTCCAGAAGGACATCTGTCCAACTTTGATCTCAGACGTTTACCTCCCAGAACTGTGAGAAAATAAACGTGTACTGTTGAAGCCACCCAGGCTGTGGTATTTTGTTACACAGCACTAATCAGAGTCGTGCTGAAGGTTAGAAGCTAATATGTAAAGTGACTGGCACTGAGTCCCCATTGTTACTGTTTGCCCCAAAGTCAAGTTCTCTATATCTTCAATTCTTAAAGCTTACTTCCTTCTTATAGATAATTATACTTACTTACTCTTTGCCCTTTTGGCTAATGTATGAGCTCCCAGAAAGGAGGTAGAAAATAGAAAATGTTTGGAATGTATTAAGGGCTCACTAAATATCTACTGAGTTGATGAAGGTCTCATGACTAATGTTGGTGGCCTGCCAAATTACTTGCTAAAATGGGCCAATTTCTTCTTTCACACCCATCTCTGGATTCATGTCCCATATATTTTTAAAAACACATGTGAGGATTTAATGCAAATTACAGATCTAAATCTTATTTTTCTACTTACAAAAAGAGGTTGCAAGAGGAACAGAGGGAACAGTGACAGAGTATGGTGACCGAGCTTTGGTAACCACAGAACGCACATCGGGGGGGCATCAAGAATGGCTCACAGAGGTGGAGACACTTCGGCTGTAGGGGTCCCTCCCATTCTTGGGTGCGGACAGTTTTTACCTCTACAACAGGAGAGCATTCCAGACAGGGACAGGAGTCACCTGGGTTTCATGAGTTTGATGGAGCAGGGTCAAAGTCACCCATGGAAAATTCCCAGTCCCGCTCCAGAAACACAGGCGCCATGCATCTACTTATGTCCAGGTCCTAGAGCTTCCGTGAGGGGACATAATCCTGTGTGTGGCTGAGGCCCTCCAGAGACTCTGCAGAGATTTATATTCTCACGTATGAATTTGGAAGATGAAAAGGCACTTGTCGGAAGCAGGAGCTCTGTTCCTCCTGTTTTCTACCTAAGGACATTGTGGAGCCCGAGAGGTACAAGCGCAGTTCCTTTGGCCTGGGTTTGCAGCCAGGCGCTGAAGTCCTGGGTAAGGTTCAGCAGGGACAAAGCAACGTGACCTATTGAGGTAAAACAAGCCACACACACTACTAATAAGGTAGCGATCTGACTCATCCCTTAGTGAAGACAGGAGGCCTTGGAAATGTCAGTGTAGGGTGTTGAAAGAATCTGTTTGGTTGAAAGAATCAATAAAATGCCAGTCATTTTTAGGAGGGAAGTGCGTTGTGAAACAGGAAGCTTGCCTTGTTTAATTTCTTTACCAGGCTTCTTGTGTCTGAGGCAGTGAACAGAAGTTGTGGGTCAAGAAACCATCAAGATGACTTAACAAATCTGGAGAAGGTGAGAGAACAACACGTAAGTAGAGCAAGATAGGAGGTAGCGTAGCTGTTATGCGAGAAAATGCCTGTGACTGTTCAGTCTGAAGACGTGAAAGAAGAAGGAGCGGAAGCCCACGGCATGATGCCAGGCCTACACAGGCACACGCAGACCTCACCGGATCACTGAGTGTTAGGGGGATGGGGACAGACTTGACGGGACATCGGGACTGCGTGGAATGCAGGGGTCATGCTAATCTAGCCCCTTTATTAAAAACTAGGAAATTGAAGCCAAGAGAAGTGAGGTGACTTTCTCAAGGACACCCTGCTGGTCATAGAAATGCTGAAACTAGGCCTTATTTCTCTATCCAGCCCACCTCTCCTGACTCTTTTTAGAGGCCCATGTGGCACCCTGGCTGGCAAACGATGCTTACCATGGGATCCCTCCCCAGCCTGTTCAATGCATTCTCTTTTTGCAGTCCTGAGTCAGACCGCAGCAATTTATTGTGTCTGAGGAAGTGGCTTATTCCAAGGTGAAAAGAGCAGTAACTGTGGATTTCTGCTGGGCACTCTTGAAGAGAAAAAGTCCTAAATCAAGGAGTCCAATGTTTATGTCACCACTCTTGTGATGTGAGAGATAATGAGAGCTGTCCAGGACTTTCTAAAATTATACAACCTAGGTACCAACTGAGTCATGTTAAAAAACAGGGCAACAGGCTCAAAATGGGGTCACTTATGCTAAGGCCCATGACACCAAAATGAGATTTAGAGTTTCATCTCTTCCAGAAATGGAACCTTAAACCATTCAGTCCGAAATCACCTGGTCAGCATTAGTAAGGTAATCTGCCTGATAGGCCCCTGCCGTCACCTAAATGAAAGCAACCTTTCAATAACCAATCTACTTTCTGGCTCAGGACAACTTCCTTGTTCTGCTCCCTTCTGCCTATAAAATCTCTGGCTTTGTATAGCTTTTCAGAGCTCCTTTCTATTCACTAGATTGGATGCTGCCTGATTCATGAATTACTGAATAAAATTAGATCTTTAAAATTTACTCAGTTGAATTTTTTTAACTTTTGGTGGCAGCAGTGGGATCTGAAAGTTCAGAGACAAAGAGAAGCAGAAGGGTCAGTACCTGCTGAACCCTTTGAACCATTTTGAAGAGTAGTGGGTAAATCCTCTCAAATCTGAGTTCCATTTTCTGTATCCACACTCTCAACTCTTATTGGCTGTCCAGTCTCAGGTAAACACTGTGCTAGACTGACAGGAGGCTCTAAACAGAGTACCAGTCCTTAGCCCTTGGTTACGATATGGTTACAGTCCAGGGCTTAGTGGGTCAGCTTGAGCTGGCAGATGATTCCACCTGGAACTCTAGTTCCTAGCCCTTGGCCAGTCCACAGTATCATGTCTTTGGTTACAATAGTATCTACATTTTGGTTTCTTCATTTACTGTTCGTTTCCACTGATGTGCATATGAGGTGAAGGAACAATAGATCTATTGTTAATGGGAATCTCAGAAGCCAACACTGCAAAATTGCAAGCACTTAGAAGCTGTTAGAGCATTCACCACCTAAATCTCAGACTCCCATGCTAAGGTAAGTTGGTCATGCAATGGGTTAGATCAACACTAGGTCATGAGCCAACCTCAAGAAAATTTCCATGCATTGTGGTACACTGTAAAATGCCACAAAGTCCCCAGTGCAGAGTACATTCCTCTTAGGCATTAATTGGTTCTGAGACTCAAGGCTTAACTAAAGACATAGGATTCTCAAGTTTCAAAGACATGTGTTCTTCACCTTCTAGCACACCTGCTTATTTCTAAGGACTATGGTCCTGGAAGCTGTAAATATCTACAGTAATGGCAAAACTGTACTAAACAAGTGCACTTGAAAGTAAGGGTTCCCAAATGAAACAAACAGAACAAGGTCCTATTTTAATTAGCATGTAGAAACCTCCAAGAGGGGTCAAGATTCCAAAATAGATTCATTGAAAAAGGCTAATGAAAATTAGAAACCAGAAGTGCCCCAAACGAATGACTATATGACTGACACAACTCCTACTGCCCCCATCTACCCTCCTTTACCTGAGTATTCATCACAGTGTCCTAATCCTCTCTCTGATACCTGAGTATTCATTACGGTCTCCTAATCTTGCCTTTCTGCTCTGAATAGACCATTAAGCAGTCACCTTATTGCTGGGCAGCTGTGTCTGGGAAGGTCCCTCCTTGCACACCAGGTGAAGCCTCAACCTGATGGGGGAGAGTTCTTGACTCTGAACAAGAAAGAATTCTCCAGCAGGTTGGATGAGTGTAGGTAAGAAAGAACTCATTAAAGCAAGAGTAGTAGGGAAAGTAGGTGCCTTGCAGGCAGCTGAGCCCAGGAAAGTGCAGAGGGAAAGAAGGAAAGTTGGCTGAACTCCTTCTTGGCCTAGGGCACACTCCCTTGCCAGCTCCTGAAGCCAGGGTCACCTGGCGTCCCATGTCTGCTTGGATCTGTAAGATGTGGGACCTGGTCCCTACCACCCCAGGATCTGGGGGAACTGTGGTGCACAGGATGAGTGAGATTCTGTTCTGAGAACTTCCCAAAGAAAGGAGATTTTCAGGTAGGCTACTAAGAGCAGATGGAGCAATTGCAGTTCCGCCTGGGTTGCCCGGCCACGGGACCTCGCAGGCCCAAATCAGAGCTCTCAGCAGCCCCTCCCTACTTACCAGGAGTAAAGTGGAGACAGAGTGAAGGCTTGGAAATAGAACGAAATAGCAGAGAGACAACAAAGATGCTCACCGCTGGAACAGGGCAGAGACAAAATGCAGTGAATTGAGCAAGAAGAATTTTTTATTTAAGGCAAAGAGTACACACTCAGAGAGGAGGCACCCTGAAAGGCTGGGGGTTCTGTCTTTAAGGCTTTCAAGAATGGAGCAAAGGGCAGCCGCCTGGCTTATTGGGCGTAGGCCTGACTTGCGGTCTCATGATGTCTCTCTCCAGTGAAGGGCACTATGTCCTCACCCACAGTCAGTCTTCTAGATAATTCTGTAGGATATACTTAGGGAATTCATTGATCCAGTTCCTCTCTACGACAGTGGTTACCTTCAAGCACTATAAACATATTAGTTAACACTTCCGGCCTTGCCTTAGTTGCTGGCTAATTACCAAAGAATATGTTAGGAATCTTACCTCCCAAATGTCTGGTTTTTATAATGGAATCTTAGCCTTAAGATGGAGTCCCTCCTGTTCTTACTATACTGTTTATATCTCAGGATTTTTCATGATAGGCAGGAAAAGTTAATCATGATGTTTGCCTCCTTTCCCTGCCCATATCAACCTTTTCTAATAAGGCCATTCACAGATTCAGGTGGTCCCCTTCGGGTATCTTCCTCTTGGTGAAAGATCAAACTAAGGAACATAGTTAAACAATTTCCTAAACCCAAGGTGGAGACCCAAAAGTTTTATGAAGAATTTAGTCTTCACTGGGGCCTGTGGCCCTGGGCTGGCAGATCTTTACCAGCTTGTGCACATGCTGGTAGGACCTGGTGAATCCCAAAAATAAATGCAGGAAGCAGAAAGGCATGACCACAAGCATGATATTCGTGATCTTTGATCTCCAGCATGGTCCCCTCGTGGACCAGAAAAAGCTCACAAAATAGCAACTGATCTCTAATTTACGTCTAGAGTCTTTTCTGACCACACTGATTAGAGTGTTATTCAAAGCAACAAACAGAAGAAAGACGAATCCGTGGCAGACTGTAAAGCCCGTCTGGAGTCTCTCTTCCTAGGGCATGAAGGAAGGGCATGGGAAGATAGGCAGGCACACACCTAAGGACAAATGTCCTATTTCCCCATCACTGTGGGATCTCTGAGACACTTACTGTTGACCAAGCCATTGTAGCTTTGCAAACAAAGGCTGCTGTCTCTGTGTCTTCTCCTAGAGTCAATGCTGGCCTTTAGTTTCCCCTGCATAGAGTCATCTTCTAAGAAGGCTACTCTCTGAAATGCTCGTGGGCTGTGTGGAATGGAGGTGGGGGGGAGCAGAAATTGCTACTCCAGAATATGTCTCTTTGGCGTAAGGATTGTTTTAGGCTGGTTATTTTTAAGGACTGCAAACATACGAGAAGCTCAGAAAATGAAGCAAAATTACCCTTTTGTACATTTATAAGGGAAATCTCCATTTGTAAGGCTGTCTCCCTCCTCATACCTGGAAGGAGATGATTCAATCTCTAGACATTTATCAGTGGAGGAGGCAGGGAGTTAACTCTGCCTAACAACGAACCCCTGTTTACTGTGCATTTCCTGGTAACCTCCCATAACTGACTCCCCACCCCCAACATCTTTTGTCTTAAACTGAACATGGTATTGAAGGTGATGGTTTTGGCCATTCTGGGGAGTTAGTTTTCCCGGGTCTCTCCCATGTATATAGGAGATAAAATGTTATTAAACTTTTGTTTGATTTCCTCCTGTTAATCTGTCTTATGTCAATTTAATTATTAAACTAATCAAAGAACCTAGAAGGGAAGCTTCCCTACAGAGGGAGGGATAGAGAAGATGCTCACGGTTCCTAAAGCAGAGTTTACAATTCAAGCCCCAAAAGGGGAAATAAACCTGAGCAAATGCAAACACTAGGGAACGTATACCCAGTCACTGGGCCTGAGTATGTTTAAAGGGACAAAGATGTGTCGAGAAATGAGCTCATCAATCTCTGGCACTGTTTAAAAGAATCTTGGCAGCATATCATTTCATTAAACAGAGCTTGAGGAAATTAATTATTACAGGCAAGCTTCTTTACTTTAAATACAGCCATGTACCCAGACTTTATTAGCAAGATTTCAAGCAAATACCCTTTTACTCTAACAACCGAAAAATTCAACAATGATCTCAACACTCAGGTTGGAGGTGAGTCCAAGGGCTTGTCTCTTCCGTCTTATACTGAAATCTTCCCAGAGAGGATCCCTTATTTTAAAATGTGCTGGAGCCTTTATCAAGAACTTAAGAGTGTGAATTTTCTTGAATTGTATACCTTAACATTCTACTTGTTTCATTTTGAGTTTATAAATAGATGGTTATGCTAAAATTAAACTACCAAATAACTGTCCTATAAGAGTTTTGCTAATGCCAGAGACTTTAAAATCATAAGAAACAAAAAATCATGAGATGGTACTGTCTTTAAGAGAAGCAAAACGTGGATTGCACATAGAGTTTTTGGTAAAATGCATACACATTAAGCTGAACACTTATGAAGTGCTCAGTAAATATTTATTGAATGATAGCCAATGTTTTGCCTTTTGGGAAGAAAGTGCCACTTAATGATAAGAATACGACCATTTGAAAGTGGAAAATTTCAGGAACTTGAAGAAACAGCCAAATATCAGTACGTTTTGAAATAGTTCTATCACACACGTAATCTATAAGTTGCCTCTTGCTTATGATAAGCCGATTAAATAAACCAGTGAACCTGCATTAGAAGGCTTTTGGAGAAGGATTCATATTTTCATCACTTTGTTTTTAAAACTTCAAGATATAGATAAAAGCAGTGGAACTAGTTTATTCTGCTTATTGTGGGCCAGTAATGGTTTCAATAGGTTTTAAGTGGCACAAAGTGTTCTCCCCCAAAGGACCGATCCCTCTACAGATGAATTTTGTAACATGGGAAGCACGTTGATAAAATGAAAAGAGCACCGACTTGGGATCCTGACACCCTTGGGCATAAGTCACAGCACCATTTATAGCTGCATGTGACCAGTGGCAAATAACTTCATGTGTTGGAGCCTCTCTTTTCTTATCTGAGAAATAGGGACAATAGAATTTACCTGTCAGGATTGTTATAAGGATTAGTGATAATATATTTAAAATTCCTAACATATAAATGTGAAGTTAGAAAGGGCAATTATCAAAATTACAAAGAATATTAAAATATGAGAAAAAGTTTAAAAATAAGACAAAATGAAGGAATAATCATTGATTTAAAAATAAAAAGATTCAAGACTACAATTCTGGATAAGGAGCATACTCCAGAATCTGAAGTAGTATTTTCTACTCAATACGCTGCTTTTTAATTTTCTATTTGTATTAAAAAAATGAAAGCGTGCAGAGAAGTTGAAGAGTAGCACGATGAACACCTGTGTCCCCTTCACCTAGATTCATCAATAATATTTTGCTGCTTTTGCTCTCTTCCTATTTCTGTCTCATATGACACACACATATTTTTTACTTTTTGGGAATAAATTGAAAATATCCTGACAATTCATTCCTAAATACTTCAGCATGTCTTTCCTAAGAACAAGGACCTTTAACAAGCTCACTTCATTTTAATGCATCGATCAGGCAAAGTAGATGTAGACAGAGGGTGACTGTTAACCCGAGATTCTTCCTGAGTTGAAAATCTCCCCACTTTCTAGCTACCAATTTGAAATTATGGGCTTGGCAGACAATGGATTCTAAGAAGCCCTGAAGGCTTATAAAGTAAAATGTTTAATGCAATAAGTGATTTTAAAATTACCAATTTTATTATTAAATAAGGGTTTTATCATCAGTAATAGTATTCATGAAAATATGTGCCCTTTTTTTTTTTGGATAGCTAGAAGACTTTGTCAAATCATTTAAAATGTTGGCACTCCTGTATTTGTGTGTATTTATAAAAGTTACATGGCATCGTCAGGTGCAAGCGCGTTTCATGAGCCTGGCAGAGCGTGTGCTTTAATGGCAACATGGCTGCCCGAAGATGTACATGGCTGTGTAGACACATCCAAAAATCTGAAGGCCAATTTTCAAACTTTATTACATGCTGCTGACTTTTCTCTAGTCTTTGCTCTGCAACTTCTCTGGGCAATAACTTAGTTGTGCCCAGTTAAGACTGTCACATGGTATCCGTCCCGCCCAGAGAACCGTCTTACAGAAAGATGCTTTCGCAGTATTGTTCTTTCCCTCAGCCTAACCTTTCTATTAGGCCTTTTTCTTTTTACCTTTATGTGTGCACAATTGTGTGGATCCTACCTAAGGCAACTTTTCAATGTGCAAATTCACCTTTGTTAACAATTTCCTCTCCCTTGAAATCCCTCAATTGCAGCTTTACTCAATTATCACAGCATCTCATTACCTCTGGCTTATTTTAGCCTTTCCCTTTTTCTTCTCTTTTTTCATTGTGGACTAGCAAATCCCCATCACCGCTAATTAGCTGGGTAACCTTGGGCACATTATCTGAAGCTTCCCGGACCTCAGTTTTTCCTCCTGGCAGCCAAGGCTGAGTGAGTTTTATATGCAAAGCCAAAACTGAGAGTCAGCTGTGCTTGAGGGAGATTGAGTAGGGGAATTCTGGGCTCCATCTGTCTGAAATCCAATCTCAACTAGTGTTTGGTGGCTGTGGGTGAGCTACTTAACTCTTCATACCTTGGTTTCTTATTTATAAAGCAGGTATGTTAATAAGAGTTCCTGCTTCACAATGTGCAGTTAATATTCTAACCCAGGACACTGTGATTGAAAAATTCAAGAGTCATACACAGAATACACCCACGTCAAGGAGACAAATGCCAGGAGCCCTGAGATGCATATGGGTGACAAAAAGCCAATGCAAACAAATGTCTGAAACTGACGAGCACATATCAACTGCCCATCAGAATAAACACCCAGGAGTGCCTCCCCTTGCTACCCTTTTTCCCATCTTCTGATCAAACCTACTTGGCATCAAAAGTCAATTAAGGTAAAATTCCTTAACATTATTTTTAAATTGCTGTCATTACAGCTGCCTAAGATACTGAAATTTAGTTGTATATTATACCGGGTACATCACGTACTAAATTTATTTAAGTGATGTTTAGGGCTTAGTCAAAATTTGTATTATTTCTAGACTCTCATTTTTATCAAAATGAATTTCAAAGAGTTAAAAAAAAAGGCTTTCATAAAAATAAACAGTGAGCCTCTTTCGAAGATAGTTAATTGCTTAATCAGGGAACAAGCATGATGATGAAGCTGGTTCCAAAGAGGAAAGGAGACGAGTGTATGTTATAGAATCAGTGGGAAAAAAAACGCTGGAAAACATTGCTAAGTTAGGTTTTAAAATGTTGATTGCGATGGTCTGAATGTTTGTGTCCCCCAAAATTCACATGTTGAAATCCTAACCCTGAAAAGTGATGGTCTGGAACGTTTGGGAGGTGCTGAAGTCAAGAGGGTGGAACCCTCACATACAGGAGCCATGTTTCATGAAAGAGGCTCCAGAGAGATCCGTAGTCCCTTCTGCCATGTGACCCAGAAGAGAGCCCTCCCCGGACCATGCTGGCACCCTGATCTCAGACTCCCACCTTCCAGAACTGTGAGAAATAAACTCCATTGTTTATAAGCCACCCAGCCTGTGGTATTTTGTTATAGTAGCCCAAATGGACTAAGACACGGATTGATATTCTTCAGGGCATTAAAACCATAACTTTTGGGGTTGTCTTTTCTACTAGAAAGACATCATTTCCTACTCTACCAAACAAAAATAGTAATTGCAACTTAACAATCTTTGACAAAGTAATATCCACCCTTGCAGAGTCTGGGGCCCAGTTAACAATCGAGAGTAGGTCACACAAAAGCTGCAGTCTCTAAACACCCTTCAGCAGGTTGACCAGACAGTGCTTTGGTACGACAGTGAGAGCGCACTCAGGGACATTTTTGCAAAATCCTTAAGTTTAGGATAATTTTTCTCAATGGTTTCATTTTTACAAGTAAACTTTGGTAACAATTCACCATCAATTGAGTATTTCTTCTGAAAAAGAAGTAGGTAAGTATGGCTTATGATTTAGAGCTTCATATTTGATTATACTTAATTTGGGAATACAGTACATACATATAGAAAAGATTCAAGGATATTTACAAAGGTGTTTTTAAAATTTAACTTGATGAATTAAGAAGTTAGAATCAGATATAGCTTAATGTAGCTACTCACAAAAACTAAAACCATGATCTTTATACTTAAAATTTTACACACCAACTTTTTTTTAAGAAATTGCATAGCTTCAAAATGCATACCATGTACTATACATTTAAAAATTGTATAGTACATGACTTTACTTCATGTAAAGACCTTACTTCTGGGATCATTTCTATAATTTGTTACTAGAGAAGTTGCTCTGAATGCATAGAGCATCCAATACCTACCCTCAAAGGCTTCAAAAAATTGAAGATGAGGGAAGGCTTCCAAACTCATTTTATTAAGCCAGCATTACCAGCAATCCTGATACCAAAACAAGGACACCACTAAAAAAGAAAATTACAGGCCCATGAATAACCCTAATGAACATATATGCTCATATCCTCAACAAAATATGAGCAAAATGAATCCAACAATACATTAAAAGGATCATTTACCATCGTCAAGTGGGGTTTGTTACAGGGGTGCAAGAATCGTCCAGCCTCTACAAATGCACCAACACGATACACCATATTAACAAAGGATGAAAACTATGCAATCATCTCAATAGATGCAGAAAAAGTATTTCATGAAATTCAACATCTATTTTTAGTAAAGACCCTCAAGGAAGTAGGTATAAAGGTGACATATTTTTTCAACATAATAAAGGTGATATATGAAAAACCCACAGCTAATATAATATTCAACAATGAAAACCTGGAAGTTTTCCTCTAAGATCAGGAACAAGACAAAGATGCCCACTGTGCCCACTTCATAGTACAGGAAGTCCAAGCCACAGCAATGAGGCAAGAAAAAGGAGAGGCGTCCAAATTGGTAAGGAAGGAGTAAAATTGTCATTATTAGCAGATGACATGATATTGTATATATAGAAGACTCCACCAAAAAACTGTTAAACTAATAAATGGATTAACTAAAGTTGCAGGATACAAAATAATGTTCCAAAAATCTGGTGCATTTCTACATATTAATAATGAACTACCAGAAAGAGAAATCAAGAAAACAATCCCATTTACAATTGCATCAAAAAGAATAAAGCACCTAGGAATAATATAACCAAGGGGGTTAAAAACCTGTATTCTGAAAACTATAAGGCACAAATAAATGGAAAGATATTCCATGCTCATGGATTGGAAGATTTAATATTGTTAAGATGTCCATATACCAAAGCAATTTGCAGATTCAAGGTAATCTCTATCAATATATCAGTAGCATTTTTCACAGAACTAGAAAAAATAATTCCAAAATTTGTATGGAATCACAAAAGACCCTGAATATCCAAAACAATCTTGACAAAGAACAAAGCTGAAGGTATCACGAGCCCTGGTTTTAAACTATACCACAAAGCTAGAGTAATCAAAACAGTATGGTTTAAAAAACATACAGACACATAGCCCAATGGAACAGAATGAAGAGTCCAGAAATAAAGTCAGTTAATTTATAGCAAAGGAGGCAAGAATATATAGTGGGGAAAGGAAAGTCTCTTCCATAAATGGTATTGGGAAAACTGGACAGTTACATGAAAAAGAATGAAGTTGGATCACTATCTTATGCCATACACAAAAATCAACTAAAACTGGATGAAAGACTTGCATGTAAGACCTGAAACCATAAAAATCCTAGAATAAAACATAGGCAATAAGCTCCTTGGCATAGGTCTTCGTGATTTCTTTTTTGGATCGGATTCCAAAGGCAAGGGAAAGAAAAGCAAGAATAAACAAATAGGACCGTATCAAACAAAAAAGCTTCTGCGGAGGGCAGGAAGCCACCAACAAAATGAAAAGGCCGCCTACTGAATGGGAGATATTTGAAATCATGTGTCTGATAAGGGGTTCATATCCCAAGTAGATAAAGAACTCTCTACCACTCAACACCAAAAAATCCAACAACCCAGAACTGTGAAAGAATACGTTTCTGTTGTTCAAGCCAGTCTGTTTGGGGTATTTTGTGACAGCAGTCCTAAGAAACTAACAGAAGGAGGAACACCGAATAGCGTGGCGGGGAAGTCTGAAGCACTGCTTCCCTTCCAGCTCCCCCGAGGTGGAGGAGAGAGGCTCCCACTGGGTGATCCCAGTGGGACAAGAAGGGTAGAATAGTGCAGAGCGGGGACTTCTCTTTCTTTCCTGGCGTTTCTCCTTCTACCAACAGGTCTGATAAAACTTGCAAAGTCTTTTCCCTGAGTGTCCCTGGAGCAGAGAACTGGGTAGTTCAGCCATGGGCCTGCGCGACCTCCAAAACTGGTCAGAATGAGACGGCAATTATTTACCTCTACACACACGGGACACCCCAAGTCAAAAATTTTGTTTTCTTTTCTCCCCCCATTTCAAAATACACCCACCCGTTCATCTTGAACTGCTCACCAGAGACTGATTATGAACTAGAGTAGCTTCAGCTCCACTTTTGAAAATGAACCTCCTGCTCCTTATTAAACTCCCAGAAAGAGACTGAAGCCCCAAAGTAAAGTCTCCTTCCATTTGTAAGTTTAAGTTTAAAAAAAATTAAAGCTCGATTCTGTTTTTCGTCCTTTCCGTTTTCTCCTCGCTCTCAGAAGAGGGGTCCCTTGCAGTGGATCAGCCTCTTCAGTCCCTCGGGGGCTGGCTTAACCCATCCCAGACCCTCCATGTGTCCCACTGTGAGAAGACAACTCTCCACAGGGTTTTGGATCTGGATTCCTTCAAGGAAGTCATTCTAGTTTTTCCTAGAGATCTTCTTTGCCTCTTGTATTGTTATTATCAGTGTTGTGATTTTAAATGACATTATAATAATAGTTCATATCATAGAGCACTTCCTATGTGCTTAGATACTATTCTAAGGTCTTTATCCATTTTCTCTCCCTTAATCCCTTCAACGATCCTATGAGATCACATTCTTATTACTCCTGTTTTATAGATAAGGAAGTGGAGGCACAGAGACTTAAAAAATAATGAAACAGCTGAAGTTTAAACCCTAGCAATGTGGCTCCAGAGGACACAGTCGTAACCACAGCAATAATATTGCCTTTATAAACCTTGTTTGATTTTTGTAGGGACGTACTTTTTAATGTAGGTGCAAATAAAATTGGCCTCCTTCTCTGAGCACCATTCTTTAAAACAAGACACTCATTATCTCATTATCTTTCCCTTTTCTCCTAGCTTGACACCTAAACTCCCTACATTTCTCCTAAGGAATGTTTGTGCCTCTATCCGCAAACCTTCCCTCATGATTGTTTCATTTTGCTACTGTTTCTAGAATGGCTGCTAGTCTTTCCTATCTGATTTGTCTTTGACATTGTTTCCATGAGGTATATATATGTGTGTGTGTATATATATATATATACACACACATACATATGAATATAAATATATATATATTCATATAAAAGTATTATTTAAGTGATCTAAAGGAATAATCATCAAATAAAAATTTCAGTTATTAAGCAACATCACTTTATTTTTTTAATGCAGGAATTTCAACTACTTCTTTTTATTTCATATTCCTCTTACAATGGCTTTTTACAAAAGTACCTAAAACCTCTTGAGAGTTCACTTATCTTCTTTGTGGGAATTCCAAGTAAGAAAGTATATTTGCCCAGTAGGCTATTGAAAATATAACAAATGACTTACATAGGTATGTACTATTTCTTAGATCAAAGAAATTTCCTTCAAACATTTTTGTGCAAATGTCTCTTTAAAAGAAAAGCCTATGAGCTTCGTTACAAAACTAACATTAGTCGTTGCCCAAATCCTTTCAAAAACCACCAGGTCCTGGCAGATGGCCCGTATTCTGTTATTTCCTTATGCACCCAAGTACACGAGGCTGTTTTCTTAATTGGGAAGAAGAAGACAGAAGGAGTCTAATTTCAAGGTCGAGTTTCTTCTTACACCTCCGCAGTTATTTGTAAGGAAATGTGCACAAGTCTCAGTCATGTGATCACATCTCATAGTACGTTTATTGCACACAGGCCAAGTCTGTCCGCTATGCAGTAAGTCAAAACTCTTATGGCAGTTGCCTTCTGAAGTACCTTTTTGTTAGCAGTTTAAAATCATCGAAGAAATCATAAACTAACAAAAAAAATTGTGGGGCGAGATTATACAACCTACAATTTTCTCTAGAGCCTGGAGTAAAACTGTGCTTTCCCTTTTAAGTAAAAATTCTATTTCTCTTTCACTAACAGTTGAGTTGGGTTTTTCCATAATACACTTTGCCCAGAAAGAAATAATGAAGCAATTACATTATGATGTAAAAAACTAGTATCCTAAACTTCTAGAATTTACTGTCTGGTTATCAGAATTGGATTTTTAGCTTGTTCCTTCAATTCCTGATTTCATGAGCCCCATTTTGTGTACAGTTATTCAATTGCAGCATAACAGATTAGGTCAAAATGTAGTAACTTAAAACAATAAACATTTATTAGCATCAGAGTTTTTACGGGTCAGGGAACTTGGGAACAGGTTAGATGGGCAGTTCTGGCCTGGGGTCTCTTACGAGGCTGAGCTCAGGGACAGCAGGGGATACAGTCGTCTGAGGACTTCACTGGGCTGGAGGTGCCACTTCCAAGGCGGCTCTGTCACATGGCCACCCCACTGTGGCTTTTGGGCGGAGGCCTCAGCTCGTCCCTGTGGGAGCCTATCCACAGGCTTCCTGAGTGTCCTCGTGACATAGAAGGTGCCTGACTTCTGCAGAACAATCCATGAGAGAGCGTGGTCATATCCACAATGTCTCTTATGATCTGAGCTGAGAAGCCACGCACTGTCCCCTCGACCCCCATTCTAGCTGTCAGAAGCCAGTCATTAAGTCAGGCTCACATTCAAGGCAAGGGCAGTTGGGCTTCACCTTTTGCAGGGATGTGTGTCCAAAATGTGCGGACATGCTTTTTAAACCACTTCAGTACCACTTACCTTTTCCTTACTTCTTATAAAGAAAATTGAATATAAACCTAAAATCCTAGTAATAGACAATTTATCCCATCCTTAAATATTTCTCTAAATTTACTTAATTTACTTAACAACCCTGTATAACCCTGAAAACAATCTTTCTCATAATTTTACTTCTATTCCACATGTGAGCCTGTTTCACTGTCACTAAAATAGTGACATGCTTTGATGGACTAGAATCTGAGATCTTTACTGGGCTTTGAGGTGTGGGGCTTTTTGTTGTTATTGTGTTTGTCCGTTATCTCTACATCCTCAGAGGGGGCATCGTGTCTGTAACCTGGTCAGCACTCAATAAATGTTTGGTGAATGAACAAATGAAGCATCTATATGCCTTTCCTTTGTTCAGGTTTCTTGGATCTAGCCTTTCCCATCCCATTCATAAAGTAAAATCAGGGATTTTATAAAAATATATTTCACGCTTTGAAAAGTTATGGCAAAAAATCTATGTGGCAAATAATTCTCATAAGAGAAGAGAGTAAATTTTGAACCAAATGAAATTAATAAAGAGATAAAAGTATCAACCTGTGTGTCCATCTGCTGCCTGTCCCTCTCTCCCCCTTCCCTCTCAGAAAACAATGTAAGAGAAACTTTCAAAAAAATGAAGCCCCACAGTGCTGATAAATGGGTGGTGGTGGTGGTGGGGTGTCATCAGCATAGGTACCAACTTTCACTTGGGGCACACAGATGGAATTGAAAGCTTATACAGAAAAACACAGGACAGAAAGAGTTGTTTTGGTGGTTGAAAGAGTTGGGGCTAGTTAACCAGAGAAATATAATACACTGCAGTGCCATCCATACTGAGGCCGCCTTGGAATTAGTGGTCATGAAATTAATGTGACAACGCTCAGAATCACGTGTTTTTCTCCAGCCACATTCAGCTGCTTGGGGAAAAAGCAATGAATAGAAACAGAATTCAGTCTGAACTACAGTTAGGGTTTTGCCAGAAGTAACTGGAGAGAAAGTAAGACAAGGGATATGATAGACTATGGAATCTAAAATGGGAAATAAATGAGGACAAGACAAAAATTATGGGCGGTATAAAGGTGATAGAATCAATGGAGTGGAGATCCACTGGGTGTGAGGACTTTTAGCTGGAAAGACAGGGGCAGGGGGAGAGCGGGATGTCTTAGATTATGATATGGCAGCATTGCTAACGACGAGGTCCAAGCTCAGACCGTGGAAGTGAAGCGGGCGATTGGCATGAGGCGAAGCACATGATTATTGGGGAAAAGGTGAGAGAACTTGGAGTATGCTATCAGACAGGTTCTTAAAAAGTTACTTAAACCTAGGATTCTCTATTCATGCAGATTATCAGTCATATCTGAGCAAAAATTAAATTTTTTTTTTAGATACAAAAACTTAGAGAACATACCACCTGTATACCATAAGTGAATGGACTGGACTACAGAAAATAAAATATATAACCCAAAACAAAACAAAACAAAGTGGTGCCTAAAAAAATGCCAGCACCTCAAAAGCAGTGGAAAACGCTAGAAAATTCTATAAGAGGATCCATTTTATTCAGACCCTCGATGGTTTTCCTTCAAATGGCAAAATGTAAATGACAGGATGTCCTTCCTCCTGTCACCGGCTCGAGTCACACTCCATTATGAGTTCCACAGTGGATTAATTTTTCCAGGCTCTTCACATAAGTCAATTATACAAATGGAAGCCAAGTAAGCATTGCTAAGAATGTGAGCGCATGAGTGATAGTAAAAAAGATAATCATGATAACCTTGGCAGTGTAAAATAATACAACTAAAGGTCAGTCAAAGAAGCGCCCGGGAAGGGAGGGCAAGGGGCATTTCCTCCCATCTCATGGCACGAGTTGGTTGATCTTGCATAAACCATATAAATAGGGACTCAAGTGTACTGTTTCGAGGAGGACTAATTAGGAAAGTGGAAGTGCAAGTGACCTAAATTCCTCATACCTCGTAGCAGATAAATGCAGCAAGGAATTGACATAAATAGTCGCCATATATGGGTATAAATGGAACCACAAGGAGAGCAAAACAAACTGTTGAAAGAAGTTGCCTCTGGGAAATGAAACTAAGCTTGGCAGGGAAAAGGAAATACTAGCCTTCATTTTCTGCCTTTTGAATTCTTTGACTTAAAAGAAAATTAACTTTGAAAATGTATCATTTCTATCTTTTAAAAAGGTTAGTTCTAAAGGAATCTGGTGACCTGGGGAAGGCATGGAGGGGAGAGAAAGCCGTGCACAATTAAGTTCAAATCTATCTGTGTGTGTGTGTGTGTCACCTTAGTACAGAGGTAATTATAAATTTGCTTAGATTTATAAAGATTTAAATTATGTTATCCTATACAGACAATAATGAATAAATATCACCACCTTTTAACTTAAAAATTACCTGCTGATCTCCCTTTTACCTCTTTCATCATTGTTGGTATCTTTCTAAAAGGAAGATGGTAAGGGAGGGAAAGAGGAGAGAGAGAAACTCAAAGGTCAAGTATAAGTTTGAAAGGAGCAGATTTGAGATTTAGTCATACAGAAAAGAAGCAAAATAAGCCAGAAAGAGTATCTACTGCCATAAATAACTAAGCTTGTATTTGAAAGAGCTTAGCTATCAATTTGACTATTTACATATTTCAGTGGGACATCCATAAACAGATTTACCAAACACTACCAAATATATGGGTTTTGTTTATTAGATGATTCTTCACATTGTATTCACTATATTCTGGGTAATTCAATAGGTGTAACAAAATTGGTTATACTAATGTAATGGTTCAAATGAAAGATTGCTGATAATTAGTAAAATCATCAAAATTTTGACTAAATGTATTAGTGCTAGCGGTCCACAGCTCTAATTTGGAACAATTTATTCTGTTCTTTTGAATCCTGTCCACGTAGGGGGAAAAGTAGGAAACAGTTTTTTCCCTTTGGTCTTGATCCTGTGCCACCCCCTTTCTTTCTCTTTTTGTTAATTCTTGTAGTTGTATCATCAGTTCAAGGCCAGGGTTACATTTGAGGAAAATAGCCAACATGTGAAAGTTATAAAATGGGTAAAATAAATAGAAATATTTTCCTTTATTTGATTTATATGTGCATACTCTGCCTCCTTCCATATATGACAGCTTTAAAAAAAAATAACTTCCTCACTAAAATGAGATAATTCTTTTATAAAGCATGATTTTACAAATATGTATAAGCATTTGCATAATTTGTCTTATATTACAAGTCCAGCCTTTTATCTTCCAATTCTTAGAGTAAACATATTTGTTTCCTTAAGGAAACCTTAACACTTTACGTTTTGGTCATTTTTCCAAATGTTATTTATTCATTCATATAGTAGAAATCTAAAAAGAATGATTAGCTGCTCCCCAGTCACTGTCTTCATGTGAAAAATGCTGACATCACAAGCAGAAAGAAACCAGCAAAGAATACCTGGTGGCCACTTCATCTGAGGTTAATTTAGGATATGTGAACTGTATGGGAAGAGAAAATAATGCATTAAATTGTTGTCCTACAGCAAATTTATTTTAGTGTTCATGCATATTTATTTTTAAAAGACAATTTTATATTCTTTAATTAGTGGAAAGACTGAGAGTTTAATTTTATATTTTAATACCAATGTTTTGTGTTTGCCTTTATCAGCACAAAGTTCGATCAGTTTAGCTTGTGATACAGGGGAGATGGATGTAAAGTAAGATTTCCAAGTAGGAAGTAAACATGTGATCTATGGCAAAAAAAAAAAAAGCGCAAAATATTTTGGAATAAAATGGGAAGGTGCCAACGATTACTGAGCAATTATCTTAAGCTATTTAGTAGATATTTATCAATTTTGTAAGGGAATCCCTGACCTTTCTCTGGATGAAACATGGAGTAAAGGAAAAGCACTGGGATTATCGGTTAAAAATAATGATAAACTAGTAACGTGAAGGAAGCCTCACACGATTGCCCTTTAACATGCCAGTGACAGTGCAGAAAAGCAAATGGAAACAAGGACTGAAAGCTGACATTGGACCCCTTTGTGCTGGAATCATGAACTGGGCTGCCAATGATAATAAGGCTGGTAGCAAAGGATAAGGAGAAAATGATTCAAATTTTGCCTTATAGATAGATAGGCTCCGTTTGATTTAAGAATGAGTGAGATAATTTGAAAAAAGTCTAGAAAGTGTTCATACCTGCTCTGTGTGTGGGATCAGCAAACCCTACTTCCTGGTGCTGCCCTATGACACCGCCGCCAGGGGGCACCCCGGCTCCTCCCTGTTGGTGTCCTGCCTGTGCACAAAGGCAGAAACTCCCAGCGTGGAAGGCGGCTGGTGGTAGCCCTTGGATTTAAAGAGTGTAATTTCCAAAAGTCAAGAGTTACGGTCAGAGATGCAGAAGAAAAAAAAAAAAAAGGCTGGAGATAAAACCTCTTCATGTACCCAATTAATTCAAATCAGTAAGGTTAGGGGAGAAAACTACTGCAGAAGACAATGGAAAAATTGAATGAAAGCCAGCAAGAAACTGGAAATGAGGCAGATTAGAGCATATCTGTCTGCAATTCTACTAGAAATTTGGAAAGTTTACCATGAGCGGGACTTGCCTGTTTATTTTCTGGTTTATTGACAAACACTAAGACTTAGGACTGAATCTCTTTGTGTGGGAATTAGTAAGGCACACAAAAAAATATTGGACATGTGGGTGAAGGGGGAATGAGTTTTGCTATATGGGAGCAATAAGGAAATCCTGCCATTTGCAATGATAGGGATGGACCTTCAGGGTATCATGCTAAGTGAAATAAGTCAAAGACAAATATCATAATATCTCACTTATATGTGGAATAAGAAAGCAAAAAGCACCCAAACTCATAGAGATAGAGCACAGATTGGCGGTTGTCAGAGGAATTAAGTGGGAGAGGGTGAAATGGTTAAAGGTGATCAAACACAGACTTTCAGTTACAAGAGAAATCAGTCACTGGGATGCAACGTACAGCGTGGTGACTGCAGTTAATACCATAATGCATATTTGAAAGTTGTTAAGAGAGATCTTAAAAGTCCTCGTGGAAAGAAAGAATATGATGACTGCATGTGGTCGTCTTGCACCATAGATCAGATCATGCCGTCCCCCTGAAACTAACATAATGCCACATGTCAATTACATCTCAACAAAAAAAAGAAAGGAAAAGTGATAACTAAAACGACTAGAGGAAGAATATTTCTAAAAATATAAGACCCTGGAGAAAATTTCAATACACTGTTATTATCAATAAAGGAGTCTTGGCTTCTGTGAAAAAAGGAGTCAGAGAAAAATATTAGAGAAACTGAACAGCAGCACTGTGAGGTGAAGAAGTGATAGAGTGGGAAGGAAGAGGATGGTGAACGCAGTAAGGTGCAGAGGAAAATGCGGAATGAAGGACTGAATTGCTGTGTCTTCCTCAAAATCATATGTGAAAGCCCTAACCCCCGGTGTGGCTCTGTGTGGAGATGGGGTCTCTCAGAAAGTGATAAGGTTAACTGAGGTAATACGCAGGGACCCTGATCCAGTAAGATTAGTGTCCTTACGAGAAGAGACAGCAGAGAGTTCAGTGTGTGTGTGTGTGTGTGTGTGTGTGTGTAAAGAAAGGCCACGTGAAGACACACGTGTCAGCCAGAGCGACCCATCTCATCAGATATGAACCATGCTGGCACCTTGACCTTGGGCTTCTAGCCTCCAGAACTGTGGGAAAATAATTTCTGTTGATGAGGCCACCCAGGCTGTGGTATTTTGCTACAGAAGCTCAAGTAAACTGTCTGCTGAGATTAGAAAGTTTCCTCAATGAAGCCCAGGATATAATGACCAAATTAAAATCTGCACTGGAGGCTAGAAATGCCAAGATGCATGTTGAGGAACATGTGATTGGTGTCATAGAGCGAGTTTGTCACACTCCAGGGTACCTGGGAGCCACTTGAGCTCCTTGTCCCAATGCAGATTTTGACAGTGGGTCTGGGGTCTGAGACTGCATTTCTACCAAACCCCATGGCCGCTGGTCTGAGCATCACGCGGGGTGGACATGGCTGTCGAGAACAAACTTGAGTGCAGATGAGAGATGTGGTGACAGTGAGCATACAGATGTTCCTGTTTGTAAAGGACAGATCAGCAGAGTGATTAATGTACAAGTGGAGACAGTTTTGCTGAGGTGCAGAGAACTGGGAGGTCAGGAAAACGGTTCTGTGTCTCTCGGCACGAGATTCAGTGAAATGCTCTGAGCCTGTCCTGGCAAAGTAAAGGAAATCAAAGCAGAACAAACACAAACACGACCAAAAAGAAAGAAAAAATTACAACTTACATAACCAGAAAGAAGAAAGAGAAAAGAAGAGGCTGATTTCAAAGTGAAACATAAAAATATGCTGGTCTTCAAACTCACCACAATTTCCCTTAGCAAGAGAAATATCATAAATTTGCTCATAACAGGAGAAAATGCAAACAGTCTAAATGTCTGATAATTTGTTTAAAAAAATGTGGTATATTCCTGAAGTAGGAATTACAATTAAGATTACATGGCAGAAGAACATGAAATAACATCAAAAATATTCACAACATGTTTTAAAATGAAAAAGGAAGGTTGCAAAATGGGTGATTCCGCCCCTACAAAAAGGCATTAATGATCATGTGAATATATGCACAGGAAAACCTGACAGGATAAACTCCTGCCCTCTGCTGTGGGATTCCAGAGGTTCCTAACTTTCTTCTTTTGCTGGTATTTTCTAAGTTCTCTACAGTAAAGATAAAATGGGTCTATAAAAAATGTCCAAAAAATACAGATCGCTAGTGTTTCTATCACTGGGCACTTCATGTCCAATATCTTTTTCATATTTTATAATAAAAATCTAAATGGTGTTTTAATTAAATAGACATTAATGGTATGCAGGGAACATTTACCACTACTTATCTTTGGGAAAATCAGCGAAGCCCAGAGGGGCTGCATCGCTATAACTTGGCTTCTCCTTTTTGAAGAAATTGTCTTGTTGTCCCCTAATCTTTCAAAATTTCAGAAATTCAAAAAGACAATAAAGAAATTCTTTTGGAGGTGGTTTTATTCTATGATGTCTTAAAATTATTTTTCAAATCAAAATTCAAGTCAATAAAATTAGGCATAGAAAATATTTTCATCCCCACTATAAATGTTATGACTGTTATATCTACTTTATGGGCCACAGAATTTTACAGCAAAAATGATGAAACGTGATGCTGGAACAGATGTATATTTTATGTACAAGTGATGATGGGAACATTTTTTTCTTTTTAGTTAGAATTTTTAAACGGCCACATAGTGTTTTGGAAATCAATTTTTTAATGTTTTTCCCTAAACTTTAATTTTGCTCTCTATAGGCATTTCCTAAATCTAACTGGATATTCTGAACCACAGATTATAAGGATTTTCTCACATCTATCCTATCTGCAATATCAACATTCTTTTAGGAGTCAATAAACTGAACATGATATAATTTATATTCAGTCTTAAATCCAATTCTCAACTGATCTTTTAAAAACAACAATAACAGAAAATAAGAGAAAACGAAAACCAAACCAGCCACCTCTTCTCCATTATTATGGATATTAAAAATAAACATATTGCACTCAGTTACTTTTTTAAGTTCAAAAATTCACTTTAGGCACTTCTCAAAATTGGCACAGGACATTTGAACTCATTTATATCATTTGAGATAACATAAATAGTAATTATGTTTGGGGGACAAATACTCAAGTTATTTAGGTGGCGACTGAATATATCCCTGTCTTTGTCTCACTGGGGCAGATTTTTTCAAAATGACGGATATGTGGTCTTCTCGGTATCTTTAACCCCTCTGTGAACCTGGCCTTTGCACTCTGACGATAGGCTTGGCCATGTGATTGGCTTTGGGTTCCTTAAGGTGACTCAAGCATGTGCCTGCGGTGCCCCCTCTTCCACTGCCCGAGAATACGTGCAGTGCAGCCTCCTGGGCAGCTGGAGGTAAGGGAAGCATAGGTGAGCATCCCCAGTTGTCACCGGGAGGTCCTCCTAAATCCGGATCACAGATCACAGCCTCCGGGGCGGGGGAGCAAGCCCGAATGAGAGCAGCAAAGCCACCTAGCTGATCACCCAAGCAGGGGAGCATGGCCCTGCATGGTTGTACGCCACTCAGGTTTTGTGTGTGTTATATATCACTATTGAGGCAATATGTAACTGATACAAAGGTAGTGCCAGCATCATGTGCACACTATTTCACAATAAAGTTGATGAAAGATACGAGGTTATCAGGTAAAAGCAGCAATGGTGAGAGCATCCAAAGTGGATGAGAATTGTGAGCCAGTTAGGAGGAAGTGGTTGGTGTTCGTCAAGACATTTGAATATTTCTGTGAATTCACAGAAAGACTGTAGGTATGTTGGTTTTAAATTCCCTCTAGTCAAATGTCACTTTCTTGCAAAAAATAATATATTTGGTTATTTTTTTAAAGAGGGGTTCCTTAGAAGCCTGGAAGATTTGGATCCCATCTTATTAAAGTTTATTCCTGTGACTTTTTAAATCTTTCATGGAACAATGGGGAAAGCAAAGAATAGACAGGAAAGAGTGTGCTTTTTCCATAATTAGTAAACCACTGAAGAGCAAACATAGTATTATTGTATTTGATCTCTCACAGTCCCTAATTCTGTGGTTTGCATCAGTATGTGTTTTGTTGAATTGAGTCGGACAAATAGGGACAGACTACTGGTGGTTCCTTTGAATTCCGGGAGAGAATTCTTATCCAGGATCTTGCTGAAAACTATATTCAAATGTCTGAAATTGACATAGAAGTCTATGTTTCTTTGCATGTGGTTCATTTTTAAAATGTGACCTACTTAAGCTCCTCTAAGGTAACTATAAATTTACTATCACAGCCATAGGTTCCCTACAACCGAAGTATGAATAATACCTGGGAAAGATATAGGCTGCAGATGAAGAATGAGGAAAATGAAGACCTTTCTAACAGCAAAGGGATGTGGAAAAACCAGAAGATAAAGGGGATCGGTGAGCCACTCTCTTGCATCCACGGGTCCCCCACGTAAGATGGCTAATGTCTCCGAACCTCATTTCCCTTGATTATTTGTATTTTCTATAAAATAGGAGAAATGGGAAAAACATGTGGATGACATATATATATATATATTTATTTATTTATTTATAACCTGGATGACAGTGAGAATGAACTGAGCTGGGGTATGGGGCAGCCATACAGACGCTATGATAAGCCATCATCCTTGTCATTGTGACATGAGATCACAGCACACTATGTCCTGCGTAACATCACATTTATCTAGTTCTAACTCTATGATGTTACATAATCAGGTTCCTTCTTTTATTCCATCTCCAGAGAATCTAACACCACAGCTTCTGAAAGAAATGCCCACCTACCCCTTGGCCAAGCTATACAGACACACCAAGGACTCTCCTTGGGGCCATGACATCTTGGCCTTCAAACTGAGTCAGAAACTGGACTGGCTAAGTTGTAAAGACCCTCAAGGAGCTTATAATTGTCTTATTTCTTAGACTATGCACAGTTTCCCTATTAAAATTAATGTGATAGTGTGGGGAAATTATATATGCAACAGAATGTAATATATACAATAAAAACAGTGTGTTCTGACACTCAAAAGCCCACTAGAAAGCATCAAAGTCCCTGATATTTATTTAGTAAAAATAGAACATTTAAACAGAATAGTCTTGCTTTTTGGCATTGGTCAGAGACTAACAGTATGAAAGAAATAATAAACGTTCATGATCTCAGAGCACAATGTAAAAACGAGCTAAAAATTGTGTATTCATATTCCACATTTACTTCCAATTATGTGATCTTTAACAAGTTACTGAACATCTCTTAAGTCTCCATTTTCTCATCTATACAATGTGACTAGTACCGCCTACCTTATAAAATTGCTGAAAAGATTAAATTAGGCAAGGCTTATTATAGAGAAATAAATCATATAGTTTCCTTTTTTTAATAACCTTCACCGAAATTTGGTTAAAGCAAACCCTGCTTCAGAGAACCAGTGTGTATGTCTCCCTTCCTTGAAGCTAAGGTCATTTCTGGTGAGCTCCTGCCCATCCAGCTATGTAATAAAAGCCCCAAATTCTTGCTAGAATTCTTGTTTCATTTGTTTCTTGCCCATATATTCTCCAACTCCAATCTCAGGCTTTAGCAGCTCTTCCACATGAAAAGTACTTTCCATGTGCTCACTGAGTATACTTGACCACCCTCTCCATATATGTAATTGTACATATATAGGAACCTATATATATATACACATATAGTGACCACATTATCAAGGGTCTTCATTCTACCTTTTCTGTCTTAAACCTCCAACTAATGGAGCATTTTCAGCTACCAACCATTTTTTAACAGAAAGAGAGGAGATAAAATTCCAGGTTGCTGAATCAGTTATTATTTTTTATTTACCACTATTTTTATATTCACCAGGCTAGTGTGCAACCAAACCGAAGTGCTCACAGATAAGGCAGCGCTTAGCATCTAAACATACCATATGCCAAGGGAGGGCTTATCCAAAGTTTTCTCCATTATCACCGACAAATAGCCTCCTCTAGAACACAAGAAATAGACAGCCATCTGCTCTTTGTTGGCTGGTGGAGTGAAACAGCCTTTCAAGTCTATTGACTCTGCTAAACTGAGTTACAGGTAAGCCAGGCAGCCTTCCAGCCATGGAAAGAAAAATGACTTTGCACAGCCGGAGGACTCTCTCTTGCCAAAAGAAAGGAAAAGAGGTGAGAAAGCTTTTAACCCAGGACCTTCATTATACAGATCAGAATTCAGGCCAAGTGCTTTGCCCAAAGTCATAAAACAGTTATCTGGTTGCAAAAATAGAATGAGTAAAAACCTTCAGCATGGTAGCATGACCATCATAGTTTAAGGTATTGAGTGAAACTCCTCGGCTTGTATTCTAATGCTCCAATTACATAGAAGCTGCCCATTTAACCATGGGGACTTCAGTTTTCAAGGTGCTATTTTACAGGGTCATTTTGAAGAGTACATAAGACAATCCACATAGTATTTGTGTAATTACACCTTACATACATTAAGCATATGTTCACACTTGTTATTATTCAATGGTCCAGAAAATCTAAACCTGTTAAGTCCCAAAATAACTTACTGATATTTTCAAAACTAAGGGAGCATCCTACATTCAATGGAAATGTGATGTCAAATTATGTTCCAAAATCTAAAGCCATCTCACCAACTCTTTATTCCCTTTAAATAGTGGTGAATTAGTTAGGAAGTTGGGGGATGTGGACAACTGCAAAAAAAGATGGATAACAGATAATAAAGATCTGGCACAGAATAGAGGTGCCAGTAACACGAGCCTCATTTAACCTAGTTTTTTCTAGAGCTTATTTTACTTAATAAGGTTAGTTTAATATTGTTTCAGAATCATTTGGAACAACATGTATGAACTTTGAAGCATTAGGCAAAGGGAAATAAGTGAGTCACAAAAGTACAAATATTATATGCTTCCACTTACATGAGGTAACAAGAGTAGTGAAATAATAGGGGTGGAAGGTCTGGTGGTCACCAGGGACTAGAGAGAGGGGGAAATAGGGCCATTTAATGGGCACAGAGTTTCAGTTTGAGCAGATGAGAAAGTTCTGGAGAGGGATGGCAACGGTGGTTACATTTACATAACAGTGTGAATGTACTTAATGCCACAGAACTGTACACTTGAAAATGGCTTAAGTGGTAAATTTTATGTTAAAGATATTTACCACAGTAACAACAAAAAAGGAATCACAGGGAGAAAGATGGCAAAGGAAGGAGATGAGCATGGCACAATTTAAATAGTCATGAGAAACTAAACATATTGATATATATTACCAAATTCTTTATCATAAAATCTGTTTTTACTTAACGAGTAAAAACAAAACAAAGCAAAAAAAACTCAGCAAGAGAGCGCCCCCTCGTGGACCTCTGTGAGGTGGCAAAACACATGATTAATCCTGGCTGTCTCTCTAATATTACCACAAATTCTGAAGTATACCTTCTAATTCTTGCACATTACCCCTATACTTGCATTCCTGAATACCAGATAACTCAAATGCCTCCAAAAATTAACCCAAAATCACATACTAAAAGAATGGTGCTAATATATTTTGGAGAAATTCTTCTCTCTTAATTTCTTAACTGACAAAGTCAAACTAAAAACTTCTTAAAAGCTTTAAAGGTTGAATCTCAGTGGTTCTTAGGCTAATTGTAACCTAGAGTGTTTAAATTCATATTGGGTTTCTGGAAGAAACTTCTCTAAAAGAAAAATATTTTGAGTGTGTATTTTTTTGGGGGGGGATGGTTTTGAAGATTCATGTTATTTCATTCATCACCGCTTTTGTCTCTATTTCTCAGCAGGAATAACATTCTTCTTCTTCATTACTGCCCCCCAACTTTTCTGTTAATAAATATAACATTGGAGAAAATAAATATATCTTCGATAATCATAAAGTGGTTGAATGCCCTTCCACAAGATCCCTTTATTTAATGCTTTTAAGTTGCATTTTCACGATCTTATAATTGTTTTTTCTTTTAACTTAAAGAATCTCATCAACCTCATTTGGTGGCCAAAGAACATGTTAAATAAGTTTGCAAGGTCATGGCAAGAATGAGCGGCAAAGCAAGGTTAAATTCTTATGTCCCAGCTTCCTAATCTTCTTGACTGCCAATGCTACTGCTCTAGAAATGCATGTTCTCAAGTACAAGCAATTTTTCCATTGGGATTTTTCAAGGTAATTCTATGAATTTTTGTGGGGGAAAATAAGTTACAGAATTTGATAAAAATCTTTTGCAAACATAGTTTCCTAAACAAAAATATCCTAATTATGAAGAAGACAATAGAAAGATTAGTTGAACCTGCTGACAGCTTTCACTTGACCTTGAGAAAGTTGGAGTTATCCAGATATCTCATCATAAATACTGTTTAGTGAAAAGTTCAAAGATTAAATGTCTTTCTACATTTAGGCTTCTGTTTCCTTAGTATCTAGAACCTGACATCCCCCCAAAGAAAACAGGTATGCAACACATGCAAATAGGCAGTAAACACATGAAAAGATGCTCAAAATCATTCGCCATCAAAGATATACAAATCAGAACCCTCTCACACTGCTGGTAGGAATGTGAAAGGTGCAGCCGTTTGGAGAACAGTCTAGCAATTCCTCAAAAGGTTAAACATAGAGTCACCACTCCTAGGACTATGCCCCCCCCCAAATGAAAACATATATCCATGCAAAATCTTGTACATTAATATTCACACCAGCATTATTCATAATAACCAAAGAGTGGAAACAACCCAAATGTCTATCAACAGATTAATGGATAAATAAAATGTGGTATATCCAAGTGCCCTTTCATCGCAACATCAAAATACCGAATTTCCTGTTTATATTTTATCTTCACAATAAATTGTCCAGCCTAAATCATAATAAATTGTATAGCAGGTGACTTTTTATTATGATAAATTACACATAACCTAAATTTACCATTTTAACCATTTTTAAGCATACTGTTTGGTGCCATTAAGCACATTCATATCACTGTGTAACCTTTACAGCAAATGACTCTCATATAAGTAATTCAATGAAAATTCATAGAATCAAAACTACAAAAAACCTTCACTATTTTTAAAAAAAACCATAATTCTAATAAAGAATGTACCACAAGTCTTCAGGTAAACTAGTAATCCTATTGATAAATTCATGACACTGTTATTTAGAGACTTATATTTAAAATATATTTACATTTGTAATTTCCTCTTACAACCTGAAATTTTTCATCCAGATTTCATATTGAAAATAAACTCATTGTTGCATCATGAGACAAGATTGCATATTCAGTATATTAAGTGTCAGGCTTGTTATTCTAGTTTCATTTGAAAAACAAGCTTTTCCATAAGGCATGGACAGATGTTGATAAGATCACAGCAGCTGTGGCCGAGAATACGTTTTTCATTAAGGAAAAATGACAATGTTTTTCTTTCATGGGTGAGATTATTAATAGCTCTTTGGAAGTGTTAGAAGTTAAAAAATATTTTAAGATAATCAACAACCCGTCCACTGCTTTTTATTGTGGTACCAGCTGCTACTGTTTCTTCTCTCTTGACATGATGTCAAACTCCAAGGCCATGTCTACATGACCTCATCAAACCGGTCAAAGCACAGTGACCCTCTTGACTAAGAGAATTACCCAGTCAAGCCAGAATTTTCTCAGTTTTGCCCTACCTTTCATGTCCTTCCTTCTTTATGCCCGGGTCTTTCATCCATGCCCTCTTGGCCCGTAGGAACTTGCTATCAATCAATTTTCTCTTTTGCACCTTTATCTTCAGATTTGATGAGCTCTTTCCTTTCAACATTTTCACACTTCAAAAAAAAAATCAAAATCCCTTTTACCTTTGATATTCTCACCGAGCTAGTATTTAAGATCTCTACTGCCCTTGACAGACAAACGTCTTTAAAGAGAAACTGACATGGCATCTCCACTTTCTCACCATGATTCCCTCCTTAATCTACCGGAACGTAGCTTCTGCTGGAACTGCCCATGCCAACAGGCGTGGTCTGTGTCCTTCCTGCCTCTCTCTCTGCCTTGGGTGGTCCTATGGATGCTTCCTCTTTCCGCTCTCCTGGGTTGGCCTGTGTAGCATTGCGCTCTCTCCATTCTCCACATCTCTCACTTCTTTGCAGTTTCCCTTGTGGACTTTCCCTGCTCTGTGCTCTTCGTAAGTCTTGGTGTTTCCCATATGTCCAACTCCTTACTGAACATCTAAAATTGGACAGCACATCTCAAACTCAATTTAAAATTCAAGTCTCTGTTTTCTCCCCAACCTTGCCCTCCTTAGCTGATTTCTATCTCGTGAAGGGCACCACCCTCCACCCAGTTGCTCAAGTCTGAGCACCACCCTTGACCTCTTTGCCCTCCCTCCCACATGGTGCCAGTTACCAGGTGCTGGCAAGTTCTCCCCCTGCCCCTCTTCGGCCAGGCTCCCTCACCATCCTGCACCTCGTGTTCCGACCTGGCTCACTGCAGCGGCCTCTACCCCGATGCCCTTCCCTGTTGACTCTCCACACAGATCCACAGTCTCCTTTCCAGGGTTTAAATCTGATCGCGTCACTGCCTGCCCTAAAAAGCCATCAATGCCTCTACATAAAAGAAGAAAGTTTGAACCCGCTTCCTGCTTCCCACTCTATCTTCCTCCTATCGTGCCCAATAGTCACCCTTCACTCTAGCCAAATGGAATTCACTGTTTCCTCCGATGTGTAATGCACGCTCCCTCCCTCAGAACACACTCCTTACTCTTCTCTTACCCACTGAGCTGCCTCTACGTACCTCTTCCTAACTTGGCTCTATCAGAGGACATTGTAACCCTAGATTTGCTATTATTCCCTCTACTAAACTGCTGACTCTTGAGGGAAAGGAATGGGCTCCACTGGTCTTTGTAGTCCTGGAGCTGAGCACAGTGTTTGCCTGTGGTGGGGAGCGATGACAGTCAGCTGGGTGAGTGAGCACAGCAGTGACTGAACCGACTCACTTCAACGTAAACACATGGCCAACCGCAGTGGAACACAGGAACCCAGAATTAGAGTCCTGCTACTGAAGATGCTCCTTCGTAATGCAAATCTACTAAATGTCTGGGTTTCCATTTGGTTAATTCCTAGGCAAGAGGGCTATATGTACTACAGAAGTCACGTCATGAAATTTTGGACAGTTTATTTTTCCTCATTTTTGCAATCTGTCACACATGTATGCCCTAGTAGAAAACAGTATCTGAGCTTGACTTAACATTCAGTCAGGAAACATTTGTCCAGACATGAATATAAAAATCTCTGGCCACCAGAATATCCTGATCCAAATAGTGAGGTAAAGGGACAAGAGAGTTCCAGAAAAGTTGATTATAATGTTACAGTAACAGGGTGCTTGTGAGCAGCTCTCAGGAAAGAACCAAATCCTATAGTTGGTTTTATTAGTTTCCTTGCCTCCAGGGTCTGACAATGCTAAGTACAGAGTAAGAGCTGAGACATACTTTCATTTCATTTTTACATGTCAATTTACATTTAAAAATACTTTCAAGTTAATTTTCCCCTTTGCAACATTTGTTGATATGACGGTTTTATTTAGTCCACCTTAATTTCAGTGGTCCTAACAAGAAACAAAACTGTGGATTCATTTTACTGTATCTAAAAATTAAAATCCTATTTTGTCTAAATATTTTTAAAACATATATTCACTATGTTTCAGTTTTGTTTTGAATTTTAGAAATGATCTGCCCTGTGCTGCCTAATACTTTTAAATGAGCCTTAAATTATTTGTTTCTTTTTTAAAAACACAGGTAGCGTTCAGGGAAACACGTAACTCTAATCTGAAGTATTTCCATCAATTCTATGGATGACCTTCAGTTTGAAACCACTTCTGTGAATATAATCTGAAGACAATTGTTCTTTGTTTATTACAGGACATACTTTTTCCCAGTTACTAAGATAACATGTCAAGTCACCACTTCATTTTGGAGTTGCTCCTGATCTTGCTCCATAGCAACGGTATAAACATCACTTTTTTCCTTAATGGAAGGAAAACAGTAATTGTTATTGTTTGTCTTTAGAAAAAGCTTTCTCCCCTATCTTACCCTTGAACCTCAAGCTTTGAAACCTACTGAAATTTCTCTTACATGCCATCTAATCTCAGTGTCTTCATATGTAATTTCCAGAAGGACGATACCAAGGATGCATACCTGATAGAATTTATGTCTTAAATTGTCTGTATGCCTGTAGCTTCAGCCAGTCACATGTGGAGACTGTGTGACTGGGCATAGATAAAGAGTCAGTTGACAGTTCCTTGCTGATTCTTGCTATGGGTCAGGCAGTGTTGTAAAGCGCTGGCGTGGTGAGCAAACAGTGCTATCACGGATATGTCAGCATCACACAGAATGACCGATAGTCCTCTCCGGAAAGCATCTTGCTGCCTATCATTCTGTTCAGAGTGACACCTGAAGTTTTATATTTATTTTTCTTACCTTGGTGCCTTTTTGCCTGATTCCTTAATACATTATTTTAAACTTCTCGATTTTGAAATAAGGCACACATTTATGACACCTCAATCACGATGGAATAAGGTGTGATGTAAATAACTAGATACAACTCAGTGGAGAAGTACATTCGGGCACAGATACAGTAAAGAGGTCACTCTTGCCTGCAAGTGAACAGGAAGTGGGCTTGCCTGCGCCTCTGCAATGAGGGAACGTAAAGCACTCAAGTCGGAAATCAGAAACTCAGCACCAAGGACGCAGAGAGGAACCATTCCCAGCCTGATCAGCAGCATACATTCTGCAAAGCAAACTCTTTAGGAATGATGCTTAGGTTTTCTTAAAAAGAGTTGATATTTAAAGTGAACCTTGAGGAATCAATCAGCTAAATCCAGGATTCTACAGGACAAATGGTCCAATTTCTCCAAGCAATAAATGGAAGGAAGGGAGGAAGACAGAGAACTGGTACAGATTAATAGCTGCAGGATGCTTATTGACCAGACATAATGTATGACCCTGTTACAATCCTGACTTCAGTAAATCATATGTAAAAAGACACTTCTGAGACAGTTAGGGAAAACTAAATACATATTAGCCATTAGTAGATATCAAAGAAAAATTATTCATTTTAAGAATATGATCATGGGATTATAGTTATGTTTTTAAGGCCTTGTATATCAGAGATACCCATTAATACATTTAAAGATGAAATGATGTCATGCCAGGTATTTTCTTTATTTAGTCCAGATTTATTAATTTTATCTGTGGGTAGTTTATCAGTTTAAAAGTAAGAAAAACCATACCTTCCATCACAGTAAGAGTCTAAGGGGATTGAAATGGATACTAACTATATTCTTTTCTCAGTCTGGTTTCTTTCAAAAGTAGCGACTGAGAGAAAAGCACATTTGAGAGTAATTTATTCGGGAATGTGGCTGCAGGGACCTGCCTGAGGGTCGGAGAGGGGAAGAAGGGGGCAGGACGAGAGGGCCCACAGAGCCACGCACCCCGATCTGGGGATGACCTGCGGCGGATTCTGCAGGAGCATCTGAACGCCGCCCGAAGAGCCGCTCAGAACAATCCCCGGGGAGCAAAACAGAAGGCGGCTGTCAGTCACCTCCCACCCCCACTGGCATTGACGCCTCGGAACTTTCCAGCAAGGCAAGCGTGCATGCTGACAGTCCTGTTACCTCAGACACGTCGCCATGGAGGCCTTCCTGGAGGCAGTGAGGGCGTTGGTCCGAGGCAACGTGCTCTCAGGCAGCACCTGAATGAACCTGGTTGAAGTCTTCACAGACCCGAGTCTCCACAGCTAAAATCAGAGAGAGAGGAGTAGAAGAGACACGCAGCGTGGTTCCAGTACAGCCCATTCTCTGCGACAATCATCTCTCCTCTTCCCTTCCGTTTCGTCTGGTGACTTATAGAATCGCCTTCCCTAGGGTGGCCAGCTGGACCTCTGCAAAGACTGAATGTAAGAAAGTTCGTGAAAAGAAGCTGCCGCCCCCCAATGGGGCCCCTGATTCCAAGGCCACATAGCCATGATTGAGTCCCCCCACGCCCCTATCCGTGTGAGAGTGCATGCACCCCAGGCCTGCACTGTGGCTGATTGCACTGTTGCCTGCTGGGGTGAGCCCACTTTCATTCCCAAAAGGTCTGGGCCTTGGTTTCCTTGTGCTTGTCAGGCTTTGGTAGCATCTGATGATGAAAAACATCAGTTTTCCACCCAAAATTTCCACTGGGCCTGGTAGCACCAAGAGACTTCCCACAAGCACCCCCTTCATACTAGGCCCCAGCTGGGTGTCTTCCTGGCTTCACTGTATGAAAGGAACCCTAGTTCCTTTTGGTAAAAATCAGTAGTAATTACCAGTACCTATGCCTTTCTTTGCCTGTTGTTAGATTTCAGGACCACAAGTGTTCAACACGACCATGTACACCACCAGTAAGACACTCGGAATATAACACTGAATGTGGTGACAGAACCGTGGTCAAGGTCACAGATCGTCTCATTAGCAGCAGCAGGTGACATGTTACACCTCTGTAAACTTGACCTCAAACCACCAATCACATGAAAATACAAAAAACAAAACAAAAACAGGTGGTTGACTTCTGCCTCAAAATACAAGGCTAGGTTAAATGAAATTTTCTTCCCATAAACCATTTTAGAAAATTCTGATTCCTGCCTTTTTTTTTTTTCTTTCTGTGTAAAGTTAATTTATACTTTTTCTCATTCAATAAGGATTTGAAGAAGATGTGTTGGGTTAATAATTTTTAGCAGGTATTGACGGAAGCCTAAGAAAGCTTCTCTGAGGAGCAGAGTCGTATCCACCTCTTCGGTTGTGCCTATTCTAGATGCATTTGTTCATTCAGTAATAATACTAGTGCCTCCATTTATTTCATCCATCTGCTGTGATAGGTTATTGTATGACTTGGCCTTCATTGCCAGAAGAAGTTTGCAAGACAGGAAACCGAGGAGTTAAAGAACGTACTTTATCCTAAGTCAAAGAGTAACTAAACCACTGAGTCGGAACTGCTCTTCACACCTGCTGCCTTCAAACCATCATCTGGAATAGTACAAGGAATCACGTCGCTTACAGTTGTCAATATTGTGGGAAATCTGTTTAGATTTTGATGCTTCGGATTATCATTTTGTGATTCCAAATTAAATGCGGAAGTGTAATGAAGAACAGGGAGGTGCCACAGGCTGTGGCCTCCAGACAGCCGGCTTTCCCATTAGTCCATCGTTGCCTGTTCCATCACAGGCCAAGCAGAAGTGTATGTAACGTTTTGGTGGGTTGTAAATCAAGGTTCTCTGGTCTATCGTAGCCAACAAATTATCATTTGACTAAGTCCCAGCAGTCACCTTTTCTCTCCAGAGATTTACATGTGTGAGTGAAGTGACACTACACGGAGAAACAGACGGAGCCTACTTATTCCTGGGACAGCGTTCCTGTAACACAACCAAGCAGTTCACCTTAGTTCGGGTTCTGTCATTAGTGTGGGCAGCTCTTTAATCTTCTTGTAGATTTTGCCAGGATATCATGATCTCCCTTCCAATAAACTTTGTTTTTCTTACAGTAGGTACAGTCAGTTCCTGTTGCTGGCAAAGAATCATAATTACATACAATCAAAACCAAGCATGACCGTGTCTTTCTCCAAATACCTGTTGCAGTAACAGTCCACACCACACAGGTCAGCATCAATGTTTTCTAATTCCACCAGGAATGTTGCCTCTGTAGCTCAAGTGTAAACTACTTGGGCATTTCTATTATTGTTCTTTGAAGTGTCCTGATATAAGCCTTCTTCTTATAACCTGCTTCAAACTTCTCATGACTATTGCAAAAACACAATTTTCCACTGGACAGCTATTCAGACTAACAAACATACATAGAAAACAACCATGCTGATCATGGGAGCTTCTGCCTGCTCCAGCCCACTCTGTCCTACCTGGAGAAACAAGTTGGAATCATTGGGTGCCCACGGAACAGTGCGACATGGGCACATTCTTTTTTGCAAACACATATAAAAAGTCACATAGGGTGGTGTTCTCATCTTTCACCAGCATTAATGATTATTGAAAATATTAAGGAACTTGCCAGGAAGAAAATATAATGTCTTATCAGATGCTATACATGTTGTGTTTTGAAGAGTTTTTAAAATTGTGGTGGAATGGCCTATTTTCCTCAGCTTGCAGAGTATCAACAATTTATTTCACAAAAAATTCAATAGGAAAGGGTGATTACTTTTAGTATATTGAATTGTTAAATTGCAGAGTGCCTATTTAACTCCTGAAGTGATTCTGAGATATGAATTAAGAGCATCTGTTGGCTGCTCACAAGGCATGGGTATTCTTAACCTGAATATTGAGAAAGCAAAAAGGAAGAAAAACCTTTTAGGAAGAACAGTTAACTTTAAAAAATAGTAACTCTTCTAGCTAAACAGTGTAATGTCTGCTCTTTCCTCTTTGCCTCATCCAGATAAATCATGCTTTCCAGCGATTACAAAAGGTGACTCCATCTCAGAATGGTCTCTTTTACCTAAAAATGAATTGCACATTACCTCATTATGCCTCTCATGCTTTCCTCTCTCCTATAATTTTCTTTGAAACTTTTCTTAAAGATATGCTATTATGGTAAAGTACATAAGGGATAACTAAATGAAACATGTCTTCAAAATTTTTGCATAAAGAACATTTTCTGCAACTAACCGTTATCTGTGAAATCATAGATTTTGAAGGACATTTATGAACTCTACCTCCTATAAAACTATGTAAAAATCATTTGAAGAGTTAATACAGAGACTGTGTACAAAAAAAAAAGGAAAAGAGGGATGCAAGAAACAGAGCCAGCTAACTAAGTCTTATCCAAAAGTGGAAAAAAAAATCCAGAGAAAAATTAAGAATATTGTAAGTCCAAGATGCTTAGAAGATTCCCTTAGGGTAGAAAAATTCAGTGATACAAGATCACATATACTTATTTAGGCATCGAACCACTTTACTTCATTCAACAGAAAATATTTACATAGTACTATTATATTTGCTATTTATTGGCTTTTGCAATGAATCTACAAAGGATAAGAAACATGATTTTAGTGACTCATAAACCTTAACTATCAATATAACACAATAATACAAGGATAAAAACCAGAAGGTAAGTGGGTGAAAGAGAAATTGTTAGGCAGAGTAGGATGCTAAATGCTTCACGCTCCTCAGTATGCAATCAATAGATACTGTTGATGTTCTCAGTATCTAAAACTGGCAACCAGAGGTGGATTGGCCCTGAAACTAATAAAGTTTAAGTTTCTGGAATCTTTATTTGCAAGGACTCCTTGTAAGGCACTAGGAAGAGCCCTAGCAATTTTGTATATGTAACTTTGCACTTTTGTTCTTGAAGGTGTGTCCTCCCAAATGTATGTATTTTCCACCTCACATAACCTGGACCCACTCCTGGGCCACTCCAGGGCTTTGGGTGGGACATATGCGCCTGGAAGACCCTGAAGCTAAAGTGTCTTTAGCTGCAAGGTAAATACAACCTTGAGGGTAACCACCAAAATAACTAAAAACAGAATCACCGACACTCTTTGCTTCCAGGGAAAGGCCCTGATAGAACCGAGAAGAGTTGGGGAGAAAGGAACAGGGATGTTCCTTTTATAACTAGTGTGGTTTTATTTATTTATTAACCAATAGATGTATTTTGTAAAAAATAGCAATATATACAATTCATTAGTCAGCATGCATTTCCCCTTTCCTGTGTCCTAAAGCTGTGTACTGAAGACCAAAGATGGGGCTGCAAATGCATATAGGTATATTTTGTGCATCTTTTTCTACAACTGTGGTGCCGATCCTTATTTTCTCCTTACATACATATTTTTTCTGGGGTCACTGCTATCTTCCAAGTTTAGAAATTCCACCTGTGAAAGCAGCAGAGTGTAAGATGACAGGAAATACAAACATCTGGCATTATATTCTTGTCCTTAGGAAGAGCAACCATGGGGAGCATTTTGATCACATAGAAATAATTAGCAGAACACCTAAAAATAGAGCAGTATTTTCTTCTTACAAAGAGGTTACTCATGAATGGAATCTTTTTTTTCCCGAAGATACTTAAAAAAAGAAATTCCTGGTTTTCTTCATAGAATCTCTGTAGCATTGTAAGACAGGATTTTACTGTTGTAAATAATAATCCTGTTTGGGGCAAAATAATCCTGTTTGGGGCAAATCTGTTTAGAGCTTGCCGTAGAGTAAGAGCACACTGCTTTATGGAGATATTTCAAAGTCTAATGAACTACCTTGCCAAGATGAAGTGTTGCTTTTTGCAGGTAATTACACTGTTCTTTATCTGCCTTTGAAGGAATCCGCTGCAGGCCGACAAACTCCATGGCAACAGGCAGATCAGCGTTTCTCTCTCCAATATCTGGGAAACGTCATTTCTCTGAAATTCTGCTAAAGCGTTTCTTCCCGGTGGCAGATTAGACAAGTCGTGGCAGAGGAAATATTTAAACATGTTTAAACTGGAAAGCATTATTGGGTCAGTCCAATCCTTAAACAAGAGAGGACAGCCTTGGCAAATAAAAGGGAATGAGAGAGAGGAAGGGAACGTGTAGATTCTCTCCCAGCCTCCAGGCGAGAGAAGATTGGCTGCCGGACCCCAGCTGGTAACCTGGGCGCCCTCACTGCCCTCCTGCTCACCTCCCAACAGCTCTGCAGAGGGCAGAGTGTAAAAAAGAGTAAAAGAAGGTCTAACTTAATTATCTATCTTTTGGTTTATTTGTCACATTACTTACTTCCAGTTGAATGGCTACTATTAATAATAATATTCTTATTACTTTATGGACATGAATGTAAATTTGGTATAAAAGACCTGCAGCTGACGAAGCTGTTTACCTGGAAGTTTAGGAATGATTAAGCCTCAGTGTGTGTATGTACATGTGTGTTTTAAATATTTTTTCAAGTTTTGCTAAGGAAACCTACATGGGCATTCATAATACCAAATGGCTTCTATAAAATATCGTAAAAGTGATGCCATTTTATTATATATATTTTTTCTGTCGTGAGTTACACATTTACTATGTAACTTCTTGCCTTGTGACTAAGTCTCTTACTACACATATGTTTAAAAGGTTTATAAAGCCAAATGTATTAATCTTTTCCTTTCATTCTTAAAAAAACCCTTTCCCTTTTTCAGGACAATACAAATTCTCACACATGTTTTCTTCTACTATTTGGGGGTTGTCGTTCGTTTCACTTCCACATTTAACTTTTTTCATCCATCTAGACTTTTTTTGCATATAAGGAGTGAGATCCAGCTTTGTTATTGTAGTTTCTAGGGCTGCCATAATGAATTACCCAAACTTAAGTGGCGTAAAACAACAGGTTTTTCTCTCTCAGTCCGGAGGGAGGTACAGATGCTCTCTGAAGGCACCAGGGAAGGATCATTCCTCGCTTCTGGTGTTTTTTGGCAATCCTTGGCATTCCTTGACTAGTAGCTGCATTGCTCCAACCTTCTGTTTTCACTTGGCATTCTTCCGCATGTGTCTCTGCGTCCAGATCACGCTCTCTGTAAAGATACTAGTCATTGGATTAGGGCCTATTGTAATCCGGCATGACCTCATCTTAATTTGATTAGGTCTGCAGACACTATTTCTAAATAAGATCACATTCACAGGTACCGGGAGTTAGCACAGCAACAGATCTTTCTGGGAGACACAATTCAACTCATATTTTTCCCCTGCTAAATGAGTCAGTTGTCCCAATACTATTAATTAGATCGTCCACATTTTCTACACTGATTTCAAATGTCACATTTATCATATGCAAGATTCTCATTGTTTGATCGTTCTGTCTTTTCTTATATCTATATCACACTGTTTTAATTATTATAGCTTTATCTATTTTAACTTTTGAGATGTGTGCTTTAAATATTTTCTATTCTGTTTTTGCTAAGAAAGCCTACACAGGCATTCATAATGCCAATTGGCCTTATGTTTAAAACAGGCCGTTTTAAATGAAAAGATATTAAGAAATGGAAGCATAACACATAAGATCATTAAACATTGCATAATGAATGATAAATTAAAAGGAACATCTTGCTAAAATGAAGGTGGAAGACTAAAGAATCTTCAGAGTCCACTCAAGTCTATGTTTCTTTGAGTAACAAGGAAATATTACATGAAGAAATTCAGAGGCAAAAATAGAGGTGAATTTTTACAAAATTCTAAAATGCTTTTGAAAAATATTCAACTGTAGTGATATTGAAGGCTACAGTTAGCTTGAGGTAATTGGTGAAAGCAACAGTCTGTGAAAATGAGCAAAAAATACATGTCTTGAGGAAGTTGTATAACAGGAGAAAAATGTGGGAACACACAGGCAAGAACGCCTATGGGTGGAACATCATGAGAGGAATTATTTTAGGAGCAGGCATTTTAAAAGCCCCAGAGAAGCTGGCCATAGCAGAATTAACAGTAAAAGTAAAAACTACATGAGTTATTTTGAACTACCAAAAGAAAAGAATAATTATAATTACTACACAACAATATGAAAGTGCTAGCAGGGAGGGAATGTCATGTAAGAATTTTGAAGACTAAGTGAATTTTTTAGCATTATATGCTGGAGTTCAAAAGATCAAGGGAGGAGAGGAAAACATTGAGGAGGATCAATAAAAAATTTGTTAAAAATTCATCAGAGCAGAACATTCATTCTACAGTCTTCTTCCTGCTGTTTCTCCACAACCATCTCCTTCCCGATCACCTCCCCCCAACACTGCCTTGTTCTGGTGACAGGTCGTCTTCCACTTATTTGAACACGGCAAAGTCTGCCCACCCTCAGTTTTCCCAATGACGCTGTTTCCTTTGCCATGAATGGCCTTCCTCCTCCCCTGCTTGACTGTCTCTCCCTCATCTTTTAAATCAGAGTTTAAAATATGTTCTTGGTTCTTTACGATCCCTCTTAGAGAAAGCTCCAAACATCCTAATGCTACCCCATGGCTACTGACTCCCGCTGTTTCCTATCTCACCCGAACTTATTTTTGTTTTCTGCAGAATATATATCAGAATTTGCATTTTGTTTTCTAAAACTGGAAAGTAATTTCCAAACCGGAAAGTAAGTTCAATGAGGGAGGGGACTGGGCTTCTCCTTTTCATTGTTCTGAGCCCAAGACCTAGTATGGTACTTAGCATGGGGTAGGCACAAGATAAAGAATGCTTGAATGAAGGAGTTAATGAATTAATAAACAGAACATGTAAATAGCATGATGTAAAATGTGCTGGAATAAGCATCTGTTGTTAAGGTTGCCTCTTGCAAATGCCATGTTTTTCTCACTCTCTGTGAAATTCTGGCTGAGCTCAGACTGGAAACCACAGTATACCTGCCAGAGGTTATGGAGAAAGTTCTCTGGCCTGTGTGGTTACTATACAGGCCTCCACTGAGACTAGCAGAGCAGATATTCCAAACACCAGAGAGGAGGTAAGACAGCAAGTAGCCCAAGGCCTCCAGGGAGATGTTGACAAAAGAGCCCAGGGTCCTTGTACAAGGATTAATTGTGCACAAGGGTGACATAGAGCTCTAGTGAAGACCAACTAGTGAATTCCTTCAACAGCTGTTACTGAGCTGGATACCTTCTGAGACCCTGCTTTGCACCAAGCTCAGTAACAAGTCCACAGAAGACAAAGACAAATAAGAAGCAAGGTCCATTTTCATGAAAGCAGGATCTAATAGAAGAAACACACATATGCACATAGTTTTCTGCCACTTTAAGAATTATGTTCTTGGAAACTCTCTGACAGGATAATTTGTAGGCTAAAAATGTAAGAATTTAAGAGGCAATAGGAATGTGGGATAAAGTTCCTAATGAAAACACAGAAGTTGTATTAAATATGACATTTTTTTATACCCTAAGAACAGTTTTTTGGTGCAAAAGAGATGGAGCAAGGATTTCCTTCCATATTGAAATGTGAAATTCTATTTATTCAGACTCTTCTTTAAAGTTTTAAGATGAATATGCAAACCTATTCTATTTTAAGGTCTAGTAAATTTTAGCAGTTTCTGAAATTTAAAAAAATTTTTAATATTTTAAACTATATAAATACAAAATACTCAATTTCCTTAAGTTCTTCAATTTTATGACTCAAAATCCTCTCAAGTACAAAATTAGTTCTTATAAAGATTAAATTAAATTAAACTTCTAAGTAATTTTGATTGTTAAGTTCTCTTAAATGTCTCAATATATGCACTTAGTACTGGCTTAATTTAAAACCAAAAGTCTAAATCAATCACTAAATTACTCATTTTAAGTTAGAATTAAATACTTGACATATTTGACATATGTTGCTCCCTTTTTTTTATTGAGGACATTCCAAACACGCTCAGTTCTATGTCAGAAATGTTAATATGATGATTCTGATGCTCTTTAACATTTCTGTGCTTATTCTAAATCATTTAATAGTTGAAAGATGCTTCCTTGAAGAAATAATTGTGTCATTCCAGTCCACTTGCACCATAGTTATTTCTCACAACCAACGCTCTTGGCTCTGGTGCCGACCAGTTTGTTAGCAGCTGATGGAACAAAGGTAGCATTGCCTGCATTCCTGTATCAGTGTGATTTGCAGCATATGTAAAATACATCTCTGGACTGAACTTACCTCTTCTGCCTACTCAAGAAGTCTCAGAGCCCTAACCTGGCCGCTTATACCATGTAACTGGTTTTCATGGTTTATAAGCACTTTAAGATGTGTACATGTATTTTCTGACTACCCTGGATTGGGAAGGAATCCCACATTCGAAATATATACTTCCATTTCTTAGGACACACAACTCATATGGTATTATAATGGTAAACAATTCAACTTTTAATATTTTAATGGCTTAGTATGACTATTCAGGTGCAACTTCTGAAATCAGTCAGGATTTGAGTTAAACAGCTTATAAACAAAAAAAATGCAAAGATTGGTGGGTTGTTTTTTTTTTAAGTGTTTTCATTTTTTCATGTATAAGGAATACAGGGCTGGTCAAAACATGGCTGCAGGACATGCTCGTGATGATACCTAAACCCTTTCTATCTTTCCCCTAATTTCACATCCTCATGGACAAAAGATTTTACATGTTTGCTAATAGAGTCATTTAAAGAAAAAAATTTTTTTGTCTTTTTAAAACAAGACATACAAATATTGACGTGTTTTTTTTTAGGTTTATTAAGGTGTAATTGACATTCAACAAACTACGCAAATTTAAAGTGTACAACTTGGTGTTGACATATGTATACACCTGAGAAACCATCAACACAACTAAGATAATAAACATCGTCATCTATCTCAAATATGTCCTTGATCCCTTTTGAATGTCTTCCTACTGTCCCGCTCCCCCAACACAATCACCAGACAACCATTGTCTGCTTTCTTGGATTATATTAAATTAGTTTGCATCTAATATAACTTTATATAAATGGAATTTTACAGCATGTACTGTTTTTGTCTGGCTTGATTTACTCAGAATGACTATTTTGAGATTCATCTCTGCTGTAATATGAACCAGTAGTTCATTACTTTTTATTGCCGATTAGTTTTACGTGAATAGATACATATACCATGGTTTGTCTGTTTATCTGTTGATGGACATTTAGGTTGTTTTCCGTTTTTTGTCCACTACAAGTAAACTTCCAATGAACATTAATGAAACATTGTATGGACATGTGCTTTCATGTCCATAGAAAATATCTAGGAGTGGAATTGCTAGATCATATACTAGGTATATTTTTTAACTTTTGGAAGAAAATACCAAGCTATTTTCAGAAGTGGTCATATCATTTTACACTCCCACGTGCAGTCTCACCACAGCCTTGCCAGTACCTGATATGGTCAGAAGGTTTATTTTTTATTTATTTATTTTTTTTGAGAGGGCATCTCTCATATTTATTGATCAGATGGTTGTTAACAACAATAAAATTCTGTATAGGGGACTCAATGCTCAATGCACAATCATTAATCCACCCCAAGCCTAATTCTCGTCAGTCTCCAATCTTCTGAAGCATAACGAACAAATTCTTACATAGTGAATAAGTTCTTACATGGTGAACAGTGCAAGGGCAGTCATCACAGAAACTTTCGGTTTTGATCACGCATTATGAACTATAAACAATCAGGTCAAATATGAATATTCGTTTGATTTTTATACTTGATTTATATGTGAATCCCACATTTCTCCCTTATTATTATTATTATTATTTTTTTTTAAATAAAATGCTGAAGTGGTAGGTAGATGCAAGATAAAGGTAGAAAACATAGTTTAGTGCTGTAAGAGGGCAAATGTAGATGATCAGGTGTGTGCCTGTAGACTAAGTGTTAATCCAAGCTAGACAAGGGCAATACAACATCCACGGATCCAAAAGAGTTCTCTCAGAACAGGGGGGGTGAGGTTCTAAGCCTCACCTCTGTTGATCCCCAATTTCTCACCTGATGGCCTCCCTGCGACTGTGCCTGTCTTAGGTTGTTCCTCCCTTGAGGAATCTTACCCGTCTCTGGCTAACCAGTCATCTTCCGGGGCCATACAGGGAAATGTAAAGTTGGTAAGTGAGAGAGAGGCAATATTGTTTGAAAAGGTTAGCTTTTTACTTCTTTGCATATTTATGCCCTGTGGCTTTTATGCCCAGTATTTGTCTTGAGGTATCTTTACCACTTGGAACAGAAGATTTATTTTAAGGCATTCAATTAGCTATGTAGTAATACCTCATCATGGGTTTTGATTTTCCCTAATGACTAGTGGATGTTAAGCATCATTTCATATGCACGTTTGCTGTCCATATAGTCTTTGGTGAAGTGTTTATCTGATTATTGTGCCTGCCTTTTAATGGAGTTGTTTGCTTTATTATTGAACTTCAAGAGGGTGTTACTTATCCTGCATATGAGTCTTCCATCAGATATAAAATTTGCAAATATTTCTATCAGTCTGTAACTTGTCTTTTTAGCCTTTTGAAAGTGTCTTTTGACAAAACAGCTTCTATAACTCCGTTCAGCAAAGTTTCATTACAAGATGAACATGCAAAAATCAATTATATTTATATATAACTGTAATGAAAATGTGGACACCAAAATTATAAACACATACCACTTATAATCACTCAAAAGAGATGAGGTACTTAGATGTAAATCTAATAAAACATATACAGGTCTTGTATGGCAAAAATCCCCCAAATGCTGATGACAGAAATCAGAGATCTAAATAAATGGAAGGACAAACTATGTTCATGGGTTTGAAGACTTGACATACTCAACTTAGTAAAGATGTCAATTCTCCCTATATTGACATACAAGTTTAGCACAATTTCTGTCAAAATCCCACCAAGACTTTTTTTGTAGATATACACAAGATTGTTTTAAAATTCAAACAGAAATGGAAAATAACTAGAATAGCTAAATCACTTTCAAAAAGGAATAATATATTGGGCTGAGTCCATTCACCAGATTTCAAGACTTATTAGATAGCTGTGGTAATTAAGAATGTGTAGTCCTGGGGGAGGGATAGACACATACATCAATGGAACAAAATAGAGAATCCAGGAAAAGACCCCACGAACAGATTTAAGTCATGTTTGACAGAAGTGCAAAAGTAATTCCATGGAAGAGAGATGGTCTTTTCAACAAAATGCTGAAGGAGACATCATAGGCAAAATTATCAATACTGACATAAGTTACACACCTTATACATACTAACTTAAAATCTATCACTGGATTAAATGCACACACAAAGCCACAACACTTTCAGAAAAAAAAAAAACAACACACAGAGACCTAGGGCTAAACAATGAGATCTTAGACTCAAAACCAAACACATAATCCCTGCAAGAAAAAAATAATAATAGGACTCCATCAAAATTGAAAACTGCTCTGTCAAACAGATGAAAAGACAGGCTATAGACTGGGAGAAAATATTTGTTTGCCACATATCCAACAAAAAGACTATTATTTCTAGAATATATAAAGAATTTTCAAAACTCCATTAAAAAGCAATGCATTTAAAACAGGCAAAGGACATAAAGAAATATTTCACTGAAGATGCTATACAGGCGGTGAATAAAGACCCAAAAAAGATGCTGAACATCATTAACCTTTAAAGAAATGCAAATAGTGGGTGGAGGGCTCGAGATGGCAGGTGCTGGGGCTGGTGATGAGGGCTTCCATCTGACCAGCAGAAGCATCAAGAGGAGGACCTGTGGGGGCCGCTGCTGGGACCACAGATCCTCAGCGTTGCTGGCGTCTGGAAGACATGTCACCTCAAGACCTTCTTGGAGGCCAAAGGAGGTGTGGCACCGCCTCTCTGTGACCCATCCTTTCACCTCTGTCATTGGTCACTTTCCCCACCCAGGACCTACCCATCTTAATTTTTGAGGGAAAAAACTGAAAAAAGAATATAAGCCACCTTGGTTCCATGGCAACAGAGCATTCGGATCAGCCGCCGGTCACCACCAGTTCTCACGGACACAGGACATGGGCCCAGACTGTCAAAAACCTGTCCTAGGGTTTGTGAGGAGTTGGAACTCACTCAGGACAAACCCTCGATTCTTTCTCCTGCAGGGATTCCCCTCTGTCCTCTCACAAGATGAATGAATGAAGAATGTCCTCTGCTCCCCCTCTGACCCCTCCTCACGAGGCCCGGCCTCACAGCCTTCCTGTCAGTCCTGAGCTGCCTCTGTGCCTCTGTGAATGTGACCAGGGGGAGGGTCTTGGTCCGAGGGTTTGGATGGTTTCTGTGTCAGAACTACTTTTTGATAAATTGTATTTTTTCCTTCCTAGTTGGGCTGCTGCCCGCATGCGGTTAATTGAAAGCACACAGTCATCCTCCGCGCTCCATTTACCCACATCTTTGGTGGCCACCATGGCCGCTCTCAGGATTTCAGTGGCCTGTGGGCAGGAAGCAGACATCACAGCTGCGCTCAAGGCCTCATCGGAGGGCCAGGCGGAGGGTGCTCTTGGTCACTGTGACCTCCATCCGCGGGACCTCAGCCGGTGTTACAGGCAGGCCGCTCTTATGATCCCTCTCTCCCCTTCACCTTTATTTGAACAGTGGTAAATATTTTCTTCACTGGAACAAGATTTGGTTTTCTATAGAAATTTTTCTATAAAATAAAACATGTTGCAGTAAAAAACAAAAACAGAAAAAAGAAAATGCACATGGACACCGCGGTGACACCACGGCACACCCAGGAGAATGAATGGCTGAGCGGAAACCGGCTACGCTGTCCAGGGCTTGATGAAGGGCTGGAGAATGAATGCAGTGCCGGAAGGAGAACAGACGGGATGACTGTTATGGAAATCATGCTGGCAACATCTTAGAAAACTAAACCCGCAGTTACCATACAACCCAGCTGTAATATACCTTTACTACATGTGATATTATACCGCTTTACATACAGTATGAGAATATTACCAGTGTATCCTTTCATTTCTCTAATCCTGGCATTTGTGCTACAGCTGCCGTACATTACATATATACGACATTACATAATTTTGCAAGGGCCAGAGAATCAGACTTGGAGGCTGTGCTTCCCACCGCATCCTGCCTGCTGCAGTGGAGCCCTCCTACCCTGCTGGGTCAAGACGCTGCCGCCCCCAGCTGCCAAGTGTGGACATAGTGTAGTCCCCTGCCCTCTGAACTTGCTGCACCCACTTTTCAGGCTGTGTGTCTTCCCTCCGCCAGTCCCTGTCACCCTCACTAGGGTAGACTTCACAAACAGCCTCCCTCTTCATGCTATTCCCTTCCAGTCCGTCATGTGAGGATGTGTTTGGCTGGCTGAGCCTGGGTCACGTACCTGCCCCGACTCTGAGGAATGCTGGGAAAGTGAGCTTCTGGCTTCGGTTTGGGCAACGTGAGCCTCATAATACAGGCAATTCTCCAGAGAAAGAGGGCGAGGAGATCAGAAGTATGATCAATGTCTACTACAACTTGGGAGATAAAACTATTACAGGTGGTATGAGAACATAATTTTTCAAAAAATTTAAAAGAACTAAGGTTTGAAAAATAAATGAAACAAAGCAACTTTGCTACCTACCTAAACTGTAACAGAAACCTAAAGCATTATTTTTTCACGTCAACAGGGCTTTAAAATTGTATGTATGGTTGACTGCCTTCTCCTCTGTTATTCACACTGCAAGTCTCTCATCTATTGGGGTGATAATTGAAAGTAGAATCTGCACTTAGCCTGTAGGTCTATGAGAAATAGCTGTGATTACCCTGGGGCTCCCGCGTGGACATTCCATGGCAATTTTACAAAACAAAGATCACATAGAAGAAATTGTCTTTGCTTTTCTTATCAGAGTGCAATTACACCCTCATTTTCTTACCAAATAACTCCCTGATGAATATCTGTCATCATTAGCCAGTGGAAATAACACATTCACTGAATTTTTCTGTACTCATCCAAACATCCCTTACAACAATTCAATGATTCAGAGAAAATAATGAGGTTATGTTAGTTCTTCAGCTGAGAAACACATCTTTTTTTTTTTTTGGTATTGCAATCTAAGAAATGTTTTATTGTACATGGAAGCTCTCTTTTTTTCTCTTAGGTATCGGGAAGAGCTGCTGAAATAGTTCTTCTCGTTCTTGTTCATTATAGAGTTTGGAATATTTTTCCCAGATCACAGGCCATTGATTGATAAATATACTGACTTAGCTTTCAGCTTTAAAATTGTCAGGATTTCTGTTCAGAAATTTTCTGAGTATGTATTCCTATGTTATGTTTTGGGATTTATGCAATTTTTCTTTTATTTGGCTATTTTTCTTTAGAATTGCAAACCCACAGCATGGTGAGCAGGGCAATGTGTCTGTTAACTTGGAGATGGTGCACAGAGGCTGTGCTTTGTCACTTGTAGCCTAAAGTGCCCCAAATTAATGATGAAATGGACAGTGGCCTCTGATAAGCCAGATGAATGTCAAAAATAAGTAGATTACAAAACTCAAGAAAAACTAAATTATTCACTCTTTAGTTTGATCAGTTGCCATTTTATCAACCATTTTGATCCCCATTAGGAATAAGAATAGTTCTACTGTAACAGTTTTAGTTTTGATGAAACAGCTTTGAATTGGAAAAATAAATACCATTTCATTAAACATTTTTTTTTAAATTTCAGTCCATTGATCTCCTCTCCTCTCCTCTGAACTCGACCAGTATTTTGTTTCTTTCAATAATTTGGTACATAAAGATGTATATGATCAGCTATTTTTATAATGGGCATGCAGTGTTTTCCTGCTGGGAATGAGGACAGTTGAGGATGGTGCGAAATAATGTGTTTTTCAAGAAATAAATGCTCAAGAAATAGTACATTTATTTCTGTTAAAACCTATAGTCTATGCTATATACTTGTTAGGAAAAAACATGCTTTGATCAGTTAAAATCTGACACTGCTGGAGCTATGTATAGGTTTGGGGTTAGGTGGCATGTTATGAAGGTACTTGTATTATCTCAAATTGTCCTTATTTCATCAAAATATGCATAGATTATTGAAAGTGATGACTTCAGACCCAAGCCAAATAGATTCCATACAGACTGACGTCACTCACTCATTCGTTCCTGAATTCAGTCAGTCATGCAGCAGATATTTACCGGTCTCCTATATGTGCTGTAATGTACTACATTCAGGGGATATCATGGTGAATAGGAGAACACAGGCCCTGCTCTCATTTACTCTTCTGCAATTATGGACTGAATTGTAGATAAAACCGGTCTAATTACAAGTACAAAGACATTTTCTGAAAGAGTATCCCATTTAAGAAAATCACAGGAAGACAATAGTGATTTCTCCTACTCCCACCATAAAGACTCTCTGTCCCACATTTATTGTCTCTTAGCATGAAAATCAGATGAAAACAATTTCAGCATTATTCAAGTGACACTTAGTGTATATGAGATATAAAAATATTCCAACATATAAATTTTCCAATGTAAAACTTGTGAGAGAGAATCGAGAAGGAAATTACAATAGCATTCTTTTGGAAACATTGAGGCTGGCCACTCTTGTTGAAGTATTTTTTGCATAAGATAGTTTAAACAATCATGTTTTACATGTGTGAGTACTACTGGCTGGGCAGACAAAACCCTCCTACAAAGAAGTGTTTGTTAATGATTTGACTTATATGGACAATGAGTTACACAACTCATAGTACCAAATGAAAAGTTTTTGGTTCTTCTGAGTTAAAAGGATATTATAGGAGACAGGAATTTATTAACTTGTCCAAATAACTTCATTACTCAACTGTAAAATAAAAGCTGACTGTTTCAGCTGGATATTTTGCTTAGTTTTAACATGATAAATTCACTCAACGTGGTAAAGCAGGATCATATTATCATGCTTACAATTTCAGACAGTCAGGGTTACAACTGAATTTGCAATTTGGATTCAAAATGTAAAATGAAACCTATTGAATTGCTTAAAACAAAGTGATTAGCGAGTAGCTCATCAGGTTACGAGATACATTTAAAGTATTTTCTTCTACTAGCCAACAGATTGAAACTGGCTGAAGAACTGGCTTCATGCCAAATTAATCACTCCTCAATTAAAGAAGGGGAGTTGTTAGTTTTATTAGAGATTCTACTTCTAAACAAACACTCCCACAGCTCTCATTTCCGATTACTGGATCCTGTTTAATTAAAGGATTTCTTGAAATTTTAAGACAAGGTTTTTTTCTTTAATTTTTATTTTTTGCAGAAACTCATCAGGGTCAATAAAGAATATTTTGACTCTGCCACCAGTGTTGAGCTCTGCTGGAATTTTTGTCTCTAGCAACAATTTGGTACACTATGTTTTGTATTATTAGGCTTTTTTTTATATATGGCCATGTGAATTTTGTACTACCAGGCACATATTACATTTGATAGGGACTAGGCATTATGCATTTCTATATACGTAAGAAAAATATGGTATCTGGAAATGTTAGAGCCCTCTTAATCACTTTGGAGTAAGCCAGCAGAAGGCAAAACCAATACCCTAGGAATAGCAGAGCAAAGGAGAGAGTCTAGATCTTTGATACCATTTTTCGAAGACCAATCATTCCATTCCTAGTGCTGTCCATCTCTGGACATTTATGCAGTATACATTTCTGTAGTGTATAAGACTGGTTGAGTACGGATTTTCTGTTACTCAGAATTGAAACTGTATAAATACCGATGCAATATTATTCCCTTTTACAGAAAACAGAAGCTTAGAGAAATAAATTGCTCAAGGTCACCCAGTCAAGTAAGTAGCACAGTGAAAATATGAACTTGACTCCTTTTGCCTACAATGTCTAGGCTTACTCTATCCTCCCCCATGCTTGACCCCAGACCATTCTCCATTTAACAGAACTCTTTCCCCATTCTTGTTATTAATACCATGCTCTTCTTTTCTGCTATCCTTTTTTGCTTGCTTTTTTTTCTCCAAAAGAAGTGTTCCTCCTCCTCACTATGGCCTCGCTTTGGTGAGGCTGGCCTCTCTCCTAATGGTCTTCCTCTTATCCCTCCTGCCTTCTTTGGGGCTTTGCTCTATCATTCATGCTCTTAAACTGTTCATTTCTTCCTTTCACTTCAGCATGAATAAATTCAGGTCATGCCTGACACCTCCACCCTTTCTCTTGATCCTGATAACTCTTTAAGCTATTCTCTCCTTTATGCTTAGCAAAGACTTAGAGAAAATGCAGCCCGCATTTGCTATCTCCACTAATTTCTTCTTGATTGAAATTGCTTTCTTAAAAGTCTTTGAGGGGGAAGAGGCATGGCAATCTTCCCCACCCAGAGGAGGTTACAGGTTCTATCCATGGTTAGATCATGGTTATCAGCGGCAGGGTCGGTGTGTGTTGAGATATCATCCATGCATCAGCTTTCTTGTGTGCCCTGCGCCCTGTCTCCCTGCATAAGCAGATCTGGCCAGGGCACTGTCCACTGAGCATTCTGACCATGCTTTCTTCTTACCCTCCATTCCTGCCTTCTTCACCCCATCTCTTTCCTCCTTCCCCTTAGAGAAGGTCAAAGAAAGGCAGGATTTGGCGGGGACTACTAAGAACCTATTATTATATTTCATAGCTAAGCCTTGGTGCCCACGCTTTACCTTTGTATCTACTAATAATACATCCTGATGCTGATATTGTCCATTATATGTATAGAAATGAAATGATCAGTAGGGCAAGATTCTGGCATTACTGGGTTTCTGAACATAATACCATCAAAATAACACTGAGTTTTTTCCTGTCTTTTTTCCCCCAAGATTTTTGTGGTGATTGACAAATATTTAAGGTGTTTGATGTGATGTTTTGATATACATTGGGAAATAATTATGACAATCAAGATAATTAGCATAAAAATCACCTAACTTTTTTTGGTAACTCAGGATATACTCTATTAGCAAATTTTAAGTATACAATATATTATTAACTATTAACTATGGTCACCATGGTATATATTAGGTCTTCACCAGTGACTTTCTCATAGTCAAATTTAATGATTTCATATGAATTTTTATTCTCTTTGATCTTTGTGCAATACACAAATTCTTTGTGCAATACTCATTCTTGAAATGAATTACTGGCTCCTATGCCATGGTACTTTTACATGCTACTTATGATAACTCCAATCTGTTGGTTTTACAGCCCAGTATCTGTTTGCCTGTCTTCTGGCAAAACAGTACCCCACACTTCTTATTTTCTTATGGGAACACCCCTCACCCCCCAATCTCAGCCCATACAATGTTCTTCCACTCACAGCTCCAGATGCGGGCACACCTTGGTCCTGACCACAATCTTAGCTACGGTAATTGGGTCAGGGATGGGCATGTGATTGACAGATCTAATAAGGTACATTAGAAGTTTGCTAGGGCCTCAGAGAAAGAAGCCCTTTTCTGCCCCTCAGATGTAAGTGGTGGAAAGAAGAACTTGGAACTTGCCGTAGCCATTTGGCCACCAAATGGAATGAAAAATCGAGCCTAAGTAGCAAGAAGCAGAGAGGAGAGATGGAGCAGTCTCCTCTTGGTGAGATCCTATATAGAGCTGCATGCAACATTGGCCCATTCTATATAAAAACAAAGCAGAACAGAAGGAAGAAAACAGCGGTAGACTCATAGAAGCTGAAAAGTGACTAGTGGTTACCACGGGGGGAAGGGCTGGGGTGGGTGGGTGGGGAAGAGGAGGGGGATAAAGAGGCACAAAAAATCTCAATTATAATATAAGGTGGTCACGGGGATAGTAGTACAACATGGAGAACACAGACAATGATTTTGTAATATTTTTCTGTGTTGACAGATAGTAACTGCACTAGTGGGGGTGAAGATTTAATAATATGGGGAACTGTTGAACCACAGTGTCGTATGCTTGAAACCAATATAAGATTGTATATCAATGATACTTCAATAAAAAAAAGAAATCAGCCTATTTTAGGCTTTTCAGAGACCGGAGCCAATAAAACCTCCCTAAGATTTGGGCTTTAACCAGTTTGATTTGGGTTTTCTCTCTTTTGCAATCTAAATGATACAAAAACAAACAAAACAACCTCCATATTTTGTGTACATGTAAATGCACAGAGACAGTTCTGGAAAGATACATTTCCAAGTGGTAGGAGTGTTTATCTCTGGAAAAAGGGGACTGTTGTAGCAGGTGAGAGGATTGGGAAGGGACTTATGTGTTATTTTTTCCTTAGACTGCTTTACAATAAGTATGCATTACTCATGAAATTAAAAATAAACAGAGACAACAGTCTGCTACCAACCTCACCGTCCCCTCTCAATAAAACTTTCCTTTCCTTTCCTGAGCCAATAGCCCGTCTTTTGATACTCAGGACCTGTAGTGGTACAGCTAAAACCACTCTTTCTTCTTTCCCTCTTGAGTGGGTGGGTCCTTAGTGTTCCTGGAGTTTGTAAGGCAAATGTACTTAAAACTGGGGCTTTAGAACTCACTTTGCAAACCACTATTGATACTTATAATCACGATCTAGTCTGCAATAGTAATTAATTACATTTCAAAATACTTTTACACACCCTAGTCAATGAGTACTTGCTGCACAATTACCTGCTCTGCTACCGAGAAAAAACCGGGACAAACTTACCTAGTGGCTGGTCTAAAGGAGTGCTGCAAAGCTGATGGTGGGGCTCGTGCTTTTTGTCTCTGAAACCACGGGCTCCCCATTTCCCCACAATCGGCAGCTGGGGCAGGCGTCAGGAAACGCCATTTAGAGCTCGTACGCTGGTGGCAAATTGAACGTGGCTCGTTTCAACTGCTGAGAAGCACTCTGCTTAACTCTCTGATGCCTTCTTTCCAGGTCCTATTTCTTTTCAGAAGGATCCTAACCTTGGGTATGCTAATGCCCTGATGATACAGAACAGAATCGTTTTAAGAAATTTAGTGTGTTCTGTGACACAAAAGCTGAATTTCCAGCACGGGGTTCTCAGGAGCATTCAGTACACCTGCTAAGAGTAAATGGCAGCTTCATCCATCACAGCACCTGCGGATTCTCATCTGCGGGGCCTTCCCTTCGGAAGCGGAGGACCTGCTTACCACCAGGGGGCGGACTTCAACTATCGTCGGCACCGGAAAAGGCTCCTCTTACCTGAAGCTTTTCTTAAGTCTAAATATTAAAGAGTTCATTGCTCCCGAGTTAAAAGCTCTTTTTGTTTAACTGATCCCTGGGAGTGATAACAGAGCGTTGCTTTAAAAGCCACCGCATAAGTTTAAACATTTAAGTCCTCTGAGCTCATACATTTTTTTCCCGGTTGCTGGAAAGGAACGTGTAATATGGAGATAATCATGCCTGATATTCCCAGTGAAAGCAACTTTGACAAAGTCTAATCATTTTTTACTGAAGTAGGGATGACAACATCCTTTTCTATAAAAGGAAAAAGTTTTAAACGGAATGAAAACCAGGTCTCAGGCTAAGAAAACTTTTGCTCAAAAAAAAAAAAAAAAAAGGAAATAAAAGAGCCCCAGGACTTTTAAGGAATAGTATCAGCTGAATCTCTGCCTCGTGCCCTCAGCCTGAAGAATGAAAGCGAAGTAATCTTTGTCTTTAGATGTACATCTGTATAAAATGCTTTACAAATGATTTGAATCAAAGAGGAGGCGGACCCAACAACCCCAATTAACGGTTCACAAATTTGGTTGCCAATGATGCCATCTTATTTGCAAACAACGCACCTAAGGGAGTTAAAATGGCCCCTGCAAATGGAGGGCAATAGTGGGGGTGTCTCAGGTGAGAAGACAGTCTGCCTTTTGGTTGAGATAGCCTGTTCACTCACAGATAGGTTTCTGGGGTTTACTTTCTTCAGGTGGATTTTAGTTTATTTAGTCATCCATGAGGGGCATGTATAAATGTGACTTTCTTTTTGTCCGAGGGACCTGTGGATGTTTGGGATTCACCTGGGAGATACATTATCTCAGTTCTCAAAGGGTTAAGATGTCCCGTGGCTTTAAGCATACATGGAGGAGGGACTGGCAACGAGAGGAAAGTGGAACAGCATGGGAGAACCCAGTCCTGAATTGCCCCAGAACAAACTCATTTATGCCACACTATTGCAAAGGGAAGGGCGCCTGCTATGCAGCACATCAGGGCGTTTCTTTCCGAGGCCCTTTCGGCCGGGCCCTCCCCAGGCTGCTAGAAGGCGGGTCAGGGTGCTCCGGCGCGCGCTGTGCCCCCCCTCCACCGCTTCGCCGTTCCCGGCTGCCGCACCCCCCTCCCGGGAAGCCTGCTGCCCGGCGGCCCCCGGGCCAGGCTGATGCCCTGCAGCCACCACGACCCCGAGCGCAGGAGCCTCGGTTACGGGCAGCGATCCGGCCTCCGCGTGGGGCCCGGGGCGGGGCGGGGCGTCCCGAGGCCCCGCCCCGGCCGCGCACGTGACCTCGGCCCCGCCCCCGCCGCGCCGCAGCGCCAGCTCGGCAGGCGCGAGGCGGGAGCCGGGGACCCGGGGCTGCGAGTCCGCGGCGCGCGAGCCCGGCGGGCGGCAAGTTTCTCCGGCGCGGCGGCGGCGGAGCGGGAGCGGGAGGAGCAGGCGGCGGCTGCGCCCGCCCGCCCGGGCCCCGCGCCGAGGCCGCCGGCCGCGCAGCCCCCCGGGGGCGCGGGCGCCTGCCCCATGTCCCGCAAGGCGGGCGCGGACGCGGAGTACACGCTGCGCAGCCTGAGCAGCCTCATGGGCGAGCGGCGCCGCCGGCAGCAGGAGCCTGGCGCGGCGGGCGCCGCCGGGGAGCGCAGCCTGCTGGCGGCCGCCGGCTCGAGCGCCAGCCTGCAGGGCGCGGGCGCGGGAGGCGCGGACCTGGAGCGCGCGGCGCGGCGGCAGTTCCAGCAGGACGAGACGCCCGCCTTCGTGTACGTGGCGGCCGTGTTCTCGGCGCTCGGCGGCTTCCTGTTCGGCTACGACACCGGCGTGGTGTCGGGGGCCATGCTGCTGCTCAAGCGGCAGCTCGGCCTGGACGCGCTGTGGCAGGAGCTGCTGGTGTCCAGCACGGTGGGGGCGGCCGCCGTGGCGGCGCTGGCCGGCGGGGCCCTCAACGGCGCGCTCGGCCGCCGCGCCGCCATCCTGCTGGCCAGCGCGCTCTTCGCCGCCGGCTCGGCGGTGCTGGCCGCGGCGGGCGACAAGGAGGCGCTGCTCGCCGGCCGCCTGGTCGTGGGGCTCGGCATCGGTGAGTCCGGGGCCCCGTCCCGCCCCTCCCGGCCGCGCGGGCGCGCAGGTGGCGCGGTGGTCGCCCTGATCCAGCCCAGCCTGACGCCGCCGGCGGGTTCCCGCTGGTGCGCGGCCAGCCCCTTCCCCTTCGAGGTCCCAGACTCGCAGCCCAACACTCTTCCAAGTCACAGGAGGGGACATTTTGAAGTTAATTCTGCTGCGTTCTTTCGCAAAAGCTGCTCTTTGCTACCCATCCTCGCATCTCTTTGCTGTTCTGTTTTTTTCTCTTTTTGCTTTTACTTTTGGTATTACTGCCTTTTGCTTTCCTCTTTCCCACATGAATTCCTTTTGGAATCCATTTATCCGACTCCACATGTAGAAACCTAAAACCCAGCTCCCCGAAAGATCCAAATCTCTTTTGCTCACTTTTCCTTTAAATCCGTATTAACCCATTCTCCTTTTTATTTCGCTTCTCCTGCTTTCCCCTTGGGAACCAAATTATCCATCAAAGGTCATGTTCGCTTCCTAAATTTGTTTAGGAGGAACTCGCCCTTGTGCATAAATGCCCAGCAAGTTAGATGTTTGCAATGATTTCAGAAATGAAGGAGTTATGTTTGCCCTGGCATTGGTTTTTCACCCTGGTTGCTGAGCAGGGGAGGTGCGGTTGTTAAGTTCTTGGCAGATGGAAGCTATTTGGAATGTGCTCATTATTATTAGAAAGCATCTCAGCAATTTTTCGAAGACACGCTGCTGAGACTTTTTAAAATGTTCCTTTTCATAATTCAGTGTTTCCTGTAGGGTGCTGTTGAAGTATTTCTTCCCTGTAATTAGAGCTTGATGAAAGCCCAGTAAACCTGTGGCTCCTGGGGGTCTGTCCACACTCCTTGTTTGACGTCTATGTTTCTCATCCCCTGTAGGCTCAAGGGGAAGGGAGCCCCACTGATACAACTCCATGCTAGAAACCGTGAACCTAAACCAGCCCACCCTCTACGCCAACTCTGTCATTACCAACCTCCCTTGTTTGTTGGCTGTAGTTGTTACGTCTGAGGCAGGGCAAGGCTGTCCCTACAGTGTTGCCACCTAGAAGTGCCAGGTGACAAGTACAGCTGAAATGAAACCTCTTTTCATAGGAAAGACCTGAGCTCAGGACCGTTCAACAAGTCACCTGTGGTTAAAGTCAAATGATTCGTTTGACAGTGTTCTCTGCCTGGGATACCCGGACCACCTTTTTGTTTCTTTCCACATAGAAATACCAGTTTTAGGCAGTAAGACTGAGTCTTATTTGTGATTGCTAAATGGAATGTTTTGCAGAAATCTCTGAATGAAGCCTCCTAGTGTTTAGCTGTAGCAAGTATTGATACAGTGTTTACTCATTTATCTGATAGGCAACTTGAGCCCAGTTGTGGGTAGGGTCCCCTTTCAGACGTTGTAAAATGGTAGGAGCATTTATATTCCAGTAGGAGTGGCTGGTTGGGACCAGAGCAACGTAGGATTTGCTGAGCTGCATAAGGTAGGCTCTCAGAGAGGGCCGATGGATTCAACAAGGGAACGGGTACCCCCAAAAGAGAGAAGCCGGAAGCGGCTCTTCCTGATGGAGACGGTGTGTTGATGCACCAGTGGTTAGCAGTGTGCATGAGGAAAGGACCTGCTAGGCGAGTAAAGGAAAGGGCAGCATAGGGCATGCTTGGGGGACAAGGTGACAAAATTAAGAGGGGGAGTGGAGAAAGATTGCAGAGGTTGGTGTGCAGGAACTGTGGGTGTCTCTGTCTCACAGCCACGTTGTGGCATCTGGGCGGCAGCCCAGTTGGGATGTGGTCCCGATGGGCCTGGAATGGCCTGTCTCACTGCTCCAGGATAACACTTGGAGAATGGAAGCTCTGACACAAAGCATCATAAAAGCCCTCTTAGATCATGAAGAGTGATTTAAGGTCATAAACAGGCTTTGAAATAAGACACAAGGCACCCCACCACCACATTTCAAATTAGGATCTTTGCAAGGCATGTCATTTACATGTAAAATCCTTAAAACTCACAGAGATTACCAGCCTCCCAAAAGAGAAGCCAGAGTATTGTTTTTCTTAAACTACCAGGAAGTGGGTCCCTAACATCAGACGTTTTAAGGACACTAAATATGTGTTAATTTCATGCTGCCTTTTTCAAGTAGTTACATTTTGTATGTGGTCAGGAGTTTGTTTTTTTCCCTCCCTTGGATCTTTTGATACTTTGTAAATGTTGATGAATAACAAAATGTGGCTTCTCATTCCCTTCTCAGACAGGTTTGCAATGATACATCACTTTCTTCCAGGGATTTACCTGTGGTAAATATAGAACCCTCGGGGACAGGGCTTTTATTGTTGTTCACTGATGAATCCTAGCGCACAGGAGGCATGCTGATTAGACGACTAGTAAGCAGAAACATTAAAAAAAAGTCCACTGCTGGCAGGGTACCACTTAAAGTCAGGATTTTTTCAAAGTGTATTATCAGAATATTTGAAAGCCTATCTAAGGGTTTTAGTTTTTAATAGTTTAATAAAATAAAACCATTCATCTATTCAACAAATGCTAATTAAGGTTTCATTATAGATTCTGTCAGATTTGGAGTAGGTAGTAATTATATATTTAAAAAAAACCTCCAGGTGTTCATTTTTCACTGGAACAGAAAGACCATCAATAAGCAATTAAAATGCTTTAGAGGTTTTTCTAAGTGCCCTGGGACCAAAGAGTGGGTGGTTGATTCTTGCGGGGAAGTAAATAGAACACAGAATTAATGAGGTTTTACATAAACATTTAAACTGGGAGTTTGAAGGGTAAGTAGGAGTTCAGCAGATGGAGAGGGAGCTGGGAAAAGAACTAATATTTGTGTACTAGGTACCTATTACTTTGTGTATGTTCTCTCTGATCCTTTGAACTCTGAAATAGGTGTGAAACGGGTCTCCTTTTGCTGGATGTGGAAACAGCTTATAGGAGTTAAATGACAAGGTCACCGGTACAAAGTCGGGTTAAAAAAACAAAGACTAGGTATCTTTTGCTTTTTCTGTTACCTTATTGGGCATTTACAGTCGATTTAGCAGCAGATGGAAACGCACAGAAGAAGCAATGTTTGAGGCATAAAGTGAGTGAAAGATGGAGTTGGGGTGGTTATGAAACTGATTTTTTTTAAGTGGGGGTCTTAGGTTGAATAGGGTTTATTTGGCCATGCCAGTGTAGGGACAGTCATTGGAGATTTTTAGCTATAAATCATATGATGAGATTAAACATCATTTGAATATGCTCTCTCTCTCTTTTTTAATCCCCATTCTGCTATTGAACTTACACTTTCTTCCCCAAACCTTCTTGGCCTTTTTGAATTTTGCAGTATTAGAAACCTCTGCTGAGATGGTTACTGCAAGGTGGGTAAAGCATACTGTGTGGTCGAGAATTATTGGAATAGGAAGTTAGTAGGGCCTTCAACAGAAACGTTTGAAAGAAATAAAGATTAGGAAGCAGGAGAGAGTGTATGTAGTTAATTTGTATTAAATGAGTCATATGGTGAAAGACAAGCATCAGAAATCAGGGTTATTTGTATTTTTTTTTTTAGATTAGGGGTCAATTTCCTATACAAGTTACAACAAACTCAGTTTACAGAGTACCTGTTTGACTATGGCATTATTTTAGATTTTTGTTTTCATCACCACATTCCAAATTAGGATCTTTGCAAAGCATGTAATTTACATGTAGAATCCTTAAAACTCACAAAGATTACCAACCTCCCAAAAGAGAACTCACAGGATTTTTTTTTCTTTTTTAATCTACAAGGAAGTGGGTACCTACCATAAGCATATTTTTAGGGACATGTTCTCTCTTGGTTCCTCTGATATTTGCTCTTATCCTTAACTTGAGTTCTAGGACCAGACTTTCTTCATTGTTCCTGCTCTACCACCATTGGCCACCCAAACTTTTTAAGCTTTGAATATTCTAATTTCAAATAGGTCACAAGTTTGCAATCCCAGACCTTTTACCTTATTCTACAGGCTTATCTTACTCTGTTATATCCTTTGCACACAATGACATTTTGCAAGTGCTGGGCAGTATTGTATCTATAGTCAAAGTTTCTAGGTGTGGTTGGGTATTAGGGGGTGGAAGGAATGTGAGTTTGCACAGGTTTGCTTTATCTGGGACCCTGTGGCTCTTGTCCATAACATACACTCGAAGTTGTCTAAAAGGGGCGAATTACAATAACACAGTTCTGTTATTGTTAGCATGTACGTAGTCAGCCAGAAAGCACACAATCTATCCCTTTCTCTGTGGTGTTGGCATTTACACTGGGGCTCATTATAAGTGGAGATTTAGTGCCTGTGTAGGGGATATTAAGTGTCAAAATTCAGATGCCCTCTAATATTCAATACTTTTACTGAGAATTGTTGTACAGGACTGGGTTTATTAAATTGACCTTAGATTTGTGTCAGTTTCTCAACTCTCAGCTTCTGTCCCCATTCTTCCTCCACAGCAACATAACTTGTAGGGGCATTTGAAGCTTGTAAATGGTATGGTGGTAGTTGGTATGGTATAGTATACTTCTAAAAATAACAGGTTTTTTTTTCAAATAGCTCTTTGAGTTATTCCTTAATGCAAAGCAAGTGTGTAAAATCTTGTTTGATCAAAAAAACATGCAATACTGAGATTAATGTCAATGAAGAATTTTGCTTAACGTAAGCAGTTCTCCAGAATCAGCCAGATTTTTAAATACTCAGCTAATGTAATTTTTTGGGTGTGATAATTTATTTTTGTTGTTACCTACCCCTCTTCCCCCAAGCCCCACACAACCCTAATTTCTTTCAATGTCATCTTTTAAGGCAGGATTTCTGTATCGGATTTGTGTTCTCTGCTGGTATGAAACAGATGTGTAAAACTGCATTGACTTCCTTCATTTCCTTGTTTCATGTGCAGTGACTGTGTGTGTGCAGTGCTGCCTTACTTTTGTATCAGGAGGCCCTGGCACTGCAGAGTTAGGTGAGGGTTAGCACCTAGTTATGTTTGCCTAGGATTGTAACACAGCAAGTGAGCTGTCAGTAAGATGACAGAAGTCTGTCAACATGAGCTCTAGGAAGTTGTTCAGGTGACCTCTATACAAAACATTGCTTTACTCATCTGCCCATGTTCCCCTCTCTTCTTTTAAGTTCAGAGTAAGAACACAGTCTAAAGTGACTGATTTCATGTACCCTTGGCTTTAACACGTCTAGTGATGTAGACCCTGCTGGTAGATCTCAAAGAGCAAGCCATCTTTGCCATTTTTACCCTAAAGTGCCTGAGACTATTTTCCTTCCCTTTTCTTGGATTGAATTGATTGGTTCCTTTATGCAACCTTCCTGTCTACGCTTTTTTCATTTCTCTAACTTTCTTTTTTCTTTGACTTTCAGAGTAAATAGTACAAAGTCTTCCGTAAAGAAAACTACCATTGTCAGGAGGAAAGATCTGTACTCAGAAAACCCCAAAATGTTTTTTCACATTTAACATTTAATTTCCCTGGGTGCAGAGAGAAAATAGCCAAGTTTAACAGATACTTCTACATGCTCGCTTAGAGTACCGCACGCTGTGTACTTAGCCTTTTATTAAATACTAAAACCACTATTTGGAATGCTGTGGTCTGGAATGTCAGAAGCTACACTCAGGAACCTTATTTTGCAGCAAGAGAAAGCAGTGGCCCAGGGGTCACCAACATTTTTCATGTGATTTCATCACCTCCCAGTCCCGGGGCGGGGGCATCCCAGGTCACTTCACGGCAGACGTGACCCGGCAATCGATCTGGCTGCCAACGCCCTGAAAATAAGACCTGATGTTGGTTCACTGCTTCCTCTGTGCCAGGCGCTCTTTGAGACATTCTGTATATATTAATTCACATAATCTTCATGATAATCCAGGGGAAAAAACGGTTACCTTTTGAGAGGAAGATGTTTAGGCACAAAGAGAGGAAGTGACTTTAAGGTCCCAGAGCTGCGAGCGGAGGGGTCAGCGCTGGCCGCCAAGAGATCTGGTCTGCAGTGGGCGCGCCTGGCTGCTCCGTGACCCCCTCCTCCCGGAACCCGCGTATTGCCCTTTACCATGTTAGGTGGCCGTTGCTTTTAAAATAGCAGCTTTCTTTTTCAGTGAGCTTTTCGAGAGCACAGCCTTGGCGTATCAAGGCGTAGAAAGGAGGGAAGCAAAGTGGTTTCTTTCTCTGGCTGAGCCTGTGAACAGGGGTGTCTACAGTCAGGGCTGCTGGGTTGTTTAGGGTGAAGGTGTACAACCAGAGGGGTTGCGTTTACATTTGGTAGCGTGAAAATGGGGCCGCCGGGAGTTGGACAACACAGAGGTGCTGCCTAGGATACAGCAACCACAATTTTAGAAATGCCTTTCCTGCTTTTCCCTTTAAGCTCATGATCTCTGTGCTTGGAACATGCTTTTTCATAACATTCTCTCTACTCTTGTGCCACAGCCATTTACAGAGGGATGACTTTGTTCTGGAGACGGGAAGATGAAAATAGTCCCTTTTCCTAAAAGACCTGTGTGAATCCTGTGACAGAGTGGCCATGGGGAGGCTCGCTCATCCCCCCGGGCCCAGCTTACCTGAACGCTTCCGCAGCTGGTCTCCGCTAAATGGCAGCGCTTTCTCTGAACCCCACTCGTGGCGTTTAACTGCATCTTCCTTGCAGTCGATCTTTCTGGCCACAACGCGGCTCCCCTGGTAGACCTGAAAGCCCTGGGGTTAGCTAGCTAGGTATTAACAGTATTTAGTACCCTGTTTATATACTAAACTCTTACATATGTAGCAAACTAAAGAATGCGTAAAGGTAATAATACCCAGCAGAGAATGTTGCCACAGTGGAACACTAGAAGCCCTCAGATTCCCACTTAACCGCGGCACTGTTAGTTCAGAAAGCTGAGTGACATGGCGAGGCCTGGGCACACACCCTGGCTGGTTGCTTACTGCCTCAGTTTCCTCCTTAGAAGACGGGGTACTATTTGCCTTGTAGGTAGGTCCTTTCACAGTGCGTGACAGGGTAAAGCATCAATGTGCGTCAACATTCACAGAGAAGCTATATATCCTTTGTTAAGTGAGAGCACTTAAAAGTAGGGTGGTTGTGGAAATTAAATGAGCTAGTGCACGTAAAAGGACTTGGCTGTTAGTAACTGATAGCTCTTATTACCAGGTGTAGCCATCGTGATCATGCCCTAAGACCTTTACAATCAAGGGAAACAAAATTATCACTATCACTAGATATGAATGTTTATCATAACTGGTAACAGATGAGTAAGAATTCCATAGTCTAATTTGAACAAAGAAAGAAGATAGAATGAGCAGTACCCAGCGGGGCAGTGCTTTTACAGGTGGCCGTTTATATTGTTATACTTCTAGCAAGACAGGTGAAGGTTTGAATTGGGTCTTGAAGTAAGTTGTACGTTGTCTAAGAGAAGGCTCCTCTTCTGGTGGGGGGCAGCGGGGAGTGATCCAGTGAAGCATTGAGGAGAACCGGGTTTCCGCGGCTGGGTGGGGGGCGTGAGTTAGAGTGCAGCACAGGTGTGAACCTACTTGTTAGCATGTCATCCTGGCTGGTAGGGAGGGCACAGCCGAAGCTGTGACTTTGGGTGGATCTGATAATATTTTGCATGTCTGCTTATTGGCAAATAGTTCAATTCCCTGTGGGAAAGAGATCTGCCTTTTAAGAGGCAAAGAATGAATAGTTTTAATAAAAACTTGAATAGCTTTGGAATATAAAGAATTTTAATAATGGAAGCTTTCATATAAAACTCCCATCATCCTTTTCTGGGGCTCAGTTTATGAGTCTGTGTCAGGAGCTCGTTGCGTATGACACAGAACATTGGAAACCAGAATCATGTGCATAGTCTTCAAGGATGAAACATTAACCACTTAATGGTTGGTTAGCAACTGTTATAGTTTCGGAAGAAAAATACAATGACTGAAAATGACTTGCAAACATGACCAGCAGTAGATTTCAAAGATTTTTGAAATATAGGCATCTTTACAATTTAATATCAGGGTAAAACAGTTACTATCATGTCTACCTCATTCTAATATTTACTGTAAAGTCATAAAATAGTTTTTATACCCCTCCACTGTTTTTGGGTGGAGATGTACAGTCTAGTGCAACATGGCCATTTGTGATTTTGTGGGTGAGATGGCATGTGTATCTGGACTATCTCAGAGATCATGCAGGCCCCCAGGCCTCCTGCCCACCTGGCAGTGAAGTCAGTGAGGCTGGAAAACATGCAGAAAACCCAAAATAGTTCGAGTCCTCTGTCCTGCCTCTTGAAAGCAAGCTTGCTGGGAATTTGTATAAAATTTCTTTGTATTCACTCCTGTGTTAGGGAAATATTTTTAGGAGTTTACTATCATTCTTTTCTGTGTTGACCTTTTTAAATGATTTCTGGTGTTAAAATTCATCTAATATGCAAAGAACATGGAATTCTGGCAGACGGTCATATTTCCTTGAGTACTCTCTATATATCTGTGGAAATCACTTATCTCGGTTTTCTGGGATGTAATGCTTATGTAAAAGAAGCTTATTAGAGGTACTGTAAAAAAGTCAAAATAATGATAGATTCTAAAACAAACCCCATCCTTTATGCTGACGTGTGTATGTGTTTTTTTTTTTGTAGATAATTATTTTTTATTGAAGGGTAGTTGACACACAGTATTACATTAGTTTCAGGTGTACAACACAGTGATTCAACATTTATATACATGATAATTCTAGGTACCAGCTATCACCATACCAAGTTGTTATAATATTTTGACTATATTCCTTATGCTATACATTACATCCCGGTTACTTATTTATTTTACAATTGGAAGTGTGTGTGTATATATATATATATATTTTTTTTTTTTTTTGTGAGGGCATCTCTCATATTTATTGATCAAATGGTTGTTAACAACAATAAAATTCTGTATAGGGGAGTCAGTGCTCAATGCACAATCATTAATCCACCCCAAGCCTAATTTTCGTCAGTCTCCCATCTTCTGAAGCATAACAAACAAGTTCTTACATGGAGAACAAATTCTTACATAGTGAATAAGTTACATGGTGAACAGTACAAGGGCAGTCATCACAGAAACTTTCGGTTTTGCTCATGCATTATGAACTATAAACAGTCAGTTCAAATATGAATATTCATTTGATTTTTATACTTGATTTATATGTGGATAACACATTTCTCTATTATTGTTTTTAATAAAATGCTGAAGTGGTAGGTAGATACAAGATAAAGGTAGAAAACATAGTTTAGTGTTGTAAGAGAGCAAATGTAGATGATCAGGTGTGTGCCTGTAGACTATGTGTTAATTCAAGCTAGACAAGGGCAATAAAACATCCACATATGCAGAAGATTTCTCTCAGAACAGGGGGGGTGAGGTTCTAAGCCTCACCTCTGTTGATCCCCAATTTCTCACCTGATGACCCCCCTGCGACTGTGCCTGTCTTAGGTTGTTCCTCCCTTGAGGAATCTTACCCGTCTCTGGCTAACCAGTCATCTTCCGGGGCCATACAGGGAAATGTTAAGTTGGTAAGTGACAGAGAAGCCTTATTGTTTGAAAAGGTTAGCTTTTTACTTCTTTGCATATTTATGCCCTGTGTCTTCTATGCCCAGCATTTGTCTTGAGGTATCTTTACCACTTGGAAGAATTATGATACTCGGTAAATTTGATATGAGGCACGAATTCTATTTAAGGGTTGTAATTAGGAGGGAAGAAGAAAAGCTATAGAAGTAGGCGGAAGAAAACATGGGAAGATTGATTATTTCTTTGACATATCTTCTTGTAGAGTAACTTCAGCATGTATAGGTTTTAAACTACTACTTAAATTGCGCACACACATTAACATAATAGGAGTATAGTTACATAACCAAAGCATATCTGTAATTACCAGCCATCTCCAGTGAAACCAAGAAAACCATTAAGGCACCTTAGGCATTTGTGAAAACTTATCTATGATATGGTGGATATTGTCCAACTGAACTTGAACAGTCTGAGAGAAATCAGACAAATTAAAACAACCCATTCCTGGGGACTGTTCACATCCCATATGTTCTTTTAACAGTAAATAGTCTGTAGTTGTAAGATTTTGGAGCGCTACAATTTGCACTTCTCCTAATTCTTGGTTGAATTCCAACAGTATAGATCCAGTCAAATTTGTTGTTTTATTGTATGCAAAGGCCAGCTTAGATATCTCCTTCATTCCCATGGCAAGTCCAGGAACTGGTGGGATGAGTGCATCTACACCTGTGACAGTGCGTGGATCTTTGTTGGGGTTTTTTGATGATCATCTTCTGGCATGAGTCTTCCAAAGAGTGCTGATGTTGGAAGTTCTTTTTTATATCGTATCATAGTTCATTTTCGGGGTAGCCAAATTAGGCTTTGATCCTCTGTATATACACAAACAGACCCTTTGCCTGTGTGTATGTGTTTTGTGTGTGTTCATTCATTAACCAATGTTAGTATTTCCCTCAGTGTAAGAGTGAGTTAAAGGAAGTACAGAGAGGTTAGGACAGTGCTGAGATTCAAATACAGGTTTCTGATCAAGGACCACTGTCCCCCTATCTCTCCTTTATATGATGCATCCAGTTCTTGATTGTGAAAGTTAAGTATAGTGACAACAACATGTCCTAGGTTAGTGTATATATTTATTAATGCACTCGGAATTAAAATCCTATAAGATACTTTATAGAATTTTTAAAATGATATTGGAGGAACAGTAATGAAAGACAAGAATGCAGCTTGATAGAAATAATTACTCCAGATATATAACATGTTATATATAGTATAATAATATATTATTAAAAGCAGAAGATAGATTAATGGAACAAAAATTTCAGCACTAGAGCCAACTACTTATAAGAGCTTACTGTAGCACAAATCACATAAAATGATGGGGAAAAGAAATAATTGCTAATAAATAATCAAGAAGAAATAATATGAGCATAAATAATGTAAATGAAATTCAGATCTCATTCTCATATATTGGTTTAAGAGTCTAAAGTTTAAAAAATAGGAATGGATTGTTTTCTTTCCTTTAATCTATTTCAGTGACATGGTTCATTATATTATAATTTTAAAAACCTCCTTAAGAGGTTTTAAAAGCAAGATGACAGATTGGAAAAATATTGTGAGCACATATATTTACCTAAAAGAAAATATTTTTATGCTCAGAGCATATTGAATAGACTGTTTACTAATTGCATTTTCTCTTTCTGTAAGTAAACTCTTGGGAAAGTGTTAAGCCTTGTTAATAATTAGAAGTGAAAATTAAGGTAACAGAGTACTTACTAAATTAGCAAATTAGGAAAAACTCGGGGCTAGTTGTACCCTAGGAGAGATTTTCTGATTGTAAAATGGCACAATTTTCTGTAGACCATATTCTAGATAATAACCAGGCATATTGAACATGTTTCATACATTTGGTCTTTTGTTCATTAATTCAACAAACCTATTTTGAATCACTGATACATATGAGATACCAAAGTGAACATTTGGAATACGGAAGTTAATATGGTGAGGTCTGTGTTTTTGTAGCGCATTTGTAAAACTGCTAACATTCTTTGATCTGGAAGTTCCACTTGAAATAATATAAGGAAATAAAACTCATTTTGTATAAAGATATTCATAGATGTACAACATGTAATTTTTTAAAAAACTGGAGAAAAACCTCCCAAGTGCCTAGTGCTTTGGAAATGATTAGGTGGACCACGGTATGTGGTAGATCATTACATTGCCATTAAAATGAAAACCTGTGGACCTGAGATACATATAAAGCCACACATAGTAAGTCCAAAGAATAGAACCTGATTTGGATGCAATAATTACAACTATGTAAAAAACTGTGGCTGGACATAGAGTTTGGAAGAAATCATAGAAATACATATATATATATAGCTTACATACGGCAAAGTAGTCTTTAAATTTTACTTTTTTTCCTACCTTTATATTTGTCATTATTCTGCCTGAAAATCAGATTTTTGCCTTTAAAACATACGGACACATAATAACAAAATGACTCTAGAAATAGTTTTTCTTTCCAAGTAAGACTTTATCTCATTCTATGGGGTGCAATTTTTAAGAAATGGTGACAAAAATGCTAGAAAGGATCTAACTGTGTGACGGTTGCACGGTTGTATTTTCTCCTCCCAGTTTTTAACTCACTGTGTGAACCAACAAGGCCTCCTCGTATGTTGCGTTCATTTCCTGGATCTTATTTTCTGTATCCCCGGAAGGTGGCTTGTTTACTTTATCCCTGAGAAAAGGACCAGCAGTCAGAATGAGCGTGTCCTCCGCGGACTCCCTGCTGGCCTTTGAGGGTCCTGGGAGCCCTGGCTGGTGAGGCTGTCAGTGCTCCAGGCCGAGGTCAGCCCCTCCGCTCGTGTTGAAAGCTGCCATTCTGGCTATTTGCTTTTTCTCATAAAATTTCCCCTTCTACTGGATCATTCCGTAAGCATGCACCCACGCTGAGTTTTCTTTCTTTGGGGGGCTGGGAGGTGCATCTTAAAAATTCTCTCACCTTCTTCATCTTTCAGTTGCTATCCTGTTTTTCTCCTTTACGTAAGACAGTGGCCTGTGTTCTTCTGGTCAGTTCCTGCCTGCTCGTTTGTGACCCCCACCCCCACCCCCCTGACAGGCTTTGTGCTTCTCAGGGTCGCCATGCCCTCTGCGTTGCTGGACCCAGGACAGTCTTCAGTCCTGATCCTGCCTGACCGGTCAGAGGCATTTGAGACAGTAAATCACGCCTCTGTGAAGTGCTCTCTTGGGCTTTAAGGATGTCTCCCTCTCTGGGTTTTATCGTAGGTGGTTCCTTCTGAGCCGCCTCTGCAGATCCTCCCTGTCTCCCAGGAACCTTGGCCCTGGCGAGCCTCAGGAGTCACTCTGTTGTATCCGGAGTGTGGCCTTGTGTTTGGGGACAGCCCAACTTCTCCTGATCCCCTGCCTCTGTACCCAGCTTTCTGCTTTGCCCGCTGTCTTCCACTTACCAGGTGAGGGTGTCCTTCCTGGTGTTCAAGGTCCAGTGCCATGGGGTCATCCGTGACTCTCGCATACCCCACATCCAAGCTGCCAGGAAATCCCTTGACTCTAGCCTCTAATTATATGTGGAATCTATCTTTCATCACTACCACTTCTACTGTGCTGATCTAAATGCCCTCTCTCACTTAGAGCAATGCAGGTCTCCTATTTACCTGCTTTTTCTCTGTGTAACAGCCCGAACGATTCCTATAAAATATAAATCAGATGGTACTGCCCCAGTGACTCAAAGTGCTGCCCCTGGGGGCTCCCCATCCGGCTCAGAGTTAAAGCCAGTGGCCTTCAGTGCTCTTGCCTCCCCCTCTTTTGACTTCCCACTTCTCCTTTGCTCCTGCCCCAGCTGCTCTGGCTTCTAGGACTCGAGTCATCCCTCCAGGCCTCTGCACGGTGTGATCCCTCTGCGGGGAAAGCACCCCCATATACCCACTTCATTCCATCACCTTTGTGTTTCCTCTTATTTCCTCCTTTGTCACCCTGTGTAAAGTGACAGCCCTTACCACTGGTGCACCCTACTCTATTATTTAAAAAAATTTTTCTCTCCCTGTGGTACTTTTATCTAGCTGACATTTATGTCCCTTATTGTTTCCCTCTACTAGACTGTATTCTCCTTGAAGACCGCTCTTAATTTTCCTGATCCACCCCTACATGGTACAGTGCCTGGTGTCTAATTGTCATGCAATAAATGTTTCATGAGTAGATAAAAACTAAAACAGTATAACCGTGAGTAATTTTTGAGCTGAGACTGAATTATCTGTGCATCAGAGAGATAGAAAATTTGTGTACTGGGTGGGGTAATTAAATGTTCCCTGGGGTTGCTTCTGACTCAAGTCTGTAGTTTCAAACTTATTATAGTTGAGTACAATAGATAATATTTTTAAATTCAATTAAGATATTTGAGCCTAACATTTTTCTCAGTACCTGGGGGACAAAAAGTGGATCTTTTCATTAGTTTTGCAAGTGCAAAGAATGGAAGTTGATCTGTGTGTGGAAAATGATCAGACCGACTGTGGGATGAACTTAGAGTAACTACATTGATACAGGACAGCGCAGTCTACTGGAACGCACATCCCCTTCCTGCTCGTCCTTTCTGAATGCTGAGGAGTCTTAGGTCCCAGGCCTCCCCTCCTTCCTGGCTGGGAGATTCGTGGGAAGCGGAGCTGTGGTTCAATAGTACCTTTGTAGTTGAGCCTGGAACTGAGGTAGGGCTGGGGGAGCGGAGGTTGGGTCACAGAAGCCCCGTCAATCTTCCCTGACCTTCAAATCATCTGTGATGACTCCAGTTTCCAAAATTCAGTGAATCTTTCTCCTGGAGAATGCTAGAAATGGAACTCAAAATTTCCTCTTGTTCTCTTAGTGCTAAATGCATATTTCATATTCTGTAATAGATTTCATTAAGTAGTTAAATGCTAGTAGCTTGGGGTTAGAAAAAATATTTCATTATGGATCTGGTTATAATTTAGGGGACAATAAATACATGTAAGTGCATTTTGATGTCAGAAATCTTAAGAGATGGCATTAAATTATGGAATTTTAGAAAGTATCATCTTGAGGTTGTTTTGATCCTTAGCTGATTTAGATTTTCATTCTGCCTATAAAAAGTGGGGTTATGTGTCAGGGGAAGCCCGTCTGTAACTTTTCATAGCAGTGACGTGACATTGTCAGTAGTCCAAACTGTGGTATTTAAAATACTAGTCTTATGTTGAGTTTTAAACTTATATTTGAATATGGGTGTTTCAGGTAAATGTGGATATTTAAACAAAATAATCAGGTTGTGTTATGAAGACCTTTTTACCAGAATGGTAATTCTAGTTTTTCATCTTGTAAACCCCTTCAACTCTTAGCACGTGGGAGACTGTCTTTGTGATCCCACACACACGTTATGTCTTTCTCCATACCCGTGTGTTCACCTATGTGGCAGACAGGTTCACACAGCACACTAGGCTCATATCATCGCTCTGGGTGGTAAAATGCAAGACAGTAATACAGATGAAGTCTTCGTAGAGCGAGCACGTCAGACTTCGCAGAGAATTTGCTTCATAAGGTTCTAATATTGGCCAGTTGATAAAGTACTTTCCATTACAAGCTTCCCACAGTTCCTAGTGCTCAGAATGTGCTCAGTAAATATTACTACACAAATACACTGTATGCCATTATTCTGCAGTCAGTAGTTGGCTAATTCCAACTTTAATTGAAGTTCCAGTTTTTACTATTGTATACAAAAACACAGCCAAAGATTTGAACATTATGCTTTTATTTTTAGATCATATTTCCTCTTCCTCCTGTGAAATAAATAGGAATAAATGACTCTTTAACAATAGTGTCAACATCAGTGAATTTTAAAGAATCTAATATTCTAATGAATGAATATATTCTCAATATTTAACTCACTGTCCCAAGTATGATACATAGGGTAGAATTCAGGAGTCTTACTTTATGTAAGACAAAGAAGAGCCTCTTACTAAAGATCCTGTGGCAGTGACTTCATTTGCTTTTTCATAAGGTAATTTAAAATGCCACAAATATCAAGGAGGTTATTTATTGCAAGTGAATACATGTTGAGATTGGGGAAGTAAGAACTCATTTCTTAAAAATCAGTTTTTTACCTGATTAAGAAAAACAGGGATGTTGGAAAAGAAACAAAATTTTGTGATATTCATTGTGTCAAAATGCACAATCATTTTAGTCTTTGTGTAAGAGATCATGTCTGGAACATTTTTGAAGTTATATTTTTCTAAATATTAACACCCATTTTCAAATATACATTTATATGTATTAAGCATTCAGAATTACAAGCATTTAAGCTCTCTATCTAGGTATATACTGCTGTGGTTAGGAGTTAACTCTTTATTTGCTTTAAGTGAACAACTAGCAGACTTAATCCAACTCAGATTAAAAGAATTTGTAGAAAATTTGAATACTCAAGGCACTGTCTGTGAAGTTATTTCTAAGCAGTCAAGAAGATGAACTATGCAGAGATAGGACCTAAGCAGTTAATTGTTGAAAAGGGAATGAATTCTACGAATTATAGATCTATAGACCTGATATTAATCCCTGGAAAAATCTAAACATATTATTAAAGTGAATTTGGAAACATTCAGAAAGAATCTGATGACTATTATGAGCTTTTGGGAGTTCACTAGGAACATGTCTTTTTAAACTAACCTCATTTTTTTTTCTTTGAAAGCATTGCTGGGCTGGTAGATGAGGGAAATCGTACAGATAAAGAATGTGACATATTCCTCTTCATCTAATGTATTTCTAGAACATTTAGTTTGTACAAGGTGGTGAACAAAATAAGCTTTATTAATCCTGTGGGGAATAATGATAAATGACCTCTGAATGTGGCAGATAAAATGCCGTGGTTAGTCGTGCTGTGCCGTGGTTGAAAAGTAAGCCTGGGAGGAGGTTGCCCGTGGGTAACGACCCGGAGTTCAGGCGTCATGCCCCATACCCATCAAATCTGGGGAGCCCAGGGCGAGCCACATGGCTCTTATGCTTGATAACAGCATTAATATTCAAAATATTTTCAAGATACTGGAGTGCTTTTAAAAATTGAGAAAAATTTAAAGTAACAGGTCATAAGATTATGTTTATATCTAACACACTTCAAGTGTTTGTGTTATTTCTTTTGACTCCCCACTTAGACTTGGCCAGCAGTGAGACAGACTCCAGTGATCGTCCAGCAGGGAGTCTACAGGGGTCTGTCCAAGCAGGCAGTCTGCATGTGGTACAGAGAAGCCACCTGCTCTGGAGTTGGGAGAGGAGGCTACATTGCACGCACAGCCTGGCTGGAGGACCTCCGTAGGGCCGCTTGATCTGAAGATTCTTAGGGCTGCTTCAGTGATTGCAGTGAAGTGACTTCCTCAAATCTGCAAGGGAACTTACCCTCTGAAATGGCATAAATCAGCGAAGATACTCAAGAGTGCGAGCTACTTACAGCAGTGGGAACAGTGTCAACAGTGTCCCCTCTTTGTAACTTTCTACAAGGGTTTAGTAAATGTTTTGACTCGTAACACCTGAGTCTGTATTTTACTACTTTTGGCTTCTGTCATTTGAATGACCAAATTCCCTTTTCTTGAATATAGTTTGACTCTGTTCTTATGAAATCCACAGCATTCTTATGTTTTTGTACGGAGAATTTGTGAAACTTGAAGATGACTCTGAAAGCTGTGTCTCTGGCACCTTCTCTGGGGCTCCTCAATTCTCTCTTGACTCTTTAAATGATTCATTCTGTACTTGCATGATTCCTTTCAAGAAAACCAATTGTTTAGTGTTCTTGAGGTCATTGACTTGCAAATCATCTTGTGCTCTTCAGCACTTTCTCGGGAAATTTACCAATTTCTGAAAACTAGAAATTATTTTCACCCTCACTCTAGTTGTAATTGAGTATTGAAAGCAGATACTCAGAGATGAATATACTCTCAAAACCAGTAGGTGCAGGCTTCATACTTCACATTTTTTGACAAGATAAACATTCATCTTCAATTTTGTTAAAAATTATTTCACCCAAGAAATTTCTTAAAAACCAAAGCCCGTGGTTTTTGTCACACGCCTTCCCTGGAGTTCAGCTTCCCACCACCCTCCCCTTCACCTTCCTCTTCCCTCCCCGGCCCTCACTGCACTTTGGTGTTTTTATTCTTCGGTGAAAAGGTTGGCATTTCTCAAGCTTATGTGACGTGTGAGTACGGGCATTTTTAGAGTGCCTCTTCTGTGTTTACTCTGTATTGTAACACGCAGTATACATGGTACACTTGCTGTGTCAGCCCTGCCTCCAGACAAGACCCCAAGGCTTCCCCAGCCGGAGTAATACCCCCACCCCCATCCTCCCCATATGGAGCTTCTGGAGCTGCGATAGGTCTTCAGGTAACATTTACTTTTCATTAGAAAACGGCCATGGTCAATTTTGGGGGTTCAAAAAGGTATTTTTGAAGAATCTATGATTCTAACCACCGAACAGTGGAATGACTAGTTAGGTGTGATTTCTTCCAAGTTGTAATTATGTGTGATGCTGAGGTCAGTCAGAAAGAAAGCAATCTTAAAATGAAGTGGTCTTAGTAAGATCAGTGTTTAAATATCATCTTCTTCAATTTAGATGTTGATGAATTATTCAGGTCCTACCAAGCGGTTTTTTAAGAACTGCCTGCTCTTTGGGGCTCTGCATCTTTAACTGTTCCCCTTTTGAGCTCTGTGTCCTAAAAGAAATGCTATCCCTCTGATTGCTGTTATTTAACAGGTTAACATTTTAGGGCCATCAAAACAGACGGGTTCTCTCTCTCCCTCCTTTTCTTCATCCGTACAAAATTGTAGTGAAGTACCATACAAGGAAAACCTTTGAGGGTTAGGAAGAGGTAACATTCTGTCTGTAGTCTTATTTATTTAAAAATTTTTATTTTGGGAAAAGCACTTAACATGAGATCTACCCTCTTAGCCAATGTTTAAATCTATGGTAAATGGATAACTGTAGGTGCAATGCCATATGGCAGATGTCTGGAACTTATTATGCTCACTGAGACCTTATGCCCATTGATGAGCAGCCCCCATCAGCCCTGCTCCCAGCCCCTGGGTGCCAGGACATAACTCTCTCCTCTGTATCTGACTAGTTCAGAGTCTGCTCATAAGTAGGTCATGTTGCCATCTTAAACGGTACTCAGCTCGTAGAGCAGTGCAGGGCATGCAGGGAACATGTAGTAAATGCTGTGGATTGCATTTTAATCTGCTTCAGTGCAACAGTGTGAAGGTATATATACCAGTTGTAATATGAGTTGTTTTTCATGAACATTTTATAAATTACTGACCGGTCTGAGCCTTAGGTTTCTCGCTTTAGTTATTAAGAAAATGACACTCACTCGGGAGTGGTTTTCTGAACTAATGTAATGAAATGGCCCTGTGTAAGGGTAACTGGTACAGGCACATGCCTGGGACTGTGTTGGCTTACCCAGCTCCCTCATGCGATGCGGGTCCCTTACGGACACGGTCGGTGCTTTATGTTTCCATCCATCCCAGGGTCCCTCACAGCTCCTGGCACCGAGCAGGCATTCAGTAAACGCCTGCTTGTAGAACAAGTGAATGAGACCACTGGGAGGAGAAAGGAGGAGGAAAGAGACAGAAAAGATAAGGAACTTATTGCCGAGGGCATGTTGCGCTCGAAAACCCGGGTTAGAGTCTGGAGCCTCATCTTCAGAGTCTTAGCAGCAGCGATCAGGGGCCTTTGAGAAGTTAATTCGGTGATTAGGCTTTATTTTCAGAAAATCGTTTGCTGTTTGCCTCTGTGCCTTTGAATCTTCTCTGAGTGGAGCTGCAGGCGAAGGTGGTAGTGATGCTGGGAAGGTTGAGGAGGGTGTGTGTGTGTGTGTGTGTGTGTGTGTCTGATGGCCTGATCAGAAGCCAGAGCCAGCAGCCAGCTGCCCATCTGCCCAGGTCCCTCTGGGATGCAACGTGTGCCCTCCACCTCCACCTTCGGAGGCAGGGCAGCAGTGGGGCGGCAGGGGCTGCCTTCCTGGGGTGCGCTGTGATGTCCTGTCTCTAGGCCTGATTGTGCCTCCGGGATGAGGGGGTGACCCTTTGGCCCTGGATTGCCTGGCCCATCAACATGACAGGTGCGCCCTCGGCGTGGAGGCTTCTCCCGGAGTGTGCTGCAGTGCCAGGTCCAGGGAGCACACGCCCCACGTTGCACCTCGTTCGGGTTCTGGGACTCAGGAAGGCCCGGCTCTCCTTGCAGGTCCCGCCGCTCGTGAACCAGCGACAACAGGGCCTCCATTGTCTCTTCCTCTTAGTCTCTAATGTGTAGCCCGTAAGACTGCATTGTCTGGAAAACAGAAAAGCACGTGGCGGTGTTCCTCAATGAGGAAAAATAAACTGCTTCCTACCCACGGAGATGAAACAGGAGGTTAGACACGTAGCTGCTTGTTTGCAGGCCCACAGTATTTCTCAGGTTTAACTCTGCCGCGTCATTGGTGCCCACAGGTTAAGAAAACAAATGGCACCAGCCGAAAGACTATGTTTCCTTGTATCATGGCACGAAGTGTGTCCTTGTATTCATGAAGAGATGAAATGAGAAGTCTGCAGATTAAGCTGTTTTTCAGAAAGGTGATATCAGGTGGGGACAGAGATTGAAAAAAAAAAAAGTTACCCTCTGGGCCACCTGCCATCGTCGGCCAGGGCATCTCGTGCCGGCTTGGCACCTCGCAGGTGCCGCAGCCTCAGCGGTCGCCCAGCTTTTGTCCTCGCTTGGAAGGCGGCATAGAGTCTAGAAGGGACTTGGGGCGTGACAGTGGAAATCCTGTGCTCTGGTCTTGTTTCACCGTTTACTGCAATACGTGATTTTTGGGCAAGTCCCTTAACCCCTTTGAGCTCGCTTGCTTTCTGAAAGATGAGAGTTTTATTGGACTTTGGGTGAAGTTTCTTCTGACACAGGCCCTTCACTTACCAGGCGTGTGGGAAGGAAGAGGAGTGTGGAGTTAATCCGCCACCTCCCTCAGTGTGAAATGGACCCAAACAGGAGAGAGTTGGAGCCTTCTCTTCTAGAATCACTAGCTGCTACCTAGACAACCTAAGTTCTCATGAAGATGAGGCGGTAAGCCCAACGCTGACCCGTAGTGTATCTTTTCACACTCCCCCGAAAGCATTTTACCTTTCAATAGGCTGCTGTTGGCCTCCGCTGGAACCTGGTGTGCAGGTCTGGACAGCCCTCCCATCGAATGGCCAGACTGAGCGTGCATTTCTCTGAGCCTGCAGCCCTGGGAGCAGGCTGGCTTTCATGCCCTTTGTGGGTTTCTTGTATTCAGGGCATCTCGTTGGAGGTGAACAGTACGCCCTGGGGAAGTGCTGTCTAGTGGAACACTGTTGCATTGAAAAGTGGCTTTGCTTTTGTAGACCACACAATTCTAAGCCAGCGGACATGGTTTCAGAGTAGTTACTGGTGAGCAGAACACACAGGTAGGTGCTTGAGAGCCCAGTGCCAGGAGTCTGAAGTATCTGTAAGCATTAAGAACGGAGGAGAAGCATGAACCAGGCTTGGAGCTCCCTGTTCGGATATTTGTACAGCATCTTAGATTAGGTTTTGCTATTTACTTGGTAGATGGTCACTTTGCCTTTAATTAGACACTTAAGTATATGAGGCAAAGAGCCCCAGGGACAACATCCCGTATTCTGAGCTTGTCCTCAGTACTCATGCTGCTGGGATGCCTTCTTCTGCCTCCCAACTCTACATTTGTATCTATATTAAATGCTGGAAGGGAAAATAATTGCAGCTTTAAAATGTGATGAGTGATATCTGGTGCTAATTGAGTGGAAAGTCCTTTATATCCTTTAGCACTGATTACAGCTAAAAACTAGAAATAATGCAAAATGCTGCTGAGGCCCCTGAAATGTTAATGACAGCAGGCAGATAGGGGAAGGAAGTCCAAATTTGAAGACTAATTTGTTTGGCAGCAAATATACTATTTGTTTTTCTCCTTAATGTTCTGGGTCTGACCTGTCAGTGGGCTGAGTCCTCGGACTGCTTGGTGAACACCAATAGCAAAAAATCTCCAGGAGAAACCTTTTCTTAGCCAGAGGAGTGAGCAAAGGACTTCCTGTGAACAAGAGTATGAGGAAATCCTGCCCCCACCCCCCTTTTCCTCCTTTTTCCCTCTGGCCCTGCCTGCAGGCCAGCCCTGGTCACACAGCCTCACTATCCTGCAGAGGCAGGGACGTGAGCGCCAGGATGCTGAGACAGAACCCGCTTTCCATCTAGAGACACTAGGAAAGGGGTCCCGGGGGCCTAGAGAGTGGTGGGGGAGGTGTCACTGTCATTTTCTTCTCTGGTTTCACTTGCCATTTTGCCTCAAGAGCTGTCCCAGATATGTGAAACTGCATGACAGTATGGATGATTGAATTTTCAAAGAAACCCTGAACGTCTAGACAACAGATTGGGAAAAGGCTACCCTGGGAGCTAGAGTGTCAGGGAATTCGTGGAGAGGAGAGAGCTGAAAAAGAGGACCCCGAACCCTTGTATAGACAGACCCAAGTCCCAAGCTCACCCCTAAGCTGCACATGCACAGATCACACTCACCCACAGGAGCACAGTAAAGGCTTTGAGAACTGAACTATGGCATAAACTGCCACTCAAGTCCAAGATTATCCCCTAAATAACCTGAATAACACAGGCTATTGAAAACCAATTTAACATTGAACTGTCTTCTGCAGAAAGCATGGCAGAATTTGTGTTCTGAACCTAACTAGGATTTTAACAGGACCCAGAGGCTCACAACATATTCTCAATACCTACATCCCGTAATCCAAAATTACCTGACATACAAAGATCCAGGGAAACTAACTCCCCAAGGAATAACCAACAGAGTGAACCATAAGGTGACCCCAGATGACAGATTTCTCAAATAATTCAAAGCAGCTTTTGTAGACCTGTTCCAAGAGGTAAAGGGGAACACTTTTGAAATGAATGGAAAAGTACAAGTTATCAGAAAAATAGAAACTCTAGAAAAGAATCAAATGGACATTAAGAACTGAAAGTACAGTCCCTAAAATTAAACATCTTTGTACAGGTTTACTAGCAAGAAGAGGAAAACAGAAGAGTCAGTGAAATTTTGATCAATATAAATAATTCAAATAATAGAAATCATCCAAAAGAGAAAAAATTGTTTAAATGAACTAAAACCTGAGGAACCTGTAGGGCAGTATTAGAGGGTTTAAAATCTGCAATGTGAGAATCCTGGAAGGAGAGGAGAAAGTTGGGTAAGAAAAAAATAAAGAAGGGCTGAAAACTCATATTTGGTAAAGACATAAACTTATGTATTCAAGGAATTCAGTGAACTTCAAGAAGTATCAATTCAAGGAAAGCTATATTCAGATACATTATAACCAAACTATTGGAAGATCAAAGATAAAGGAAAAAATCTGAAAGCAGTGAAGGGAGGAGAAAAAAATAGAATATGCACAAGGGACCAGTGATTCAAATGATGGTGGATTTATCATCAGACATCATAGAATGTACACCAAAAGTGAACCTGAATGTAAACTATGGACTTTAGTTAATGTATGAATCTTGGCTCAACAACTGTAACAAATGGAGCACGTGAAGATGTTAATAAGGGAAAAGGGTCTCTTTCGTTAAGCTACACACACTTTTTTGAATGTGTTTCTGCTACTGTGTACCAGGAAGACTGAGATCTTTGAGACTTTTTCTTCCTTTCCTCTTTCCCTCTTCCTTTCAACAGATATTAAGTGCCTAATATTTGTAAACTTTATACTAGGTTGCCCTTTGTTGTTGTGGCCATTTTGTATGATGAAGTGTATGATTAGCTTATCCATTAGGCATACACATAAGAGAAGACAGCCCTCCTCTGCCCGTTTGTGTCCAGCCATCCCTGAACACGGCTGGTCCTGGGTTGTTCGTTCGCCCCCAGCTCCCTGCGTGGATGCCCGTGGTCAGCTCTTGGCTATGTAGCCACTTCCCAGTCCTTTCTCCCTAGTCCTGTCTTTGGGCCATTTCACAATTGGACAAGAAAAAGAGAACTCAGATTCAGTGACTGAATTTGATATGTATTCATTACATCTATCTTCACATTTGGTGGAGTACTTCCACAATTATTTTTTTAAATTTTATTTTAATTATTTTTAAATTGATGAAAAGTGACATTCAGGAGGTTGAAGTTTCTGTGAAACAAAATACTTGTTTCACTAGAAGCAACCTGTGTATGAGGCTAAATGGTGAAGGAGAGAGAGTCAATGAAAAAATTGGTATTTATGGCAAGTATTCTTTGAGTAAATGTAAAGTTTGAGGAGAAAAGAAACATAACATAGAAACATATTTGCTTTAATATTAGGAGTTTCATCATTCCTACCCATCACCAACAACCTATTGGTGACCTAAGTAGATGTGTAATAAATTAGTAATTCTAGTGTTAGTAGAATAAAAGAATAAAAAGTTAAAACGTGTAGAGAGAGGATAGACTGATATTTAAAATTACCATTGATTCCCTAGAGTTAGTGCTTCTGTGTAAATAAGAAAGCTGGTTAAAAAGGATTTTGAAACTAATATTGGCCATGTTTACTACACTTAAGTAGTAAACCCAGTTTATGATCAGAGTTCCTTCAAAGAAACAGTTCTTAGATAAAAAAGAAAAACAGAAAAGCTTGTTTAATTTAGACTAAGAATTTGATTTTAAAGAACTTAGGTAATGTTACTTAGCATTTGTGCTTCCCCCTGCCCCCCATGTTTCTTGACTCCCAAAGCCCCTTGCATTAGTATCATCACCATGTTTTATAGATAGGTGAACTAGATCGGTTAAATGATTTTCCCAGGTTGCATAAAAAGTGGAAGTGGGAGAGCTGCAAACTGGATATTGCCTATTGCTAAAATCCAAATACTCTCGTCTCTCTAATACGCCAAATAGAACTGCTCAAGTAGTTGAAACTAATTCCCTTAGGAATATTAAAACTAAGAATTTAGGATTTTTAAGGTCCATGATTCTAGAAAAAAAGCTTTTTTTTAAGCTTCAGGATTTAGCTTTTGACAGTTCTGTGGCTGTGATGATTCTTAATTAAGAGGTAATAATTTCCCTTTGATTATCTCACTTCCTCTTTATTGCAAACCTGGTTCTTCCATGAACCTGCCTGGCAAACCCAAAGTGGTCTTCCCTGCCTATGAATCAGGAATACTTCTTGTTAATGTCTCACACCTATGTCATACTCCTGTTACTATGTGTATATATAATATACAGTTATGAATTGATTATATGTGGTGTGTCTCCAATATTACAGATTCCTTGTATTTTGTACATGTTTATGTGTAGGCATAGCAACTTACGGTAGTATGTGTTGAATATTTTCTGAATGAATGATTGATTATTACCGGGCATTTAAATCTTAGCTCTTTCTCTAGCATGTGATGGGGCATCTCAGTGAAGGCTCATCGGCAGAGTTTGAAGGAGTTGCCAGCCTTTGTTGCCGTGTCAGTTCTAAAAAAGCATGTGCCGCTTATTTCTTTGACCGGACACTCGTGACAGATACTCAGTTTTCCTGTAGAGAAGTTGTATTTTAGGTGAGCAAGATTGGAAGAGATGTCTGGGTTTGTTTGATGGCTGCTCTGGAGCCATGAACTGAAAACTAAGCTCAGTCCAGCTCATCTCTCCCCTCACTCTTACGTGCCACGAGATAAGGGTCTATGGCTCTCTGGACAGACCTCTTTACATGGAGACTCTTGTTCTAGGGACTCAGAGTTACTTTAATTAATATCTCATCTCAGATGTCTACATTTAGTTACATCCATTAGACAGCTCCATTTAATTTTGAGTGGGTGTGCCCACACACTTTCTTACGTGGTTTTTAATGTGAAAGTTTCCTAAAACCCTTTTTGAAAAGTGGGCCAAATACGAATACTTTTAGACAGTTGGCTACATAAGCGTGAACATTCAGATGACGGAGTCTCGCCACTTACTAGGTGTGTGACCTTGGGTGTTCGGTATCTCTGGCCAGTTGTAAATAGCCTAACAATACCTATGTTACAGTGCAGTTGTGAGAGTTTAAAACTGAAAGGATGCATGTAACACCTGGCTGACAGTAGGTGTTCAAGAAATTATTGTTCATCTCCTGATTCACCTTGTCACCATTGTGGTTAAATTTTCTAATACAGTGTCACAATCAAATATTCTTTTCCTCTTAAAATACTTTGGCTCTTTGGGTCACTTCAGGTTGCAGTGGAGAAGTTGGAAGGTGTCTGTGACATACACAGTTTTTATAGAATCCTAGTAGATAGTTACCAACCTTTTCTAAATGGTCAGGTTTTGAGGGGCAGGCAGCAAAGAGATCTGAATATGTTAATAGCCAGAAGGGGCTGTAATTGTATCACCTCAGTTATTTATTTTTCATGTGAATAATCCTGTTTTTGTAGTTTACAATGGACTAGAGTTACCTTCATTTCTCTTTGTCTCACTCAAATATTAGTGCTTTACTCATTCATTCTTTAGTAGCTAGATTTTAAGCTTTTCCAGATTATTAAAACTTTTGTTATTGTTGGTATAGACCATATATACTATTTACTGAGTGAATTATAAGTAAAAAATAGGGGATTGTTCTGTATAGTTTAATTACAGTTGACCCTTGAGCAGTGGAGGGTGGGGGTTAGGGGCACTCCACCCCATGCAGTAAAAAATTTTTATATAATATAAATTAAATAATTTTGACTCTCCAGAAAGTCAACTATTAATAGCCTACTGCTACCTGGAAGCCTTACCGATAACAAAAACAGTCAATTAACAAATATTTGGTATGTTATATATATATATATCATATACTATATTTGTACGATAATGTAAGCTAGAGAAAAGTTTGTGTTTTTTCAAATTGTTGCAAATCTCCAAAATATCCAAATGCATTTGTTGAAAAAAATCTGCATGTAAATAGACCTGTGCAGCTCAAATCCATATTGTTCAAGGGTCAATTGTATAATCATAGCACTGCTTAGTTTTTTGAAGTGTTTGTTTAATCAGTATTATTTGGTTTTAAGAATAATTTTTCTTTGAAAGAATTTTTATATTAAGGTTTAATTTGAAGTTTTGATTTAATTAACCAAAGTGCAGGTTTTTGAAGGATTTCTAGTAATAGAACTAATGATTCAGCCTTTTTCCTGTTGCTTCTCACCACTGATATTTTAGTATTTTATGGAAGCCTTCAATAGCATCCTTGATGGAATGAATAGTCTTGATGACATATTTTGCTCTATTTATTGTGATGGAAACTTAATATGCTGAGATATTGCAATGAGATATAACTGGCTTGTATGAAGTCCAATTTTGATAGTTTTAATAAGGCAGAAAGCCTGTGGGACCCTTGGAAGGAGAATCTCTTGATCATGAAAAGAAATTTCCTGTGCTGTGGGAGTCCATTAGTTTTTTTTTTGTCATCTTATCCTTTCCTTCCTTTCTTTCATCAATAAATGATCACTCCCATACGAGGTATTTTTATTTAGGTTGAAATACATCAGAATAACATTTATTATTTATTTTTGAAACTTATGTGTTAAAAATTGAAAACCACTTCATTGTGAGAAGCGGACCTGACATTTCAAAGTGTATTTATAATTGATATGGAGGACTGCTTTTCATACCAAGTCCCCCGGAGAAAAACGAACCCGTGTTTGACAGGTGTTGTGTAAGCTCTGATGTTTGGTTTTAACAAGAGGGAAAATATCGTTCCTGCAATCACAGTCATTAGTTTTCTGAGGTGAGCTGCATAAAAAGTTAAGTCTTTGACATTTTGGAGTCACCAACCTTAATTAGTCTGTCCTCTGTGACTTTCTTGTTTGAGTCATTGGTGCAGTTATAAAAAGTTCAGGCTTGGGCGTCCACTCGAACACGTGTGGCCATTGTTTCATTGCTATGGCGATTCAGCAATTAGTGTGAAGTTGCTGGCAAGCTCCTGGGCGCGGGTTTTGGGGCCCTGCCTTGGAAGTAGACGAGTGAGGCCCTTTCCACAGCTGCTGTGTGATTCTGAACGAGACAGTGACCGCTTGTCTTCCGTTTTCTTCTAATTTAGATGTAGACATGATGCTTCAGTGAATTCTTGGCTGACTATCTCCTTGTTCTCCTGTCTTATCAAAGGGAAAACAAATTTAGGTGTCAAGTAAACGTTGGGGCAAGTGGCTTGTGAAAGTTGCAGGAAGTAGTCCTAGAACGGAGTTTTCTGGCTTTTGGCTCTAAAATTGAAATGGCAAATGCTGAAGCAGTTATCTAAAAAACTTCACTAGGAGATTCTTCAGTTACCAAAACGTATAGATTTAGTCCATTGCTTGGGATAAATGAAAAAGTTCAGAGAGATTAATGAAAGCATAGCTATATAAAAGAACTTATAAAATAGATCCTGGAGAAGTGGTAGTTATGTTGGCTGAAATCACCACGGCTGTTATATAGAAAAAAGACAGTTTATTCATAGTTCTGTTGAGGACCAGGCCCAAGAGTGGCCATCAGTGTGGTCTGATAAACTGTCCTAAATCTCCTTCGGAGACTTAAGTAACTTCTCTGCAGCAGGGGATATGTGCAGAATGGTTACGTTTACCGACACATGAAGCCGTGTGGCATGGAGGCATGGAGTGATCTCAATTTCTGGTCAGGGTGCTACTCTATGCCATCAGTTAGGGAAGGCTTAAATGAAGATCTTTAGATTTTCTCAAAACAGTATCCTCTCAAGACACTTTCTTGTCTTCTAAAAACTTAACAGGTTACTTTGGGTGTATATTTCTCTTTTGGTATGCTTTCTCTTTAACTCAGCTTGAATTGATTTTTGTACCTAGTGAGGGGCAGGGGTTCAATTTCTTCCAGTAACTTGATGATACCCAGTTGTCTCCTCACGATTTATTTAACGGTCCATCTTTTCCTCTTGATTTTCAATACCTCCTCTGCTGTATGTACATTTGGTCTTGCCCACAATTTCTGCTCTTAGCTCCCCAAACTCTTGGAATTTCCAGCACTGAGAGTGAGAAAGTTGTCTTTTGTTGTGCTAATGTGGTGACTGTGGGAAAGCCTCTAAGGATGTAGGCTGCTTGGAACCAGCCATGTGATTGGGGCGTTGGAACCTTCAGTCCTGTCCGCTGTCCTCTGGGAGAGGAGCAGGGATGGAGGTTGAATCAGTAGCCAGTGGCCAATCAGTCATCCCTGTGTGATGAGGCCTCCATCACACCGCAGAAGGATGGAGTTCAGAGAGCTTCCAGGCCGTGACCATGTGGAGGTGCCAGGAAAGTGGCACTCTTGGAGCGGGCACGGCTGCTCTGCACCCCTTCCCCCTGACCTGGCCCTCTGCATCTCTTCTGTCTGGCTGTTCCTGAGTTATTATAGCCTTTTATAATCAGCTGGTGAACTAGTAGGTAAAATGTCTGAGTTCTGTGAGCCGTTCTAGCAATTAATTGAACCGAGGAGGAGGTGGTAGGACATGGTAGGAACCTCTAATTTTTGGCCAGTCAGTCAGGAGTACAGGTAACAACCTGGATTTGTGATTGCATCCTGAGTTGTAGGGGGTCATTAGAACTCCACTTAGTGCCAGGTGGTAAGAAGCACAGGTAACTGCCTGGGCACCTGAGGTGGGGCTGACTCTGCCTCTGGGTAGACAGCACAGTGAGTTGAACTGACACCCGGTACGGTATCTGGGAATCACTTTTTGATATAGGAAGCCCTCCTCGCCCCACTGGAATCGGGTCCAGAAACCCCCCCAAAAATACGCTTTTAGAATTTCCTTATTTAGGAATTTTGCCCATGTTCTTGAAAGAGATTTTTTTTCTGGTGGACTAGAAACCTAGGTCAGTAGTTACCCTCTCTCAGCACCAGGAAAATTCCACTTCACTGTCTTCTGGGTTCCTTTGTTCTGGCAGGAAGTCAGCTGTCACTTAGAAGAGAAATTATAACAGCAAGTGAGACAACTGGAGAGGGTCAAAATTTGGCTGTTACTTCTTCTTATTTTGTATTTTCAAAGGAACTAGTTATACAGGGGAATTTGCCTTCTCTCATTTCTGATTTCATCCCATAAATATGAAAATTGGAACATACCTGACAAGAGGATTTGAGGGAGCCTTTCAACTTAATAAGACAAATGCTTAAAAAAGCAAATTTCCAATATTTTGCATTTAAAACTACCCATCTAAGAGTTTCCATCAAGTTGAAATTAGTTCTTTGAAAGTGAATGTAAGTGGTCTTTATTATTTGCCATGTGTTCATATCCTTCTCCATCTCTCTCTCTGTCATCTGTCTTCCTGCCCTGTCTCCTCTTGAATAGGAAGGTGACTTCACATAAATAAAAGCTACTGAAACATACCATTGGCACACTTGGAGATTTTGCACGTTACCATTCAAAGAGGTCGACACAGTGGTCTAGGTAATTTTATGATTAAATCACTAAGGCAAAATGTGGGTACAGCAGTGCTAAAAGTCACTTTCCCTCATCATTTGTGGAAGAATTGGGAATCCCTACATCTTCTCTGGCTGTCAGTGTCTCACAGCTGCTGGAGCAGAAATAAAATTATGCAGCATCACTGCCAGCTAATTTGTGCCACCGCTAGGCTCTGCTGGTCGGGTCAGAGCTGCCACGAGGTGAACAAGTAGAGGAAGGACATGTTTATAAGCTGTGGAGAGTAAGATATGGGTTCATTTTAATCGCCTCTTTGTGAAGGTACCGTGTAGAGGGGTGGCACTGCCTTTCTGCAGTCACCGGCTTGTCCATTACGGGTCATACACTCTGAGTCTGTTTCGATGAGCGCCATGGTTACGGCATCTTGCTCATCATGTTCCCTAAGTGTAAAGGATCCAGATACTCCTTGGAGACCCTATAAAAAAACAACACTGCAGAATGTGGGTAAATGCTTTGCCATAAGTAGTTCCCACCACTTCAAAGAACCAGCTAAACAATATTTGAGTTATGCATACATTCCTGGTATATGAAACAAAATTTGAAGTTGGTTATGTCTATGAAAATTTATTTTGGCTCTATGCTAAAGAGAACCTGAAGATTTCCCTCTCCTTCACTCCATTTACTTTCATCATTAGTGAGATTTAGCTGTCTTAAAACCAGATGATACAGAACTAGAGCTCTTAAAAGCAGATTTTTAAAGCCTAGTGACTCTAACTCTTATAATTGCTCTTTAACAACCTTTTTGATTTTCTATTTCAAAAGTTTCTTGGATGATAAGTGCAAAAAGTGTACATATAAACAATTCCCTATTTTATAGTAATGAAGTAAGAGCACTCAAAGCCGACTTGGCTGAGTTCCTCGTCAAACATTTAAAAGTTTATTACAGATTGATTCCCAAGGATTATTAGTGGAAAGTCTGGGAAAGTAAATTGTGTGTCATTGTTTGTAGATCTTTAAAAAAATGTGCCTTTTTTCCTCTGCATTTGGTCAAGAAATTACTATGTATATTGATTTTTTAGTACAAGCGGCATAGGTATATTCATATGCCCAAGAAGGAAAGATAATATTAGAAGATTCAGGAAAGATAGTATCTGTTGGTGGGTGTTTTATATAATGTTTTGCCGCCTTTAAAACTCAGAGGTGAGGGTCATTCCATCTGTTTTTTGAAGACACAGGAAATCATTAATGAGATCTTTGGTAATGAAAGTCGACATTATCTTGCTCTATGAATGTTTGCCTCTTTTAAGATTAAAAAAAAAAAAGTAGAAATTTTTAATAGTTATGATGTTCTGACCTAATAAAATATTTTGCCGTTTGTTTATCAAGTGCTGGAACAGAAAAAGACCAGTTAATGCTTTGAAGTGGTTATCAGACAGGCCAAGAAATTCTATATAGTCCAAGAAGTATGTTACTTGAAACTGGGAAGAGAAGCCCTGAGAAGAACGATTCAGTGAACACCCAGGGTCTACTTACTCAGCTAGATTTCTCCAGTCCAAACTGAGGGGCAGTTCATACTAAAACTTCCATATCATTAAAGATTTTGTTAACTTGGAGTAGGTTTAGAGGTTGTTTAAAAATCGTAGATGGGTATTTTATCATCTGAGATTTTGACTACTTGAGAATGGCTGTCACATTCTCACACCTGAAGATGTTTGGCAAGATATAAAATACTTGGATCACAACATTTTCCCCTTAAATGCCTGTTGCTCAGTGGAATTTCATAGTGCCCTTTCTTTATTTACTTTGTGGGTAGGTGGGATTTTTTTCCTTTCTCCCCTATCCATTAAAAAATTGATCACTTTTTGTGAACTTTGCAAATCAGAAAACTTTCCAGGATGTGTCTCGATGTTACTACCTACCTACCTTTGGACCCACTTATTTATTCAGTTATAATTGTTTCTCTTCAATAATTTCTTCTATCATTTCACTTTCCTCTGCTTTCCATTCTTAGCATCTCCAATTGATGTTCCACACTGATTCAAATTTCACACAACTTGATTTCGGTTATTTACTGCCTCCAATATGGTATTTACTTTGTAATTATTTACATATTCTGCTACAGTTCTAGTGTTCTTGCAGTCCTCCCTTACCCTCCCCATTTCCCTGTTGAGTCTCATTCTGGGGTCTTTTATTTAAGTCCATTCCCTCCTCGTGGCTCTCTGTTTCTGCTTTTTAGGCAAGACCAGATCTTATACTAAAGAACAGATTAAAATTTTTGAGGGGGGTGGGTACTCATTTATTGTTTTGCTGCCTAAATATTTCTTTTAATGGGTCCTTCTTTTTACTCCTCAGCCCTTTGTATCTGTGCATGAATGTTTATACAACCAAATTCTCATCCTGCGTTTCTCTCCTCCTGCACACATTCCTTGTAATGTTGTCTGTGCCTATTTGGTTACAGTCTACATTCAGGTGAATCACAGCCTTTTAGCTCTTGTTTAGGCCCACATTGTTTTCTTTCCATAGAACATTTGCGTCTAGATGTCACAAAAGCCTAAATATGACAGAGTACCACTTAGGTTCCAGCTTGCTGAATTCACTGCCTTGAGGAAAACGTATTGATTTCTTATTAACCTTTGTGCATTCCATTTATCAGGCGTAAAAGCATACTGCTTCTGCTTTTGTAGCATTTTCTACAGCTATGTTTCCTTTAAAGTCTCTGAACTTTGTTTTAAGAAGTTTCTTACATATTTATTAATTTGTCATCTCTCCCCATCAAGAAATGGTTTTCCTTCTCTGTTCTTTTCTTGCCCTCTTCTGTCTGTATGTTCTAGGAACGTCTTCTCTTTATCTGAATACTGGACTATTACACTGTTATTTAAAACGATCTTATACTAAAAAGGTGCCAAAACTGTGTCCAGATGTTTGCATATGTCTATGTAAGGAAGTGTGTTTGGCTCTTGTACTTAGTTGTTATGTAGGCAGCTTTATGCCTTGTATCTTATACACAGTCAGCTTCTATATTTATTGTACCTGCCTAGCTCATATAAGACGTTTGAGACACCTTTTTGGAAAAGAATATTTAAAAAGAAGGAAAAGTTTGCAACATAATGAGTTAAAGCTATAGACTTATGGAAATGCTACTGTAAATTATAACCAAATTTTAATAGCAGTTACCATGGGTGGTTTAATTAGAGGTGATTTTTAAATTTACCTTGCTTCTTACCTGTAGTTTCCAAAATTCCTTTAATGAATAATGTATTTAGAGTTAAACCAGACCGTTAACACTAATTTAAGAGGATATTGTTTTGTGTATGCATCCTATAGTACTGATCAACAGCATTAAACCCAGGTATGTGCATGACACTTACTCAACTTATACAGAAGATAATGTGAGATATGACCCTTCCATTAAGGGACTTGTAGTCCTGCTTGGAGAAACAGTGTGATACAGACTTTACGGAGATGTTTACCATAAACATCTCGGTAAAGAACACGCGAAAAGAAACATGGGTAGATCAGTAGAATAGTCCCAGGTAATGCAGAGGAAGAGGTCATCTAGGCTGTGAGAGACCACTCTGACTGATGACGGCGTGTGTGATGCTTTTTAACACCGTGGAACATTAAGTCTGCTCTTTATCCCCATGAAGAGACTTTCTCCTAACCCGGCTCATCTGTTACAGGCATTTTGTGTTGTAGTATGTATGTCACGTGGGGGCTTATTGCTCACTGAAGCTGGTCAGCAGATTCTGTGAGCGTCTTAAGCCTTATTGTTAGAGAAAACAAAACAAAACTGATCTTGCTGGTGTTACCAACCTGGTAACTTGACATTTAGGGGAAGACGAACGGCCCGTCCTGGGCAGCCCGGCTGCAGCAGCTACGGTGAGGGGCACTTTGTTCACACAGGTTCTCTTTCTTTTTACTGAAGTGCTTTCTTTCAAGCTCATAGAGCAAGAATTTACCAGATGAAATTAGGACGTCGTCACCCTCCTTGCTGGAGAAGCACCACTGTTGGAAGGCAGCTGCCTGTGTTTCCCAGAAGGCAGTGAGGTGCTGCCCAGCTGCGCCCGAGGCTGCGGTGGTTCCCGGGTGTGTACCCATCACAACAGGGGTTCCTGATGTGGTTTGTTCATGAAATGATTAGGACTTCGGACTCAGGGCTTTCGGAGGGCTTCCCACACTTTCTGGAAGCCAGCTTCTGTGCCCAAGAGCATTTTGCGCTGTTTATGGCGAGAATCAGCCTGGTGGCTGGAGAGCCCTGACTCGGTCGCCCTGCGGGGTCTGAGGTGCCTTGCTCTGGTGAAACTCCCCAAGCCGAGTGTGGCATTGAATGTTCAGTGGTATGGACCTTTTTACTTCCTAAGAAATTGAACTTGTACCAGTATTCAGAAACAATGCCAACGCAGATTTTTGCAGTTGTGCAATAAGCTCTCAACAGGGACTTGTACCGCGACATTCCTTAGCTGTGTCCGTTTCAGTCCATCGGCTTAGTGTGACAAATAAGAACGTGTTCCTTCTTCATCAGGCGCTTCAGTGGATCAGTGCTTGGAATAGGGAAGAAATGAAAGCTTTTCCCAGGACTGCCCTAAACGTTACCATCAATTACATCCATGTATGAAGCACTTGATTCTCCGTTGGGGCTCTCGCACAGTATTACCGACTGCCCTTCCCTGCGACAGTGACCTTTGTCTAGAGACAGAATTCCATTTGTTTCCCCAAAGTGTGGAAAGGAGATTTTGGGGTAAGATAGCCTTAATTAATGCCCAAGGCTTTTCAAAAGTGAGCGCCGAGTTTAGAAATCCATAAATCATGGTTTGTGTGGGCTGTTTTATGGATGACAAGGTGCGTTAACAGTGCCTTTGTTCAGCATATGCGCATTGGACAGATGTGAGCATAGTGAACAGTCTGTTCTTCCTGATCATTGGCCATTTTTAATGGTTCTCCATTTTCATAAAGCAGTTTTATGGATTTAAACTTGTCCAGCTTGAAATTATGCAACTAATCACATTCAATTCTCATTTCACTTACTAATTTGAGCTCTTTAACATGACGCCTGGTGGCAGTAAGTCACAGAGCAGGCAGTCGGGGCAGGGGGAGATCAAGCCCTCCTGCCCCTAGAAGTTAATGTGTGCTAGCTGGGGTGATAGGGGCCAAAAAGAAAATCTGAGAAATTTCCAAAGGGTCACATTCTAAACAGAGACCTGCCCTTGCGTCCTTGAGCAGCATGTTCAAGGGAACTGGAATCTGTGAGACCTGTTTTGACATTAACTTGCTATGTGACTTTCTGAAAAACTCTCTAAGTCTGTCTCTAAGGCTGGGTTTTCTTACTATTTCTAAGGGGAAAAAATGAATGATATCTGTCCTGCCTATTATAGGATAACCTTACATGATAATACAAAATATAACACAAAGAGACTGGAAAATATGTTCTATGGAAAATATTACCCCATGCTGGTTGCTCTGTCTGACTTCTTCCTCTACAAGTCTCATAGATATTGTAATTGTTCAGGGCTCAGTCCGAGGCATTCCTCTCATTCTCCATTTCTGGGTGATCACCTCGGGTCCCATGGGTTCAGTTATGTGCAGACTCCCCACAGGACCGTCATCTGAGCTGTAGGTACTTGCGTGGCTCTGAAACCCGACGACGCCCAGTCTCACTCTGGACTTGCATTGAAAGAGATGGAGCCTAGCAACCAGAAGCAACTGAATAGGAATGCTACTCTTGTGTCTTAAAGATTATAATAATGCATAAGTTATAACTCAACAATATTTCTTAAAATCTTATCTGTACACCCACCTCATAAGCCTCAGTCAGTTCCTGTGTCACGGGCTCCCGTTTTTACTCTACGGATCCTGAGTTTCTCCCCACAAGCCAGATCTTTGGGCCATGTTTTCTTCTTTGGCCTTTTTTGTGAAGCATGATAACAGCTCAGGAACTAGGCTGAAAAAGACCCAATTGTCCCTTGGAGATGAGAGATGTCTCTTGTTGGTTATTTTGGTGAGACTCTTACTTGGGTAAGAGAATGAGGGAGGCTGGGAACATTCAGATGTAACTGATCTTTTCCCAGCACATCTGCAGTGTGGTCCCTTGCTCTCTACTGTATGTTTCCCAGAGCATCTCTGACTCATCGTGTCTAAAACTTAACCTTGTTTTCTTCCACCCAAGCTTGCTTCTCCTCCAGTGTCCCTTTGCTTTGTACAAAGTACCCATCATGCTCCTAGCTGCTTATTCTGGACATCTGAACATCATCCTTGAGTTCTTCTCTCCTCATCCTTCTTGTGCCATCCATAGTCTCTTTGGCCTGGGTACTCAGCACACAGTTCTAGAATCTTCCCTTTCACTCCACTGCTGCCGTTGCACTCCTTGCCCCCCTGCAATCAGTTTTCCAAACTCCAACCAGAATGTTCCTTTAAAAACATGAATCCGATGCACCTTTTCCTTCTTTACACTATTCAAAGGCTGCTGAGTCCCAGGATCCGGTGGTGGCCTCTGAGATCCTGTATAGTCTGGTTGATCTCTGCTGATGTCTGTAGAAATAGTCTCCCCTCCCTCAACAGGATGCATCTCTTCCTACCTCAAGGCCTCTGTCTAAGTTGGTCTGGTTGTCTGAAGTTTCTCTCACCCTCCCCACCACCTACTAGCTTACAAAGGCACCTCGGCTTAAATATAACCTCCTCATCTGGGGCCTCTCTGTCTCCCCAGGGTGGGCCAGTCCCTTTCCTATAGGCTCATATTCCCCCCTCTTCTCCTTTGGTGAGACCTATTATGCTTGAGATCTAGCTTGCTTGTTCAAACATGTTTTTCTCAGTAGACCCTGCACTCCATGAGGACAGAGGGCATGTCTGTCTCCTGCTGCACTGTGTCCCAGTGCTTAGCACTGCACCCACTCACATCCCATATCTGATGGACACTTACTGATTGATAGATTTTTGCTTTTGTGACTTGGGCTGTCTGCCCCTGGTCTTTACACATATTCTGCTTTACAACTTTCTGTTTACCTCTGAGAAAACCCCACGTCATATTGTCTTAAGCTCATGCTCTTCTCTGCAGAATCATCTGCCCAGTCTTTTCTAGCTAATCATTGTCGGCATCACAAGGAGGAACCCAGTGTGATCCTTACCATGGTATTTTAAAATTATTTGATCACATGTTTTTGTGAGGAGGGCTTGTGTGTGGCTTCCTTTATAGCAGGGCCCTATTTTGTTGACTTATATTCATCCTTATAATGCCAACACAGGTCAAACTGAATCAAAAAAGTCTGAACACCTCATAACTAGAGCTATAACAAGTTTTAGAAATAATTACTGACAGTCTTGACTACTTTCTGTATGCTGGGAACAATTATAAATGCTTCTACTCTATTAACTCACTGAATCATCTCAATTCCTGTGAAGGTGTTACTTTTATTCTTCACATTATATAAAGGAACTGGAGACCCACAAAGGTTTAGTAAGTTGTTTAGGGTTAGCCCACTGGTAAGTGACAAGACTGGAATTTAAACCCAGAGCCTACCTTCTCTGTGGTACTTTCAATATTGGGTCTGGAATCTTGCCATCTGGTTCAAATTCTGGTTCTGGTTCTCCTACTTATCATGTGACTTGGGGTAAGGTTTTTGTCTGTAAACTGCAGATAATTATATGTCCTTTATAGGACATTCTGAGGATTAAATAATCAGTCTCTGAATAGGTAATAGAATACAGGCAGTTGTAAGAGTATTAAGTTGATGTGAACTCTCATTCAATGACAGATCTTTTAGGGTTCTAAGTCTTAAGAGTCTGTCTTGTATAATTCTTCAGTCTTTCCCCTTTCCATTGCCTCTTACTTTCCAACGTTATGGTGTCTGTTTCTAATAATCAACCTTTCTGAGGGCCAGAGGACATCTCTGCATTTGCTATCAAGTGAAATCTGTGGGCTTCATGACAAGCATGTGCTGCTCGAAACCGCAGCCCTGATTTCCAAGTTCAAATCTGTGGCTGAACAGTGGAGTGAGGAGCTCTGGCTAAAGAGAGCAAGTGAATTCCTGCTACAGCCAGACCGAAGCAGCAGAAGAAATCCCATCAGTTAGTGCTGTCTGAGTTTGGAAAGTTTATTGAGATGTTCTAATTGTCAAATAACTAAGAAGAATATATAATTAATGTGTCAACGTTTGCAGCAAACGTTCCTTCTTTCCAAGTGAGTTGAGGCCCATTTAGGAGGGTCTGTGCTATTGTATCGAGTCAGATGGAAACTTGAGCTGTTCAGGTGTTGATTTAATTTTAAAGACTTCTCAAACTTTGTCTACTAACACATGCTTATTTTATGAAACTCATAAAAGCATGATTCTTTTCATCATCACCATTTATTTGACAGGCACTGCAAGTAGTGAATAACATGGGTAGAATTTAGAGTCTGTCATTCTGAGTCTTAAAAGTCTGACTTGGGTATGAACTTCATGACCTGGTCCCAGTTGTCCTATAACACAGTGAATATTCCAGAAGCAGATATCTATCACTTAAATAAATCTTGTCTGTCCATTTAGTTGCTTTTTTCAAAGGTAGAACAAAGCAAATATAACTTGAGCAATAATCTATTTAAAATAGGTGTAATTGGAGACAACTGTGGTATCCAGAGGGAGTTTAGTTCATCGCATAAATACCATGAAGTCCAAAGCACTTGATAGAGGGGGGCCTCTTGTGATGGAGGGAGATACAGGACCGCCCTGTGATTTATAGTGCCCGTAAGCAGACACAAACCCGTTACTGAGAAGCACGACTACTACAGTCACAGAGATGAGAGAAATGTCTCCTCCTGTGTGGAATGTAGGAAATGGCACCTTCTGCAGCCCTTGTACAGAAAAAACAGCCACCAGCTCAGCACCGCTGCCTGCAAGACAGGCTGCTTTTTGGCATCATAAGGATCAGTTCACGCCGAGCAGTTCTGTATGGCTCTGTTGTGCACCCACTGCCCTGCTGCCAGGGGACAGATGTGTGGTGACTGCAGATATAAAAAGATTACCTTTTCTTAGGCGGTCTGGCTTTGCTTACTGGTTTTCACTGAGCTTTTGGTGTGTATTGATTAGATAATAGTGTTAGGTTGAACAGACATACCTGGAAATGGGAAATGCCATGGGGATGTGAGCTCCAAAGGGCAATCAAGCCCAAGATTTTGTTTTAAGAAATAATTTTGGGTTGGTTCAAAGTTGTGTATGATAGAACTGTAGTTTTTTTAGTATGTGGTGAGCATCAGGGTCACTTGGAGGATTTTTAAGAGAGAGGCCCATTTCCCAACTCTCATTTTCCTATTTAGTAAGTCTGGGGTGGGTAAAGTTAGGCTATCCTTATAAAAAAATTTTTAAAAGCCATACAAGTGATAGAAAAAAAACATTTAAAGCAGATATAACCAAATATACCTTAGGCATAAAACCATCTCTTTTTTTGATTAAGATCATCTGTTTTTGAAGACTCTGAATTCTCAAAGCACTGTCCATTGTAAGCTCTTTCTGGAATATACACCTAGGCAATTAAATAAGGTGATTTAATATATGGATTTCTTATAAATAAGCCCATTCTTGGTTAGTAAACCAAAGTTTTGGTGTGTCTACTGGGACTGATGACTTTGAATAGTTAATATGTACTCTGGGATAATATTTTATTCTCACCATGGTCTCATTACATTTCCATATTGACTAAAAATATTTCAATAGTCACAGTTTATCTAGAGAGCATTCTCCTGTGTTTAGCCCTCAACTATTTTAAGGCATATTTACATGCATTCTGAAGTTATCTGAGATCTCTAGAAGTATTTGAATTGGTAGGTGTTGAAGTGGTAATATGAAAAATGATATTCAGAGATTGGTATCTCACATATGTATTATCTGCAAGGGTCACTAGTTATAGATGGAGTCTTTACATATGTGGTAAAGCTTTGTTTAAGGTAGGACACCAAGCGCATGTCTGTGTGTGTATGGCTTAGTCTAACAGTAATACAGAAATGTTGAGCAGATATCTTACGTTGAGTTCTCATGGTGTCTTTGCAGGCATTGCTTCTATGACGGTTCCAGTGTACATCGCCGAGGTCTCGCCACCCAACTTAAGAGGTCGATTAGTCACCATTAATACTCTCTTCATCACTGGAGGCCAGTTCTTTGCAAGCGTTGTTGACGGAGCCTTTAGTTATCTCCAAAAGGATGGATGGAGGTCTGTACATAGTGCTTACATTTCATTTGCAAATGAATCACTGATTTTAGAGGATGGGAAAAGAACTGTGAGAGGCAAAATATTACCTGGGGATTTTACATCATTGTAGCTAATTGGTAAATGGTTGATATTCAGCAAAATGGAAAGTGGACAAGAAGCTGATATTTATTTTAATGGTAGACAAGGAACTAGCCCCTAAGAGTTGATATTTACAGGGTTTTTTAGCATTTGGGTGACATTTCTTACACTGTGCGTAATCTTTTGCAATATTTATTAAAAAATGAATGCAGCAATAAATATGCATGGAGTTCTGGAATTGTTTCAGTGATTGACAAGCTGTTTATGAACTGCAGGTGTAACTAAGGTCCTTTTGATGTAGGCAGCTGCATTCTGATCCGAATGAAAGAAAACCTAGTCTTTAAAGGTATAGATTTAGCTATATAGAAAGGTGTCATATATATATAAATTTAAAATACACATATTCCTTGATCACTCTTTGGCTTATTTTGAGTCAAAAGAGATGAGAAAAATGTTTTAAAACTGCTTTAAAATATTTTTCATAGTGAATGTTAGAGAAACAAACTATTCTTACACTGAAGCTTAAAGATATTATAGGCTCTGGATTTTGCTATCACACTTTATAGTATTCAAAACAACAGGTCACACAATATTCTCTGACTTGTTTTCTTGCCACCTGTTTATTACAGCAAATGGTTACTGGGCATCCAGTCTGTACAGGTTGCTTTTTTCTCATACTTGTTTGCATGATGCTCACAGTGTTGAAATTAATCTGAGCCACTGAACAAAAAATGTTCAAGGGGATGTGAATGTAGGGAATTAAACTTCTATGGAAGCAGCACAGTAAATCCTGTGGCTTAGGATGAGCCATTAAAGACTTAGCCTGATGAAGTTTTATTAAAAGTCATGTGAGAAAAGTCATTAAAGCTGGTTAGGGGCCCACATTTGTCAGGCCCGTTAAAGGGAGGACACAACTCTTACAGCATCAGCTCCGTCTGCAGACGTTGCTAAGGCACTTTCTAACTTTGAAGGAATGAATCTCTGCCAAAGTGAAAAATTACTGGAAAATTGAAGAAACAGGAAACATCATCTCGCCTTAGCACTCTGTGCATGAACAGAAAGAGGGAGTGATAGCTGTTAGCAGCACGTCCTGATAGTTTGAGTTTTTCTTGGGAGCTCAGTGAAAGTGAGTGTCTCTTTCAACTCCAGGAGATCTAAATCCATTTGCATTTACTTAAAAATTTTTAGTTATGTAACTAATATAGGCATATGTAAATCTGCCTTTAAAGGAAAAGCTATAAAGTGCATAAGCCATGGTTTTGTGTTAAGTATAGCATTTTAGATAACCTTTATCAGTACTGGTTAGAGACAAAGATCAGTAGGGACAATGATTTGTGGATGTGGTGTCCCTGTGTAGGAAGGGAGGTCTTGGGACAGGTTTTAGGATACTTTTCAGAGGCAGGATGACATAGAGAAGCCTGGATTCAAATCTGTTTTCTGCTGCTCACCAGCCATGAACCTTGGATGAGTTACTTATCACCCCTAAGCTTCACTTTTATTATTATAAAAAGTGGAACCAAAATACTTTGTAAGATTTTGTGGGATCCGAGTTAATTATTATATGTTGACTATTCAGCTTAGTGTTGGCACATAGCAAATACTCAGTAAATGATGAATCGCATTATTATTTACTATTCTGATGAATGAATAAGAGATAAGTTGTAAGGAGAGATTGAAGGAAGACACGCTGTATGGCTTGTTTTCTTGTATTGGGGCTTTAGGGTGATAGGACAGAGGCTGAGAGAAAAATGTTACATCTTTTTATCTGCTATAGAAAGTAGAAACAGGAAAAGACTAGACACAAAAGTGATTTCTAAATAACCATGGGATCCTAGCTGAAGTTGGAGCCATGTATTTGTAGGAACAAGTAGAACACTTGTGAGAACTTTTCCCACACCCTGGAGGACCCAGGGGTGGAGAAATAAGAGGATGGGAAATTAACTTGGGCTGGTGTTCAGACCAATGCATTAACATGCCAGATCACTTGAAGCCACTTTCTGTTTGCACAATCACACATTTATCTGTGTCTGTATGCAAACATGTTTACATTTACAAGTGAATTTTCTGTGTTTATCTCTTCTATTATTTAACATCCTTGGGAGTATGTTTACTTCAACTGACTCCTGGGCTAATAAGAGTGTGGTTACAAGCAGATAAAGATTCAAGTGTTACCTCAGTTCCAACTTTAGAATTCTCAGCAGTTACAACTTACTCAAAATTATATAAATAGATAATTCATCATTTTTTTGTGGCAGTATATTTCAAAACTCCTACGAAAAGTGTGAGACTAAATGTTTCACGTAAAATTTCTTTCTCATACTCATATTTTCATATATCATAAAGTAAAAGTAAACCTTCCAAGACTTTGATTATTTTCACATTTATTTTTAATTTCCCTTTTTGACTTTTATTGCCTCTGAAATGCTACTTCAGGTTACTAAATATTTGATGTTATCTACATACCCAGGGCCGCTGATTTGCTAGTTCACATTATACTGATGAACAGTTTTAGACCTGTCAGTGAATAGCATTTGATCCTAACCAGTTTTGAGGCTGATGGGACTGGTATTAGTCCCTATTTGCAGGTTAAAACAAATGCTCAGTGAAGGAAAGTATTTGCCTGAAGCTATAAGGCTATTTCTTGGCAGAGATTAGAGCCAATTCTTCATACTCAATTTCTAACCACTTCATTATTCTGCTTCCAAAAGTTAATAGTCTAAAGTATAATTATCGATAATTTTTACAATAGCTATCAGATTGAGACATACAGAAGATGAAATTGATTAATGAGACAAAAAATTTCTTAGGTTTTTGGCGATGATGAAAGGCTACCTCACCTTTTGTGCCTGACATATCAAAGCTTCTGTTCTCTTATTGCTTGGGTATCATAGATATAAGTTGTTTTCTGGTGAACTACTGGAAGATTAGTTTTTCTAGAAAAAACAATTGCCAGTAGAAGATTGAATGCTAGCATTTCTCTAATGTTTGGTGGTATAATATATTCCATCTAGGAAAGATACCATCTGGTTTTGTGAGACAAGGGGAATAAGGATTTTGAGGATATAATCATTAAAGATTAGATTTTGAAAGGCAGCTTTATTGAGATACTCATTTTTCATTCAATTTACCCATTTAAAGTGTACAGTAACTTTGAGTATATTTACAGAGGTATACAGATATCACTGTAATCAAGTTTAGAACATTTCCATTACCCCAAAAAGGAACTTTGTACCCCTCGCTGTCACCCACCACCTCCCAGCTCCTCCCAGCTCTAGGTAACCATTAATTTACTTTTTGCCTCTATAATGTTGCCTACTCTGGGTATTTTCATGTACCAATATGTGGTCTTCTGTGACTGACTCCTGCCACTTAGCATGTTTTCAAGGCTCATGAGTATTGTAGCATGTATCAGTTCACACAGACCTCATTTTTATTTTGGTTTGTGATTCTGCATTTTTTACACATTGAAGGTCTAATGCAACCCTGTGTCCAGGAAGTCTTTTGAGGCCATTTATTGCAGTAGCACTTGCATAGTGTCTCTGTGTCATGTTCTGGTAATTCTCACAATATTTCAGACTTCTTCATTACTATTATATTTGTGATGGCGATCTGTGATCAGTGATTATGACTCTCTGAAAGCTCGGATAATGGTTAGCAATTTTTAGTAATAAAGTATTTTCCATTGAAGGTCTGTACATTGTTCTTTTAGACATAATGCCGTATCACCTTTAACAGACACAGTACAGTGTGAACGTAACTTTTATATATACTGGGAAACCAAAACACTCATTGACTCACTTTGTGGCCGAATCGGCTTCACTGCAGTGGTCTGTAACCAGTCCCACAGTATCTCTGGGGTAAGGCATCTACTCTATTTCTTTCCACTGGTGAATAATGTGGATATGCCACATTTTGTTTATCCACTCGTCAGTTGTTAAACATTTGAGTTTTCCACTTTTTGGCCACTGAAAGTAATACTGCTGTGGACATCGGCAGAGCTTTCAGAGTGGACATATGATTTCCGTTCCCTGGGTACATACCTGGATGTTGAACTGTGAGGTCACATAAGGTAACTATGTTTAGCCTTTTGACAAACTTCCAGACTGTTTCCAAAGCAGCTGCGCTATTTTGCATTGCCACTTAGTAGTGATGAGAATTCCATGCTTCCCACATCCCAGTAAACGCTGATTATTATTTGTCTTTTTGATTATATCCTCTTCGTGGGTATGAAGTGACATCTTGTTGTGCTTTTGAATCGCATCTCCCTGATGACAGATGATGTTGAGAAAGATTTTATTTTTACCTAATATGTGCTTATAAAGATGACCAAAGTATTTTGGTAGTTAATATTAATTATGTAAAGTTTTATCATTGCCCTTTCAGTGCTAATATTTTTTAAACTCGTTGAACATAGATTTACTCACTACACCTTAAGCAACAGCTTTCTTTGTTTTTTAAATTTAAGTTGCTTTTTTAAATTATTGAATTAAAGTCTGGCACATAGAAGGCTCTCAATAAATATAAAATAAAGTGAATTTAGTAGCCACCACAGTGATCTGCCTAAAATGTGTATCTGGGCATGCCACTGCTAAAATGCTTCAAAGCCTCCTCATTTCCTATAGGAAAAATATCAAGCTCTAAGATAGCTTCCATTATCCAAGCGTGCCTGCTTTTTTAGGTTTTTGTAACTCATTGTTGCCTCCCTCCCTCCTCCTTTGCACAACAACTGTGCCATCTATATATTATATAGCATTATTTACACACACACACACACACACACACCTCTCCTATCCACCAATCACATCTTTTTCATGTTTCTGTTTTTCCTGTCTGCTCACTTTAGCCATAATGTCCTTTTACCCGGTGCAAATTTACTGCTGTGCCCCCTTTAAATCTCTGCTGTGTACCATGGGAAGCTGTCCTTGTCCCTCTGTCCTTTCAGCAGACTTTGTACATAGCTTCCCTTTTATTTTGAACTTGCTGCTTATTTGTCTGTCTCCTCTAATTGACTCGAGCTCCTGAGCGTCATTGACTTTGTACTCATTTTTAGATCTAGTAAAAGGCCCAGAACATTGTAAATGCTCAATAAATGTTTAGTGTGCTGAGCTGAATTGATTGGGCTCTGGGAAGGGACTCTTAACTAAAATAAAAAGGTATTGATTGTAAACCCAAATGCCAATTCATTAATTTATGCTGAGGAATACATACACTTCACAGAGAGCTGAGAAACTAAATTATTAATCCTAAGTGTTTCTTAGCATGAAAGTTAGAGAAAGAAAATTAGTTTCTAAGCCCATGAAAATTTCTATTCCTCTAAATAACACACGTCTCTAGGTTCCAGAATATCTTTTGTCCTTTTCTCTTGGACAGCACTGGTTTTTAAGTGAGTGGTCCTCTATTTATAATTAAATCAACCATCACATGATTTCTGTGCATAAGGTTGGTATGTCTGTAGATGGGCTAAATTCTTTTCTTTCATGTTGTTCGCTTTATTCTCAGGTTTAATTTTTTAAATTGGCAGGTGTCTGAGCATGCTGGCTGTTCTCACGGTTTTTGTCATTTCCATGATGCTTTCATTTTTCTTCTTTTGGCTAAAGAAGTAAAATTTGAGACAATAAAGAGAAGCACAAAGTATCAGTGCTATAGTGGCAGCTCCCTGAGAGGATTTTCTGGAGTATCTTCAGGCTAATTCACAGACTCTGTGAAACTTGTGTTGAGCATTCAACTTGTGTTGAGCATTGTGGGTAGACAGAGGCAGAAATGGGGCAGTGCGGAGACTGGGTGAGGGCAGAACAGGACACTGAAGTGGTCATGTGCCTGGTGGATTGGAGCCAGATTCTAGAGGTCTGTGAATTCTAGGCTAGAGGTTTTCAACTTTTTTATCTGCAGGCAAAGGGAGGCTATTATTTTTTAAGCAGGGCATTCCATAACAGGAGTCAAGGATTAATATGGCGTGATGCCCAGAATTCACTGGGATTTTTGGCTCTTGGATTGATTCAAGGAACCTATTGATGCGACTGCCGCTGGGATGCAGTGTGGGCAGTGAGATGTCACTCTTGGGAACATCCGTTAGTATGGAAATCATTCAGTCGCTTAAAAAAATTTTGGCACTTGCTGTACTGTTGTGCTTGGTACTAGAGATAGAAAGATAAGGAACGTTTCTGTCCTCAAGCCCCTCCAAGCCTAAGGGAGAGACTTTTCATCAGCATGTTCATTAAATAATGGATTTCATGGGAGCTCTCGGAGGGTGAATAACTTAGCTTCACAACTTTGCCCGTAGATAAAAGATATTTGAGCTGACTCTTTCATGAATAAAACAGTCCTAGGAATTGTGAGGGAGAGGGAAGTTCCAGGTGAAATACATTTTTCAGAAGCCCTGTAGCGTGTAAGAGCCAGTCACGTTGGGCAGCAATGGACGTGTAGGGCAGGCGGGTAGAGGGCTGTGGTAGTTGTCAGTGGGCATGAATAAACTTTACATCCATTGCATTTGTTTAACAGTATATTGTGTTGGGTTTGCTTCTTGAAAGTCTCAGAAAATAAGTCTTAAAGTAATCAATATACTTTGGTATGAAAAAATTAATGAGTCTTCCTCTTTCATCCTAGTCTACAATTTAAAAAACCATGTCAATAAGATGCTTTTCGGAATCATATTGAAAAGTGGGTGATAATCTCCAAGCAAATTTATGCTGGGAAAGTGTTCTTATAATTTAGTGCTGATAGAGCGGTGGTGCTTGGCTCCCTACAAAATACAGAATATGAAGCAGTTTTTCTCTTAAAAATCTAACTGTGCAGCGACCATTTTAAGAAAGGTGGATTTAGTTAAAAATAAATACCTTAATGCTGCAGATATTTGTAGTTTTTTCATAGACAGAATTAAGACACAGGACTGTTCATCATAAAGACATCATAGTATACTGGGAGGAATAGGTTTACCACTTGCTTTCTCAGCAGGAGTTAATGTATCTAAGCTCTAATATCCTCATGTAGCTAATGCTTCACGGTCACAAGGTGTATTGTTAGGATCGCCTGACTTAATGGCTGTGAACATACATACAAACTCTTAAATACTACTAGGTATTGTTTGTGCTTATCTCCAGAAAATCTTTGGCTGACTCTCTATCTTGTATCTGAAGTTGACCATAAAAATTGCCCTTCCATTCAATTATCTGAATTTTCCAAGTAAAAAGTACTCATGGCTTGCTAGTGAGAGCGGTTTATATAAGACTGGTCTCCCTTGTGGAGAACCGTATAAACCATGGACAGAATATAAAACACTGCCTAGGACACCAGTGAGCCCCAGATCCAAGTGTAGGCTGAAACGGAAGGGAGTTGGTGCTTCAGGGTTCCATAAAGGAATGGCTTATGGTGAGAACTACATTCATGGCTTTTCCTCTTTTCCCCTCAAACCACAATGCTGGGCAGCTAAAATTTAAGCTGAAAAGTAGTTTTGTTGGCTTACTGTGTCGGTGGCTAGAGTTTGGGGTGGCCAGAGCAGCTGGAATTCAAGGGGGGAAAATCCAGGAGAAGAATATTATAGAGAGAAGGAAGCCCACAAATCTTAATAGTATTTGTCATAAATTTTTTACTGACCCCTGAACTATGAATATACAGGAGAGATTCCATGAAGCATGCAGAACGCAAGATGGTAATTTCCAGCCCATAGGAGGACTGACATCTCTGGAGTTTGAAACTGGCTAAGTGAGAGGGACTAAGAGCTCAGGCTTTCCACTGAATCCCCAGAAGGCTCAGTCCTTAGGAATGAAGATTTGTTGCATGGCGTTATCTTGGTGGTATCAGTTATCAGTGTTGATATTCTACATGGTCCTTGATGGTGGAGGAAAATTAACTCACCAGCCTCAGGCCTCCACTGGGCAGTGATTTATTATTTTAATTTCTTATCAGTTCATTTGTTATGAGTTGTGAGTCATTAACCAAAACTGAAAAATACATTATCAACTGAGTTTTACGATAGCAAGTGGCTACATTCAGGGTTATCTGTTTGCATGTAAAACTTTTTCATTAAATAGTATCATATTACATAAATCATTGTTTGGTGATTATCATGTAAACATCCTATAATTGATATATGTTAACCATTTCTTTCATGAATCAAATAATAGAGGCCTTTTAGTAAATGGATCACTTGTGATTATTATGTAAATATATGAGAAGTATACAAAAAACTCAGTGTGCATAGGAACTTTGGGCAGTGATGTTGGGTAGTTCCGGCTGGAGGCCTGAAGGACAATATTCTTAGATGTGGTTTGACGGGTTTGCATTATACCTTTTTTTTTCCCACTTTCATTTTTTAAAAAATTTTGTTATCATTAACATACAATCACATGAGGAACATTGCGGTTACTAGATTCCCCCATTATCAAGTCCCCAGCACATACCCCATTATAGTCACTGTCCACCAGCTTAGTAAGATGTTATAGAATCACTACTTGTCTTCTCTTTGCTATACTGCCTTCCTCATGCCCCTTACTGTATCTTTAAGCAAAAAATGTTTCACTAGCTTAAACAGAATATAACAGTAAGGATCGTTGGAAAGTTCCAGGTTTCTTTTGGGGTGGAGACAGGTGGGGGGGTTCAGATTTACATAACCCTACACTCAATGTTTAAGTTTATTCGGTATTCTCAATGATTGGCTTAGGGTTTGGCATTTGGCATGCATTCAGGAGATGTTTGCTGGGCAAACAGTTGAGTAATAACTCAGAGAGATCACAAGGAATCCAGCTTTAGCTTTCCAGGCAAACAGAGTAAATCTTTGGGAACATTTTCAGAGAACTTACGGATTCTAACAGCCCCTTTTATTTTCAGTGAATTGCTTCAGGAAAGACAAAGGTTTTGAGTTTGTTTTGTAGTTCTGTGTGAAAGGATCCCAGTTTGGAACTGTGGCGTTTTAAAGAGCGAGGCGCAGCATCTTCATACGCACGGTCGTCCTCTGACTTACTTGAGTTGTTGAGAATGGGCTGACACGGACATGATCTGTAAACCGATAGCAAACGGGCACATGCAGAAATGCCAGCCAGCAGACGGGATGGGACTAAAACTCGGGCATCATGAGCTCAGTTTTGCCACTTGGTATTTTTCAATTTATTATAAGAGTATTGGACATTAGAGATTACTGCTAAAAATTCTCATTGTGCTCAAAGTTTTAGAGATTGTCACTGAGTTAATCTTAGTGTTTTGTAAAATATCAGGATTCTCTGTGGCTAGAAAAATAAAAGGTGGAGATTTGGTTTGAAAATGTAAACTGTAGACAACATGCAGTTGAGAGACAGGGAGGGCAGCAAGTGTTGGACTGTAGATACCCTCATGCCCTCTGGGCCTGTTAGGACGGTAACTGGGCTCAGTGTAAAATGCATCTCCCCTTAGTAGAATTCAGCACTTCAAGAGCTATAAAACTGTTGCATACAATTTAAGTAAAACACATGGTAATACAGTTCCCCCAGCTATGGTAGTTTTGTTACAGCTTGACTTACAATTAAAACCATAAATCATGAAGCACTTCCACTGTACGGCATGGCAATCTTTTCACATCCTTTGGGGATTTAAAGAAGAAAAAGAACAGAGGGGAGAAGAGAAACGGAATGTGGGTGCAGGATACGGTTCCTCACTCCCGCATATTCCTTTTGGGAGAGGGGAGGCGTGGGGGGCCTTTGGGAGACAGACTGGAGAACAAAGCACAGAGGAAAGCAACGCAAGACTCACCATGTCCTTCATGTGAAATATTTTAACAGGGTCACATCTCAGGTCAATTTTTTTGCTCCCAAACATCTTATAAACTATTGACTGTTTTGTTACCTGTATTTTTCTTGTTTAGTTTACTTGCGTATATTAGAGAAAAATGAAATAGTCAGTTTGGTACTGTGTTCAGAGTAAGCAGTACAAGTCGACCCTTACAAAAGAGATGTTTTCTTTTAATTAATAATCAATGACTTTCATAGTAACCCTCTGGTGTCATGAGAATAAGGAGCTGTTCCACTTGCCACCAGCAGGTCTGTGTCTAGTTTGCCGTCCCCCATCCCAGCGGGTGCTTCTGTGTGGCTGGGCTTATAGGATTGGGGTGGGGCCCGCTCCCAGCTAGCCTCTTTGCCCTGTTATTCTGAAGGGTTTACTGCATTGAGCAGAGGTGAATGAGCCATAAAACTCCAGAAGGGATCCTCCAAAGTCTTTAAACATGAGGCTAAGGTAAAATAATGTTCCGTTTTATGATTTCTGAAGAAGTACCTTAGCTAATCATTAAATGTCCATTATAGCTTGACATACAATGAACATTTATTGTAGGAGCCAGACGACCTAGATTTTCATCCAACTGCCAGTGCATTCTAGTTCTGTATCTTCTTTGTATCTCGTTTGTCTTTAAGACGAGGGTAATAATGGCACCCGCCTCTCAGGTTGTGAAGATAAGTGGGTCAAGGTGTCTTAAGCCCTTTGGACAGGGCTTGGTGCACAGTGACTAGTGCTGGGGATCAGCCTTCCCATCGCTGTGACTGCTGTTAAATGATTACATCTCCAAGCTGCATTTGTACTGCTAGATTTTCACATATCTGGAGCACAATCACCCTTGTGGAACTACTAGGGTATAAGTAACACGTTTATCATATTGGTAGACCATGTCATCAGTTCTGAGAAGGGGCAGTTACCAGTGTAAAATTCTGTGTCTTAAGTGGCCATCATATTAAAGGATGTTGCCTTTCGTCTCATAGGTGAGAGCCACGTGCTTCCTTTAAAACCAGAATGCTGGCGAAGGTCCAGGGAAGCCCCTGTCTAGTGCTGCCCGGGGCCCCTGGCCGGCCGATGGCAGCAGGCGCTCGGCCCGGGGGCGGGAGGGGGGCTGGTGCCCACCGGTGCAGGGGTTCCCCTCCCGGGGCGGCCTGTTGGTGCTGGGAAGAGGGCGTGAGCTGAGCTGAAACACCCGGGCTTGTCCCCCTTGCGGACCTATCCCACCCCCCCGAGTTTGACAGCAGCGCTCACCACTTGGGAATCCCCCCTTATTTGAGGCCCCCCTTAGCTTTCTGGTGGGCGGGTGCTGGTCCTGACAGCTGGTCAAAAAACTCACCTGGGAACTTGCATTCAGAGTCAGGGGCAGCTCTCCGTGAGGGCCCCGACACTCTGGGCCTCCGCCGGCTGCACTTCTGCCTCCGTGGGACGACCGGCCTCTGCCCACTGGTGTGGACCCTGGGTGCCTGTCGTTCGCTCTCCCCGCCGGGGTTTCCCAAGCGCTTAGATCAGTGGTTCGCAGTGTAAGTTAGCGCCACTGCGGGAGCTTCTAATGACACAGGAGTCCCTGGGCCCGGGGCCCAGGCCAGCTAGTCCAAATCCCCGGGTGGGAGGACTGGACCCTGGTGTGTTTTAAAAGCTACCTCCTGGGTGATGGCCGCGCAGCCGCCAAGGGCCTCGTGGGACCTCCCTTAGCGGCGGGGCTGCCGTGTGTCGGGCCGAGGGCCCTGGCCTGCCAGTCCTCTGGGTTCTGGTTTCCTTGGGTCTACGGGGCCGACGGTGAGTCCCTCATGCTTCCTTAACTGACCCCAAAGAGTTCCTCTGTTGACACTCATGACGAAGCCTGCATCCGTACCACAGCAGAGCAACCCCGTGTTTATTTTTCCTGTGTTCAGGTCTGCGCATCATTGGAGGAACGGTTTTTCCTCAAGGAGGAAATTGGTTAGTCTGCCTACTGACCGCTGCGGCGGATGGGAGGCCCAGGACAGGCGGGTGGCATTGAACTGATTGGCAGGGGAGGTAAAAGCACGTCGCGCTGGGCATCCTCTCCGTTCTAGGTACCAACTGAATGGTCTCATTTGAGCCTCCCGGCAGGACTATAAAACAGACATTGTCGCCCGTGCATTAAAACGTCAGGGAACCTGACCAGGGCTCTGTGGTCAGTGTGCCCAGAGCCGGGGGGCGGCCCAGCTCTGTTCCCGGCTCTCCCCGTCGGAGGCCACAGCTACTCCTGATCTTGTGTATTTGGTCTCTGCAGAGCCGTGGAAGTGTATTCCTATCAAAATATTTTTATCATGAAAGGTAATTAAAATAAAACAGGCTCCTTTGTTTTACTTTTAGAAGAGAAACGTTGGGATGTAAATGGATAAAACTAGTTTTATGCTGACTAGTCTTTAGAATCGGGCTTTAATGTCCTCCCCCACCCTCGTCTTAGGGCTTTGAATTGTGAATTTCAGACCTAGGTTCTTGGGACTTACAGAGCTCAAAAGGCTGCAGAGCTAAAGTGTTCTGTCTTCTATAGCTCTAGAAACATAGGCTAAATTATATAATAAGTCGTGGGGATGCAAAGTACCATCGGAAATGTAGTCAATAATATATTATCTTTGTATGGTGAGAGTGGGTAGCTACACTTAATCGTGGTAAGCATTTCATACTGTATGTAGTTGTCCAATTGCTATGTTTACACTTGAAACCAACATAATATTGTATATCAACTATACTTCAATGAAAAAGAAAAGGCTAATGTGTATATTTGCATTTTTCCTTGTCTTTTCCCTTTTCTTTCCTTTCCCCCTTTTTCTTTCTTTTAGTTTTTAAGTATATTGTGTACTGGAAATAAATAGTAGTGAAGGGCAAAGTATGTGAGCACCCTTCGGGCTGAAGATGATTCCGTTTCCACATTCATTTCAAATACTTGGAAGTATTCCCTGTAGCCCTTCCGTCTTAACTCACCACGAAGGGGGTCTGGAGAGCAGAAGGGAAGTCCATGAAGGGCGCAGAGAAACAAGACACAAAGGCTTGCACCTTCCTTAGGGCTTCTCTGATTAATTCCCTAATCCAGTACCTTTGATGTCTGCTTTTTTATCACTTTCTTTTAAATAACTGGCAGTATAGCTGTGCATAACCTTTTCTTTGAGACAACACAACCAAACAGAAATTTGATTCACTTACAACAATGAAACATACATTTAAGTAACAGATTTGGTTATGCAGGGAAAGAGGCCAGAAATATGGGTGAGCTGGACTCTCATCTGAAGATCCCTCAGAAATCTGTACCTGAGTCATCTTCTGCAGAAGAGAAGGTCTGGTTATGTCTAGAATAACAAATGGTTTCACTGGAAGGAATTACTGTGCATGTGTGTTGCAGAGCTAAGTGGTCCAGGAGAGTTGCTGCATAAAATAGTGCTGCATGAGTGGGGAGTAAAGCTATTTTCTGTTCAGTTAATACAGAAAATTTAGATATATAGCTCTTTTGTATCACTTCATAAAGTATTTCCTAAGTGCCTACTGTGTGCAGGATCCTTTTTTAGGTGCTGTGTTGAATGCAAAATTAAACATGCAATCAAGTGAGGGAGGGAAATAGTTTATTATAGTACAAGGTACATTGACATAAATCAAGGTTAAAACAGTGTGTTCTGTAGGTGAGCAGAGGAAGCAGCGATTCAGTATTGGTGTAGTTTTCACAGACCATGGATTAAAGTATAAAACAGTTCTAATACAATTTCTTTTCATATTCTAGGCTAAGTGATTCATTTAGTCAAGTCATTCATAAACAGGTTACTTTCTAAGTCTTAGTTAATGTTTCTGTTTCCACTGGTAGCTGGCTGTAGCTGCTGTTTGGAGTGGGAACTATTTTCAACACCCATGCAGCAATTACACTTTTTTCTGCTGTTCTTGGAATTAAAATGAAATTGCTTGAAAAATAATGGTCTTATTTCAGAAGATCTACATCTGGAGCCCTCAAAGATGCTGTAATTTGGGTTTAACATTGCTTAAAAGTTAAACAGCTTTGAAAAGTATATTGAGTCAGGTGACTTCTCATTGATTTACAAATAGCAGAAAAAATGGATGTTAGGAAATTGAAGTGGGCCTTCTGAGCTGTACCATCGTGAACCTACCATGGAGCATACCCAGGGGACTTAGAGCAACAGAAAACATCCAGGTGTCCTAGATTCATAGAAGTTTCCAGTTGAAAGAGACCTTGAAGTTGATCTAATCTCACCCCTCAGTTTCAAAAGACTGAGGCATAAAGACCTAAAGAGATTGCTTTGTGTCCAGAATCATCTGGAGAGATCTTTCATGTTGATGTACTCGTATCACTCTTTGTCATTTCTCTGATGGATTTAAAACGATACTCTTATTTGCTCTCTAGAATTTTGCCAGACAGTAGAAATACATATTTAAAGATGGTGACAAATAACATGAACAGCTTTTTCAAATTTTTATCATTTCAATAGTGATAATTTGCTTGCAAGTCCACCATACTCCTGCTGTGACCTCCTCCTTCCCAGGGAGTGAGGGGGAGCGTGATGGCTGATGGCACAATGAGACCATTCGCACGGCAGAAATAACTGCGAAGAAACACATTTGGGCGTTTATCTTAATGAAAAGTGTATCTTTTCAACAGATGCCAGAGTTTTGTCTTAGCCCCATTTTTTGTTGTAAAATACAGAATCTTTTTTTTCATAGTTACATGTACTAGTTTAGACAGAGATGGTGACTGTAGTGTTTCACATGACGTGTTTGGATCAGAAGGCCTGTACTTAATTATTGAACTTTTGCACATTGTTTTTCATTGTAATTTGTGTGAGAGTCAAAGGAGAATCAGGTTTTTCTCTCATTTCTTGAGTTCTCAATACAGTATAAAAATGTCCTATTTTCTGGACACACACACACATGAAAATCATTCTAATTTAGCATTAGCTATTACTCCCAATGTGGTGAGCACAGACTATTCCTACTCAGGGCGGACAAGGCCAGATTTCACCCTAATGTATGGTTCCTTTTGCAGGTACATGTTGGGACTTGCAGCGATTCCAGCAGTTGTACAGTTCTTTGGCTTTCTCTTTCTACCCGAAAGCCCTCGGTGGCTTATTCAGAAAGGACAGACTCAGAAGGCCCGGAGAATCTTATCGCAGATGCGTGGGAACCAGACCATTGATGAGGAATATGACAGCATCAGAAACAACATTGAAGAAGAGGAAAAAGAGGTGGGCTCAGGTATGTGGGTTTCATACTTAACATGAATTTTAAAAACACATACTGGTTTTATATAGAAATTAATATTCTTTTATGAGTATTTAATATATCTCAATGATAAGAGTGGTTTGTGTTGACCCAAACCAAAAGAAAATACATTTTATTTGTGAAAGTAATGTGATAATGTTGTAAAAAGATGAAGAAAACACCCATAGTGTTTTGTGGCATAGTGCCACTGTCCTCACATAATTACTGTTTTTTATTCTTGCATAGTTTCTTTTTTTTCTTTCTAAACTGGATATATCTGTCATCATTTTGTATGTGGATAATGTTCAGTGTAGGTATATTTTATATGTAAGTATATCATATGTAAAGATACATATGCAGTACTACTCTCCATATTAACTAAGAAGTGATAGTGTGAACTATTGTCTAAACAGATCACTTTAGTAAAATTATATACATTTGTTTACATGTGTTGTGTTAATTTTCATACTGATTTTTATAAAGAATCAGGATACCTTCCTGTACTAGTTTTGGAATCATTTTGTTTCCATTTTTATTAACATGTTTAGTTAATAGTCTGGTTAAAATTTCACCATGTCAGAAAACCCAAAATAGGAAATGTGTGTTGATGAATTTATTTTCAGAGAAGAAATCTTATAGAAGAAATCAGTTTACAGAATTGCCAGGAAGGATTTATAATCTCAACAGCCTGATTTGTAAACAGCTTGGAGGATGCAAATGATGGGAGAAGGCTTACCTTTTACAAAACATTTTTTCAACAGTGAACAGTTAGCCAGCAGGATTCACATTTCCCCAAGTTGTCTCGCTCTCTCTTAAACTCACCTTTGCCTCTGCATTGCTTGATAGGCCCAATGGAGATGCTGGCTTAAGTTACTGAAATCATTTTCCATACCTGAGAAAAAGCCAAACATACACATCCATTTGCGGATTTATGCCATATGCATGTCTTCTAGGTATGTCCGCTCACCTTCTCCTACCATTCTTGGTGGAGTCGAAGTTTGTGCTTTCCTGATATACTAGAATAAATAATCTGCAGAAGCTGATCACTATGTTAGCCACACGTGGCTTGCCTGACCTTTACATATATGCAATACATTAGTGTGATGTTACCACCTTCTTGCTCAGACCAAAGGCCCAGCTGATTGTGAGCCCAATCTAGGTGAAGGTCACTGGGAACCGTTTCTGAGCACATAGCGGTGCCTGGCATTGCCTGCATTGCCCGAGTAGCACAGTAGTGTATGTATTAAAAATAATTTTGCTTTAACAAAATAATTCACTTTTACTGAGCTCAACATTGTGTTTTAAAATACTGTTTTTCAATGTCTATTTGAATTTCAAATAATTTTTCATTTCTGTCTAAATTTCAACAGTAGCTTGAGTGAAATATAAGGTTGTTTTTGTAGTAATCAGTACACTTGAGCCCCATGCACTAATAATGTGAGTGGAAAAACTTTTCAGGGTATTAGGTTATATTGAATACTGTTTAGAACTTAAATTTTTATTACATAAGGGATAAGACAACAACTTAACAGAAGGCCTTCTTGTTTAAGAGTAAGGATGCCACTGATTTTATTGCAAAGCATTGACGTATAGCTTCATTCTGACTACTTAGAATTTTGTCTGACTTGTCTAGCCATTCAGTTGTTGATGATCCAGTATTGTTTTAGCTTCATGATTGTTGGAATGTATAACCAAAAGGTTTTTTCTTTGTTTCTTGTTTTTATTTTCAAAGATCCCTGAGGTACATAGGATTGTAATTCTCTGCATCTGCTTAGTTTTTGCCAGAAGTCTTTGGGAGTTCGATAGGGCATGTTTTCTCAGATGTAGATTAAATACTGAGCTATTTACCTATTTCTTACTGTTGTGTTGTATACATTTTTGGCACAGGTTTTAAAAACTACTGTGTCATCCGCTGACCTTAATAACATTTGTGTTATGCTTGGGTAAATGTTCTAAACATTGTAACTAATGGAATGAATAATTTACTCACTTCTAGATTTATATTATTTGAGTATTGTCTTGCCTAATTTTAAAACGAATCTCACATTCCTTCTTGAAAACACAGAATTAAGAGCATTACAGCATGAATGCACAAGATAGATTTGCCAGCATTAAATGGCACCAGAAATTTGGGGCCTCATTTTTATGATTGTGGAATTTGAGCATAGAAAACCTGCACAAGTACGTATTTTATTTCAGCACTGTCTTGGCCAGAAGGCGCTGCCAGTTTATCTAGACAGCAGGGCCAGCGCTCGCACTTGGGTTAAAGCAACACCGTCCTGGCCCTCAGTCACTTTACGTTCATAAGTGGTAGGCTCGGTGGACAGATAGACATGAAGAAGCAGTTGATTTCAAAATAATTAAAGCATCCTGGCCCAGAGAAGACAAGTCAGCCGTTGTGGTGGGCTAGAGGGTGGCCCGGATTCTCCCATCCACGGATCCTGACAAGGGGAATCTTGAGCCATGACCTCAAGCCTGTGGCGCAGTGACGGGAAGAAACTTGCCCTCGCCGCCACAAGATGCTGAGATAGTCCAGGGCGTCAGAAGGAAGTTAAGACCCCATTTCTGTTAGGAAGAAGTGTCTTATCATCGCATATTGTGTCTTGGTTACCGGCCACCTGTGAGCTTGCCAGGTAGGTCTGATTGCAGACCAGTCACCAGGCCTCCTCCAGGAGTTCCCAGTGGATGTGAAGTCGAGGCTCTTAAACTACTTAAGTGACTCATCTCTTTTCATAGGATTTTTTTTTTCTTGGTCATTTGAGATTAAATTTCATCTGTTTGAGGAAAATAGAGCTACCGAAGTATGTTGCTACCAAAGTAATTTATTTTTTGGATGTGTGAGACGTCAGTGCCTGTGGGATTTACTTCTGGTTTCCAGTCACACTCTGTGACCTTATGGGGTGAATGGGGGGCCGCTCTGGCCGTGTCCGCCACAGAGGGGCGCCTCGCAGGGCCTGCCGTCGGCCATGATCAGATTGTAATGGGATTGTATCTCTTCTGTCCATGGCATAAAGGTCAACCCCCTTAACAGCATGTGGTTTCTCCACTGTAGTGGAGGAGAAAAAGCAGTTTATGGGCAAAAAGAACAAACAATTGGTCTTCACCTGTGTTCAACATGGTTAATATATCCTGTAGGACGGATAAGTGAGGCTAGAAGAAGCAACAGCTTAATTTGCAAAGCTCCCTGGACTGGAAGACGGGGAAATGAGAGACTAGTCCTGGCCCCAGCCCTGAATTACAGCCCTCACTTATAAGAGGGTTTGGGGGGAGTTGCTTTGCCTCAATTTCTTTTTAGGTTTGTAAGAAAAGAGAGCCAGATTATAACAGCTCCACAGGCTGATTTCTTAAGAGTTGTAAAAGTCTGAGAAATACCCTTAAATTTTTTTCAAAATGCTGTAGAACAGGTTTTCATTCAAAAATATTTATTGAGTGACACTCGGTAGAGATGAGGATATAGCAATAAATAAGACAGACATAGTTCTGACCTGTTCTTTTTGGGAAGAGGCACACAAATGATATATAAAAGAGTAAATCACTACCAGATAGCTACAAATTGTGTTAATGGCTTTGAAGGAAACAAACAGGATAACACTGTGTTTATAGAGGGACCGAAGAGGGGCTGCTTTAGGTGGGATGGTTAGGAAGGGCTTCTGTCAATACTGAGAAAGAATCAGAAATATAGGGACCCGAAGGGTAGACTGTTACAGGAAGAGGAAACAGCAAGTGCAAAATGATATGTATCATTAAGTGGATCAGATTCATTTTCTTGGAGGTTTTGATAATAACTGTAAAGTATACGTGTACCAGGTTTTAAAGACATTGCAGTAAGAACTAATTACGTAATCACATCCATCTTTATTGCAGCTTGTCAAGCCTAAGCTTTGAATTAGTAGGGACACAATTACTTTCACAATTAAAAGCAATTTGAATATAGAAGAATAAGCATATCGTTTTTATCATTTTGTTGCTTACCCCCTGTGGGTTGTCTTCCTAGTTTATTTCATGTTGCATACATGTATGATAGTCATGACTTGTATGGACAGCCGAGGTAGAAACCTGAGAGACACATAGGTAATTGCTCAAGGCAATGATGTGCAAACTTTCCCTAACCTTCAAAGGTGGAGCGAGAGAGGCAGGCCTTTTGGGGCCTGGTTTACCATAGCAAAAGGTAGTTGTAGTAAGCTCAACACTTTTTTGAATTTTTATGCTCTGTTCTAGAAATTAACAAAGGTTTGCATTTTGTTTCATAGTATAACTTTACTTGACTCTAAGCTTGTCTTGTCCTAAATATCCGCCATGTTTACTCACTGATTTTACATGTTCTGACACTCTTGTCACCTACATCCCCTGGGCAGTGCATCCCTCAGTTTGACAGACATGAATTTAAGGATTGGGGGTTTCCCTCTTGGTCAGATCCATTAGGCAAGGTATTAAAAGTTGGGTCTGCCTACGTTACTCAAGATGAATGGTCATGTCTTAATTTACTGGACAAACAGAAGAGGAGAGAGCCATTGTCAGGGGCTTTAGTTCCTAAGGATAATTGTCTTCCACAAGAAAAGTAAAATTTATCAACAAAAGAGATGGCATTCTTCAAGATAATCTTAGAGAAGAATCTAGAAGTGAAGGTTGTGTGTTCATATGCTTGTATGCCACCTTGTTTGACTCTCGAATTGACTTCAGTTTTTTCTTTTAAATTGAGATATAACTGACATAAAACATATTACTTTTAGGTGGACAATGTAATGATTCGATAAATGACTATCTTGTGAGATGGTCACCACAGTGAGGCTAGTTAATCTCCATCACCATACATAGTTAAAAATATTTTTTTCCTTGACTTCAGTTTTCTTATCCTGCACAGAGAACATGTGAATTCCTGGGATGAAGTGAAAGGGGAGCCAAGGCTGCTGCTGACATGCCCAGCAGATGCAGCCCTTACGCAGGGCTCAGGGAAGGAAAGCTGCAAGAAAGGCTCATCTCTGCCCTTCCCTTCTCTGCTCTGCACTTGGGGCATTAAGGCAGGTTCCCTGGAGGAAAAATGTAAACAGGAGACCTTTCTCTCCTAGAGAAGCATGCAAATGTTGATGCAGAACCACTCCAAAAAAGGGAAAAAAGCAGCAGTATTTTGGGAGAATGTAGTTGTCAGGGCAGCCTTAGTGCAGATGAGCAGAGGCACCAAGGCCAGGGGAAATGAGAAACACTGCAGACCCTGGGACAGGGGACAGCAGCCTCCTATGAGTCCGTTCATCTGGGGGTGTTTTAGCACACGGTCAATCCAGGGAACTTAGAAATGAATATGGGCTTTTTTTTTTCAAAGTAACATGTTTTGTGTGTCCCATCTTAAAATAAATTTGTGTATATGTGTATGTATAAATCCTCCTACAATTAATATTACCTGGATAACCTATGTCTTGCCAATGGGTTTCAGCTCTGGGCAAGTTCACTATGGATTCAGTGTGACCAAAGAAAATGACAGCAAAACGTTCTTGGGGTGAAAGGGTTATACCCAACTTTATTTCCAGGTGGCAGGTCAGTCACTAGAATTCCATTCACTCAGAGCAAGTCTGCAGGCAGCAAGCTGGTCTCTGCCTCTGGGTCCCTCTGACTGCACAGCCATCCTCTGGGCTCCTCTGTCCACACAGCCATTCTCCAGGCCTCTTGGCACAGCCGTCCCACACAGCCGTCCTCTGGGCCTCTGTCCTCGGTGCTGCCACCACTCCAGCCTCGGCTCTGCTCTCCTGCAGCCTTGCAGCCCTGCCACCGTGTCATGCCCAGAGCACTGGGCGGAACTCTTTTTATAGAGTCAACAGCCTGTATTGCCCACAGGTGTGCAGTGAGCTAGTCAACCAGGGCCAGGTGAGAATCCTGGCCACAGGAACTCTCATTTTATCCACACCTGGATCATAGAACCTTCCAAAATGAATTGATTGAACAGAAAAATATCTGGGAGGAAGCTGGCCCTGCCCTTTGGTCACTAAAATCTTAACATTTAGGTATGTGTAAGAAGTAGCAACCCAGAGGTGCTATCGAATGCCTCTAACTGAAATTAGATCCAGGCTCACGCATTGCTAGCCTGTTGTAGGGCATTCGTGTTACCTATCCAGTGTGTATAATCTGTGCAAAAACATTCAAGCCAATAATTTGCATTGTCGACATCACTAACCAACTCAGTGGTCTGGACGAATGTGGCTCTGTGGGAGCTCAGTGTCCAGCCTGGAAAGGGAGAACATTGTAGGGAAGGGAATTTACTCATGAACCTCCCATGAGTTCATTTTAAAACCTGATTTGACTCACCTCCAGCTCCTCGGGCGCCATGCCTGTCGCGTATAGGGAGGGACAGCAGGATCTCCTTTTTATTTATTTTTTCCTCCAGTAGTTTTGTAGTCAGGTCATCAAGTGTTATCTCCTCATAAGTCATTTCCTTTTCCTATGAATTGATTTTGCCTGTGGCCATCTCAACAAGTCATATTCTGCAGAGAGGTCAGAAAGGTCAGATCTTTGTCATAGTTTGATAGCAATCCTTCCAAAGGTTTCTTTGGAAATCTAATTCCAGCATAATGACTTTGCAGGAGAATGCTCAAAGCAGCTGACATCTACTGCACTCTGAGGAAAGTAGTCATTTTTCCCCAGAATTTTTGAGAGTTTTGCTTGTATTTTTCTTCATGTGGCAGCACCACGATTTCTGACCCAAAGTAATGCACGTGTAGTATTTACTGGATGAACTTGAAGGAGATACTGACAAATTGTTTCTCAGCAAGATGACCTCCAATTTTATGAATATAGGCAAGGAAAACATTCCTGTATCTAATATTCTAAAGGCTGTTGCAAAATCACAAAAACTGTCAAAGCACGAGGCTGTTACACGTGTCTACTGTTAGAAACAGTAGATGAAAACAAAAGGTCAAGCAGAGAGCTGCTTTAGTTCTCTGTCCTTGTGTTAGTAGAATGACTATTAAGACAATATATAACTGTTGAGTTTTTAGTAAAACTTATTTTCTTAAGCACAATGACTTACTTAAAAGAAACTGTGATTCAACATGGCTTTAAATAAAGGTTGCCTTCAATTTTCTAAACCACAGCAGTCTTTTAAAATCTTAAACAGAAGTGGAATAGTTCTTAGATTTTCCATTAAAATGTCATTGACTCGCCTCTCCCGTGGGGAGAGGGAACAGCACAGAAAAGATTTTCTGCTCAGCAAACTCATGGGAGAAAGAAATGTTTTTCAGATTATCTACAGGCTTTCAAGCCATTTTCCTTAATTTATATTGAAAGCACAGGTTGTCTTAGTAAGTTGATAGGTAATACCTGAGGGCTTCTCTTTTTGCTTTCTTGCTAAGATGTATTTAAATCCTTATTTCATTTTTTAAAAAATCTATGCTGAAGGAGTTTTGACTGTGTCAGAGTTTTCTTTTTTCTCCCACACACTGTGAAGTTCATAGTGTTTTTTTGATGTTCTGTATTTAATATAAACAGGAGGAAAATACCAACAAGATAGACATTTCAAAAACAATATAATTCCTAAGTTGCTGCCTCAGGGTAGTTCATTTTCAACTTAATACTAAATCCATCATTTAGCACAGGTGATAGTCTGCTTTGTAAATAAAACCCTAGACTGGGGATTTTTTTTCCTCGAGATAAGAGGAATTGCTGTACCCTTTAAAGGTTACCTAGTCTTTGGAGAGGGTTAGGGGAAGATCCTGAGAAAACCTAATTTTCTCCATCTCAAAGTGGAGGGTACACCAGCCACGCTTCAGTGTTGGAACTTTTCAGTGGTAACAGGGCAATTCTTCGGGGCTCCAAAATCAGAATATTAATAGCCATGTCATGTGTTATCTGAAGAAACTTGCCTATTTACAAATGTCAGAAGAGATCTTGAATGCTTCTCAAAAGTCAAAGGAATCACTCAATTTATTTTCTAATATTTTAATTCAGTTTGTATTTGGGATACGGTGGTCAAATAACATGTATTTTCTCCTCCCTTTACCACTCTACCTGAGGCCCTACGATCCCTCTGTCTACTCACTGAACAATATTTTTAATCAGTATCTTACTGGACACTCACCACTGATAGGCGTTTCAGTTTACTTACCATAGATGAACATTTCATTTAACTTTTAGTGTCTGTGTTGCTTGAAATGTAGGAGCCTTCAGTAAGGAGATGTGTCCTTGGCAGGATAGATTGAGGAGTAAAATACTAGGTTTATGAAGTTAGAACAACAATAAATTGCTATGTATAAATGTCTAATATTTTTGGCATGTGGTTGACCATTGAATAACATAAGGGTTAGGGCTGCCAATTCCCAGGCATAGAACTTTTGACTCCCCCAGAACTTAACTACTAATAGCCCACTATTGACCTGGAAGCCTTACTGATATTTTGTATGTTTTATGTATAATATATATTCTATTCTTACAATGAAGTAATTAGAGAAAAGAAAATTTATTAAGAAAATCATAAGAGAAAACACACGTACTGTGCTGCATTATCAATCCATAAGTTCATGATACCAGCTTACAGAGTGAATCATCTGTCAGTACCTGCCTCAGTATTGTCTTATATGATACAAAACACTGTAAATGTTATACAAATTACTAGCCCTAGACATCAAAAAGAGAAGGATAATGTGAAAAAGAAATTTTTATTTATTTACAGGTATAACAATTCATGCATTAATAACAAAGAAGAAGCAATATGATTGCTTCACAGTAGCCTAGCCTATACATGAATGAGTGAATCATTATAAAAATTTTAAGGCATACAGTGTTATAGGCATATTCACAATATTGTATTGGAAATTACTGTACATTGTTTAAAAGACCACCTACCTGTGATGATAGGCTGACAGGCACTTTCTCCAGTTAGAGAGGCACATACTGTGCAGTAATGTATTTCTTTGAAAGCAACATTATAAAACAGTAAGAAAACAAGCCCATTTTATTTTGAATATCACTTGCCTAGTGCCTATGTAAGGATAGGCTGTCCATCTCCAGACAAGTCTGGGACATGATGTTTTCCCCAAAGGATAGTTAAGTGATGATGACTATGATGACACAAAAATGTCTCAAGAGTTCTCACCATGGTTTAAATTAGTTGTCACTTGAAGACACATACGCAACAGGTAAGTTCATTAACCATACGACATGATGATGATCTATTTGCTAAGAGGAAGTGGATCATAAAGGTTTTCCACCTGGTCTTCGCGTTCAGTGGGCTGAGGAAGGGAGAGGCACCGCCTTGGGTGGACGAGGTGGAGGAATGGACGGGGACAGGCACGCGTGGTGTGATTTTATGGAAATACATCAGAATTTCTGTCTCTTTTTGTTTCTCTCAAAGTATTTCTATACCAATTCCTTTTCCATTGTTTGCTTTAGTTTCAATGCCATATCATAGTAGGATCCGTATCATAAAAACATCAAAATCAGTCTTGAAAATTGGAGCCCTTCCGCCCGACAGTCTGGTGCCCTTGTTTTCTGGCCCGGCGGCTTCTGCATCCTGCCCATCCCTCACCTCTGGTCCTGGTTGGGCACCGTCGTCTCCAGCAAGTCATCTTCTATTGAATCTGCTGGTGTGGCATGTTAGCTCTTGAATTTCTTTAAGATCCATTGAAATCTTTTACTCCCCACTTTTTTTTTTGTTTGTTTTTTGTTTTTTGCCATATACACAATCTCTTTCATGACTTCCTTGATTGGTATCTGGACACAGTTTCCTCCGGCAGGAATTTATTTCAGGCCCGATGGCTTTCCTGGCTTTTTCTGCATTGATGGCATCCTCAATGGTGTAATCGTTCCACACTTTCATAATGTTATCGGGTTCTCTTCCACATCATTGACGATCCTTTCTATAGAGCACCAAGTGTGATGAGCCTGGAAAGGTCCTGTGGCCACCTGAGCTAGAGGCTGAATAAGAGACATTTTGTTTGAGGACAAATCTCTCCTCCCGCGTGCCCACCTCTGCATCTCAGGCCACATCTGTGCCATGCAGTTTGGTATTAACTCCTAAAGTATCAAATATTAATGATAGAGAAGAGCAAAACTTGTACATTGGAAAACAACCTTATTGAAAGGAATTAATGGAGGTCTAAATGAATGGAGAGACGTCCCCATGCTCAGGGGTCGGGAGACTTGATCGTTAAGAGGATAATCCTTCTCAATTTATCTACAGAGTCAGTATACTCCTTGTGAATATTACTATTGTCTTTTCTCCAAAAAGTAACAAGCTGATCCTAAATTTCATGTTTAAATGCAAGGGACCCAGAATAGCCAAAACAATCTTGAAAAAGAAGAGCAAAGTTGGAGGACTCATAGTTCTCACCGGAAAAGCTTTTACAAAGCTACAGTAATAAAAACTGGGTCACTGGCTTTAGGATAGACATAGATCCTTGGAATGGAAACAAGGGTCCAGATATAACCCCATAAATCCGTAGTCAATGGCTTGACTGGGATGCTGTGTGTCTTTGTATAAGTTAATTACTTAACATCTCTGATCTCAGTTTTCTTATGTCTAAAATGGAGATAATACTATCTCAGAAGGCAGTAGCAAGATTGAAAAGATCTCTGGCAACTTTTAGAAATCATTCATTGATGCATTAGCAGCCTCACCTGTTAAAACCTCCTGCTCAGTCTCTTAAGACTCGTACTTTGCAGTGGTTTCATGAATCTGTAAGCTGACGCTGTAGGTGTTTGCTGTAAATTCAGGGCTGTGTGTCCGGGGAGCTGCCTTGATTTAGTATCCGTGGGAATTGCTGGTGCCTGTAAGGGGTTGGGTAACAACTCCTGAGAGACATTTCTAGAAAGCACAGCTACCACTGTGGCTATTTCAGGACGACCCTCCATGGTTTTCTTAATTCTCATAAAGCTAAGCATTAAAAGTGAAGGAAGCATCTTATTTCCATGTAATATTCTCTTTGTTATGCACCTTGAATGTAGAAGCCCAAGCAATCCCTCAAAGACTAGGTGAGCTGAGAGGGAGCAGAGACCAGTGAGGAGGCTGGTGTCGTTTGAGGTACTTCTTGGAACATACCAGAAGTTTCTGGAGTCGTCTCGGTATTTGTTTACAGTGATCTCTTTCAGAGAGTAAGCCGCCATGCAGAGGGGCCGTTGTTTGCTTACACTGGGAAGTGTGTTACAAAAGACAAAGGAAAAGATGAAAGGTAGCATCAAGTCTGTCCTAGTGATCTTCAGCAGGTAAGACCAAACTGATGATATAAAGCTAGATTTAAGGTTCACTGTGGTCCCACCCCATGAGGGAAAAATATAAACATCACATCTTTAGGTAACACATATTCTGTCATTTTATAGTAAGTGGTTGTATCTCCCCTGATTATACCGGAATCAATGCTAATTTCCATACGTGGAGTCAGAACTCTTGGCAAGTGGTGGGGATAATTTAAAGAACCCATTGCCAGACATAATTTTTGAGGAAAGAGTATCTGTTCCCAAATGGCAAAAGAGCATCATTAATATCTTACTTAGAATTGACAGACAGGAGGCAGATGCTGGTAATGAAGTATAATAAACTCCTCATGGTTTTGTTTCCAATAAAACAAATGATTTCATGGTCTTATAATTTGAACTGTCAATCTGATTTAGTAGGTTTGGGTTGAAAAAATAGGACTTAAGAAAAATTGAGCTGAGAAGTTAATTCAGCATTATATGCAACAGTTTTTGATAAATATGGGGACTGCTGGTGAAAAAGGGGGATAAAGAACAATTGGACACATGAAATATTAAAACCTCCTGACTCGCTGAGCTGTAGTAGGTGCTAAGGTGACACTGAGTTCAGTAGGAAGGGCAGCAGCAAGCCCTCTGTGCCCACGCGTGGCGAGGTGCCATTGGTAGGAGGGCTGGTTACGGGCGTGTGCCTGGGGCCCTGGGCTCGGGCCCGTGCTCTCATGTCACTGTCTTGAGCTTCTGAAAGTTTGGATGAAGGGCACATATTTTCATCTTGCCCTCAGCCTTACAAATTATGCAGCCAGTCCTGGCCGTTGACAGGTTACTTCTCTGAATTTCAACCAGGCAACAGAGATCTTTGACATCCCCAAATAGGAAATTCTCTGCATCCCAGGAAAGTTTACTGGACGCTGGGAGCTCCTGGTCCACCTGTCTCAGTGGCTCTCGGCCAAGAGCAGTTCTGCCCTCCAGTGGGCAGTTAGCAATGTCGGGAGACATTGGCGGGGGCACCCCACCCCCGCCCCCGCCCCCCAAGGAAGGTGCCGCTGGTCTCCTGTGGTTAATGGGATGTTTAATCCTATAAATGCACGGGACAGCCCCCACAAAAAAGAACTCGTTGGCCCCAACTTCCATCGCAGCTGAGGCTGAGAAGCCCTGTGTGACTCACGTTTGTGTCTCCAGCACGTGCGACTGGCCCGGGGAGGTCACTCTGCGGCCTTTCCAGAGGCAGACGGAACAACGAGTCTGTTGAGGACGCACTAAAATCCTCTGAACAGAGTGCGGGTCAGAGACTAACTGCAGTTGGCTGGCGGGCCTCCAGCCCCGTAGCACCTCGGATGAAACGCGCCACGTTCTCGGGGGTGGAGGCCTTTCCGAGACGCCCTTGTACCTGTGCCACCTGCTGGGCTGTCGGTTTGTCAGGACCCTTGGGTTTGTTACCACATGTGTTTATGGCACTGTGCTCGCTGCTCTAGTTATAGGCTGATCGACTCTTACAGGAATTGAGGGAAGGAAAAACGTAGAAAAGGAGAGCGATTTCAGTGCAAACCTATGTTCAGTGCTTTGTAAAGATTCAATAAGGGTGTCACTAAAGAAAACCGCTCTTTAGCTAGGCAAGATGACTAAAAGATTTGGGGATCACTGAAATTAGATTCTGTGTTGAATTGGCATAACTGTCTTAAGTTTTTACCGTTCTTTATGGAGATCACACACAAATGCATGTCTGGTTTTCCCAAGGGAGACAGTACTCCAGCCAGGCTCAGAAAAGGCCTTGTCCTACGTTACAAGATTGTAGAATGACATTTACATATTTAGGATGATATAAATTGTTTGATTTAGGAATGTAACTTCAGATAGCTTTCCCATTAATTAGTGTATCAGGCAGCAGGGCTTCTGTATTTTCCGGGGAAAAACCACAAAGGAACCTAATTAGATAGCCTACCTTGTCGCTTCTCTGGCCAAGCGGCTCAGCTCTGTGAAGTCTATGAGTGATTTCCCTTCCTTAGCACCTCCTTGTATCTTAAGACATTCCTTTAGTTTTTCATTCCACAGACACCAACATAAGGTCTGTCCCTTGCTGGATTCTGTACTGAAGTGGACAAGAGCTATCTGCCTCCTTCTTAGTTCATTTCATCTCTGAATTTTCCATGTGCCCGTATAGCTTATAGGCAATGTGTCACCTTCTCTCAGAATTGAACAAGCATAAGAAAATAATGTGGTCAGAAATAGAGTCTAATCACTTTCAAATACCCTTCGAGTTGAGGTGACATACTTGTTAGTCTGTGCGATTTTCAGGATGGCTTTTAACTTGTAAGGACTCACGTCCCTGAATGGGACTTGAGAGCAGAGTTCTAGGCCTCTTAATCCTGAGCTCGTTATTTAAAAAAAAAAAAACAATGGACACCTCTTTTGATAAAATCAACCCTTTGTACTTTCATTAACATTTACAAATACTTTATAATGTTCTCCATCAGTTGCCACAATTTTGCAGGTACTGTCCAACAAATTATAGGCCTAAGTATCTTATTTGGCTAGTTAAAGAAAGGACTTAACATTTGTGATCAAGGACATCAGGCTCTTTAAGTAGTTTAATGAGTACTGTATAAGCACAGCCTCCTTCAAAAGGTTAGAAATTACAGCTAAAGCTGAATTCCTCTTTGTCCATCTGATAGGGACATGAATGTGCCCTTCCAGACACACACGTAATACAGCCTCACAGATTTCTGCCACTGGGGTAGTTGTAAGGCAAGTATTGTCCAGTCACTTGCTTTCTCTAGTCAAATTGTCAATCTGAATCAGCTCTTACATTAAATCTAATCATTCCTTTTAGCTGCTATTAGATATTCCACATATGAATATAGCACATTTTATTCACCTATTCCCCTAGTAATGGGCATCACCGTTTTTGGTGCGAGTGCTGTAATGGCATGCGTTTGCTCGAACACTTGTATGTGCGTTTCTCTCCGGTGGGGCCCTAGAACTAGCATGTGGACCATCGATGTCAACCTTAATGATGTTGACTTGGTTCTTCAGTTTCAGTGGCAGATTCTTTCTAAACTACATATGTATAGGACAAAGGTCATAGAATCCTAGAAAGGGAAGGTTTCTTAGATGTCACCCTCAGGTACGAAAGACCAATCTGTTTCTCCATGCTCTTGATATTCAGTGTTTTTTTACCCTGGAGTTTCTCTTCAGCGTCCCCTGTTCCTGGTGCCTTAGTCAATTCTTTTGGCCCCTCTTTAGTGACAAAGTTCCAGACAACAGAATGTGTTACCTTGTAAGGAATCGTTTGAGCAGGTGCATTACTATATTCAGTCTAAAATTTTCTACATATTTTAAAAATACTTTCTTGAAATGTTTTGAGTGGCTAATTCTTTCAGAATTATACCTATGCTGGTTTAACTCTTTGGATTTTGGATATTGTTTAATTCAGAAGTGGGAAATGCTCAGATTTAAAAATCTTGGTGTTCCTGTAACACCCACTGTGCGCTGGGAACGTGACATAGATAAGGCACGTTCGTATGGCAGGAAACCTTAGTTTAGGGCTGGTGTTCTCCTGTCTTCCCTATTTGTATGGTGTTTCTTTACTTGAGTAATTATACTGCTACCTATATTGAATGGCTTCTATGAATGAGATGTTATGCCCATGTCTTTACATGTAATTTTTACAGCAAGCCTCAGAATTTACTGATAATATTCTCCTTTTATAGTTGTAAAAATTATAGAGAAGTGAGTCACCCTGTTAGGAAGTAGTATTGGAGCTAAGAATTCAAACTGATCTGTCAGAACCATATACAGTCTTCAATATGTTACATGAGGCTAGCCCTTTGCCACTGTCATTTAAAAATCTTATGAGTCTGGGTTCTGGAGGTCTGCTTAATTTTAATGATCTTTTTTTAAAAAAAACCTTTCAATTGCTTTCTGGCATAATAGTAGGTAAAATAAGTTTGTGGTGGACAATCACAGTTAATTTTGTATGCTTTTATATTTTTTTCAAGCTGTCAAAAGAATTTACCAAGCTATAGAACATTTATACTTTTATTCTCATTTATTCATGGACTGTTTATTGACTTTCTAGTACAGATTAAGCCCTATGCTTAAGATTTTCATAATTTGAGAGTAATATGTGCATATATAGAGAACTTACAAAAACATCTGTTATTAAGAAAAGAATGAAACCTACCAATAATTCCATCAGCTGTGTTTCCAACAGCAAAATGAACAAATGCCTACTCCCTGGCCCCCAGCAAGCACCCGTGCATCTGCCCACCGGTGGCTTCGCAGCCTCATGGTAGAGGTGGGAGTGGATCAGTAGTTCCAAGAGATTCTAAGAGTGGGTCAAATTGAGGGGGAAACAATGTAAATGAATAGTTGGATACATATGTCCACTTGCTAATTAGAAGACTAGACTCATCACCCTTCTGAATAAGTAAACTGATTAATGGCCCACTGCTGCAGACTTGAAAAATCAGAAGTAAATGTGCATCTATTGCATTCCAGATACTCACATGGGATTTATTTTCATGATCAGTGATTGACTTAATGAAGAAATTAAGAGCATTATCTTGGCGTCTGAGAGAGTCAGAATCCATTACCCCTGTTTCCGTGCTGTCTAGCAGACCCCTCAGGGTGAGTTGTGTGCCTCTGGAGAAAACCTGCTTTCAGGAGAGACCTGAGGGGACAGCCGAGTGCTCCCAGGAGGGAGGTGGAGGTGAGCAGTGCCCGCCCCTGACTGCTTGCTGCCTCCACACAAGATAGGGAGAATGTCCCCTCAAGTTTTATAGCTGTTATTGTCTAAATGCATTTGTTTTTCTTGGCTTAGAATATCAGAAAGACATTTTACCCAAGTCTTAGAACTCACTGTTTTGTTACTATATTTTCATTTTAATATGATTTTCTTTTTGCTAATAATCCTACAATTATGGAGCATAAGCTGTGTGCCGTTAGGTGTTTTACATGCTTTATAATGTTTAATCCTCACATCTCTTTGACATAGATTCCTAATATGGACTGTTTTACAGGTGAGATGAGGAAGCTTAGGACAGAAAAATAAGATTCACCAAAATGTTACACCTGATAGATAACAGAACCCAAAACTCTCATAACTGCAATATTTCCAGAATCCCTTGCCTGGCCTTAGTGCATCTCCATATCAGTGGGTGTTTCCAAGGGGTGGAGAGAAGTAGTCCATCTCCGTATCAGTGGGTGATTACAAGGTGGGGGGAGCTAGGGTATATCTGGACTGGAGAGGTTTGGTGGGGTCCCTTTTTTGCAGCTGGGTCACGAGAGACATAGGTGAGCAGAAGTGGACGACTGCTTGTAATCAAAAAACGGATTTCTCCTGAATCCTTTCTCCCTCTGACTGATTTCCGCTTCAAAGGTAATTTGCCCCAGGCTGGGAACATACTTTTCCCCAGAGTTCCAAGCAGCCACGCGTTCTGCTGTTATGCCTTATTTCCCCACAAGCTCTCCAATCCTGGATGGGGTGTGGTCACCCGTGTAGGTGCTGTCTTTCCTGATGTACATGTTTTTATTTCAGAGATCCTGTTTCATCCTGCCACCAAGCTTCTTTCAGGAGACCTCCTGGTCTGCTCTGGAAACCTGCCCTCTAACACATTTCCTTAGCATCCCCCCTCAGGGAGCTGAGGAAGGGGGTGGGGTCTGCTGTCTCCAGAAGCCTCTTGTCTCCTTTGGCAGATTTGTTAGCGTTTCCCCTAAGAATCAGCTGTGTACGACCAAGGTGGGGCTCCCTTAGGGAGTTGATAAGCAGGTTAAATAAGTAAACCACTGTTTGGGATGCCAGATGGGGAGGTGGTTGTGAGCATAAGCTCAGAGGAGTAAGAGTGCCTGGATTCAGAGCCCATCTCAGCTGCTAAGGAGCTTTGTGACCCTTGTATGTTACTGAACCTCTTTGCTTCAGTTATCCCGTGAAAGTGTTAATTACTATTATTTGAATAAGCACTAGGAGCAGAATAAGGCGGTAGTTAGATATTTCTTTGAAATTAGACTTCCCAGCCTTAAATCCACCTCCACCCATCATTAGTTGTGTCTTTGGATAAATCAAACTTTCTGTGCTTCCATTGCCTCATCTGTAAAGGTGCACAATCCTCCCTTTTTGCAATATTTTTGTTTGTGGTTTTACATGACTTGTGAGAAAAGTTTCTGTGTAAGTGCTCAGCAGTTTATAGATTCAGTGCTTATTTTAAATTAAAAAAATACTGAGATTTCTTTGGAGGGGATTTGCTTTTTTCATATGAGGTTAAGGCATAGTAGGGATTTGGGAGTTGTTAGCCCTTTCAATAGTCCACCTTAATAGGAATTTCAGAAACAGTTACCCCACTGAGCAGGGTGCCTGTAATATCTCTACCAACAAATGCCGTGGTGTATTTCTTCCCTACATGTATGTATGACATTATCAATATGATACACAGCAGTAATATTTATTTGGGTACCCGGACCTGATTCCAATGTGTATAAGTATGTGGGAGGGTGTCTTCCATACACATTTACACCAAGCAATTCTCGTGAACACCACCAGGGTGTTGGAGAGCTCAAGTCAGTTCTAATGCTGTCTGCCCGGACAGCACCAGATGCCCAGGCTAAGGGCTCCGCCCTATAAGACTGCCCTCCACCCGCACTCCAGATGCCAGTCGCAAGCCCCAGGCAGTTCCCTATGCTTCTGATCTACTGGCTACTTACTGGAGGTTCCCACGACCTCCCCCTTGGGTTCAATTAATTTGCTAGAGCGGCTCACAGAACTCAGGAAAACACATTTACCAGTTTAATAACCGTCAAGGAACAAGTAACAGCCAGATGGAGAGAGACAGAGGGCAAGGTCCTAAATAAAGGAATTTCTGTCGTCGTGGAGCTTGGGGCCTGGCTCTGGGCACGTGGCGGTGTAGAAGCTCTCCAGCCAAGAAGCAGGATCCGACAGAGCATGTCAGGCCGAGAGAGGAGAGAGAGAGCAGGTCTGCACTGCATTGTCATGACTGGCTAAGTCATTTGCCATCTGCTGATTCAGCCTCCAGCCCCTGCCCTTGGTTGGGGGTCAGAAAGTCTCTCATTAACATGACAAAATACCTGTTTCACCTTTAAGACTCTGCAGTGTTTTCAGGAACTGTGAATGAAGACCAAATATGCCTGAGAAATATATATTTATGACCAAATCTGTATTTCTTAAAACTCGTTGTATCACGGCGCCCAAGGCTTAGACTGAAGAGTTCAAGAACCTTACAGGTATTTGCTACAGGGCAACTCTGACTTTGAGGTTTGTTCTTGCTACCAGCGGCAGTCATCATTTGGTGGATGACTTCTTCCTAAGGAAGAAGCACCTAGCACTATATTAAAAATCATGTGTGTTGAAATTTATAAAAGATCTAGTTATTAAATAGGGTTAAGACACCTTTCTGCTTGAAGCAGAAGTCAAGGTTAGCATCATTTATAAGCTGCTCCTCAATAGGTGTGGCTTTTTAAAAAATCAATTTTATTGCTGATAATATAACTTCTAATTTACCAAATTTTATTTGGTGAAGTGTACATAAGTTTCCATTTCTAGATCAGTGGTTCTCAGACATTTATCTCAGTCCCACCCCCATTCCAATCCTGTCATTCTTCACTGGGGGCGAAGGTGGATGGTGGGCACAGAGCTGGGCAGGGAGCCCCCCGTGTCTCCCTCTCACACATCACAGTTCTGTCGCTCCAGTAGTTTGCCTCATGAGCAATTACGCTTTCTTTATACTGCAGATTTGACTCTCTTCTGGTATATTTTTTGCTCTGCTCAATGCCAGTGTAGAGGAAAAACCTTTTCCTCTCTTAAATTGTGTAGGTTTATAAATGTGCAGACATAGTCTATCACCACAATTCTAGTTGAGACATGCATTTTTTTGGAAAAGTCATTTTTTTCCAAGGTACTTTTTCCTCTTTCCTTGAGGAAGTCAGCCTTTGGAGACCAGGAATCAGATACATACTGATGGGAGAAGTTGAAGTATGAATGAATGAATCCCAACTTGTATTAAGTCAGGTGGACATCTTTGAACAATTTCAGAATGTCCATAACATGAGCCCTAACAAGACAGAAGTATCTCTAATCCCAGTATTGGTCTTGCAGAAAGCCTTTTCCGTTCAGCCACACTGTGTCTTTTGATTGGAGAATTTAGTTCATTTACATGTAATAAGTGATAGGTATGTACTTTTGTTAATTGTTTAAGGCTATTTTTGTAGTTCCTCTGTTCTTCTCTCTTCCTTTGTGGTTTCCTGACCACATATGTGGGTAGTCAGGGCTCAGAAGGAAACATGCCCTCACCCCCACAGACCTTGGGCATGCCCGCTTCTATCCCAAGTTGCTGTACTTCTCAGGATTGGGAGGTGCTGGTCGGCCCCTTTTATGGGATCACCCTGGTGGGACATTCTGTTTAATATCTGTATATGATCTAATAGGCATCCTGTGTAAAAGGACCCTGGTATCCTTGCCTGGGCCCTATTGGAAGGTCATTAATACTCTACTATGACATTTTTACCCACAACCTTGTGTAATTCTTTGATGAGCTCTTAGGGGTTTTGCCTTGTATTATTTATTATGGGAACTCCCCTTTTTGGTTTGAACTTTTATTAGACTTACCAAGTTATTTGGCCTGCTGAAATAAATTCGTTCCTAAAATGAGGATGATTGGTATCTTCAAAATGTTGCACTCATTGTAGAAGTGGTCAGAATTATTTTTACTTCAGGCTAAACTTACTTTTTGACTCCAGAATTTTAGCAAATCTAATTGTGTTTCTAGACTTTCACATCCCCGTGGTACTAACTTAGGTGAATTTTGTAAGATGGTGGTTTCAGTGTCCTGAGTGTCATTAAGTCCCAAGAATAAAGACCTGTTGACTCAGAGGTCAGAGTCTGCACTCAAGTCCTGATTCCCTCTGTTAGTTTGTGACCTTGGGAAAGTTGTTTAACTTCACTCATTTTCATTTTCCTCTTCTGGCTTTCTGTGTCTCACAGAGCCATTATGAGGATGAAATGAGGAAATATATCGGGATGGCAGTATTGCAGGTGATATTTTTTTGTGTTAGGCAGTGATGCTCTGTGATGTCAATTTTTTAGTTGAGATTACAGCATATAGGCTAAGACACTGGAAATGTGGCTATTCACCTTTTTATTCAAGATCAATCTCAGCGGCACACATGGTGTGGGGGATAAGGGGGAAGACAGTGTAGCACAGAGAAGGCAAATAGTGACTCTGTGGCATCTTACTACACTGATGGGCAGTGACTGCCATGGGGTATGAGGGGGGCACTGTAACAGGGGTGACTGTAGTAACCACGTTGTTTTTTCATGTGAAACCTTTATAAGAGTGTATATCAATAATACCTTAATTTAAAAAAAGATTAACCTCAGAAGTGTTAAGGAACTGTTTTTAATGATTTTTTACCTAGTTCGCTTTGCAAGAAAACTTGCCAAGTCATCACATACTAGCTGGCTACTTGTGTCCCCTCCCCAGCGTTTGCTGCCAGCTTAGACTTTAGCACTGCGGTTCTTTTAGAAGGCCTAGCTTCAGTAAATGCCGAAGGCAATAGGAAGGTGAGGCTTTGCGGAAATAGCTCAACGTACTAGTGTCTGTCTCTTCAGCCTGTGTGTCCAAGAGAGTTTGGTTTCCTTAGCTATGTTGATATTTGTGTGTAACAGAATTTCTCCTGAATGGCCATGCCCTCCTTTATTGTGGGACCTGGAGCTTCTGGGCTTTGGGGAATGTGTTGAAGACTGTGTATGGGGCTGGTCACCCTGTCAGCATTTCTTAGTGGCTAGTGTCGCACTGAGATCGAGTGGAAGTGGAATGTTAGACTAATTTGTGTCCTTCCAAAACTCATGTGCTGAAATCCCAACCCTTAGTACCCTAGAATGATTATTTGGAGGTGAGGCCTTCATAGAGGTCTAATTAAGGTTAAGTGAGGTCGTATGAGTGGACCCTAGTCCGCTCTGACTGGTGTCCTTATGAGAAGAGGAGGAGACAGTGGAAAGGCGTGCTCACAGGGGAAAGGCCACGTGGGGCACAGGGCAGCCACGTAAAGCCGAGGACAGAGGCCTGCAGAGAAGCTGAACCTGCCTGCCTCTGGACTCCCAGCCTCCAGGGCTGTGACAAGATAGGGTTCTGGCGCTGATGCCATCCAGTCTTGTCCCTTGTGTGGCAGCCTTGGCAGGTTGACACCTGGAATCTCCCAGACCCCGGCTGTTGGGTGCTGGGTGTGTGTCTACCGCTGGGGTTGTAAGAAACCCCTTAAGACGTCATGACCCACGTGTACATTCAGTTTCAGTTTGAATCTGGTTCACGGATGTTACAGCTTTTAAGTTCATTTTTTGAGGGTATGAATGATGGCAGACCTACTCTCGGGCGTGGAAGGGTCAGAGAGCGCTGTTTGGGACGGTTCATGTTAAAAGCTGTCTTGTTCATCTTTCATAGTTGATAGACTTTTGCACTTTAAAGTTATGGAGAAATTAATGCAAATAGCTTAAAATCTCCTTACAAGATATGCACAGTATATATTCTTCTTGTGTTGCCTGCTTATTTTAAATCATTGGTTTCTCATATTAGGAACTCATACCAAGTGTTCTGATGTTAATATTAATGAAATGGTTTAATTTATGAATTCTGGGGTGGGGTGAACCCCACCTCATCCATGAATGATTCTTAGCCTAATTTTGATTTTCAAATACTGAATCCCATCCATATGCCTGTTCACTGAAATGGCCATTTTATGAATAAGACAATGACACTATCTTTTTGCGTGTGGTGCTCTGCAATTTGGAAATGCTTGCACATGCATCGTCTCATCCCGTCCTCCCAAACACTGCTGAGGTTGGCATTATCTTCTTAATTTCCAGGGAAATGAGTCCTAGAGAAGTTAAGAGACTTTTTCAGTCACACAGTGAATTTTTGATTCCGTGTTTCCTGAATCCCCATCTGGAGCTGTTGTTCTGTTTCTTAGGTCATGGTAGACCAAGCCCCCAAGACAGAAATGCGTGTGATGTGCGTGTGTGAGTACATGTGCAGGCGTACATGTGGGTTCCCTTAAGTTGTTTGTAGTCTCTCCCTTTTTTCTTCTGGTAATTTTGCTGCATGTGTTTTATGGCGGCAGTGGTGATGTATCTGTCCTTTTTTCTTTTCTTTTCTGTTGTGTGCATGTGCAACATGTGCACATGTGTGTATAGGCAGAGCAATATCAAAATGCCATTGGAAGCAGTGAAAAGATGAGTTTTCCTCCCCTGCAGGTTTGGCCAGCAGGATAGGTGTACCTTGTGTCTGAGGCTAAGACGTTCAGGTGTCTGCAACTGTTAGTTCTCATTTCAGTGGATACCAGAATCTGTTTATAATTAAAGGTAAGACTCAAAATCTGTTTCTCTGGAGAAACATCACCTGCAAGCTTCAGCTTCCTGAGGCAGACAACAGCTTACGAAGGTTCTGTGTTAGTATTCAGATCACCGTTAAGCTAGCTCATTGTTCCCCAGACCTGATGCTGAGTCCCGTCCTCGTTTCCTAGCAACCGGCTCACACGTGGCGGATGCAGAAGGAAAGCCATCAGGGACTCGCTCTGCATTTCTCAAACAGCATCTGAGAAATGGTACCCAGACTGCACTGTTTCTCTTCAAGGTTTCTACTAAAAGCTTGCCTCTTATGTTTGTTAGCTTCCAAAAAAGGAAAGTCATGGAAGATGAGCATGAAAAATTGAGTAGTGATGCCAAAACATCAGAGTAAAATTGTTGGAAATGTTCATGAGTAGTAATGTTTTTTTAATCGTCATTGCTGTTTATGTATAGCTTGAAGCGATGGTTTAGGGGATAAAAAGATGAAACTTGTTTTATATTTGAGAATTAAGATCTGAATAAAGGTTTTAGATGCCTAACTACTCATTTGTGGTTGTAAAATAAGATGCATCTTCAGGGTTTTTTTCTTAAGGGAAAGGAGGTCAGTGTACCATAAACACGTGTGTGTATGTATATGCAACTGTCTGTACATCTGTAAATGTTAATCCTTGGACTGACAAAGTGAAAAATGCTCTGCGAGCTAACTGCCAAATGTCATTGCATTTGAGCAAAGAAAAATAACCACCCGGCCCGTTTCTCCTTATGAGGAATCAATAGCAGTATGATGTCAATTTTAGCACATTTAAAATAGAAGCTATGATTTTGTATTTTCCTGTATTATATTTTTATTGTCATTTAATCTTATCACTTAACTTTGCTCTGAAATGTAAAATCTAATGACATTTAACTGTTAATAATTAAGTACTACCAAGACGTACCTATTAGAAAATACTGACTTTTGGATGCAAGAATCTGAAGTAATGTCCCTTCCTTTCATAGCTCTCTCTCTGCCATTTTCCATAATTGACCCCAGGAAAGGGGATGAGAAAAGTGTTGGGGGAAGCAGGCAAAAGAGGGCAAAAGGGGAAAATGGAAGGAAAGAGAAAATATGAGTGAAAAAAAAATGTCCATGACCAGTGAAAGGTGGGCGGTGGAATTTAGTGGAGCCACTATGCTCCCTGCCACCTCTGTAAAAGTAATATCCTGTTATCCTGCGGCCCGGGACTGCGTTGGCTGGCCAGGCCAGCACCTGCTATGGGGAGCTGGTCTCGTCCGTGCAATAACCGGAGTGAAGAAAGAACGAGGGTAGAAGGCATCATGATGTGGGTCCTAAAGTGGGAGCTCAGCGCTGTTTTCCTCGTATGTCAGGTGAAGGCTTGGAGTGGATGAAGCCTGTCCTAGAAGCCACACCATGGGCTGGTGTTGCTCCATAGAGAAGTTTTCATTGGCTTGTGGCCGACTTGGAGAACTGTTTTATATCTGGTTCATTGTTTAGTCTTATCTTGATGGGATTCAAACATAAAAATCTCTACCGCTGAGCCCAGCTCTACTTTGTAGAACTGCCCTTTCTCAGAGTGTGCAGAGTTCTCATATTCTTTTCCCCATTTTTTTTAATAAGTCACTTTTGTGAGACGTCCATTTCCCATCTGAGTTAAAGCCTTGTCCGTCCCCTCAGAGGACCAAGTGGCATTGTCGCCTCCCCAGATGACAGCTGCCCAGGCCACCCCGTTGCTCTGTCCTACTCCCACCTCTCCCATTTCCCACCTGTTGCCCCTGCTGCCTTGATGCTCCAGTTCTCCCTCCCCTCGTACTCACATAGACCCAGGAGGCAGATCAGCAAGGGTGTGCAGCCAGGCGCTGAGATGCTGCTCTCTCCCATTCATGCAGCACCTCCTGTCTTTACGGGCAGCTTTCTGATCCCTTTTCTATTGACTTGGGCTGTAAGGAGCACCCCTCTCTTCTTAGTAGGGTGCCCTCTGTAGAATATAGGCTACTTAACTGCCCCTTGGCCCACCACAGCTTAGGACCCTACTCACGGCATCAACCCAGGGCCATAAGAAATGTCCTAGTCACCATTTTTTCACGTGTGTTGGTATAAGGGTTGCCTGTATCTTTCTTTGTACGTACTGCTCTTTATCATACTTGGGCTACTTTTTTATTCTTTCTTTATGAAATGGTGGATCGTATGATAGTGGGTCGTAGCTACTTTTGTTTGTGATGGAAAAATGAAGAGCTGCTGGCCCCTTGCACCTCACGGTCCTGATCAGTGGTCGCTAAACATCCTTTCTCCTCTTTGATTGTCATTATGCTTGAGATCCGAATAAGGTGCATCCACTATTACCCTGAAGTTGATTTATTTATTTACTTATTTATTTTTGAAGTGTAGTTGTTGCACAGTCTTATATTGGTGTCAAGTATACAGCACAGTGGTTCAATAGTTCCCACATTACTAAATCCTCATCCCTTCTAGTGCGGTTACCATCTGTCAACATAGGAAGATGTTACAGAACTATTGATTATATTCTCCACGCTGTACTACCATCCCCGTGACTAATTTATATTATGATTGAGATTTTCATGCTCCTTTTTCCTCCTCACCCTCCACAACCATCCCAGCCCTTCCCCAGTGGTAACCACCAGTCCCTTCTCAGTGTCTGTGAGTCTACTGCTGTTTTGTTTTTAGATTCCACAAATAAGTGAAATCATACAATATTCACCTTTCTCTGCCTGGCTTATTTCACTGAGAATAATACCCTCTAGGTTCATCCATGTTGTCTCAAATGGCAGGATTTTTTTTTTTTATGGCTGAATACTATCCCACTGTGTATAAGTACCACATCTTCTTCATCCATCCGTCTATTGATGAACACTGTGGTTGCTTCCATATCTTGGCTGTTGTAAATAACATGGCAGTAAATTTAGGTGTGCACATACCTTTTTAAATCGGGGATGTTGTTTTCTTCAGGTAAATTTCTGGAAGTGGAATTACTGGGTCATATGATATTTCTGTTTTTAGTTTCTTGAGGAACCTTTGCTATGCCATTTCCCAGACTTCTTGCTTCTCTGTACATGCTGACATACTATTCCCAGAACACGGTAAAGCCATTGCCAGTGTGGACTTACCTCCCTTGTATTTGGTCTTGTTGTTCAGGAGGAGAGCCATTACTCAGGGGGAAATGCACCGCTAACAATATGCTGGAAGTTAAAGCCTTAACTCCCTATGTAAAATAGTCATTTATTTATTATTTTACTCATTCATTGATTGAGCATTTACCGGGTGCTCTATGTTCTTGGCATTTATCAGACCTTAGGAAAATAGATAAGGCCCTGCTCTGTTAGAAGGAACTCACTCTCCCAAATGGAAAGATGAAAAGTGAACAAGAAAAGAAATATGTGTAAGACAGTGTCAGGTAGTGAAAGGTGGAAACCCTGAAGAAATGTGACTCCAGAATGGCCGTGGGTGTCAGTAAGATAAATGTACCTCAGTGGAACTCTGAAGTCCTAGACGTTGAGTCCTACTGTCTTCTTGGTTTCCTTTTTAAAATTAGAGCTATAGTTCCATCAAATTTCATAGGAGAATGAAATCGAAATGTTGTGGCAAAAAAAAGGAAAAGTTGAAGCAACGATAAACAGATTACTGGGAGCTTGTTTACATTATTTAGGAGTTTGATGTATAGTAATTTCTCATCTGTAAAGTATCATGAGAACGGAAGCAATTCTCTCAGTGTTGATCCGTACCCTGATCCTTTTCTAGATCGTGGGGATTTCTTTCCTGGGCATTCTCTCAGCCAGAAAGTTCATAGTCTGCTCTGCAAAGCATTCTTAGGCTTTAAGATTTTGAGAAAATGTTGTGCATATGGCAGTGATATTTTTGCCTTTTCCATGTCAGACAAGCTTGAATCTTCTTTCAAGACCTAGTTTCAGTGTCATCTGTTTTGTATAAATTCATCCCTGACATTCCCTATAACCAGCCAGAGCAGGACACCCATCTCAAATTATCCATTCACTCAGAAAATAGTTTTTGAATGCCTGTGATATGCCCGGCATGGTGATGAGCCATGAAGATTTAGCAGTGAGCAAAAGGAAGCCCTCTTACAGTTTTCTTCCTGATGAGAGCTGACCAATGAACACATGAACATGTGAGTGACAGGCGGTGAGAAAACTTGGTGAGTAACGGTGGTCAACATGAAAGAGCAGATGAAGGATGGCAGGTGACCATGGGGCAAGGGGGGCTGCACTTTTTTATAGGTTAGTCCCAGAAGGTCAGAGGGCTAAAGTAAGCGAGGGGGGCAGGCCATGTCGTATGGCTAAAGCAGAACAATGCGGAGAGGTCTAGGAGGTAGAGTCAGAGCCGATTGTACAGGGACTGTGAGCCTTCGGCTCTAATTCTGAATGGTAAGGGAGGCCCCTGGAGGGTTGTGAGCAGCTAGCAGACACCGCAGGCTGGTTTGCAAAGGCTCCTGGGCCTCCCGTGCTCAAACGGGACTGGAGGGAGGTGATGGTGTGGAGTCAGAGCCCTTAAACGGGAGGCTGCTGGAATAACCCGGGAACAAGAGGCCAGGGTGGTTGCTGTGGGCTGGTGAGAAGTGGGAGGACATAGAGGTGACAGTATTTGCTGATGCAAATATTGAGAAAGAGAGAAATTAAAGGTGACCAGAAGCTTTTGGCTTGAGCACCTTGAAGGATGGAGGCAGAAAGACTGTGGGAGAAGCAAGTTGCACCCATTAGCAGGAGGAAGGGAATTAGGAGTTTGCATAGACTCAGTTTGTGATGCCTTTGCATATCCAAGTGAGGAAACTGAGCAGATGGCTAGATGAGCAGTTTTCCGCTCAGGAGACACGGTAATTTGGAGACAGGACTTGAGGAGTGAGTGGTGCATAGATGGCATTTGAGACCTTGATCTTGCTACTTGTCTGGGACACAGTGCTCCTTCGTGACTTTGTCCTTGTTGGTTGAAATACCACGTAGGGGAAGGTCGCTGAGGGCAGAGCCTGCATCTCCCTTGGCATTTTGATATGTCGGCGTGGCAGCCGGCCATGGTGGGAAGCCGTAGCTTTCTCTTTTCTTTGTGGGTATAACTGGGTTTGACTTAGTGCTCTGTCCAGGGAAAGCCATTTTTCTTAAAACTAAAAGGCTGTAACATAAAAACCGCCAAAGGGGGAAGTCAGGTTGTTAAATTTATAGTTTATGGTCAAAGCTTAAGGGTTTATCATCTCTTAAGTATTTAAATATTGCTCTCAATTGCTGTTTTCGTTGTGTCTCTAAGAAACATGTGACTTTGAGTACAGTCATAACCAAGCAGCAGTGGCAGCTTTAACAAAACTGTTGTCATGGAGATGAACCCCATTAACCCCAGACCTGCATAGGTGTGCCTAAGATGTGTGCCCTTTGAAATTGGTCAGCTTGATCGTGTGACCTAAAGTGTCTGTGACTGTCTGTAAAAGTCCCCCCCCCACACACTTTTTTACTTGGGTTTGCTGTGGATTAAATACAGAAATTGAGGATAAGCATTCAGAAGCTTGTATAGCAACAAACAGTGATTTTATGTTTATTGACCCTCATAAAAAATAGCTTGTGTTTTGTATCTTTTCTCATTTCATTTTTCCTAATAATTCACTTTATTATATTTAACAAAATATCAGTGTGCAACAAACTGGAAACTAAAAAAACCCAGCACATCACTGGTAGTCTGAGAAGCAGCGTACTGGTGCGTCGTATTGGAAGGATCGTCGCTAACAGAGGACTCCGGTAAATTGGTAAATCTCCCTGGAGGTGGGGTGGACGAAAATGTAGCCAGCAGGCATAACCAGTGTCTCCAGAAAATGTGTGTACTTTGAAAAACAGTTGTTAGTTTTCCATGTCATGACTTACTGGTGAGGGTATGACCTGGCGACGTGAAAAGAAGGGAAGGCGCATTCCACGGGGAAGGTAAAAGAATGAGGGATTTAATTTTTTGTTGGTCAAGCTGCCTATGATCTCAGGTCTGACACTGTGGTGGGCAGATGTTAAGGTCTGTGACTCCTGCTGGGTTTTCTAAGTGTTTCCTTGTAGCATCCAAACATTAGGTGTGTCTTCATTTAGTCATTATATTGTGTATGGATTCCTGAAAGCCATCTTCTGGTCTGCAACCCTTCAGCCAAATACTTATCCTTGTTTCTTAGCTGCTGGAACAGTTTTACTCCTTTCATTCATCTTTTTGGCACTTCGAAAGGAGGTTCTCAAGAGACACACTGCGAATAATAATCATTCTGGTCGGTTCTATAATACTTGGCCATTATTACCTCTCATGAGTCGTTTTATTTCGCTTCTATTAAATAAGCAATGGTAATATGCCTCGCAGAATGTAGTTAATGGCTAACCTGGTATTTCAGGAAAAGGAAATGAGCCGATGTGAGGCAGAGAAGTAAAGGGAAGCTAAGACAATTCCGTCAAACCATCCGACACTCAGAAACAAGCAGCAGGGTGAGTGGGGTATGCGGTGATGGCACAGGGAAGGCAGACCTGGCGATAGCGGCAATTTCTCGAAAATGTCCATTTTGAGATGGTCTCCCCTTTGTTTTTCATGTTGTGGAGCTCTCCAGATTGTCAGCATTAGCCAACACTAATAATTTCCATTATCAAAAATTATTAGCATAATATTAATTACTGTTATAGAAATTGCTGACACATAGCCCTCCTGCAACATCTAAGTAACCTGACCATGGGCCAGAGATGCAAGCTGGTGTATTTGGTCCTCTAGTTTTGATGTTCTTACTTTCGAGGAGCTTAAAGAATTATGGCCAAACTCTCCCTTCTTGGTGATTTCCCCAGTGACCGCCTAGAGATTGCTTCTCCTATCTTTGTAAAGATACATGGCAGCAAAACTCTGCCAGTTAATGAGCACATGAAAAGCCATTTGTCTAAGGGCTGTTTGTTTTGCTATTTACAAAGCTGTGAAGCTGTTGACTAAAATCTCTCAATCCCTGTAGAATACTACCACTTTTTAGTCAACAAGTACACTAGCCACTTAAAAAATTGAGTGAAAAAAAAACAACTATTGGCTACCTTTTAGGAAACATGATCAAAAAATGTTTTGGATTGAAAAGTATAATAGTTTTAAAATAAAGAATGGGATATATTGACTGGATGTTAGTCCAGAATTTCTGCATTAAGCCTTCATACTTAGTGGTAGTAATGATTTTCTAATAATTTACTTCTTCTCTCTATATAGTAGTGTATTGTATCCATGTTTCAGTACCAGAAATTTACATTTAAACTGGATAATAAGAGTTAATCAAAAAATATTTCTATATGCTTTTCCTTTGTTAAGGCCTTATTTATACAGGGTGACATTTACTATTAATCTACTATCATATTTTATAAACAGCTTATTAAAGAGAGAGTGTGACTGAAAGTAAAAGGTTTTTAACCAACCAGGAAGAATTTCCTTGTTCTCTCATCTGGGGGACTGACTGCTCAGGAGGCTTCCACTTTTATTAGAATTGTCTTTGAGAGTGAATTCTTGAGTCACAAAACATTCACTCAAAAAAAAAAAAAACATCAAATGCTTATTTGTGTCATTTCCCTCTGGAGGCCAGATACAAGGTGTTGACAAAACCACATGGTCCCGTAGCCCGTAGAACTTACAGTGCAGTTAGGGAAACAGCATTAATAAAACCACACACTGAATAGTTGCTCTTAATAATCGTGAAACCTTGAAAAAAAAAAGAAATGTGCTTATGTAAGATAATGGTTTTTTTTTTCACTTCAAAGCCAGATAACCATTTTTTCTAGTACTTCTCTAGTACACTAGCTCTTTAATCTTTGAAAAGGTTCTTAGTCTTTTCCAAACCTTTGTTTTCTAACCTACCAAATAAGGTTAGTATTGTAAATCTCTTAGGTGCAAGTTAATTTACATAGAGCTTAAATCTGGTAGATAATCTAAAAAATGAGCTCACACCAACCATCCTCTCTCCAGTCCCTTCATCCCCTACTTTTACCAACTATGCCAAACCTAATGAAATCTAGTCATCAGCTTTATATATATACATATATACATATCTATATATATGTTGTTTTCTTTCCTTTATGATTTTTTTGAATTTAATTTTTAGGAAAACATGTTAGTGAATTACATGAGACATTGATGGCAGGTTAGGGGTGAAGAGAAGGAGCATACTTGAGGTTTTTCAGAAATACATTTCATTCTCCATCTAATGATGAGGCCAGAAGTGTTTAAGGGATGTTAAGGGTCCAGGAAGGTGAGTTTTGGCTTCTGTAGGTGAGAGCATACAATGAAAAGATCTCATAAAATATTTGATAAGGTTAAGTCAACTTGGTCCCCCGCACTCAAATGATCTATTTCTTATTAAAAGTTAAGACATTGTTATAAGTAGGTCACACCAGAAATGACATTTATGAAAATTAAACATGGTAACTTGCAGTGAATCATGGGACTGATAAACCTGTTCATATGCAGTCTGCTTGAGCTAGAATCTCTCTCTCTTGTTCTCAACTCTCACATCATTAACTTACCTTTTTGCCTGTTGCCATTGTCTTCCGTGGTAAGGGCCATCTGTGGTGTAAGTTTCTCGGGGCAGGGGCCATGCCTAGTTTATCTTTGAGCCTTCCAGTAAGTAGAGTCCTGGTGATGACAGTAAATTTCATTCGCTGGTAACTAGAATGAAGTTGCTTTAGGGCTGTCGTAATAGGTGCCTGAGATGATTGTTTGAGGGAACAGCTATTTTAAGGTCTCTTTTCAGCCTTTAGAAGACAAGAAGGTGAACTCCTGAGAAGGCTGACACCCTAACAATAATGCCTCCTCTGTGATTCACATTTCTGAATGGTGGTGTCATTGTTCCGAGGAGGAGTTGTTATATTTGGACACTTAGCTTAGAAAAGAGCACTCCTATTCTGCTTTTAATACACACAGTTATTTAGTGTGTTCAAATTTAGAATGTGGTTTGACGTTTATTTACGACACAAGGTTTATAACCACGTATGCATTATTGAACATTTCTATACTCTGGCTCTTTATATACTTAGACTTTTTAGAGTTGCTCTGTTTGTGGTACATGTTAATAGAAAGTAAAATAAAAACAGTTGCATTGGAAGAGTTACATCTGTTCTGCACATGGATTGTTTAAAGTTTGGAAAACTACTGTGATCGAATAAATGAATCTTCAGACAGGTGGCTTACTTGAATACTTACAACTTATTTTCAGATTCCTCCTGGGAAATCTTACATTTGGCTGCAATCTCTAAACTGTTTTATCTGCTCTGAATAAACTGGGAGTGGGAAGCTTCAATTAAAATTAATGGGACTTGTCATGGAGAAATTTAGAAAATTTCCATTACCTTTCAGTGACATATTATAGTGAAAATGTAGACATTGTCCAGCCTTGAAAAAAGTTTATTACAGAGACTCATTTTTGTGTAGGAATTCAAAATGCAAATAAATTGTCTTTAAAAGGATATATGTAGTTAAAATTACTGTGTTGGTTTAATAATAGAGGATACACAGTTTTCTCAGTTGAACATTGTTTCCCTGCAGCAAATTAAAAAAATAAAGTGAAATCCAAAATAAATGGGGGGTGACTTTTTTCTCTCTATCAGTTTTCTAAAACTAGCAGAAAGTATACAGTTTGCCTAAGTGAAATTTGCTCTTCAAAACTATCTGGTAAATGTCTTTCTAATCTAAATTGGAAGCCCTTTTTTTTTTTCTGGTAAGAAAGGATCACCACGGTAAGTTGCATTTCAGCCCTTTCCAGGCATAATAACGCATTTGGTCATGTGACATAAAAATCTTAGAAAGAATGTAAGCTTTTTGATGCTAGTGTGAGCTTTAAGATCTCTGGACAAGTAAAACTGAGCTGTAATTCAGTTATAACACATAAAAGCACCTGAACACAAAATATTTAATCAAGTCAACATTGGGTGTTGACAACAGAAATGAGTTTGACCTCTGAGTTTTCTGAGAAATTATGTAAAAATGTATACTGTAAGCACATTTATAAGAGGAACAAATTATATATACAAATTCATAATGTAAAACTTCTCAGTTTACAAGCAATGTTATTCAGTGAGAGTCATCATTATTCCATGCTATTTTTCTACAATTGTACAAATTGCTCTAAACTATGATAAACTTTAATCAGTTTGAACATATCTTGTAAAATAGTTTTGTAGCATCTATGTTTAGATTCTCAGTGAAGAAGTGCTTCAGAAATACTAGAAGTTAATACAGGGACTAAAGAAAATTCTTAGAAATAATGTAAAGCTTTTAAAAATGTGGTCAAGTGCAGAGAGGGGTCAGGACAGGGAGGCGGCAGCTGTCGAGTGCGTACCTTGCCCAGGCAGTGTGCACGTGTCATCTCGGCTTGTGTCACAATCACCCTGCTTTATAGATGAGGATACTGATGATGTAGTTTGTAAAAATGTGAGTTGAGGTCAGATGTGGACTTAAGTCTTCACGTACCGAATTCCTAACTGTGTGGGAGGCTTTGGACCTGTTGTCGAACCTGGGTTGCAGGAGTATACATTGGTTCAGAGAAGGGGATTTGGAATCTGATCTTCAGCTAAATCTTAACTCTACCAGTTATCAGTTCTGTGATTCATAAAACAGGAATGATAGCCCTTATCCCAGATAGTTAGAATTAAATGGTGTGTATTAAATGGCATATATAAACTATTCGCATAGTTTGTGGTGTACAGTAGATGCTGAATAAATGATGTGGATGACAAGGATATGGTGCTGGTGGGGGTGGGTGGCAGGGCAGAGCTCACACAGAAACCCAGGCCCATCTAATTCCAGCGCACGTGCTTTTCCCACTGACTCTGATACTGGAAAAGAGCAGACAGAGTAGTATGGAAATGTGCCTTGAATCAAAAGCAGTTGTAGTTTTTGAAGCAGAAGATTTCTTTCAGCAGATATGCAAGGCACACCCTGTGCTGGGGATAAGCATTACAGTCAAGGACCTCGACCATGTAGAAATTAGTCTAGTGAGGGTGATACACAGTAAACAAGAAAACAAGTCCATAGCCTAAGTTCTGACGGTTATAAGTGCTCTGAAGAAGCCCCAGCTGATTGGGAAGATGTGACCGACAGGCGTGAGGGAAGGATGACTGTAGTTTCGTAAGCCACTTGCGCGGATGGAGATTTTGTTTTGTGAAAGGACAACATGGAAGTGAGTTGCTAGGGAATCAAAAGCAGTGTTTGTTTTGCTGGTACCGTTGGAGGTGCCGATGACATATTCAAATGTCGGTGTTCAAGGTGTTAAGAAGTGGGGCATGTGAGTCTGGAGCTCGGAGGTGAGGTTGGCATGGCAGTGTTAATGTGAGAGTCGCAGGACTGGAGGAAACCTACGGGGAATGGATTTGTGGAGAGAAAAGAAGGGAGGGGGCCCTGGGGCGTTCCGAAGCCTGGAGGTCGGCTGGAGGAGCCCGCTCCGGCGAAGGAGGCTGAGCAGAGGCGTCCAGTGATGTAGGAGTGAAGCCAGGAGGAAGTGATTGCTGGCAGCCGGCGTTGGAAGTGTTTCAGGAAGGAAGGAAATAGCAACTGTTCCCTGTGTCGTAGATAGACGAGGGCTGATTATTGAATTTGCAAAGTGGACGTAGTTGGAGAGGGTTTGCAAGAACAATTTCAGTTGTTGGTGGAGGTGAAAGCCTGCTTAGGATGGGGCTGAGGAGAGAACAGGAGGTAAGGAGGAGGAAGCATAAGGTACAGATGACTTTTGAGATCCTCTGTAAACTAGGACAGGAAAATTATGAACTAGAGCAGGATGTGGATTTTTCAAAGTTGATTTTCCAGTTTTATTTTACTCTGGGTGATACTTCATCAAGATCATAGGCTGCTGGGATGCATTCAGTAGATGAGGGAACGGACGCTGTGAGAGGGGGATGGACAGTTGTGACAGGGGCAGTGTGCCCCACAGGCTCAGCGGGACATGAGTCAGACCAGGAGGAGAGAAGTTAACCTTGTCCTGGGGGATGGCACAGTATATGGGTCAAGATACAGGGAGCTCACCATCGTGGTGGGGACAAGATGAATTCGTTCTCTTCTAATTGCTTCTGGTTTCTCAGCGAAGTAAGAGCCGAAGTCATTAGCAAGTGCAATAGAATGGATGAGTCACGTTAATTAGCCAGCATCTGTATAAACTGCATTCTCGGGTAGCAGGCTCCTGGGAGATGTTTCCCGGCAGAAGGCTTTGGGCTCTGTGGGCTATGTTCCTTGGCCTACTTTAGCCATAAATGCTGTTCGTGTGTTCCTACCGTGTGATGTGAACAGATTTCAGTTGAGCAGCCTACTTTATACCTTCAGGTTTTCACTGTTTGATCAGGTGATTGCTTAAGAAATAGGACATTGCAGTAAATTTTTAATACATACTTTTATTTTTCTTCGTAGGCATGTGTATTGTTCCAAGCCCTTAATATAAATTATAATTATTTGTATATATAGCATATGCAGTGAGTCAGAAGGTAGTGGGAGGAGCCACCCTGTTAACTGACCCACTGCCATAGTGAGACTGTAGCATAAGGACTTTCATCCACCCAGAGATGCTGACATGACCCAAGCCAGTTCTGAAGTGAAAACAGCTCATGATTAATTAGTTCCTTGTGCCATTTGACCAAAGTAGTAACGTTTCAAATTATTTGTTGATGTAAGACCTTAAAATAAGTGTGCATATTAGATGAAGGCTGTTTAAAGGAAATATTTTATAAACACATGTATACCAAGTTATCTTCTAATTCAGTTCAGTCATCATTTGCTTTAAGCTACACTGGAGAAGCAAACATGATAGCATAGGGACTCACAAGAGGCCTGGACGCCTAGCGGTAGACAGAGAAATGTGGGCAAATAATCACTGTGCAAGTCCAAAGATAAGGGATGTGAGAGGAGTATGAAAAGTAGGAGCAAGCAAACAACATGTAAAAAAAATTATACATAAGCAAGAGAGAAGTAGTTACAAGTGTATAAAAATAGTATGCAGCCAAGCCACATAAAAGGAGCCGAGGGAAACCAAACATGAGCTGCAATTTCGAAGGATTTTTAAAAATATCATCTTTTACCCCCTGAAAATGAGACACACATCAGGGAATCGTGTTTATTTTGGTTGTGTTTGTGCAACTGTGCGTGATTTAAGGAATTCTATCTTGAATTTATTCAAGGACCTGCAGTTGTTCCACATCATTTGTTTGCCTTGTTTGAGAGACAAAAGCCAACACCAGAGGGGAGAAATATATATAAATATATATTTTTGACCATAAAGGCATAAACACTAGCAGTTGGTTGCCTGTTTGATTCTGAGCCTCCTGTCCACCGTAACAGGAAGGATAATACAATCCAGTTACATGATTCTCACTGTCCAAGAGGAAAAAAGTGACAAAATACTTTCAATGTCATTTATGTATTTTCTTATATGAAACTTTGTATAGGGGATCCCCAGTGTAGGTAATGAAAAATGTCCTCCATAACAGCAAATGCAATGATGTGATTTGTAAAGTCCTTGAAGAATCTGGGCACTTATATATTCAGTGATCAAGCAGGATAGGATTATAGGTAAAAATTGTGTTGCATATTTTTTTGTTGCTTTCTTCTTAATTAAAAGATGGAATTTTGGAAGTAAAAGAGACCTGCTATGCTAAAGTTTAAAGGATTTGGAGTAAAATCTTGGAGAATGGCTGTATTAAGGAAAACAGACGAAAAGTATCCAACAAAGGTTGCTGAAGTGGAACAAGGAAATGTTAATGGAGAAACAAAATTCTGTAGTATCAGAGAAAGCAGAAGAAGAGACTTTTATAAAAGGATTGGCCGTCGCATGAAGTATAAGGAGATCAAGGAGAATAACTGCTTCACTACTGGTGTCCGCAATGACAATTTCCTTAATGGCCTTTTGAGAAAGTCTCTTCCAGAGGATGGTGGGGGTGGGAGGGGGCGAGGGAGGCTTATGATATAAAGTGGCAGAAATTGAGGAAGTATGTGTAGACCTGTTCTTTCAGGAACTGTAGAGATGATAAAATTGCGGTTTGATGTAATTGGGGTCGAGGGATTGATGGAAAGGGAAGAAGAGGGAATGATGCTGTGCAGGGTCCCAGAGGAGGGGACAGTGAGAGGGCCCTGCAGACGGAGGCTCAGAGAGGAGAGGATTGTTTTCATTGAGCTGGAGGGAAGGAGAGGCAGAGAATGATGTTAAGGAACTCAGTACTGGAAGGGAGGGAAGTTACAGGAAATGACATCTGATGGCTTCTGAAGTGGTTTAAGATTTGAGGTCGTTTGCAAAGTAAGATAAAAGTGTGTGTGGATTGAGACACTGTGGAGGTCATGATTCTTCAGGTCAAAAGACCGTTTTAGAACAGCTGTTTTTGAGATTATGAAAATGCCATTTTCTGGTTTTAAATATGTCAGTTCTTTGTGTTTCATTAGAAATAATTTAGATTGCTGTGCCCCTTTACAACCATTCAGCTCCCACATACATGTATTTCTATTTCATAAAAGACCAAGTGGATATAGAACAATAAAGTAAATGAGCTTCATACTCGTAGACTAAATAGAATATTTATGAATAATACTTTTTAGAAAGTGGTGGAGAAATAGCTTTTCACTGTTTTCCTAAAACATTTATAGTAACTTGATGAATAATGAATGGGAATAATTTATAATACCTATATACTGCAGTCAAATGGAGCATTTGTTTATACTCCCACATAACAGTTACATCATGGTTATATTTTACATAAAGAGCCATATATTTTTAATGCAAAGTTGCTAAAATAGTTCCATTCAATGGAGTCATGGAATCTTGGTCTTTTAAAGGACTTCAGAGTACAAGATGTTCTAGAACTTCCCTGGGAAACATTCAGCTACATGTTGCTTCACTTCTATTTAAGTCGCGCATTCCAGTGATCATGAGCAACGCTGGAATATATTCTAAATAAGCCACAAACAAGCTGAGTAGTGAGATAAGAATCATTTCCACATCTCTGATAGTGAATATAATGCTATGCTTTTTATATATGCCTAAATGAAAATATATAGAATGAGTTTTATTTTGTAATCAAATTTTGCAGTACAGTGGGCAGATTGCATTATTTTAAAAGACGAAGCTTCAGCATTCACAAAACATAGATGGATCAAAGCATTTCTAAGTAGAAACTCAAGTTTCAGCCAGTATTTAAAATAGACACATCCTGACTCCCTTCACAGATTGCCATTGACCATATGGTAACTGCAGACACGCCTCAAAATAAAACAGCCATATGCGGATTTTCAAATACTGACCTCATCCCTGGAGAGCCATATTTATCTAGAAGAGCCTCTCAAACCATATCAAGTAAAATTATGGTTTGTGTCATGTTAGAAGATTAGAAAATCTGTCTAATGAAGAACAATCTCAAATTAAAAGCACAAATGCCAAGGTAATAAGGTTAGATACCACAGACATCAAAGCACAGGCATCTGATGGAAGGTCTTGGGAATTCTCCTTGCCCAGTTGTCATACACAGCAGAATAACCCAGGGAAGTGGCATTAAAAGCTACCCTAGGCTGTGGCCACCAGAATGGATTTAGTGAAAATGTGTAGGGATGCTCAGCAGGGCTGTTTGACGTGCATATCTGTCTCCGGCTGGCAGGTGCTGAATGCAGTATTTCCTGTCTGCTGGAGATGCTAATTGAATGCCAATATTAGTTTTTCTGGTTCCATGGTACAATTGCTAGAGTAGGACACGTGGAATTCACTTCTTCCATTTCCTGCAGCCATTGTTCGCTAATGAAATTCTGCTGCAGGTTTTCAGAAATTGCAAACTTGTGGGCATATGCCTATGAATTAAACAACAATGTGGAAGAAGGAACAGAATTGTAGCAATTTGGAAAAATGTAATGATCTCTTCAGTGATACCTCATTTTCCTCATCCAAGTAGGAGTGGAGATGTCAGAAAGGGGGACAAGGAAGGTCTGCAAATAAGAGTTTCTGTAATGGGGATCATTTTAACTAAAACACTATGTGTGCTTTACAGTTACAGCGACACACACATACACATATATACAGTACATATATATATATGCACACATATATATTTGTATTTATATGAGTACGTCTGTGTGAGAGAGAGAGAGTAAAAGGAAGATTTCAACACCCTCATGGTGTACAGGCAAGCACTGTCTCCCGTAGGTGTTGTGTTAGGCTAGCAGGTCTCTGGTATCAAGGTTTTGTTTAAATCTAGGCACTCAAGGACATGCCGTATGCCTAAAGTTAATAAAATACTACTCATCACCCCTAAATGTTCTTAGAGCTTAGTTTTCCCTTGCTTCCCTTTTGATGAGGTAGTGTTTTACTGGATTTCATTGAGTGACAAGTTGTGTTTAAAGTATAGTAAGACATGTATCATAGGTTTGTCTTAAAATTGCAGTCCTAAAGGAAAATCCCCTTATAGACCAAGAACTTTGGAAATTGTAGCTTTCCATTAAAGGTCACTGAAATTTCTGAACTCGTCTTTATAATATACATATCTATAGCATGAGTAAACCTAAGTCATGTCCTTTATGACGCTGAACCCCTCCCCTCATACATACCACAGTATGTAAGTAGACATCTGTGAAAATTTATTTTTGAAATAATATTTTTGCTTTTTTAGTAAGTTAGAAGACTACTTCCTTCTAAGATTGATAAGTAGTTTTAAAAAAGTAGTTTGAACTTAGATTTATCATTCTCTCCCACCTTTTCTAGTTATCTCATTATGTTTTCAATTTGCTGTAACAAGATGAGTCTTTTAAAAGAAAAGCTTAAAACTTCATCTGCAATAAAAAAGATCAATTCCTGATTGAATTCTACAGCTATGTTCAATTAAAACTAATATACCAGCTTATTGATGTGCATAAACTTCTATTTCAATATTGATTTATTTTAGATATTGATCTCCTGAAGGGAGGGGCATTCGGTTAACTGCTTTAGGCCATAAAATGCTGTGGGGAAAGGAAGGCTAAAGGGCTCGTTGTGGTACTGTGTTGCTCTCGGCACATCTTTTTTGGCACGTCTGTGTCTATGCCATTTAACACTGGTCTTCCTGTTATTTAAGTTGTATTTGATTTGGGACATATAATGGTTTTTTTTGTCATTTTTGTTGAACATTTTATTGGTGATCGTTCTGAAATTTAAGAAATTAAGAAGACTATAAGGCATATGTAATGAAGTTTTTTTCTATAGAAATCCAGGTTTTGAGTCCTACTTGCTGTGAAGGTCAACCTCTCCTCTCAGGTCTGCAGAAGTGACTGGTACCCTTTGCTCACTCAGAGCAAGCTGAGCAGCCACTCAGAGCTTTGGTGGAAAGACCCTAATTGCCAAGATAGCCAGTGCATAAGGCAGCCCTAGGAAGAGAGACTTGTTTTATTTACATGTTATGATACAGGATATTTTTGTGAGCAAATGCATTCTAGAATCCCATCTATCCTATCACCTTCAGAACCCTGTACACTAACTCCTTTTCCTTTAGTGACCTAACATGTGCATGGCTCCCTTACAAGGCTCTGTCTGTCATGCTCACGGTTGGTCATGACATTTTTAAATCTCACGTGTCCTAGCATACCCGACCAGCTGGTAGATACAGTTATTTCCCTGTTCCTTTTTCAACAATGTTTACATTCTGCCACAGAGTTGTTTATTTTAGGAGTTGAACCTGTGTAAGTGAAAAATGAGAGTGTTGGGAAAATCCATATTTTGAATCAACTCTTCTTTTCATGAACCCAATATTCTACCACCTTCTTTCTCCATTTTGGATAACTTAATACTAAGTTCTTTTAATAGAAACATCTTTATTTCTTAGTCTGTATTTAATAACTGACATTCATTTTTTTTTAACATACAAGAGACCATGATTTTTCTTTTTCTTTATCTCTTTTTTTGGAGGGGATGGTAATTGAAGAGTTGGAAAAGAGTTGGGGCAGGAGAACTGCGCTGGAATTAGTGAATACATTTTAGCCTCACATATTTGGCCCATTTTTATATCTACTTCCTGGGTATTTTTAGAATTATGAATTTCTGAGAATCACGCTGACAGAAAACACAGTATCCTTCCTTTAAGATATTGTATTTCAAGGGACCACATATGTCAGTAGCCGTCATACTTCCAGAATCTGGTGGGATCATCGTGATTCTAGATATTCTGCCCCCACTATAGGATCATGAGCCATTTTCTCAGCCTGAGTGTTATCTCCTTGGTGTCTTTATTCACGGGACTGTCACATGTAAAGCCAAATATAGCAAAAAAGAAAAGCACAGTGGAAGATGCATGAATCATGGATCGATTTTCATCTTATTTGTTGAATGCCTAAATCTTTTAGATTCAGGAACATGCTAGTAGAATGCTATTCAAATATTCACATGAAATTCACATATCCATATGAATATCCACTTTTTTTAAAGTAAGCAAATGATTAATGTTTAGAAATACAGCTCATGTATCTTGAAATGTTCTATCTCACAGACATATAGGAAATACTTAATTTCTAAGGAGTCAACATGTGATCTAAAATCAAGGCAGTGGAATGGAACAATCCTAATTTATCTCTGGTTGTGTGGATAGTCTGAAATATATCATAGAATTTGGTAGAACTGCCATTTATCACAGGATCCTGTGGTATAATATAGGTCTTACTGATTTATCATCTCATAATTTAATAGTAATTTGTGTGTGAAATTATAGAAACTTTATAGAAATTTTAAGTATAGAATCCATTTGTTCTTTATGTTAATGAAGTTCTTTGAGTTGTTTTGTGGAATCTTAAAAGCAAAGGCTGTTTGTTTACATAGAAGGAAAACCCATGCGATTTATTGGTGATATTTATTTTAAAACTTTGAAATTATATTCAGCTATGGAGAAATTCTAGAGAGCTGATGGATGAACTCACAGCATCATTATTTGTGTTTTGGCACAAATATAGTTCACATGCATTATGTTTAATTATCAAACACACCTATGAGTTAGATGTTATCACATAGGCATGTGCGACACAGAGAGGGTAAGGGAGCTGCTCAAGGTCACACAGTTCCTACACAGCTGAGCCAGATTCAAATCTAGGTTTCCCTGATTTGGCAACTCTTGCTCTTTGCATTATTCAACATTACTTATGATTGTAATCAATTTTTACAGGAATCCTGTATAAGCCTTTAGTCATACAGTCTTCTATCGTCATATGTAATATCTGTTGAAAAATTGGGAAGGTGAGAACTTTCTGTATCACTGAGACTGCCAACTTGTTATGAAAATGCTGAAGAATGCCATCAGGTTAGAAGTATATGTCCTTTCACTTAAAAAATTGCTTTGTCCAGAGACAACATTAATGTTACAAATATAGCTAAGAAAATTACTCATTTATTAAAAAAAAAAGGTACCTCCCTTTGCTCAAGAAAGGTTTTCTGAAGTAGCAATTCTTAATATTATTTTTCCCTCAACAACACCCTACATGCCAATGGCTGCCAGCCATGAAGTTTAGAGACCTTCTGAGAATTGCCAGGCAAGGGTGCATTTTATGATTGCCCCTGTTTATGTGTATACCTTTGATGAAGGAAATATCTTAGAATCTGGAAAGATTTCTTGATTGTAACAAAGCAAGGTTTTTGAAAAACACCATTTTAATAGCATTAATCTCTAGCATCATCTCCCTTTAGAAGTAAAAAAAAAAAGTCTTTAGCATCCTGGAATAATAATGGCTAGATTAACAGCATCATTGCATACAAGCCTTAATGTACCGAGATCGGCTCACAAGCACGCATCTATAGACAACCAGCCTGCACATCTTGGCAAATTGATTGCCATAGAAGGATTTCAGAATGTATTGGCATAAACGTCAGACTGTGAAGGAATGATTGAACCCCATGGGGCTGAATTTATCAATAGCAGCAGTCCATTCTTCCAAACAAAATATGTGCCTTGTACCAGCTTGTAATCACAGAGCTCACCTGCTGCATATTGCAGAGGAAAGCAGCATGGGTGTGCTCAGGCTCCGAGTGGAAACTGACAATTTATCACAACACTGTTTAGCAACTTGCAGGGTATTCACACCGCTTCGTTCTTGAGTTCCTATCCTTGGCTCGGGTGTTGCCTCCTTCCCTTCCCTCCTTCCTTCCTTCATTCCTCATATCCATGAAGCAAACATTTATTGAATTTCTTCTGTTTGCGTGACCCTAGGCTAAAAACAATGGGAAGCGAAATGATGAAACAGGACAAGCCAGAGCCATTCACCCCATATAATTCAGTAAAGATGTCATAATCTAGTATGAAATCTTTCACTTTATGTGTATATATACATATATATATGTGTGTGTGTTTGTATGTATGAATATATATATATGTATGTATGAATGTACATATTTATATGAAAGAGAAACTTCTAAGGAGGAATGGGCTTGCATGGTTATGGAGGCTGAGAAGACGGCATGACCTGCCCTCTCCCAGCTGGAGGCCCAGGAGGGCCCATGGTGTAAGTCCCAGTTTGAGGGCAGGAGACCAGTGTCCCAGCTCCAGCAGGGAGGCTGAGCGAACAGATTCTCCTTTTCTCCTCTTCCTGCTCCATTTAGACCCTCGGTGGACTGGATGCTCACCCACCATGGGGAGGGCAGTCTGCCTTAGTCTGCTGATTTCAGTGTTACTCATACTCATTAACCGCCTCACAGATAACACCCAGAAATGTTTAACCAAATATCTGAGCACCCTGTGACCCAGTGAAGTTGGCACATAAAATTAACCATCACACATAGCGTAGGACAGGAAGAACTCTCGGAGTGGCTGAGCCGGGGGGCTGGGCTTTCGCCGCTGGCCTGCCCAAGGGCCGAGCGCAGCCGTGCACCTCGCTAGGAGAGGGACGGGAGCCCAGCCAGGCACACGCAAAGCCGAGGGAAATCTTCCTGGCCTTTTGTGGAAAGAAGTCAGGCACATATGCGTTAATCTTTATTAGACTTTGGGATTACTGCGTATAGAATGTGGGAAGAGGGAATGAAATCCGAGCACCGCATGTTTGATCCTGACTTACTGGGAAATTAGCTAACACAGGGTAGAGAGCAAGTTTGGGGTGCAAAATGGTGATGCCCATCCCATCTGTCCTGAGCTGGCCCTTCCGGGGCCCTCCCCCGTGCCTGGGCTCGGCGTACTCTCCATGCGCCTCTGTTAGAGCGCTTAAGCCATTGTGGGGTAGCTTGTTCTATCTCTCAGTGTGACTCCACCTGCATGTCATGAGCTCCTCCAGGGCAGGACCTCCTCCTGTTTCCATACCTGGCACAAAGCAGGCTTCGGTGGGTGCTTCAGGTATGGTAAGTGGGCTCGGGACACCTGGTCAGAGGGGCTGGAGAGAACAGCAGAAGTCCAAGGGGCAGGAATGTGGGCATGGGTGTGAGGACAGTATATTTGGAGCCAACCAGAGGATCCATGAACACACCCCTGGGCCCCCCACAGCACAGGACAGAGGGCCTGATTCACACACAGAAACTAGGGTGGTCCTTACTATTTGCAAACATCACTCAACTCCCTGGATTTCAGAATGAAGAAAGGAGTAGAGTGAAATGAGTGTTTTGAAGTAGATACTCCAGAATTAAGGCTGGGGTTTGTGTCAAGCAAATTCCATAGAGAGAGGAAAGGGGGCTGTCGAGGGATTCAAGTCCTGATAAGCACAGAGGATGCCTGTTTCTGTAACTTGAAAGTGCTCGGTTTTGTGTTTTCATACTGTCCATAATTGTTGATGCTAAAAAATTGTTTTATGCTAAGAAAAGTCAGCTTATTTGAGTATACATATAAAAATTCTTGACATTGATGGCATGAACAAGACGGTGGCCCCAGTCCCAGCTCTGTGGGCTTATTAGTTTGTGACCTTGGGAAGTTATCTGATCCCTATGTGCTTCCTTTCCTGTTAACAACCTGCTCTTCCTCACTTTGTAGGGCTCTTCAGATGATAAAAAGTGGTTCATAAGGCATGAAGGGCCATTGACATGTTACAGAATCCATTGTGATTTGAGCAGATGCCTAATACTCTTGGTGTTATATAGGCTGAACCGTGCCTCCCTTAAATTCATAATGCTGAAGCCATAACCCTTAATGTGACAGCATTTGGGGGCCTTTGAGAGGTTATCAGTTCAGATGAGGTCCTGAGAGTGGGACCCTCATGATGGGACTTGTGCCATCATAAAAAGAAAAAGATCTATCTCCGTGCATGTGCACGGGGAGGGGCCACATGCACACGAGCACACAGCCAGAGGCGGCCGTCTGCAGGTCGGGATGAGAGCCCCCTGCCAGTGGTCACATCTGCCAGCGCCTTGAGCTTGGACCTCCCAGCCTCGGCTTTGAAGAATAATTACCTGTTGTTGAAGCCACCAGTCTGTGGTACTTTGTTATAACAGCCAATCTGATGGAGACACTTGGTGATTGATAAAATAATTAAAATTAAATTTTGGCTGCCCAAAATATGTACTGGCTAGTAGCTAGATATCAGGATGCCAAGCTTTCTTGTCTAGTGGGAAAAAGAAAACCTTGAAGTCCCTGATCATTTTGTGTTTCTGTGGCTGGCACACCTCCTCTCTTCCTGAAGTCTTGTGGTGTGAGAATGGCCTCCGGCTGCCATCAGGAGAGGACCAGGGCGTTGGGCTTTCCATGCTTGACTGTAGCCCAAACAGGGGGCCTCAGATGGGGGAGCAGGGGGAGTACCATTTGAAGCTGAGCAGCGATCATCTTGCTCCCAGTGAGGGCCCTGCTTTCTCCACGGAGCATCTTCACGTACAACAAAGCATTTCGTTTGTGAAGATGGTCGGCAGCAGGGAAGCCACCTACAGTTTGCATCTTGTGTTTCATTAATCATAATGTGTTCTACATTTTCTCCCTTAAGTTTGTTTTAGTACATGGTAAAATCTGTAAATAAATAAAACAAAAAGAAAGGGAAGAATAAGAGCAAGGAAAACTTTGAAGAATTCAATGGGTCCCACGTGCTGGGCAGTTCTCGCTTGGTGACCTCACACCTGACTTGACTGATCCCGTTTCATTAGATATTGTTGCTTCTAATTAGTAACCTCTTGTGTCCTTGAAGGTCATGGTCTTAGAACATCCGAATTTTCTCCTTACCATCCATTTCACCTTGTCGGCCCTCTTGTCACCTAGAGTCTTTACTTGTGATGTTTTGGATCGGTTTTTTTTTTTTAGCAGCTTTATTGAGGCATAATTTATATACAATAAATGGCATGTATTTTAAGTTGATAATTTTGACTTGTGTATCCACTGTGGTGCCCTCACCCCGTCAAGACAGTGAATATATGCATGTCTCTCAAAACCTCTCTTTTGTGCCTGTGTGTAACTCTTACCTCCACAAACAATTATTGATCTACTTTCTGTTAAGCCATTTAGACTTAGGAGAACGTTTTCACTACAAATTCTGTATTTTTAGTAGATTATAGGGCTTTATATTCAGGTTATTTCCTGAGTTGGCTTTGGAAGATTCTGTCTGGGAATTTCCCTATGACTCTAAGGACATTAATGCAACTAAGATGTTGCATTTAAAGCCATAAAGTTGTTCAAAATGCTCTTTTATCATTTTCTTAACATCTGTAGACTCTGTATTGATTTCAGTTCTCCTATTCATGATATTGATCATTTGCACCTTCTCTTTTTTTTCCTAATCCATCTGCATTAGTTTCCTATGGCTGCCATAACAAATGACCACAAACTTGGTAGTTTTAACACAATAGATTTTTATTCTTCCAGTCAGGTGGCAGGAAGTTCAAAATCACTTTCAAAGGGTTGCAACCCAGGTGTGGGCAGGGCCGGGCTCCCTCCAGAGGATCTCGGGGATGGTCTGCTCCTTGCCTTTTCCGGCTCCCGGTGGGGTGGCAGCTGGCATTTGTGGGCTTACGGCCGCAGCAGCGCAGCCTGTGGCTCATCGTCGCCCTGCCTTGTCCCACTCGGTCCTGAATCTCCCTTGGCCTCTCTGGTAGAGGGATGCGTGTGATTGTGTTTAGAGCCAATCCAAATACTCTCCCATCTCAAAATCTTAATCCTGTTACAAAGTCTTTTCTCCCATATAAGGTGGTACTAACAAATTCCAGAGATTAGGATATGCGTGTCTCTTAAGGGGCTGGTGTTTAGACTACCACAGTGGGGCTCAAAGCTTACCAGTTTTATTGATACTTCAAAGAACCAGCTTTTGGTTTCATCGATATCTTTTTTTCCCCCTTGACTGTATCCTTATCTATTACATGGATTTCCATTCTGATCTTTACTTTTTTTTTTAATTTTGTGCTTATTTTTTATTTATTTATTTATCCTTCTTTTTCTGGATTTGTAAGGTGGAAACTGAGATCATTGTTATAAATTTTCTTCTGACTTTAGCCCCATTCTGAAAATTTTCATACACGTGTGTTTTTCTATTCTTCAGCTCAAAGTGCTTTATGATTTCCCATCATTTATTTGTTCCATGGAATTGTGCATTTAGTTTCCAGTTGGGGAATTTTCCAGTTATCTATCAGGTGTTGACTTCTATATTAATTTCATTATGGTCAGAGAACATTCTTTGTATGACTTGAGTCCTAAATCAGTTGAGACTCGTTTTAGTGCTCAGAATAATCTTTAATGTGCATCTACTTTTGGAGAGAATGTGTATCTGCTCTTAATCAGTTGACTGTTGTTTTAATATCAGGTCAGGTTTGTTGATAGTGTTGTTAAAGTCTTCTATATCTGTGCTGATTTTCAGCCTATTCGTCCATTAGTGAGAAAGGGGTGAGGAAGCATCTGAGCATAATTGTGGGCTTTTCTGCTCACCCATGTAGTTGTATCAGTTTTTGTTTCATACTTTTGAAGCTCTTATTAGGTACAAGGACATTTAGGGCTGTTATGTCCTCCTGGAGAATTCATCCCTTTATTGTTACAAGCTGTTCTTTCTGCTGTTCTGCATGCCTGGTGGTTTTCTATTGTATCCCAGACATCATAAGGTTTATCTTCCTGTTGAATTTAGTCCTGGGACCCTGTTAATGATCCAGAAGCAGCTGAGTCTTGCATTTCAGTTGTTGTAGATGGTCCCCAAGCGGTGTTTAATCTAGGGCTAAATCTATACCATTACTGAGGTAAAACCCTTCTGAATACTCCGTGCTCTAGGCTTCTCACTCTGGTGGTGGAACAGGTCTGGGATTGACTTCTCCTCTCCGTTCCTGCTGCTCTTTCCCCTCCTCGGGGAGTTTGCTCACACATAACTGCTGAGCCGCCGTCATGGGGATGCTCAGCAGGGACACCAAGTCCGCAACGCCCCCTCTCTGTGGATCCCTTTCCCCTCTGGCACTCTGCCCTCTGAACTCTGGCCACCATGGCACCTCTGGACTGTGAGCTGCACTTTTCAACCCGAGGAGTTCCCCTCCCTGTGCTGCAGCCTGGAACCTTTGCAACGCATTAATTAGACTATGACAGTTAGAGGGTTCGCCTCTTTGTTTCCTGAATCTCTGGGGTCACTAAACCTTCATTGCCTGTGATCCATTATCATGAGAAAAATGGTTTCATGCATTTTTGCATGGCTTTTTAGTTGTTTCATGTTGGAGGCAAATCTGGTAAACTATTACTCCATCATGGCTGAAGTGGAGGTCAAGAGCTGGTGTTTTATACAAAGTGTGTTCCAGGGCATTTTTAATGGTACCTGGAGGAACATATGTAGGCTCACAGACAGCCTATTCAGAGGAATGGCTGTGGGTTCCCGGGACTATCCTTTTCATCCCTGCAGCACTGGGACACCCTTATGAAAGTTACTCAGAATGAAGGAAAAGATGAACCCATTTTGGGTTCTTGCATCTACTGTTTTATTATCTGAGTCCACTATTTCCAATCTACTTTAGGTTAGAGGTTCTTTTTCTTATTGTGTGGGAATGTCTGTGTGTCAAAGACACATTTAAAAAAAAATTAAGTGTGAAATGTTTGTATGCACACAATGTTTTTAATTAGAAAAATCAAAATAAATGTAATAAGCAGAGCATGACATTAAAAATGTTCACTTACAAACATTCAACCAATTAATGTATTTGACTTTTCTTCAGCCTCAGCGTTTCTATGATACAAAGATTAATGACTGTTTGCATCAGTTAAGTCAGTTTTAGTGCCTATTAAAACTAGGTTTATGACCTTAATGAAAGGAAATTCTTTAATTCGTGTGTGTGTAATCCCATGTGCAGCTGCTGTGACCAAAATGTATCTATAAAAAAGAAAAATCCAACCTAAAAAAGGAGCCATACCATTGTTTATTTTTAATAGGAAATCTAAACCAAGAGAAAAAAGAAGACCCAGATTTTTTTAAAACCAGCAAATAGGTACATGACGTTTACAGGATAGTTTGTCTCTTGATACTTGGGCAAGTCAAACGCTCATCCTAGTTTGTCATCATTTTCTCCTTGTCCACTGTCCCAAATCGGGATTTCCTAATCTGTCCATTAAATCATGGAACAGTTTAATAGTGAAATAGATGCAGCCAGAAAAAGATTGTAATAGATTTCTTTTAGAAGGGCAGTTTCCCCAGTGTGGAGGATACAGAAAGCTGAAAAGAGGGGTTGTATGATTGTGTTTGTTTTGTTGTCCTTGTTAGTTTTTAAATTTTCCATGGCACACTGGATAAATAATCATATTTTTATTTGAACTTTTCGGTTTATGGTAATCAGTGGTTTATATGATGCTGTGCGTATCCCTTGTTTGGTGGGCTGGGATCACTTACAGACACCTAAACTTGAGGACTAGTCCACTCATATTTCAGACAACTGAGCCATAGGTATTTCAGTATTGTCAGAGCAAAGTTCTCACAATCTATCTATTTCACACAGTCTACTTTATATGCTAGGTTTTAATGCTGCTTTACCTGAATCAAAAGCAATTTGATGCTCATAATGCTCTTAACCTTCTTTCTAAGTGGGTCTCACTGCTCTGAGTACTGTCAGCACTTCTCTGTGTCCTGTCTTACCATTCAGAGACAGAACTGTTGACAGTAAATCAAGTCTTCATGTGATTATCATCATGGCCCTGTAGAGATAAATGTTCACACCCCTATAATGTTCAGTTCTAATTAATGCTGTCGCCTGACTTGCCGTACGAACTTTCATTGCTCAGACAACAGCATATTCCAGCCATTACTGGGAACTGGAATAGTAGATTTCCAGGAGATTCCTGAAATGGGGAAACTTCCTTGGAGTTTATTGACTTGATGCAGAGTTCACTAATGAAACTTGGTCTCAAGGAAAATGCCTCTAATTAAGCATTTAACATCCTGGGGGTCCCAGGCCGCCTCTTCTTACGGCAGGAGCGGCACAGGTCCTGAGAGTCAGGATGCTGTCTACATTGAATGTCTCCTAAAGATAAGGTGAAGGTATAATTGAAGTCCTTTGAGAATAGAAGGGGCACTTTCAGTAAATGTGCCCACACAACAGGCATCAGTAAGGTAGTGTTCGCATCTACAGCTTTCCAAGACTGATCTAAAGTTCTGATACAGAGACCAAGGGATCTGTGCCATTTTGAAAGCCCATTTATATTTTGAAATGTCATTGAATGCCACTTAAAGAACTATTCAAAATCTAGAAATATCATACACACCCCTATATAAAATAGACCTTATCATTTTTTTTTCTATTACCTATTTGGCAACTTTTAATGGTAATGTCCATTGTAGCCATAACCAAGCCAGATGTCATGCCAAAATTCCTTAACTTTAGTGGAATTGATTAGAATAAATTATGTTACTTTAGCCAAATAAATTGGAATGAATTCTATTCTTTGTTTTTAATAAATGACATTCTTTTGGTTCATTAAAGGAATTTGCCTGTGACTTTGTAAGTAGCCCCACATTGAACGGATTTTAGTTAATAATTGTCAAGTAAGTGAAAGAACAAATACAGCTTGTAGGGATTTAATGAAAAATCATTTCTGACAGTTACAGTTACGTAAATCACGTTAGTATCCACAATGCTTTAACTGGAATTCTCTCTTGTTGCTTTTACAGCTTAAACTCAAATATATACTGTTTTAAAAAATATATTGTGCTCAGATTTCCATAAAAGTATTTACATTCTATTTTTAAATGCCCAGTCATGTTGATTTCATGGAGATTTGGGAAAATTTATCCTAATGGGAATAATTAGTATGGGAGCTAAAAATAATAGTTGTGTCCTTTTTCTTTCTTTTTTTAAAAAAGCTGGACCTGTGATCTGCAGAATGCTGAGTTACCCCCCAACTCGCCGAGCTTTAATTGTGGGCTGTGGTCTACAAATGTTCCAACAGCTCTCAGGCATTAACACCATCATGTATGTATTGCTTTCTGGTTTTTTACTCAAAATATTGTGAAGGAATTATTTTACATGAAAAAAAGAATAGGCCTCTTGGTGGTTTGTTCTTATTAGATGTGTAAGATTCTCCTTTTGGGAGATACTAAACTGTATGATTTTTTAAAATACTAACAGTTTGTAACTAGAGGGTGGTGATTTGTTTGTTGTCAAGTATTGGCTTCATTTGATTTCATACACTTTCTCTTTTATGCCATGTAATACTTTATTGTATTCTGAGCTAATGAATGCATCATTTTCCTAAGCCATTTTTGATGCTGGTTAGAAAGTAAAACAAAAGGGAATCACCTGGCATAGTCAGAGATGAGTGGACACACAGATAACTAGTTCCCTTCTTCTGGGAGCGTCAGCTAGGATGCGATGTCATCGGACAGTAGTAGAAGTCTGTCTGTCGCAACCAGAGTACAATGTACCGGTGACGGGATGGGAGCAGAGACGTGGGGAAGGCCCAGCTGTTCCCAGTTTTGTAGTTTTGAGTAATTCCCAAAGGTGTATGGGTGTTGGGAGTGGAGTGGGGTAACAAGGAGGGGTTCTACCATGTTTTATTCATTCAATATTAAACCCTTTTTTGCTGGCCTGTTTTGTATTATATCCACAGCAGTGAGTAAAGTAGGCATGCTCCGCGGCCCCGCCACAGGCTGGTGGAGGAAACATACGTTAAATAAACTAACAGTTCAATACAGCATTTCAAACCATAATAATGTCTATGTAGGACCATTCCAATCCTGCACAGAGTAGACGTTTAAACTCCTAGGTAATAGCATGCGGGTTAGAGAAGTCGGGTTTTGCTGAGTAAATGACTGGTGGGTGAAACGCTGCTAAGTCTTAGAAGCTTTTCCCCCTACCTTTTGGTTGAAATTATTCTTTAGAAAAACAAAAATTATGTAAAATTAAATTTCACTCAGTAAGCCATTTGTATTTGGGACTCTTGATATGTTCCTTTGAAATTACTTTGGATATGGTGGGTTATTTAGTGATAATTTGAGAAGAGTGAATCTGTTAAAATAATTATTAACACTAATTATGAGGGCCTACGGCCCATTAGATCAGGATTTATTAAGAAACTCACTTTAAATACATCCACACATTTTATGAATTTGACTGTAGTTATAATGGTTGTTAGACTTCAACTGCCTAGACGACATTTTTAATATTTGTCCCTCTCCTCCGTCCCTCGCGCAGTCACTCAGGTTTTCCTCACCGTCATCAGCTCTGGTAAGGCCCATCTGTTGGTGCAGGGCCCAGCACGTGTGCCGGCCTGTGGTCTGGCTGCGGGGCACCATGACCGGCCTGAGCCTCCGCCACCCTCGGTGCGGGGAGGGAGTGTCCCCAGGCTCTTGCGCACGTTCAGACAGTGCAGTGCAGGAATAACTGCGAATATCTAGTTTATGAGCCTTATTTAAAATGTGTCCTTGCTTCTGAAGATTCTTTTTTGGTTTGTTCTACCCTTTCCTAGGCATTTAAATTTGACATATTTAAAAAAGTGGAAAATGAATTTTTGTTGTATTTCTGTGTGTGTTCTTGTAAAACAGGCATTAGACACAGAGCCAACTCCAATTGACGGGTAGTGGCCGAGGCCAGTCTGTTCTAGCTGAACCAGTTGCCATAGTCCCTTGGTGATCTCTGGTGTAAAATGGGTTGATTAAGGCTTTCTCATTTTAATAAGGCATTCATTTCTCCAAATGCTCGGTCTTTTCACAGTGGGATCATGTGATATGATATCATGTATAGGAATCTTGTATTCATTAAGATTTATGATAGTCCTTAGGCACTTCACTTTTTCCAAAATGTACAGGATAGAGGTAATATTGTCATATAGCTTTTGCTTGCAATCAAGTATTAATCTTGGAAAGTAGGAAGAATAAGATATGGTTAAATTTATATCATGTCTACAGTCTCGGTGATGCAAAACAGCTCACTAACTCCCTGAAGAAATTAATATGACGTTAATGTCTGGAGGTTAGAAGGTTACACACTTAAATGACATACCTATGCTAAGTAACTGTTGATTATTCATAGTGCACCGTTTCAGACATTTATATTTTAAGCCCATGAAACTTAATAATGCAGTCTATTATAATGAAATTGATTTATTCTGTCATTATCTGGACAGAATGACTAATCTGAGGCTCTTATATTGCTTGTTTTCTTCTGCTCTCTTTAGTCTATATTCATGCGTATGTATTTATCTCTAAGGATTCAGTAAATGTGATCATAAATTTTGTTTCTCCTAATTTAAAATAATCTCTTCATTGGAGCCCAATAGGTGTTTTTTTTTTTGTTGTGGTCTTAAGTAGAAAGCATTAATTACATTTTTTTCTTTTTAAAAAAATGTTTTGTTGATTTAAAGTTCTGTTCATATGGAATCTCATCGTGTATATGTTGTCACTCTCTCCTCTTCCTCCCCTTGAGGCGGGAAGTGAAGTAGGCAGTACTCTTCCAGGTCAGGTCAGGGTTAAACTTAATCCGTAGAAGTTGTGATGGCTTTACAAAATTCATTTTCCACCCCAAAGTTTGTGTGGACCTGAAATATGAGGTATTTTGAATTCTACTTCTCACCAAGGAAAGTTCATAGAAAGAGCATGTGCAAAAATATTGAAAGGTAAGTCATCCTTACAATTGCATTATATAGTCTTACCACATGGTAAGTGAGAGAAGTTTTGTCTCTTCTCCCTCGTAGGACCTTTATTTCTATCTCTTTGGCCTATTTAATATCCTATCTCAGTCAAGGAAACAGATTTCTTCTTGGAATATTTAATCTTCTCATCCTCTACCATGAAAAATCATAGTGTGTGTTCGTGTGTATGTCCGAGTATCTGTTTTTTGTATGATAACTCGTGATGATATCCTAAGCCATACTTTACCCTGTATCCTATTTGAACGGAAGACTCTAAATTCTTTAAACTATCGCAAACTTCAGACACTGCATTTGACTTTTAGAAGAGGTCATTTCCTAATATGACTTATTATTATCACTTAATAATTTCAAACATTCAGCTGAATAGATTGTTCTCTTTTCACAGGAGAGAGAGAACAGAGCAAGTGGAGGACTAGCTTCCCTGATAGGAAGCGTTGGTACTGTGGTACTGTGTCTCAGGCCAGTAAACTACTTGCACAAGTGTCCAGATACCGGGAGGAAGGGTAACACAAGGTGACGATGATGAATGTGAAGACAACCCTTACATTCTCATTGTGATCAATTCTGAACCCTAGTTAAAATGACAATAATTTTTCATTTTCCATCTAAAAAATTTTTATCTGATAACTGTTAATAAGTGGACCCACTTCCCCCATTATTATTACCACAAGCAAAATGTGTGTGGATGAGTAACTGGGTGCGGAGAAATAGAGAGAGAGAGAGAGAGAGAGAGAACAGCTGGTTCTTTCTGGGTTTGATAATATCTTACTTCTTTTGAGGAACGTATATAATAAGATATATTTTGATAAGCATATCGTCAATCCATCTTGGACAAAAGGAAGGTATCAGAGTTTTACCTGGGAAGACCGGGTGTTTAAGTGGCTCACTTTAAAGTTAAACAGAACATCTATAATAGAGAGAAGAAGAATATCCAGAATCTAAGCTTTGAGTCGGCTTCAGGTATAAAGAGTTGTGAGGGAGTGAACTTCTTTTGGAGTCTGTATACCAGACCGCTCCTTTTTAGATACTGTGCCTGCAGATTAATGCTCCCAGATTCATCGCTTCTTATTCTTCCCTTTTCTACAAAAAGTAGGGGTAGGAAATAGGCACTTATACAGGGTAGGTAGATGCTCTGGGCTTTCATAACTACTTTGCCTTAATCCCCAGGAGATCCCTTCTTCCATCATATTTGCAAGTGATATTAACTACTTTCGGAAAATATGCCCTTGTGATAGTAATATTAGTAGCTATCATTTCTTGAGCATTAAATACCATGCACTACTCTAGCATGGATAACTCACTTAATAAATATTAACAGAAAAGGAAAAAAAAACAGGACAAAACCTCAATGCCCAAAGCTGACTGTTTAAAGCTTGTTTGGAGGTGATGTAAGGTAAGACATCAAGTTAGTGGAATTAAGTACCATCCAAGGATAAAAACCTAACATGACTGTGTGCTGATAAAATTGTATCTATCTCAAGAATCATAAAACTCATCAAGTTCTTGAATATACTGGTACCCAGTGAAGGCCTTTGCTTTGTACTCTGATTTAGAGTTCTTGGACAAGCCAGCTTGATGGTTGGATGACTCATTTATATTTGTTAATCATATTTAATTAATTTTATAAGGGCAGTATTTCTGAATCTTTTCCATTCCTGTATTTTACCCTCAACAAGCTCTCCTAGTTTAAAAAATTACAATGCAATCAGGGCATAAGGCACAACACTCAGGCATGGCCAGATGGTGAATATAGGGAAAAATAAAAAAATAAAGGAGACAGGATGCAAGAAGGAAAGGGTAAGGATTTATGCATTCTCATGCTATAAATCTGAGCAGAGGTGAGGCTGTGCTGCCTCTAAAATCCTCAGCAAGTGGGATGGTGGACCCAAGCACCTGCTCACTAACATGAGCCTTCTCCTCTCTCTGCCTGTCCGGTAGGGCTCTGCACACAATCAAAGAAGCTATTGAAAGATAATAAGGCTAAGATAATTACCTCATTGAAATGTGCATCAAGATGAGTGCATTTGTACTCATTTTAGTTCATTGGATGAAAATCATTAAAAGGATGAGAAAACGTTAGGTTCATAGTTCACCCTTTTGAAAGATGAGCTTGATGTGTTGGGAAGAATATTGACCCAGGAATCAGGAGAATTGGTTTTAAGACTGGTCTCCACTGGGGGTCTTGGGCATGCCAGCTACGTGCCTTCATTCTAAATACCTATAAAGAGAAGTAGATGGACTTTAATGTACATTTAATGAGGAAACATGGAGTTTCAAATAAAGCAGAAGCTAAAGCATTTGTGCTTGAAATATTTTAAACCTTTCTTGTATGAAAAGTTATCAGACTGCAGGAGATCAGTTTTAGTCTAAAAGGAAAAATGTATTTTGTTCACATAATTCTGGGGGGATATTAAATGCTTACCACATGCTGATCATTTTCCTAGATGCTTGGCTTATGTGTTAAGACCACATTTTTATTTCCAAAGTATATCTTTGGAGAAGGATGATCTTGGGTATGGCTTTGCAGCTCTGTAACCTGATGGGAAAGAACTTTCCTAGCCTTCCATAGTATTGCACGGATAGTCTCAAGCCCAGTGCACTTCACCCACCTCTCAAATCATGACCAGGGGAAAGGCTACCACTTCTTCCTCTGGTGTCTGCAGCTCTTTCTGGTGGCAGATGGTTCACTCTCCTAACATTACAAAACAAAGCATTCTCATCAGGTGAGACTCTGAACAGAATGGCTTTCTAGAGGCTCTGTTGGGACGTTCCTCATCACTTTCCATTTCCATGTGTGTGTGCTGCATGCCTGTCTCAGCATGAGCTCCCCCAAACAGACCGTAAGACAAAGAATAGGCTGCAGATGAGTTTTGGGGAATGGTCCCAAGGAGCATGAGTAAGGAATGGGAGAGAAGTGATAGGGTGGGGGATGCAGCGAGGGTGCATTGGTAAGCGGCTCATCTCAGTGAGCAACTAGAGCTCAGTCCTGCCGAGGAGCAGTGTAGAATGTGAACTGTTTTGGAAGTGTTTGTTCAGGATCTGCAGTCCCTCAGGATGAGGGCCGCCCCGGCAGATGCCACGCACACCATCCCGGGCTCCCCTGAGTAGTCTCCCCTGGTGCCAGCACTCTCAGGAACGTAACTAGGCACAGGGAGTTTAACTAGACTCTCAGATTCTACAGCGAGCTTCCAGGGTAGCTGCAAGAGAATCCAGACAGCAGCCAAGAGCACGTGGGGCGGGGCCTTCAGAGCATCTGCTTAAAATCCCACTGTGTCTTCAACTATGTGTAAAAATAAGTTTGCACAAAATGGATGTGAACTTCCTTAGCACCTTTCCTGGATATAGCAGGTTCATTTTTAGTGAAAAAAAGTCACCATTAAGCATTAACATGGGGGTTTCATAAGAAATGGTGAGGATATATTCCCTTCAACATTATAGTCTTTTTTTCTTTCCAAAATTCACAGGTACTTCTATCCTGTCACAGGAATATTAGTGTTCCACACTTCAGCAGAAGCACTTTTATTTATTCATTTCTTCAACCAACATTTACTATATTGTTGATGGAGCTTCAAATACATGGAAACTATCATTCTTGTCATTGAGAATTCTCTACCTGAGCAGATAGACACAAATAATGACACTGTGGCATTATGAACACTGAATTAATATACTGTAGGAACACAGAAAAATGGAGGACTAGTTCTACCAGGAACATGAAGAGGGCACATACAAATGATTTTTTGTTCTATTTTTTAAGGTTTATTTATATGGAGTTGTTCTCTGGACAGAAACATGGTACATCAAATATTAGCAGAACCTTTGGAGTTAGATCTGATGTTGAATCCCAGCCTACCACACTTGCTAGCTGTGTAAATTCCACGTGCTGCTCAACTTCTCAGAGCCTCAATGGTCTGGAAATTAGGAGTAACACCACCTGTGGCTCTTACAGTGGTTAAATGAGATGGCATGTGTGGGGCTCATGGGGGGGACCAGGTCCATGGAAACTTCCCTTCTGCTCACTGTGCTTTGCCATTTAGAAATTCCAGGGTGTTTGTGTGAAGCAGGGACATTCCACAGTTAGCCTATCCTCTTTGGCCCACACCCATCAGTCCAGGATTTGAGGCATCCTCTGTAGACACAAAATTGTTATAATGGCCTTCTATCATGCATGTCTGTTTTCAGAATACAGAAAGGAATCATTACAGTGTTTTTCTTCTAATTTATAGATGCAGTCGGAATGTTGTCCAATTCAGTATTAGATCTTTGTATCTAAAGTTTAAGTCTGGGAGGAAAGCTCAGTGAGCTTTGATCACTAAGGGCTTATAATGCCTCCTTAAGAGGTGGGGGGTCTATGACTAAGACACCCCACATGGCATGATTTGTAGTTTACCTCAAAAGATTATCCAATCCTTTGGTTGACTTTTTGAATGAAAAGTGAATTTAAGGATCTGTGGTAATTAATGGAAATATATCTCCATGGTTTGTAAAGTATCAGCAACTGAGATTTGGGGTCCCCAGGACATCTCTGGTTTCTTTGCCTTGCCTTTCCTGACTCCTTTGTTTTGCTGAAAGGTAAGTAGAAGAAATGGAGATGCTGTTAGTGAGTTGAAATAGCATCACGAATTCCAGGGATGTACCCCAGGAAATGGGCTTGTGTGTCAAGGAAAGTACCTTGCCCCCCGAATCATATGTGGTTTTGAGAGTAACCAGTCTGGCTAATTCCAGGGAAACTATTATAAAAATGTAGTCTTCTCTTCTGTATAAGAAGATGGCTTAGCAGCTCTGTAACCTGATGGGAAAGAACTTTCCTAGCCTTCCATAGTATTGTACGGATAGCCTCAAGCCCAGTGCATTTCACCACTTATTACCTTTTCTGCACTTTTTATTGTGATAAAATATAAGAAGAGAATCTTCTTCTTAATTCAGTCTTTAAGCAAATAGATGGAAGGCACTCTGCCAGGGGCTAGAGAGAAACAATGTGGCGAAACCCATTCTCAGGGAACTTTGGTCTTTTCCACAGTGGCTGCACCAGTTTACATTCCCACCAGTAGTGTGTGAGGGTTCCCTATTCTCCATGTCTTCACCAACATTTGTTATTTCTTGTCCTTTTGATACTAGGCATCTGACTGACATGAGGTGATAGCTCATCATGGTTTTGATTTGCTTTTCCATGGTGACTAGTGATGTTGGCTCAGGTGCTATGCCCACTTTTTAATCAGATTATTTGTTCTCTTGGTGTTGAGTGGAATGAGTCCCTTATTAATGCCTTATAAGATGTGTGGTTTGCAAGTGTATTCTCCCATTCAGTAGGTTGTCTTCATTTTGTCAGTGGTTTCCCTTGCTGTGCAGAAGCTTTTTAGTTTAATGTAGTTAAACTTGTTTATGTTTGCTTTTGTTTTTCTGCCTGGACGGTCATATCCAGAAAAATAATGCTAAGGCCTGTGCTCAAGAGTTTACTGTATGGCTGCTTTTTTAAGAAGAATGACAGTGGTAAAAGATAAATGACAGACATGGAAAGGTTTAATTAAAAACCATTCATTCAGCTCATCTTACTACTCTCTGACTTGTTTAGTTAGATATTACAAGTGCAGTTAATACCTGTGTATATAAGACAGCTGACCTATTCATTCATGTGGTATATGTCATGTTCCCTAATGTGTATGGTGGTGATAATAAATGTTGTAGAATGGTTTTAAAGGAACAGTCCTTGGCAACTTTTCTACAGCATATTAACATTGCCAAACAAAGAATCTTGTTCTTCATAATTGGTATTTATGTGGAGTCAGAAAAAGGTGAAGGCTTTTTAACTTGCTAAATGACTAATTCAGCCTCCCACATATCTTCCTGACATTAAAAAACAAAGAAAAACTTGGAGATCTTCTTTGCTTAAATTTGGTAAAGGTATTCAGTTTAGCAAGTTTAGTGATTTTATTTTCAAGATTGGGGTTTTTTGACAGTCAAAAACTATAGGATATTTTGTGTCAACATCATTTATATTTGTTTAAGTATGTATATTAATGTATACAGAAGAGAAGTGAAAGAAAGTCATTGTAACATAACACCTTTTCATTCTGTTTTGGTTTTGCTATTTACCTTGATAAGCAATATTCAATACAAGTAATTTGGAGCTTTAAATATAAAAACCTTCAAGAAAAATTGAGTTGTTAGAGCTTTAGTAGGGGAGTCAAATTCAGTAGCATGTTTTTTCTTTTAATTTTTTCCCCACATTCATATAAAAGTTTGTGTCCTACATTTACAAAAGGCATGTAGATACACATATTTTACCTTTTAATAGTGCTTTGAAGGAGGCAGAATAGATAGTGAGGTGCCAGGGGATTCAGAAAGTTTCTGTTGTTGATTTTCAATTGTTTCTTATTACCTTTCTCGCACTTTTTATTGTGATGAAATATAAGTCACAAAATTTGGTGTTTTTACCACTTTATATACATTTCAGTGGCATTATAGTCACAATGTTATATAACCATCATCACTATTTCCAGAACGTTCCATCACCCCAAACAGAAACTCTATACCCATAAATCAGTAAATCCCCATACCTCTCCCCAGCTCCTGATAATGTCTAATTTATTTTCTCTTCTTATGAATTTGCCTATTCTAGATATTTAAGTGGAGCCATATGGTATTTGTCCTTTTGTGTCTGGCTTGTTGGATTTGGTGTACTGTTTTCAAGGTTATTGTAGCATGTATCACAACTTTGTTCCTTTTCATGGCTGAACAATATGCCGCTGTATGGACATACCACAGTTTGTATATCCATTCATTTGTTGGGCACTTGCATTGTTCCCACCTTTTGGTTATTCTGAATAGTGTCATAGTGAATATTTGCATAAAAGTGTCTGTTGGAGTTTCTATTTTCAATTTTGTTTCCTATTTTTGTATTTTATTTTTGAGGACAATGACAAGACTAACCTCTAGAATAGAGGGACTATTTGGGAAAATACTAGAGAAAAATGATTGGCAATGTAAGATGTAGGAGTAGGTTTGACTCTATTCTGTGTAACCAAAAGCTAACTAAAGGGAGAAAATAAGGAAATTAATTATTCTGTGTAAGTGAAAAGTCCAGGGAAATCTTGATTCTTCGTGACTCAGATGCGGTCATCAGGGCTGTTTCTCCTCTCCCCTTCTCCATTTCCAAGCTGTGCTTTCTTCACATTATCTGAGAAAGAATACCTCAGGAGGACAGCAGCTCTTTCCCAGTGGTTAGAGCAAAGAATCTTTACCTTGAAAAATCTTCATCTTGAAACTGGTTCAGATTGGCCTGACTGGGGACACAGCAAGCAGCGAACACCAGTCTCCTCTTCTAACGGAAATGTGGTACTGCTGAGTGGCTTGACATGGTCTCTATGCCTCACCTGGGAGGCAAGGTTGGTGCGGGGGGTTGGTGTCAGCTACAGGAAACAGTGGAGGCTCCCCCAGAACAGATGGCAAAGCACAATGAAAAATTATTCTTCTCAAAAATCAATAGATTAAAAAGCTTCTGTTAAATATGATTATCTGGGATTGTTTTTGCTTTTCATTTTCAACTCAGCTGATAACAAAGAATAATAGATATTTTTTGAAGATATTTTTAAGCATTAACAGTATAGGTCCTATGGGCATTAAGACATGTTCCTTATCTTAAAAGTTCTCATCACAAGGGAAGAAAAAAATATAACTATTAGTGGTGGTAGATGTTAGCTAGACTTACATGGTGGTCATTTCACAGTATACACAATATTGAATCACGTTGTACATCTGAAAGTCATATTCTGTATATCAATTATACCTCAATTTAAAAAGAAAAACATCTTCAAATTACTCATTAAAAGAGATTACACAGTTATTAATGAGCAAAACTAAAATTCCTTCCCAGATCTCTCTAGGCTCCAAAGCATGTATTTGTAACTGCTGCAATCTAATTTACTATGAGATACAATAAACATTGTACTCCTTTATTAAAAAACAGTCAGAAAAATGGGTAACTTTGTATCCATTTCTGGAGAGGGCCCTACGAGACCTTGCCTCCCAAACTCCCCACCAGCGGCACCAAGACCAAAATCAGTCCATATACCTGCTGCTGGTAACCTCACAGCGAGGTATGTAAAATAAATAAAAAAAAGAAAATTGTTCAAATGAAGAATATTTTAAATGAAGCACAATTTTGTTTAAATGAAGAGATAAACCTTAAGTGTATCCCTATGCCTTTGAAATCTCAAGAACATTTTCTCTATAGAGAAAAAGACATGTTGCTGTGGTATAAATATTAACGGGATATGAAAAACGTTGAGTGTGTTAGCTTACAAATGTCAGTAAATCAAGGTAGCGCTGGAGCTCAAATTAGTTGCTAACATACCTCGATGCATCTGAGTTAACCTTTTTGTTAGCACTCTTATTTATATGCAGTATTTATCATCATGTTTAAGTGACTTTATCCTATGGAAAAGTTGACTTCACCATTATTTTAGCTGTTCAGTGAATTAGTCTTATTGACACATCAAATGGCACTCTAAATTATGTAGTAATTTAACATTAATGTTCCTTTTCCCCTTAGCTAGAAGTTTAAAACATACATACAAGAATTGCTAGCATATCGATACCCTCCATCAGGGTTGCTTGGGTGCAAGTATTTGACTCTTATATGCTGCCTGGTGGCCAAATCAGACTTGTGAATTGCCAAATTAAAATAGGATATAAAAATATGGTAATACTTATGTGCTGTACTGATACCCTTTGGAGAGTGTTTTGTTGCTTATCCGTCCTGGACTTTCATAAGCAGTAACAGCTTTCCTTTGAAAATGGTGTACTCATGCACTGGAAGCTCCCAGAAAGATACCTGCGGGGTTAAGCAGGCTGAAGGCCCCTGAACTGGGGGAAATGTGAGGTCAGGGCAGGAGAGAGCCCCTTGTCTCTGACTTCTTTGAACTCAGGGGAACCTCCTGCTTCAGAAAGATTCTCTAAACTGTTCATGGTAACAGAAGATCATTTTCCAGGAACAGGAAGGGAAATTAATCTACCTGAAAACACGCTAATCTCTGCAGGCAAACACCAGAGATCATGCTCACACCTCAGTTCTTACCCTCGAAAACAAGGCAGGTGATACCAGTGCTGGACTTCGCCTTGGAAACCCAGGCATGAAGCCAGCGTCAGTTCTGCATAACAGTGCGCTGCAGCTCAGAACCACCTTTAACATTCTCTCAGGCTTGTGGGTTTCAGTTTTTGAACTATTTGGCTGTTTGCAAAAATTTTTAAACAAAGCACTGAAGTGCTTAGTAATGATGTTGTTTAGGCCTGCCTGTTAGTTCTGCCTTCTGGTGAGGGCAGGAACTGGGTCTCCTTTCATGATCTGTCACTAGGTTTTGGTTGAGTACCTGGCATCAGTTGTGTTTGTGTGCCAGAATATTAGGCCCAGGTGACTATTCAGTCCTCATGATACCTTCATGTGGTTGATTTGATTACTAGGTCGATCTGACAGATAAGGAAGCGAGGCTTAGTGAAGTCTCTTGCTCGAGGTCTTGGAGCAGTGATCAATATGGCTGGGATTTGGGGTGTGGACTTCACCCAGAGCTTTTACTGCCCCACAGTATGGTGTTTATAACTGGTCATGGACCAGGTGCTTTGTTAGGAAAAGGAAGGAGCCGGAGTACGTTCTCTGCTGTTTGGTTCAGTGTTAGCTTCACGCTTCAGTTCGCGTTGGGATGGAGGTTCAGAAGTACAGTAAAGCCTCCGGTACCATATTCTCTGCCCACGAGCTACCCCTTCTGTCCTAACTTGCCTCTTTTCTCAGGTACAAGCCATTAGCCAAGCAGAGGAACCCAGTTTGCTTCAGCATTTGGTTAAGCGTCTACAGTATTTACAACAATGTGCTGGGATTTCAGAGAGATCATCAATATGTGGAAATTTACAGTCTCTTGTTCTATACACACACGCATGTATGGCATGGCTGATTCTAGTTAATTATAGAAAAAGTAAAGTTTCTGTGCACTCTGTGAGTATTGGGAGGGTTAATTTTGACTAAGGTGGGCTGGAGCATCTTCGACTGCCTCTGATGATGGGGAGTGTTAAGGAGGTGGATTCCCTGTGAGCTCAGTCCAAGTGGGATGCCCCCAGTTAGAAAAGCTGGTTGAAATAGTAATATTCAGGGATAATAAGTGTATCAAGGTGCCAGGTTTGGTTTAGGAAAGAAAAGTCATTTAAAATTTAATGTAACAGCTTTGGGGAATGTGAAGGGGATGCTTACTTACCACTGTAGACCTCTTCACATCTAATAATCATCACAAAATGTCTCTCCATGTGTGAAGAATTCTCTTTAAATAAAATCTTATGAAAGCGGTGATAACTTTCATTAATATGACCATCAGAAAAGGTAAAAATTGCTGGGTTTTTGCTTGTAGAATTTAGGTACTTATAGATTTCCTTTATTATATGTGTGTGTGTGTATCCTTTTAAGCTTTTACATTATGATCAAAAACTTCATTTGTATTAATGATACAGTTTTCTCAGATCATGTTTAGGATAACTCTATTTCAAAATTAGTGGGTTGACAGATTATTAAAAATTACTGTTAATTATATATCATAGAGAAATTTTAAACATGAGTAAACATCCCTGAAAAACAGAAAAAGGAGTAATGTATTATTCAACGTGTCATCTCATCTTGATTATTTATGTACCTTAGCATGAAACAAGATAGAAGACTTCAAAATTATTTGGCCATTTGTAAAGTCGTCATCCATAATCACACAGTTATCTTTTTTAATATCGAAATACTAAGATTTTCTTTTTAATAATGCCATTTCACTGAAGCATTATTCAAGACTATTTACCACATATAGAGTTTATATTCTTTCATATTAAAATGTTCTACAGACATCTAGAAATATCAGGTCTGGTTATAACTAAGAAGTTTTTCTTTAACCCTTTCTAAAGCTTTGTGCACTTACATGCTCATCCATCCTATTTTGTAGATCCGTATGAAGTATGGTAAAAGTGATTGAATATTTCTTCCTGATGAATAATGATTTACTGCACCCTGGAGTTGGCTTTCTGATATTGGCTATCATTGCTCAGTATGGAGGAGATAAGAGTTTGAATGGTCTTCCCTGACCTTATTTAGGACTATGTTTAAAATTTGCAGGGATGAGAGGGATTCATTTCTGATATAAAATTATTTTATTTGAATTAGGTTATTTTTTTTTAGACATTAAGGTGAAAAAATCTTATTAATCAGGAAAGGATTTAATCAGTTAAATAATTTTTATGTAGGAAATGGGCAATGCAATGGTAACTATAAAGAGAAAGATAAATTAATTAGCTAGATTGAGAATTTCACAGTGTGTCCATATGTCAAAACATCAAGTTGTACACCTTAAGCATACATGATTTTTATTTGTCAGTTAGATCTCAGTAAGGCTTTTTTTAAAAAGGAAGAAGAAAAGAAGCAAAAAAAGAAGGAAAGGAAGGAAGAAAAAGATGTCAAAAGAGAAGGAAGGAATAGAAGGCCAGGGGTGTTGTATAATAGAAGTAGCTCAGAGCACAGCTTAGGTAAGCCATGGGAGTTAGCTACTAAAATAATTTTTATCCATTGCTTTCACTTTAATGAATAATTTAATTCTACTTAAATGTAAGGCACAGGAGAAAAAAATATATAGTAGATAAGATCCTTCCAATTAAGGAGCATAACATCTTTCTGAGCACCAACCACGTACATGTCAGGGAATGTTCTGGGCACTGGGGCTTCCTTGGGAACAAAGCAGACAAATTTGCCATCTTCATGGAGCTTATATTCCAATTAGAGATAATAAGCAAAGTAAAGAGATTATATAATGCTTTAGAGACAAATGCTATAGAGAAAAAGTAAAACAAAGGAAGGGGTTTAAGGGGGGTCTGGAGTGGGGAGGACATTGAATGTTAAAGTGTTCAGGGGAGGCCTCACTGGAGGTGACATGTGAAGATAAGCCGTGAAACATGGAGGGCATAGGCCACGGGTGTGTCTGCAGGAAGAGCATCCCAGTGGGGGGAGCAAGAGTGCCAGGCGCCGAGTGCCTGGCATGTTTCAGGAGCACCACGGGGTCCGGTAGGACAGGCGGCGAGTGCGTGAGGGGACATGAGGTCGGAAAGGGAGGCCAGTTCAGGGTCTGGGAGCTGAAATGCACACGAAGGGATGGCGCTGCATTTGGGACGGTGAGGAATTCAGTTTTGCACACATTAAGCTTGAAGTAGCCTGTGTGTTAATGTAACTGAGGAGAGGAGTTCAAGGCTGGGGACAGGAATAAACCTAGGAGTCAGCAGTGGGTAGGCGCCGTGTAAAGCAAGTGGAATCAGCAGGGAAGCTCAAAGAGGCGAAGAGGTTCGAGGATGCCCGGAGGGCAGTTGCACAAGATGGGTGCAGCCGAGGAGAGGAGCAGCGTGGAGGGTGCCGCGCCACGCACGCCCAGTGGGGAAGCTGATTTCAGGGAGGAGGGGGTGAGGAGCATGTCCGACGTCGCTGACACGCCAAATACTGGAAGGGCTCGGCATCGGCTGCCACACCTAGCGGGGTGGAGGGCACTGGCGACCTCGAGGTACAAGGGTGCAATCCACAGCCTAGAGGAGAATAACAGTGAGTCTAGCAAGGTTCAGGGTTGCCTTTTTCTTTTTAAAGAGAAAAGGGGGAAGTGGGGCCAAGAAAGTTGTGTGTGTGCGTGTTTAAAATTTTTCTTGGTCGATGGGAATGTTCCCCGGAGAGGAAGCGGGACGCCAGGAAAGAAGGAAGGCGGTGGCGGGCGCCCGTGAGCAGGCGGAGTCCGTTCACCTGAGCAGAAGAGCTGGAGGCAGGTTTCAGACCCACACCCGCCTTGTTTGAGAGAGAGGGGAGCCCACAGAGCACCCATGGGCGTCTAAGGGCACAGCAGGCGGGGGAGCGCCGGGAGCAGGCGATGGAGGGGACGCCCCCCCGGGCCCCGGGCAGGAGACCCGAGGACCCTCGCTGTAGCAGGAGGCTGCGTGAGGCCCCGGCAGAGGGGGGCCCTGCGGGGTGGGACCGGGCACCGGGCAAACGGCGGAGACGCGGAGGCCCTCGCGGCGAGGGGGGCTATCCCAAAAGAACACCTGGAAGTTCATGAACTACTGGGTGAGAACCAGCCAGAGGTGCCTGAGTTTCACATCCTGATAATTAATAAATGATGACTGACTTGGTCATAAGTAAAGAACGTTTACAACAAATAACAACAAGTGATGGTCTCTTAATGTTTTCTCTGTGTGTATATTTTAGCTATCCAGGCATATTACTTAAGACTGTAAAATGCCGATTATCCATTAAGTCTGTGAACACGTGACCCCGTCTCCTCTGACCCGTCTTGATCATCACTGTGCATCATTATTCCTTAACTAAGTGTAATTTGGCTTCCGGTGTCGCTCTGCTGTATTTCTTCATATCTTTCACTCTTAACAAAGATCAACGTTGGCTTCTTATTCATCCTTACGTATCAATAGAGTGAAGAATAAATGTTAGACGAATGATAAATGTCTTTTTTAAGGCTTCTTTGAACAAGCACCCTTGTGACAATTGGAGGTAGTTGAGTATGGGCCTAATATTAGATTGTATCACGGAATTATTATTTTCCTTTGTGTGATAAAAGTGGTTAGGTATGTGTGTGGTGCTGTGTGTGTATGTTTGTTGGGGATTGAATTGGGGTCCCGTTCGGAAGTACTGAAGCCCTGACCGTCAGTGTGAATGTGTTTGGAGATAGAGCCTTTAAGGAGGAACTTGAGGTTAAAGGAGACCAAAGGGGGGATCCTAATGTGTTGGCGGCAGTGTCCTCACACGGACAGAGGGACACCAGCAGGCATGCTCTCTGTGCTCAGGCACAGAGGAGAGGTTATGTGAGGCCACGGTGAGAAGGGGGCCCTCTGCAGACCGGGTAGAGGGGCTCACAGACACTGACCTGCTGGCACCTTAGCGGGACTTGCAGCCTCCGGAAGTGTGATAAAGTAACACGGTGTCAGGCCATCGGCCCTTGGGGTTTTGCTGTGGCAGCCCAAGCAAATGAGCCCAGGGGGTGACGGAGAGGTTGGTTGTGGTTTTTCTAAGCGATGAGTCCAGGTGAAGAGTTGCCAAACTTTTCCGGTAGAGATCCAGACAGTAAATATTTCAGATTTTGCAAGCCTGATAATCTTTGTCACAACTGTTCAGCTCTACTATTTCAACGTGAAAATTGCCACAGATGTAAACAAATGGGCATGGCTTGCCAGTGGGCACTGAAATCGGAGTTTCATATAACTTCCACCTGTCAAGAAATTTTACTCTCTGTTGATTGTTTTCAACATCTGACAAGCGTGGAAGCCACTCTTAGCTTGGGGCTGTGGGGAAGCGTGGTGCCGAGCCGCTGTGGCTCCAGGGCCGTTAGGTGTCAGCCCTGACGTAGCTGAGGAGGAAACCGATGTCACTGTGCTCTATTTTAGACTTTTCTGTAGAATTGTCACAATGAATAGATGGGGGAAGGCGATTGAGCTTGAAAATGAAAGTAAAACCAAAGAACAGTTTCAAATGTGTTCATTATTCTTCATTACGGGAATAAAAGGATAGTGAGGCGAATTCTCAAGAGAATGCGTCCCTTCGAAGAAACTTGGCTTCAGTGGAGAGCGGCAGGTACACAGAGGGTGAGCGGGGCGACTGCAGTTCATCATCCAAGTGGCGACACCTCTGAGACGGCAGAAGGGCACCGGTGATAATTTGGCCAGAACGACAACTACAAATCAAGATGTGCGGTCCCTGCAGAGGTGGGACGAAGGCTGTTTGTTTCTAGGGCTGCCGTAACGAGGTACCCCGAACAGGGAGGCCTGAAACAACAGAGATGTATTCTTGCACAGTTCGGAAGGCCAGAAGCCCGAAACTGAGGTGTCTGTGGGTCATGCTCCCCCAAATGCTCTAGGAAAGAGTCCTTCCTCGTCTCTTGCAGCTCGTGCTGGCTCTGGCCATCCTGGCATCCCTGGGCTTCGGGGCGCATCACACCTGCCTTGTCACATGGATTTTTTTTCCTGTGGTTTCTCTGTGTCTAAACCTCCTTCCATTTTTCTTAGAAAGACACCAGCCTTGGATTTAGGGCATCATTTAACTAATTACATCTGCAAAGACCCTGTTCCCTAATAAACTCACCTTCTGAGGGTGTGTGGGGACACAGCAACCCCGCGCAGTGTCACCTGGCTGGCCGGCTGGGTTTGCTGTAAAGCAGGGGACTGGGGTCAGCCTCAGCGGCAGAGGCCGCCACAGCAAAGGGGATGATGGTGTTTCCCAGGCAAGGTCGAACAAAAATCCACTTAAACTAGGTCAGGGGGGAAAAAAGTAAGGGCACTGAAAGGCAACAACAGAACATTTCATCGCATCGAAGCACCGGCACAATGTGTATCTTCCGAGGGGCGAAATCAGGCCCGAGAAAAGGCCTCTGTCTTTGCCGCTGCCTGTCTTCTCCATTCAGCCCCTTCAGCCCCTTCATTTTCAGGCTTCTCTGCAGAAAGAAGGATGCATTGGTGTGTGAATGTTGAGAATAACGGGACAGTGGAGAGAGCGCAGGTTCCGTCCAGTGGGAGCTGAGGTTATCATCATTGGCCCATGGAGCAGGGTCGCGTAGGGAATAGACTTCCCTGCCGGATACGCTCTTCATTCTCTTTTCCACTAGCAACATGTTTTGTTGTCCTCTTAACATGTCAGGCAGGTCTCTTCATGCTTTTTCAGAGAACATGATACCAGTGTGGAGTTATGAGTATTCCTGAGGATCTTGCCTCTCAAGTCATCCATGAAAACACTTGTCCATCCCCACACACACAACACTGGGCCCTTCGCTTCTATGCTGTTACATATCCATGTTTATTTTAATTCACTCCCCATTCCCCCAAAAAACTAAAATCTCAAGTACAATGTAGCATGTTAGCCCGGGATTTTATTCAGCCAACAGTCACAGACTGTGAACGTCCTTGGGGCTTGGATATGTGAGTGCCGCATTTGGGAAGCGAGGCTGTGAATCTGCTCATTATTTACAAGCACAAGGATAAGATGTTTCTGCATCTTAAGGGCTTTTTGCATAGTAGGTTTGCATTGAGTAAGGATCGTTTAATTTATATTTTTATGAACATCTCCTCACCGATACTTCAGTATTTTGTGTGTGTGTGCTTAAGGTTATTTTTTAAATCCTTGGAGTAGTTGAGCAATAGGAAACTGAGATAAGGGAAGAAGGAAAATTGAGGTAAAATGAATAATAGAAAAGAGAAAGAGAAGGGGGCTTTGCTTTCCAGCCACACTGGCTTTTGTCCTGGTTCTAAAGATGCTTCTTCCTACCACAGACCTTTGTACATGCTGTGGCTTCTCAATAAACATCTTTCCTTTCCCTTCTTTTTTTTTTGAGCTAATTCTTAAGATCTCTATTTAATAATCTCTTTCATCAGGAAAAACTCTTGTGATCACCCCAGTTGGGTGGTATTCTCAAAGCTCCATGTGCTTCTCTGGAGACCTTATCACATTCTAATTTTGGATGTATTTATACATATTTGATTGATGTACATATCCTCCCTAGAGCAGAACCTCTAAGGGGAGAGGGACCGTGTTTGACTATGCAGCCAGCATAGTGGATGGCCCCATAACAGGTGTTCAGTGACTGTTTGTTGAATGAATATGTGCATCTAAGACACTTCATTGGTCTAATTAGGGGAAAGAATTCTTGAGTCTCTTGAGACCATGCAAGGTGGAGAAGTAAGTTGTTTTCCTGTCCTATATATTAGGGAAGATAATGAGATCGCTAGAACCTATGTATACCCCAGTGAGAAGAACAAACCATCTTCTGTTTGCATCTTGGTTGTTTAAATTACTGTATGCTCCTTTCCGGACCCATGGTTGCAGAATTGGGAGGCAAGAGGTACTAGGTTCATTAGTTACTTCAACGTAAGAACTTAGAATTCTTGTAGAAGTCAGGTTAGCACTGAGCTCTTGATAAATGTTTTTAATATGTGGTGGCGGTGTAAGCCAAAGCTGACCCAGCTAGCTGCCTGGTGAGGCATAGTAGCCTGACTTCCAGGGGAACATTTATGGAAGACATGATTAATTTTAAGGGTTTTTCTCCTCTCATGAAAAAAGAAAATAATTAACCTTTATTGTTAATACCATTTAGTTTTAGAAGCCACGTGTGTGTGATACTGTGCTACATGTACTATAGACAGTCAAGCTAACAGCTGAGATTTTCATTTCTAGAATTAAGATTTTAGCAGTAGCAGAAAGAAAGCAATTAGTTTTGACTCTCGCTTTCACTTTCCTTAGCAGTAAACAGGAAGGTTTAGGTGTCTTTTTTTAATTCTATTAAAGGGAAGCCCTGCTGGCCTTAATTTCTCAGAAAATTTCCTTCAGGCAACTGTGAGCAAAGAAAAAATTGAATACATTTTGGCACCAAAGAAAAAATTGAATACATTTTGGCACCTGATAATGTTCAGTTATAATCTGGCACTGTCCTACTTGAAGTGTTTCTGTGCCAACATAGAACTGAAAATCATGCATAATTTATACTTCTTAATGTTGCCTTTTGTAGTAGTCACCCTAGAAATCTAGGCACATTCTGAAGATTCTGGGTTTTTTAAATTTTCTTTTGAATTCCTAAGGCACATTCTTTTGAATATTCTCAGTAGTGTAGTATCTTTGTCCTCTGAGGATGATTAGATTCTTGGAAACAGGCAGTAATAAAAGACATTTAGAAGGAGGTATTCTGTGTCTTTTGAGTTAAGGTGCATAACCAAGCCTTCTTGATTTCTTGCCTTTTTTTTAACCTTTCATAGGAAATGTGCTGTGACTCAAAGACTTGTAATGGAGTCAGTCATTGAGCTCTTTATGTTACATGTACTCTTAAGTTTCAAAATTTCTTTACGATGGCTGTGATTAACGTTTGGACCCGTAAAATTTGGCATTCCATGGTTATTTTTAAATCAGCAGTGTCCTCGGTTGTCTTTTTGATGAACCAGCTCAGTCTTGATATTTTTAACCCTAGAATTCTGTGCTTTTTTTTTTCTATGTAATACGCAAAAATCCTGTTCCATCACTGACTATTTTTAAGTTCTCTGCAAAAGATAACAGTATATGTCACATCCTTTGTGCACTGAAAATTGATGGACTAATTTTTTAAAAACTTTCTGTTGTTCAAGTTTCCTTTCCGAAGGGGTCAATATACTTTTGCCTCCTCAGCCATGATTTGTATTTGAGCTGAAGCACGTGTCTGACCTTTTACCCTGTGCGTGTTTTACTTCCTGCTGAGGGTGTCTGGGTGACTGTCCTGTGTCTGATGATTCTTGTCTGCCCAGTTAAAACCTCTTTTGACTTCAATTCAGTCATTATTGTCATGTCATTATTAATTCATTTGTCAGTTTTACTAACTTTTCTGAAAATTTTATATTGGCTCTTACTCATTTTTATGCCAATATGAAACATACTTAAGTCCTGTCCTATTTTTGTACGTCATTGCCTTTCCAAAACATGACTCTTCTTTTTTATTATTTGCTTTCTCCCAGTCTCCCCTTCTCCTTAGGAACTCAGCATACCTGTGTATTTAGTATTCAGTGTAATTAATATATATTTTTGCAATCTGCTGATTGCTTGTTTTAATTTATTTTGTTTTGTGATATTGTCCTAGAAATCTTATCTAACTTTTCCCCTTCATATTAGGTTGTTATATGCAACTTCAATTCTTGTGACTGCTGTATCTTATTTAACATACTTATGTAACACATTTAATGTATTCATTTTCCTACTGATGGTGAATCTAGGCGCTTCCTACTCTCAGCTTTTATAGACAGTCATGCAATGAATGTCCTCTTTAATATCTCCATAATAAACCTCTAGGAGGATATTTCTAGGGTAGATACCCAGGAATGGGGTTTCTGGATTGTAGTATTATTAAATATTTTAATATTTGACTAAGTTTTCAGATTACTCTCAGAAGTGGCTTCATCCATTTTCTTCTAAACATTAGGGCATAAGGGCTTCCATTCTCAGCTCCTACCTCTCACCTCTCAACACTTTATATTATACAATTTCATAGAATTTGGCTATTTGGCAGGTATGTATTGTTATCTAGTATTTTAGATATCTGATTATTCACTTTACTAGTTAGTGAGAATTCCTTTCCTGTCCGTGCCCATCCATATGCTTTACCCACTCATACACTTTTCCCCTGTAGTCTTTTTCTCTTGGAAATATCTTCTCCAAGTCTATTACCTAACTTGTTAACTCTTTGCTGATGTAGTCAACAATTGTTCTCTTCATAACTGTGCACTTCAGATCTATAAGATACTTTGTTTTTACTGAAGATATTTTCTTACATTTTCTTCTATTTATAGTTTTGAACATTTGGGTCTTATACTATTTTAGAGTTGTTTTAATTATGTAGGGTATCCAATTCTCTAAAAGCTGCTGTGAACATACATACACAAATCATTATGTAGACACACATTTTCACTTTTCTTGGGTAAATACTTAGGAATGGGATTGCTGGGTCATATGGTGAGTATAATTTTAACTTATTAGGAAATCGCCCATCTGTTTTCCAAAGTGGCTTTAACACCGTGCATCTCCGCAGGAGTTCTTGTTCTTCCCCATCCTGCTGAAACTGTGAATAGTCACTCTTGGTAACTTTAGCCATTCTAGTGGAGGTGAAGTAGTATCTCATGTGGTTTCACCTTGCAATTCTCTAATGCCCAAAGGTGGTGGACACCCCTTTATGTGCTTATTTGCCTTCCATAGATCTTGTTTTTTCAGCTTTATATAGGTACAGTTGAGAAATAAAATTGTAATATATATAAAGTGTGTAACATGAGGGTGTCATATAGATATACATGTGAAAGGGTTCTGCCATAAGTTAATTAGCATATCCATCACCTCACATATTTACCTTTTTAGTTGTTGTTAAGAACACTTAGTTCTACTCTTAGAAAATTTCAGTACACAAAACAGTTTATCAGATGCTAGAGTCACCATGTTACATGCTACATCATCAGACCTTATTTATATACCTGAAAGTCTGCGTGCTTTTACCAACACCTATTTCCCCCACCTCTCAGCTCCTGCTAAGTAGCATTGTACTCTTTATTTCTCTATGAGTTCAACTCTTTTTTTTGGATTCCACATATAAGTGATACCATGAGGTAGTTGTCTATTGCTGTGTGCCTGTTTCACTTAGCATAATGTCCTCCATATTCCTCCATGTTGCTGCAAATGGCAGGACTTCTCTTTTTTTTTAAGGCTGAATGGTATTGCACTGTATGCCTCTACCACGTTTTCTTTACCCTTTCAGCCACTGCTGGACAGTCAGGTTGTTCCCATGTCTTCACTGCTCTGAATAACACTTCAGTGAACATGGGAGTCCCGAGACCTTGTTGCCATAGTGATTTCATTTCCTTTGGGTATCTACCCAGAAATGGAATTACTAGATGATCATATTGTAGTTCTGTTTTTTTATTTTTTGAGAAATGGCCGTACTGTTTTGCATAATGTCTTTACCAGTTTACATTCCCACCAGCACTGTGCATGGACTGCCCTTTCTCCGTGTCCTCCTGGCATTCGTTACCTCTTGTCTGTTGGACAATCACTGTCCTAATAGGTGTGAGATCTCGTTGTGGTTTTGATCTGCACTTGCCTGGTAATCAGTGATGTGGAGCATCTTCTCATGCACCTGTTGACCATTTGTATTTCTTCTTTGGAGAAGTGTCTCCAACCATTTTTTAATCAGGTCATTTGTTTTTGGGGTGTTGAAGTATACGAGTTCTTTATATATTTTGGGTGTTAACCCCTATCAGATGAGTCATTCACAAACATATTCTCCCATACTTCACAGATGATTATTAAATACATCCTTAATTCAAAAAGAAAAGTTATGAAATTAAATTGCATATGTGGTCTGTTCACCTAGAAATTACCAGAATCTTAGGAAAATTTTATCTGCTGAACTCCTAGGAGAGTTGACCATTGTGGGGAAGGGAACTGAGGGGAGAAGCTGGGGATCTCTGAGTGGCCCTCGTCTACACGGTTCCTGGAGCCCGGACCGACCCCCACCTCCAGCTGCACACGAGAGTCAGGAGTCAGAGTCAGAAGCAGCCCTGCATTTCTGAAGCAGTGGGCAGGGAGCTCTCGTACAGAGCAGTTCTACACCAATTCCTGCCGTTATCTGTATCGTCCTAATTCTTGAGACACCTCCCCTATCCTTGATTCTTTTTTGATTTTCAGGGAAAAGAGTTTAATACTGGCTTTCATCTTAGTTTACTGCTCAGTCATTTCCGTGATCCTCAGATATTCCTCAGAGAGGGGTGCCAGCACTGCAGAAGGCAGGGAAATAGACCTTTGTCTAGAAGTAACTCCAAAAAAAAAAAAAAGGAAAGAGAAAAAAATGTGAATTTGGTGTACTGTTCTTGCATTGCAAAATAATTTGAGCTGGAGGCTGGAACAACAAATGCCAAGAAAGGGTAAGGGCTGCGTAAAAACTCCTTTTTATAATTCCTTTTAGACTTTTTGCATTTGTTCTCTAATTTATATTAAATATAATTACCACAAAGGCAGGTGACAGGGTGAGGTAATGGTACCCTGAAACACCAAAGCAGGATACATACCTAAGACAATATTCACATTTAGTGACCAAAAAAACAAAATAGTCAACGTTAAAATAGTCTCAATTAGTGAAATAAACCGTTAGGACAATAGTGATGTTCTAAAGTAAATAAAAAGTGGGCGTTAATCAAAGACAAAATTTTCTTGTTATTTGAGGCTAAATTTAGTCGTGTTTTCACCAAGGCCAAAATCTGAACATATTAGGTAGACCGTGTGCTCTAAGTGTCTAGCGGGAACACGTAATAGAGTCTGATGGTATCTTTAGCTCATGAAAGATTGATGAGATACCCGTTATGCTTAAAATAAAAAGCGTTGAGCATGTTCTTCCTTTAGCTAAACTAATTAATTAACCCCCCCCCGTGCGCACACACACACACACACACACGCACACGCACACTCTTGCTCACACACAGCGCCACCGGGTTGTAGTTGTGAATGTTTTTCCTGTCGGAGAGTCTTAGTGAGTCACAGCGTGCTGCCCTCAGAGGCTGAGTCCGCCGCTGTCACACGTGTTCCGTGGGCTTCCGCGGCTGTTGACTTCCTGGGCCACAGCAGGGGGAGGGCAGGAGGGCAAAGGAAGCAGGCGTGTCGGGATTCCGAGTGTGTGCGTGTATTAGAGCCAGGCAGTGGTTATGCCTGAAAACACTCACCTTAGACTGATCAAAATATCACTTATCTCACCCTGGTGATTGGCCAACGGTTATGTTCTTTTTTAAAAAATCCCTTGAATGTCGTCCAAGTATCAAGTATACCGTGTAGGTGGTTAAAGCATAAATATGTAGTTTGCCATCTGTGAGTACAGACTAAAAGACCATTGACTTAAGAAGCAGTTAAATTATAAAAATAGATATATTTATTAAAATATAGTCGTCATAAAATACTGACACGCTCATGTGATATCACTTTCCAGGATTGCTCCCGTGCACGTACTTTAATTATTGAAGAAGGAAATGTATTTGCATATGACACAGTGGGCAGTACTGGGGGAGGCAGGGAACAAGGCTCGAGGCTTTCCTCTTCCAGGGGCCCTTGAGAAAGCCACGGAGCCCTCGTGAGCCGAGCGCTCTACTTACAAAGGGGGAGATGGCAGTGCCCGCGCCACCTGCGGGTAGGAGAGGAGGCTGCAGCTCCTGCCCTCCCCTTCCCCCTGTTTTGTTTTTGTTTTTATTATTGTGGAAAACTACCAGAGCTCCTCTTAGCTTGCCTTTTATTTCCAACATCTATGATTTATTTGTTACTGCAGCCTGGGGACATGGAAAGGGAAGGAGGAGAGAGCTAAACATTTGTGGATTCCCCGTGTATGTAGGGAGACATCCTCTACGTCATTTATCCTCCTCCAAAAAAATGAAAAACTGGAAGAAGAGAAATGAGAAGAAACCAGTGTTCACTAGGTACCCACACTGTGTACATTACCTGCATTTTCTCATTTAGTTCTCAGTGAAATTCTGTACGTATGCTCATTAGTGCCATTGGAACAATTTAAGACTCAGAAAAATCGTTGTCCGACACAACACCGTCAAGGATGGGAGCTGAATTTAAAATCAAGGCCCCCTGACCAGCTTGACTTCATGGCTGCAGCTGTTCCAGATTCACCTTCTCATAGTTCATTATTTCTTCAAATCTTCATTTCTACATAAAGACTTGGATTTATTCACAGAGACAACGTTGTGTTTGTATTTTTTGGTACTTTGGGCATGTTTATATATGTATAAATATTCAGCAATATTATAGCAGTGAATTAAAGACTAACACATTTTTCTAAAATATTCATAGTAGGCAAAACAAAGAGAACAGAATCCAAAAAATGAAATGGTAGTTTTTAATATTTTTTGCCACATTACTGACAGATACAAGCTGTTGATATTTTGTTATTGGGTAAATTTGCCACTCCTGTTGTAAATGACGTCCTTCTCACCCTGTAAGACCAATTTCAGAGAAGAAAGCCATTATTTAGAATAGAATGTAGAAATAAGAAATGGCTTATAAAGGAATTAGAGGATTGGAAAATAGTATGCGTTTAGAGCCACAGGGCTGTAAGATAGACAGATTTTAGTATAACCCTTTTATTTTTATTGAAAATAGATGAGTAGAAACCTGGAGGTTTCCAAACAGGAAAATATATGTATGTCACTAGATGCCTTGTGAGAACTCCTTGTCCCTACCCTTATGAATGACCCCCTTTTTGATAGTCAAGTTAAAAAAATATTTCCCATTTTTAAAAATTTGGGTTCAGAATGCAGACCTACGGCGCTGTTCGCTCTCTAGTACCCAGGGAAGGAAAGAACGCTTGGGCTGAAGTAGAGGGAGAACCAGAGGAGAGAGAATCAGGTAGGCTGATTCTAATGGTGTGTGAAAGAAAAATTACTCCCAGGACAAGTATCCAGTCCACATAGTTTCCAGACTTTAAGAGCTTTCTATTTCACAAGCCAGTTTTCTACAGAAGGGCGCTTAGTGAGGCGTGTCTGATTCTATTTCCAAGATAACGTGTAGAGGAATTGTAATCTTAAGTCTCAAAACTGGATGATTTACTACACTTTCCCATGAAAGTATCACTCTAAATTATGGATAGGTTCTGTATCCTACTAATAATGTATATCACGTACATTATTACGTGGGTTTTATAATAGGGTTTTATGAGAACCATGGGCCTTTAAGTTCCATTTTTTTAATGGGAAACTCATCCTGGGTACCATACAGATAGATTTGTGGAACCTTGTGAAGTGTAGATCAGCTCATAAACTTGGTGAACAAGTATTTTCTGTTTCTCAATTGAGAAAGTTAAATAAAGAAATCAGCATGTGAACAATTCAAATTTGCTCACTACATCTATAAAAAGTATGTCTATTCTTCCCTCTTATAACTTTTCAGATTCCATGACTGTGTAAATATTTGAAGACTAAGTGCATATCCCCGTTTGTAAGAGTCAATGAAATTGAATGGATTTCATATTTAGAAGGTTTATATATTATTTTAATTAGCAAAACAATTTAAAAGGATTACTAAAGTGCAACATCTAATTAAGCATTAATATGATAGCATATAAATACAAGACAGCTTGTATTCATTGACCTTGACTTGTGTGTTAATTTGCTTAGTGTCTTCTTTTGAATAGTTCACTATATACCCAGAAAGAAATCTAAACAAGAGACAAAAATTAAAGCAATTGACTTTTCTGTTTATAAAAAGCGTCAAGTGAATATACATTTTTACTCCCTAATGGACATATGTAAAACAAATTTTATCTACTTTGTCTTCCCTCATTACCATTTTGCCTACTTTCGTACTTCAAGGGAAATGGGGAAAATTACTGTAGTCATCTCTACTTTATCAACCTTTAATTTAAAGTAATAACAGAAGATATATGAACCCCCTACATTTAAGTAGCTCTCACTTTAAAAGAATTTTAGTAATCGGTTTACTGTTCCCTTGGCCTGAGTAATGCACCTGAGGTTCTCTGTCACCGCCCCATCCTCATCCTCTCGGTTGCCCAGCAACTTAGAACAGAGCAGAGGTACAGCAGAACCGAAACATACCAAACCAAACCAACAAAAACAGGTTTAAGTATCACAGAAGCTGATGAAATGAGCTGTTTCTTTCAGATTAGAAAACACATGGGGGGAGGTTATCTGTTGAGTCACATATCTAGCATATTGTGTGAATATGCATGTTGGGCATATAAATGTAATTGTCAAATTGTAGGAGTAGTAACAGTTTGTTACCTCTGATGAAATTTAGTTAACAAGCCTGCTTAGCTATTCAAATAGAGATTCAATAGTAATTCAGGTAGTAACAGGCCCATAGCCTCAATTTTCTTGCCTTAAGATAGGAAATTATTCCCTTCAGGGATAGAGAACTGCAGGGTATAAAAGCCAGTAGAAAGCACTGCCTTTAAAGTGGTCTCAGTTGAAAACACAACAGGTCTTCATGTGCAAGAATTAGGGTTTATTTAATATAGGTGAATTTTATCACAAACAAATTTGTCTGTAGCAATAAAGTTGAAGTGTTTTCAGAATATATGTTGTTTTTCAGCCTATAAGAATCCTTTTAATCAGCTGTTTGATTTCACTTGAGAAGGAAAATTATAAATACACTGGCTATGTCAGATATAAGTGAACTTAGGAGAAAATTATTATTCATCACAGCCACAGAGGTTTTGATTAAAAATGTCAAAGGATGTCTCATATGTGAGAGGCAATGGAGTAAGTTCCCTGTGGACGTATGGAAATTTTTTTTCTAGATATAGTAAAAGCCTAGCGCCATATCAACATCTGTTTGAACTTGTAGGACTTTTTTCTTTAGGTTGAAATATGTGATTGCTTCCTGAGATTTCCCTAGCTCTGTGATTCTGCAGTGTGTTTTAGAGTATTAATATTTATAGGTGTTAGATGTCTTAAAGGACAGCATTCTACATTAAAATCAGCAACATCTGTTCTACTTAAATGGAGGAAAATTCACTTGCACACATGTACTGTACTGTGACTCAACTGCCTTATTTGCTTCAAGGTAGTATTCTCAGACTGTATTTGTAAATAAGAGAGGGGGAAAATGTACCAGAAAATGAAGCATCTCTTCTAGAAACTTAATTTAAAGCATGATGATACATTCTGCCTGGCGTTTAGTTTTATTTTCAGCTAGTCATCTGCAGCCACGCTTCCCACAGAGGGAGGTTGCCAGGCTCACAGCACACTGTGCAGCTTGGATGAACAGTATTACAGGCTACTTACGAGGATATTACATCTGGGATCCATGGACAGCAGCCAGAGCAAGAAGCTGCACGTGGGGTATTTTCTAAGTAGGTTTCCTGGCTGCCTACATGCCCATCTCTTTCCTTCAGGATAGTGTTCAGAATCTAGTAAAAACCAGAATATATTTCTAACTCAATTGTTGTTCTTGATAACACCAGCAAGTTACTCTGGTTTTAAAATTGTTCATCTGAACATAAGTTCTATTCTGTAGGCACCTTTGAGTTCTTCAAAGTAGTCTAGTAACTTGCAGCTGGGGCGGTAAGCTCGTGCCCCAGCAGCGGAAGCAGCACCGGGCTGCTCAGACGCGGTCAGCCGGCCTTCCCGGCTGTGTGAGAAAGCGGCACGCCTCGCGTGTGCGCGGAGCTGTGCACACACGTTCAGAGGAGCAGCCGTGAAACAGAAAGGCATGCGAAGTGCGAAAATCCATTAGTCCAGGGGCATGGCAGGTTTACGTTCTGGGGGATAGCCACCCCTTCAAGGAATGTGTATTAAAGAAGTAAAATGTGCTTAGGACTCCCGATGCGAAAATAGAACACTGTCCTGTTCCTCAGCAACTTGTAGTCTAGTTTACATAGTTGCAGGGGAGCAAGGCATATAAAGAAGGGCTGGAGCCTGAGATGAAGTCCATGCTTTACTCAGGAGAGGGCGGATGGCTGGCGTGGAATTCCTCGGCAGTGTCTCTGACGGCCGGTCTGCTGAGCAGGAACGCTCTGCACACAGTGTGGTGGCAGCGTGCGGCAGAGAGGGCGCTCCTCCTGCAGTCTGGGCTGTCGGCCTGGCCTGCGCCCGTGTCTGGGAACTTGAAGAACAAATGGTTTCCCACATGGATTAAAAATGTCATCTAAATGGCAGAAGTAGCTCGTTATGTATTGTGTCTATGAACTGTTTTTATGAAACAATGTGGTCCATACTGATACCTCCTTTCCTTGAGGGAGGCCGGAACATTTGTACTTGCCCGGCAGAGGACAGCTGTGTGCCCGGTCCCGTCGGGAACTCTGGGCGCCGGCTCTTTAACGAACTTCCCTGGTGGGCAGCGGCTCACAGGGGATGTCGCAACTCGTCGCTAACAGGATTAAGCAGCTCCCCTGGCGGTGCCTAGAGGCTTGTGCCTGGTTCCCTATGGGTGTCGCTCCAAGGCCCTTTCCCCCGCTGGTTTCACCTTAAATCCTTCACTGTGTATGTCGTGACTGGAAGTGTCACCGCTTCCGAGGCCCTTGACACCCTCTCATAAGAATCACCGCGGCTAATGATGGTCATGGACCCCCAGCGGAGGCAGAATCTGGATTTCAAACCAATATGTAGTGTCGGAAAACCTGACAGGTAACAGTAGCTTGTCTGTCTGTTGTTAGTGAGATTAACAAAAAAGATGCCAAGAGACTTTAGTCCAGTTCGAAACGCCTGTTCTTCGCTTCCCCTGACAATGTAAAAGAGAGTCAATCTACCCTCCCTTTTCTACCTCCGTACCCGTTAGTTCTGAGCGATGGAAGACTTGAGCCCGCTGGGAGCTCGCTGATTCTCATGAGCGTCTTGGGGTCGAGCTCCCAGCTCCGTGCTCAGCCCCCGTGATGCCCCGTATGCCTGTGGCCCGGCGATTGCCTTCTCCGCCAGGGTGCTGTCCCGTCGTGAGAGCAGGAACCACGTTCCGCTCGTTTCACGTGTTCTCCTGCACTTCCCCCCCTCTCAGCCCTCGTGGAATTGAGGGGTGTTAGGGCCTTGCTCTGGGTCAGGCTTTGGCTTAAGGAAACATTGTGGCTGGTCGGATCTTCTCTCCACACCACCCAGACTTTCTCCACATCAGCAATAAGGCTGTGTCGCTCTTCCGTTCGTGTGCTCGCTGGGGCAGCACTTTTAATCTCCTTCAGGAACTTTTCTGTGCATCCCAACTTGGCTGTTTGATGCAAGGGGCTTGGCTTCCAGCCTGTCTCAGCTTCCAACATGCCTTCCTCACTGAGCTTTAATCCTTTCTAGTTTTTGGTTTAAAGTGAGAGACAAGAGGCTCTCCTTTCACTTGAACACACGGAGGCCATTGTAGGGTCATTAACTGGCCTATTTTCAATATCGTTGTGTCTCAGGGAATAGGGAGGCCTAACAAGAGGGACAGAGAAGGGGGAGAGCCAGTGGGTGACACAGTCAAAACACACATTTATCAATTACGTTCACCATCTTGAATGGGTGCAGTTACTGGCTCCCCAAAACAATGACAACAGTAACATCAAAGATCATAGGTCATAGATCTCCACAGCAAACCTAATAGGAATGAAAAAGTTTGAGACATTATGAGAATTACCACAATTATAGAATTAGCAGAGGACCTGAAGAGACATTTTTCCAAAGAAGACATACAAATGGCCGAAAGATACATGAAAAGTCACTTAGCATCACTAATCATCAGGGAAATGCAAATCAAAATGGCAATGAGATAGTGCAGTACAAAAGTACAAATAAGTGTTGGTGAGGATGTGGAGAAAAGGGAACACGGTGCACAATGGGTGGGAATGTGAGCTGGTGCAGCCACTGTGGAAAACAGTATAGAGGCTCCTCAGGAAATTAACAGGAGAGCTAGCATGTGGTCCAGCAGTCCCACTCCTGGGTGTATTTCTGAGAAAAAACCATTTTTCTCAAAGTGATACTGTGCATTTTCATATTCAGTGCAGCACTGTTTACAAGAGGAAGAAATGAGGACACCTAAATGCCGGTTGGCCGACGAATGATAAAGAATTGTGGTATAAATATGATAGAATATTATTCAGCCTTTAAAAAGGAGATCCTGTCATTCGCAGCAATGTGGGTGATCCCGGAGGGCATTATGCTGAGTGAGATAAGTCAGACAGAAAGATAACTACTGTATAATCTCTTACATAGGTGGAATTTTTAAAAACAAACTCAAGAAGAAGCACAGAGCAAAATGATGGCCTCCAGGGGTGAGGGATTGGGGAATGAATGAAGGTGGTTAAAGGACACAAACTTCTACATGTAAGGTGAATTAAGTTCTGGGGAGCTGATGTGCAGCATAGTGACCGTAGTTATCACTATAGTGTGTTTGAAAGATGCTGAGTGTAGGTCTAGAAAGTGAGCCCAGCAAATTTTAACTCTGTGGGGTGATGGGTATATTACTTTATTTTACAAGATATACATATATCAAATTTTTAAAAAATCTTTGGCCCACCTGATACATTTTATAGCTTTGTCTTCAATATTTCTGTGCCTTTTGAAAAAGTTCTACCTAAAGCAGCTTACCTGTCCGTTATGTACTTTTGGTTACAGGCCCAATCCTATAGATCAGTGCCATCTTCTGAAGTCCCTTCCGTATTCCTATTAAGTCCTATACCTAAGTTAATGGAATAATTGCCATATTCAGGTTCAGAATATTATTCAGACTTTCTGTAAGTAACTGGGCCTGTACTTATCAAATCAATTTAGGTTTTAGTCTTATTTTTCCATCTAGATTTTCTAACTGGACTCAAACTATTACTGTATTCCTGTGGCCTTTTAATTCTCTTTCCTTATTACTCATCTCCTAAACACAGTAATTTAACTTCCCATCACCTTGAGGAAAGGAAATGAGCTTGTTATGAACAAGTGTTTCCTGGAATGTGATCGACCTTTTATATGAAACTCAACAGGAAATAAGATGCAAAATAAGGCATTGAATTCTTTAGAGAATTCATTTCTCAAGTACTTCTTTCTTTTAAGAACATGGAACTGTTATACTTTCTACCTCATTCACAGAAGATAACTAAAATTATATAAGTTATATAAATGTAAACTTATAATCATCCCATTATATCTTTTTTTTTGTATTAGCCTACAAGGTAAATGAAGATAACTCATGAGATACATGGTATCATAGGATCCATGAGTTACGCAGCAGTGCCAGACAGTGCTAACCTTGAACTCTGAAATGTTGAGCCTACTTTAGACAATCTTTTTCTAGATTTCATGTTGGTAAGAAAAAGAATATTCCTTCTCATTAGTCATTTTAAGTACACCTGGCAGAGCTTAAAAAACATGAGATCTTCCACGGTGTGTCCCAGGACTATACCACTGTTTAAGTTATTACAGGCAATATGAGCAGAGCAGTGAAATTGTACTGCACATTGGTAAGGGAAAAAGGGGACCATTTCAAGTTTTAAAATACTTCTCTTGTATGCATACACACATTTTTCCACTCTCCATTTCCTTTCCTTCTCTCCTTTCCTCTCTCTCCAATCTTTCACTTTATACACAAAGATAATGTGTCAAATATCCTATAAAGTCACACCATTTGCACATTGAATTTGTTTATGCTGAAAGAGAATAATCCGGCAAGATATAAATAGTGTGGGTGACTGTGGCTGCATTCCAGGAACATGTGCCCCAGACTGAGAAGTAAAATGGGAAACTGCCATCTGCTGTTTCCCCCTTAGAGCTCAGTTCCCTGTGTGTCACATGTGAGTAGTGCTGACTTGAGTGTGATTCCTTCATTTAAAGATACATATGTGACATGTAAAATGGCCCCAAAGACAAGCCAGCTACTTCGCCTGGAGTTTAGCTGAAGAAATAATAATCTGTTTGGTGATAGAGGGAAAAAATCCGGGGCCACCATGGAGCTCTCCCATGGCAGAATGTGGTGTACTGGCCCCCAGAAGGACACACAGAGGTGTTTCCTGTAGTCTAAGGGTGGGTCGGAAGGCTTGCTCCATGATTCTGAGATCTTAGAACCCAACCAGCTCCGCGGAGTCGTCATCCTCACCTGCACCTCTTCACCCCGATGATCCAGGGACGGGGGTTTGTAAGGCTGCACCTGCATTTCCAGAAGTGTCTCGTCTTTTCATTGGCTCTTTTCTGTGGAGCAGTTTGATAATAGTTGTCCACAATCTGAGAGACACTTGACCCATCAAATCCAACTCTAGAAATGTGTCCCATGGGAATATTCCTAAAGATGGAACAAATAGATGTATAAATATGTTTACTGCAGGGTTTTTTATAAGAACAAAAATAGGAACAAACACCTAAATTCCCAACAATGAAAGGTTGCTTAATAATGACGCCTCAATATAACAGTGTAGGATGCAGTCATTAATAATGGTGACATCCACCAGGTGTTTACTATGTGCCAGGCACATAATAAACTTGCATGTATTCATGTAGACTAATTCTTAACAGCCCCGGGATTTTGTAGACCTGTATTAAACACGTCTAATGTATTGCATTTATATGTACTTAATTTGTATGTGCATATGTATATGCGTTTTAATTACATGTCCAGTAAAAGAAAAAGTCTAGAAGAATATATAAAAATGTAAATAACGACATAGGTGGAGAAGAATGAACTGATTCTTAAAAATATCTCGTATTTTCTAATTTTCCTAAATTGAAGCTACTACTTCATTTGGGCCTTTGGTTACAGATTTCTCTCTGTTCTGTCAGTGAAATAGCCACTGGCCACATGTGACTATTTTAATGAAAATTAATGGGAATTAAATAAAATTAAGAACTCCCTTCCTCAGCAGCACCTGCTGTATTTCCAGTGCTCACAAGCTGCCTGTGACAGTGGCTCTCAGAGGGGACAGAGCAGATAAGAAACGCTTCCATCATCACACAGGAAGTTCTGTCGGGCAGCACTGCCTGACTTGTCCGTCCAAGCTTGAAGTCCAGCTGCCCTTCCCTGCAGAAATGTTAAAACGTCTCCGTCCTCCTGGTTACGGCAGTGGAACTGTCGCGTCTCTCCCTACGTACGGGCAGGAGGCGGCTGAGGACTGGTGCAGCAGCTGGCTGTGAAGCAGGGGCGGTGAGCTGCTGAAACTCCATTTGGGGTTTCCCTCGCAGTCTGTGGCAGCGTCAGCAGCTTGACCGTGTTCTTTCAAAGTGCTTAATCTGCTCTTTCTGTTCTTAACGTGTGCTAGCCACACAGATTTCACCTGTCACCATCCTCTATTTTTAATGGATGGAAAATGGATTCGAGTGCAGACGGACTGACCAAAAGGCGTATTATGTCTCTTATTCCAGAAGCCTCTAATTCACAGGAGTGCTGATTTAAAAAAAAATAACTAGCAGTCGATACCAATTGCATGCCCTCAGGAAAATAAGCATTGAGCTAAGGGTTAGAACTAGTTTGTCTCTTCTTCAGTGCTTTTTCTTTTATGACACCCCCATCTTTGTAGTTACAATTAGAAAAGCCAGAACATGCCATTAGATTTCCATTCCACCGTCTAGCAAGTTGAAATCCTAGTGAATGGGAAAAGGACATGCGTTTTTCCCATGCGTGTAACAGTTGTAAAAATTGCCACTATTTTTAGCTCCCTATTGGCAAAATCATTTGTTGCTCAATAAAAGTGTTATATAATTTGAAGCTTTTATGTGAAAAATGGCAGTAAATATGAATTGTAAGGTGTTTTACTAGGATATACTGTAAAACACCTGAAATCTTCAATTTCTAAGAAAACTTGGGGGCTATGTAAGCCCTGTTGAACATTGTTATTTTCTTAGAAATTGTATTTTTCTTGGAAAAATAACTTGTGCAGTTCAGTCACATCCTGAGGTGAATCCAAGAATGGCAGCTGCCACCTGTCACTCAGTGTCTGCTGCTCATGGTCCCCTCTCTTCCTGAGGGATTTAGGTCACGGTCCCAGGGTGCCTCTTATGGGCAGGCGTACGTACAGGGTCTGCTCGCCAGCTCTCCTTGCAGCATAGTTAGGACAGTTCTGAGCACTTGGTGATTCTTTTTTTTCTTTCTTCCCTTAACCTTTACTTTCCTCTTTGCTTCCTTTCCCTCTTCTTCCCCTTCGGTGCATCTCCCTGCTTTACTCCCTAACCTTTACCTCTGATCCACTCTGACCTGTTATTGCCACCCAAGGTCAGTCTCCTTCCATGAGCCTGGAACTTAATAATTGTTGATGTCTGCTTTAGTTGTTTGCCCTAAAATAATTAGTTGTCTTTAATAGGTATCTGTTTAAAGTAGCCCAGAAAGAATAGTTTGATTTTTATCTTACCCCTTTAATCATTTTGGTGTTAGAACTTTTAATGTCTCAGCTGTGGTCTGGGTTTAACCACCGCAATACCTAAGATAAATCCATTCATCAAGGCAAATTATTTTTGTAGACTTGAAGGCTAATTTTTTCCTTTGACATTCTTTTCTTAGAGCAAGTAAATCTTTTCCTGAAAGGTTTTAGTAGCTTGCTTCTGAGTATGATGATGGATCAGAAAAAAAATTCAACAATATATTGCCGTAATCAACCGTTACTCATTGTGTTAATGAATGTCCTGTTAATCAGATCGAACATAACGGATAACTAGTATTCAGTGAATTAGAATTAAGTAAAGTAAAATTTTAACTGAAAAGCTATGATGGCCATCTTTTTTAATAACAGTTGAAGACTTCGGAGGCTTTCAGAGTCCTTCATTTTCAGGTTAGTTAATAGAGCTGCTGCTCTGTGCAAGGACGATGTGACGTGGTGCTGCAGCTAGCAGAGTGCTGGCCTGACCATGTTCAGCTGTGTTTGCAAAAGCATTGAGATTGAACTAAACATTTACTGTGATGTACTATCTGGCTACCAAATTATACTGAAATATTTAAAAGTTGATTGCTTTGCTTTTTAAAATACTATATATTTTACCATTTTCCAACATTTACGTTACTCCCTACTAACACATTACTTAGTTGTAAAAATACCATTCTTTAACAAATAATGTGTTTACTCTTTCAATTCTATGTTGCTTATGAGTTCAAAAATTGGAATCTCCTATTTTCAGTTATTAACAGAATCTGAAGATACTATTTTGTGGGCTCAAAATAAATTGCAGAAAAATACATTCCTTTTTAACTTAGTGAATAAATAACCTGAAAATGGAGACTTTAAAACCAAGTCTAGGATTCCTCTCACAAAAACCCCACCCACCCCAGAAATTGCATATTGTTTATGGCACAAAAAAATCAGCTTTTCTAGTTGGACTCTAACTTCTTATGTTTAAATTAACCCTTAATTTTTTATTTTGATTAAAAAAGATCTACAAAATTTCAAATAAATGTGTTATTTTCTATAAAACAGACATAGATAAAATAAATAATTGGAATAAAAACCAACTATCCACTTAAAATGTCACCTAGCATTTTCCTAGAAAATTGGCAAACCTACTTTAAATGACTGAATATGGTTTTACTTTCTTATTCTCAACTCTCGCTGGTTTCTCTCTAATATCTGTGGACTGTCTTTCTCAGAAGAGAATATACAAAGACCGGATTATCATGGGTTTTGCCTTACTAATATGGAAATGTCTTAATGGAATTTCAAGCAACTTCAATCAGATTGTAACATCAAAATTAGAATCTACTTAAATTTTCTAATTTTCTTTTTTGAATATAAAGTTTGTTAAATCATTGATATAATGTCAGCTTTTGCATTCTTTTTTCTTGTTAATGTGATGATGATGCTCTATGACTTTGGTTTATGTAAAAGAGAGAAAATCTAATTTTGGCTGATTGTACACTGCTTGCTTTTCATCATATATTTATATCCGCATTTTAGAGAGAAATTTGTATCCCTCCTGTTACAGGGAGCTTTTCTATCACCACTTTGGAACAAATACGGCATCTTGCTTGTTTTTAAAGAAAATTAACCAGGTCCCTATTAATTAGCTGGACTATTTATATGTATTAATTGCTGTTTTCTGTGGTTGAGGTGAGAGGTAGATTCTTGAGAATCTGTTCAAAAAAATAGGTTTATTGTTTAATGCATTGATATATCAGTAAAGGGGAAGAGACACCTCATTAGGGAAGTGTGGCCATGACTTTCTCTGAGCCCAGGCTCTCTTTATTATAGTATAAACGGTGCACTATGTGAGCAGAGGTGGGAATGTGAGTGCAGAAGAGGACATGCTCTCTGGTGATTTGCAAACTTTCGAGGACAGAAGTCGCTAAATACATCTGTTCCCCACAGGAGAGTATAATTAATGTATGAATGAATGGACTTGATTAAACCTAGTAACAAACCCTTATTCATTATTGAGATAAATATATTTCCAATGAGAAAGATTATTTTCCACCTACAGTATACACAAACTTACTATAAAAACAAAAAGAACCATAGAAACTAATGACAATGCTCAGACCACTTTAAAAAAATGGCAAATTCACAGTAAAGGAGAGACATGTTCTCAGCTGAATGTTTAGTAAAGATTGTAGGTAAATGTTGAGCCCATATGGATTTACACAGAGTGTGATTCTGTAGAATGAGCCCCAGTCTGAGCCCAGCCCTACCACCATCTCAGGCAAGTTCCTAACCTCTCTGAGCCTCCAGGTTCCTAGAATGTAGACTAATAATGCATACCTTAAGGACTGTCCGCCGTAAAGTGTGCCTGCAGAAAATGACGTCCATTATTTCCAAGTGGCAAATTATTTCCATGAGGCAACATACATTCATGGCTCCCATTACTGAAGAAGCAGTGGGGCTGAGTAAATACGCTAGAGGTGTCCATATGCTTCCTTTAAATGAGCCATAAACCCCTCATCTTCTTTAGCCTAAACTATTCACGATCTTACTTATGAGCCAGTCTATGAATGGATAGGAACATGCAGTACTGAGCAAAACGGAGTGTCCCTCCTCAGGTTCATTGAGAAATCCTCAAGAGCATCAGAAAAGTGAAGACGCTGTTGTCTGCCTGCGCAGACACGCCAGGTTAACACGATCGCAGAGCAGACGGGGAGCTCAGCCGCCTGATTCGAATGGTACAGGAGTTCGGGGAGTGGCTGGGAGAGATTTCCAGAGGGGAAGCATCTTATACACATCTTCAAAGTTAGCTCTAAAATATGTAAATTTGAAACTTTGAAAGATTCTTGGTAATTTAGGTACCTAGCACTTTTCTATTGCCATTTTTTTTAATTCATAATTTAACAGATGAAAAAGTAAAAAGAAAGAAATTAAAATTATTCATAATCCCACCTCCCAGGTGACATTTCAATTTTCATGTATGTGTATATAGTTTGACTTACAGAATTAAAATCGTGTTGTTATACCCTTTTATAGGTTTTTACTTAATAATAGTATGTTATTGTTTTCCCATGCTGTTATTATTTTAAAACATGTTTTTAATAGCTTTGTAGCATTCTTTTGTATGACAAGGTCATAATTTGTTTAACCAGTCCCACAATGTAGGATATCATTATATATGTGAGGCTTGTGTTGCAGCTGCGATACCACAAACTTAGTGGCTTAAAAAAAACCCACAAATTAATTATCTTACAATACCACATGCCAGGAATCTGACAGGGATTTCACTGGGCTCAAATCAAGATGTCAGCAAACCTGCATTCCATGCTAGAATCTCCAGGGGAGAATCCATTCCCGTGCCTGTGTGAGCTTCTAAAGGCTTTCCTGGGCTCCTGCCCCCCAACCCACCACCCCACAATCCATCTTCACAGTCAGCAGAGACAAGCTGAGTCCTCACGTCATGGCACTCTGACCTCCTAATAGTCTTCTCTCTCTCTCCCACTCTTTTCTGCCTCCCTCTTTCCCTTTGAAGATTATTGTGATTGCATTGGGTCCACCTGAATAATCCATAATAATCTGCCTATCTCAAACTCAACTGATTAGAACCCTTAATTGCATCTGCAACCTTTCTTTTCCTTTGCAAAGAAACATATTCACAAATTCTGGGAACTAGGATATGGACTTCTTTGGGAGACCATTACTCTGCCAGCCACAATGTGTTGTTTTAGGGTTTTTTTTAGCCTTATAAATAATATATAATAACGATGATGCTCTAATGAACTTCCTACTACATGCATCTTCATTTATATCTCTTTTTTTTTTAAGATAAACAGATTTCCAACATTATCTTGTAAGTTGAATGATATTCTTCTTACTTCTTTATTACAAAGAACTCTTGTATATGCCTGACAATTGCCTGATTGAAGGCTAAAAAGCAATACAAATATATATTAATATTAGTGACTTGGATTATTTTACAGAGTGAAGAGTTTATACTCCCCAGTAGCAATTTTAACTTGATTACTATATAGAAATATAAATTATTATTGGCCAAAGACATGTTAGAAGTGGATGTTGGTAAAGATAGGAAGATTTGTACTTATTTTTCAGTTGAAATAGTCATATGGGATTTTTAGAAATATTGAATAATAAGAACAAATGAGGTTTTAGGCCTTCAAGTAAAATATTTTGCCACTAAAGCATAAACTCTGCCTATAGTTACTTCAAGTGTATGATGATGTGAGTATGCTACATACCTTCACACTCTCACAATTAAAAAATATAGAGCAAATTGCTAAAGTGCAAGACTCTATGTACTTGGATTGATAGATCTTAAAATTTCTCATTTAATATAAGCGTGAGAACCTGCCAATTTCTCTGAATAAAATAGTAATTGAGAAATGCATAATGAAAAATTTAGCGACAAATATGAGGTTGACAACACATTTTGGGATTTGAATTGGTGATGTGTAAGTGATAAATAAGTAAGCAATCATACATATGATCTGCAGAAAGATAGATTAGGCCTAATAAACTTGAAAATGAGGCACTATGACAATGTAAGCTGACATCTAGTCTGCTTTTAGCAAAAATAAGAGCAATCCCTTCATCTTGTTTATGTTTATAAATATTTCTCAAACCAGTCAAAATTAACATTTAAGTTGTATTGTTCAATATGGGGTAAATTTTCATTTTATTTAATGAATCCCCACTTGTGTTTTTGAGAAGTAAGCACATTTAACTTCTCAAAAGAAAAATAGTCCTTACTTTTGGTTATTTGAAATCCTGGAATAATTTTGGTTGTTTTTATTCAGATATAAGTAGATCCTTGCCAATATGAGTCAGGATATAGAGTTACATCCCATCAGTTATTAATTAGTATTTTTTTTTAAATTTTTGATTGCTTTTTAATAGTTGCAAATAGAAGAACATGCAGTATTCAGAAGGATCTCTGTGTTGACTAGCTTCCTTGATGTGCCACTGTGAACACATTTTGAGTACGAGCCAAGGTCCAGCTCGTGGGCAGCTGGCCGCCCCATCTTCCTGAAGGCCTGGCGCCGAGGATGCCCCTGAGCAGTCAGCAGAGGGTCATGTCAGGACGGGGGTGGCTCATCCAGTGGCTGGCTGGCTGCATGAGATGCAGACGCCACAGCAACAACACAGGACCTGCAGGAGAAAACATAGATTAAGACAATAAGTCCCCAAATCAGTGACAACTTTTTCCAGCAAGAGCCCCGTGATCCAAACCATTGGTTCACTAAGTCCCCTGGGCTGGGGGACAGATCACTCGGGGTGCCGCTTGTGTCCTCATGTGACACGGTGAAGGTGATACATGAGCAGACTCACCAGACGAACACACCGCGGTGTTTGGGTGACAGAGGGTCCCTGGGAGGCAGTGCCCACTCCCGGGGCCACACTGTCCCAGAGGACAGCTTTCCTCGCAGGACGTCGCGGCTCAGGACGGGCCTTGTCGGCGGTCATTCAGGCCTGCTGGGGAACTGGTAAGGGCTTCTGCGCACAGTGTGTTCCTCTGGGCAATGCAGGGAACTGAGAGGAGCGTTGGTCACACCAGTGGGAAACAGAATGTGCCCCCTGGTCCTGAGAGGGAGGTTGGCAAGGGTTGCTAGTATGGGGTGGATTCTCCCCTGTGCTCAGGGCAACCCCAGGGTGCAGTGGCCCAGCTACCCGGGGGGAAGCCATGGCCAGAGATCTGTGGCCGTTGACAGCCGCCCAGTAAACACCTGGACAGCACGACCAGTCAGGGCCAACCAGTCACTTTCTTTACCAGGACAGAGTGGCTACACAGTTCTGGTGATATCCTCCCACATTCCTGATTCTGTTGGGTTAGTTCTGTTCAAGTGATTTTTCCATTTTCCCAGCACAGGGGTGCCTGGGAGCTCAAACGTCTACAACCTGGGGTAAGCCACATAAACCCATCCCAATCTGAGCATAACCATCCTGACCTGTAATAGTGGTAATTTTAGGACCCATCCAGTCAGCAGTTTGATGGCTGTATGGTTGGACTGACAGAATACCCTGTGTTATTGATGGGGGATGCCACAGGCCAGGCAGTACTGGTAATATTAGAGAAATTAAGGGCATGGGTCCTAGCTTGTTCTCCTCTTGTGTTCAGCTTTAGGACCTTCCTGTCCCTTCCCTGGGGTGAATACCCATATGGCAATCCTGATGATCTAGAAGGGGGGCAGCTGCCCACATACTCAGCATTGGGCTGACACCTTAGTCCTACAAACAAGCAGGACCACTGTAGAAAGGTATTTCCGTCAGGTGCCCTTCCAGTGATGGGGCACCACAGGAGTAGCAAAAGTATAAGGTCAAAGCCAGAAATGCATGATGAACCTGTGTGGGGAGGTCTTCCCCTTCTAGAAGAATTCCACGTGGGACGTGTTCCTTAGATGCTAATGAGGCTGCACCTTTGGGAACCTGACGAGGTGGTGCACAACATGCATGCTGGTGGAGGGAGGCAGCCCTGTCGTGCGTGAGGACTGGGGCTGGGATATGACAGACCAGGTCCCCCACCTGGTAGGGTTGGAGGGCGTCACCAGGAAGACATGACAGCCAGTTGACCGCAGATGGACCGTGGCAGTTGGAGGCCCCCCACCCCACCCCCTGTTCTTGGAATGTGCATTGAGCTTGCCTTTCCCACTCCTAGAAGCTGCTCCAGGGATGCAGCCTTGGGGTAGAAATGTGGCATTGAGGCCCCCTGGACGGGGTGAGTGAGTGAACCCAGTGAAGGCCCCTGTGTAGACTTGATTCCAGGGGACAGGCGTGGAAACGACCGCCTTGCAGCTGTGTGAGAAGCCTGGTGAGTTCCCTCCTTCCTGAAAACTGCCGCCCGCCCACCTGGAATGGGCCGCCCCTTTCTTGGGTCTCTCCCTACCCTCTGCCTACGATTTGCTATGTGTATGCCCCTGTAAGCCAGAGCCCTCAGTGGAGAGGAGAGTTTAGCTGGCATAGCCTCAGGGACAGACTAGTACAATGAACCCTCCTAAAGGGGCGGCACATTTCCCTGACATCATCCCCTGGGTAGGCCCATCTGGAGGTGTCTTTCTAACTGAAAGCAATTTTGTGGTTTTTATGAATTTTAAAATAACTTATTTATCAGCAAAAGTGCTAAACTAGAAAAAAGGACTTAGCTATAGAAAACGAAACTATATGTTATACAGAAAAAAATGCAAAGTGGTAAATATGCCGAGGGGTTTGTGTTTTGTCCTGTGCATAGAGTGAATGAACTGAGTGAGAATTCCCATAACATTCTCTCTGGGATCCTGAGTATGCATGAGAACGGAATGTAGAGCTTTTAGGTTGAGTTAATCATACCCTAAAAGTGCGTAGCTTTGACTCTTTGTCAAGCCTGCATTTTCATAAGGTGTTTTTGGGGTGGAATGGTGCAGAATGAGCAAGCACACACACGTGGATACCCCTTGGCATATAGTAAGTGCTCAATAGACGTTACATCTCGTTTACCTCTTTTATCAGATGAGTTCTGCTATCAGTTCTCACTCTAAAACAGAAGTTGCTCTATGTTAGTCATTATCCTTGTTGTTTTTCTATTGGTTTTTTTTTTAAACAAAGCTTTCAATTTTCATCATAAAAAACAAGTAAGAGGGCCATTTCTAAAATACAATTCTACATGCCTAAAGGAAAGTGGAAAATCAAAACACCATGGCCAATTTACACACAAAAATATTGAGCTCAGAAGTGTTTTCCTAATTCTCCTGGTTTTCCAGAATTAGCAAGATGACTCAGAGCTTCTCTGTAGTATCAGCAAATCGAGATGAATGCCTTTCATGTTGTTATCACCTCAGTAAGTGTACATTGGCTCATTGATTGCTTCTTCTTCAGGTCACACTTCATGGGTGCACAGAGGCAGATTCTTGTCATGTGTGAAAGGTCCTGTGGTTCTGCTAATAATTGAACACGCATGTGATGGCACCACGTGCATGCACTTGAAATGAAGCAAGTGCAGGTTTAGGGCTTTCCGCTTGAACATCAGAGGACACAGGGCCAGCAAAGTGCCTGCATAGGTGAGCAGCCGAATGTACAATTTAATGTCACATTGGCGTGGCACGCCTCTTTCTGCAGTCTTTTTTGCCCAGGGCTATCACAGCTCAACTAGTTCCTCTGCAAAAAATTGATCAGTTTTCTTTCCCTAGTATTTGGAATAGGAAAAATAAGGCTTATTCATACTACTTCAAAAGTCTTTACTCATTTCAGCTCTCCCTTACTGCAGAAAAAATTTAAGAGGGCTTAATTGAACATGTAGAGGCAATAGGCAAAATAAACTTGAAAGTTAGTGACTTAAGAAGTAGGACAAAATGATTTCTGCCCAGGAAAGTTGCTGTGTGACATTGTATGTGCCAACCAGGTCCCAAAGCCTGTCTGTTTGGAAGTGGTCTGGGAACCTCCTGGGTTAGAATCTTTGGAAATGAATCAGGATGGTGAGTGGGGGTGAGCAAAGAGGGTGGACAACTGGGGAGCTTGCATTTGTTGCAATGTTGCAATGTCCAGATGGTTCTCAGTTCACGCTGAAGTTGGGAATCGTGTTGCTCTGAGTGCCGTAGCAGCCCATACACACAGGGAGACGTGTTCCGTTCCGTGATGCACAGCGTTCCCAGGACGGAAGCCAATCAGCTGCCCCAGAGAAGCCAGAGCTCCTCCTCACGGGGACAGAGCGGCTTTCCCTCCAGGTGCTCTGGTGGTGATGGAATAAGCATGAACGTTCACGTCCCTTCTCGTAGAAAGCTTGTCGTAATAATTAAACCCAGGTGTTGGTTTTGGTATCTGGAGCAGCGAACTCATGCCATGCAGTCCCTTCATCTACAGTATAGCAAGAGAAAATGAAAAAAATGCATTTTCTCCTTATGTGCCACGCATCAGGTGCCGGAGTGAAGTAAATCGCCTTGGTATCGTGTTCGCAGAATTGCATTCTAATTGCCCTGCTTGCTTTTATTCTACAAAACCCCCTTTTCGTCAGGAGATGAAATCGTCCTTTTGGAGAGTTGAGGAGTGAGTATGTCAGGGAATTTCGAGTCGGGTCAGTCTGTGCCCTCCCAGCCTTTGAGAGCGGAGCAGCCCTGCCGTCCTTCGCAGCATCCGCCCCTCCAGGGGGCCCTTGCCCACTGAATTCTTGGGCTCCATGAGCACCGGGGGATGGAGCTCCTCTTCCGGTTATCCTGGCCTTCCTGCATCAAAGTCCTCGTTACATGTAATCATTTCAGATCGTCACCATCTCCTGTGAGATCAAAATCAAGAGCTCCCCTGATGGCTGATCAGCCGTGCTCTGTCAGTCCCAGTTTGCTCATTTAACTTGGTCTTGGAAGAGCATGAACATGACCCGTAAGACTGGGGAGGAGGACGAGGCTTGTCGGTGACCATATCTGGGAGCTCCCTGGAACACCCCTAGATCATATCCCCTTTGTGCCGTGTGAATTAAAATAATTGCGAATAATTTAGAACAAACTAAATTTCATCAGTCTGTCTTAGACTGGCTCTCAGTGTCAGGAGGAGTACATTCCATATCGCTTTTACTCATAAAACTAAAGTCTGTATAGTTTCATGGCAGAAAAAGGTTATTATGAACTGATATGTTTCATTTTGTCAGATGGTTAAAAGTATCATTAACTCTTCTGCATTAGCTGCCAGGAATTTTAGAACTGGCTTATAGTGATTATATAGCCAGAGTTTTCGTACAGTTATCTTCATCTTCAACCTCTCTTACTCTATCGGCCTCTAATTTTTGTTTTAGTGATTGTATTATATGTATTTATTATAAACATTCTTGATCCCTTTTTGAAAGCTGATGGTAGGTAAATTCAGTAAATCCAGCAATCGTTGAGTGCATCCTTCTGTTAAATTCACCCTGTCGTGTTGGCAATAGTGAAAAAGACAGGCTATGGCTTCAGGAAGCTGGAACAAAAATTAACTTTGATTTCACAGTTCCTAGGAAATCCTTCATTTAACTATATGGAACAGAGGAAAATAATACCCGTATTGTGCTAAGTAGAGAAGTGCTCACATTTATTCTTTCATTGCTAGTTAAGTTCTCATTAGGACAGATTGCCATTATCAAAGCTAACACGTTTCCCAGAATTCTTCGGTTTTATTCAGATTAAAATTCAGGACTAGAAGCTGGGTTTCGAGCATCCTCTGAGATAGCAGCGCACAGACAGTCTGGCCGTTTCTGTTCTTAGACGTGCACAGAGAGCTGTGAAGCTGGTCTGTGAGAACACACTGCCCTCAGGTCTTGTAACTCTCTCTGGGGAAAGACGTCGTGTGTCAGATGACCAAAGGTTGCCCAGGGAATCTTTGAAGAAAATGACAGCTTGTCTGAGAGATACTATAGAATGATTCTGAAAAGAGAAGGCTTCCCTGCTTTGAGTCTAAAAAGGAAAGAAAGCCTTTTTCAGTTGTTCAGATTGTTCTTCTATGAAGACAACTGTCTTTTTCTCTGTGTAGCTTTTGAATCAATACCCTGTCCCTTGAAATTTTAAGCTGCTACACAGAGGCTTAGAAGATGGCAAAGAGAGTGGTGGCCCATTAAATGAATGGTTGCTGGATAGCATCACTTACAAAAACATTGGAATTCACACACTTTAAAGTGTACATGAAATGTATCTTTACCCCTGACTTTTAAAAACCAGGTTCATGAATTACTCTGACCTAGATAATGTCCCCCCAACCCTCTGAAAGAGAATATGGTGATTGCCTGAATTTTTCTGAAACTGGTTACCCCTTCAGTCAGTGCCCTTGTCTTTGTCCTCACCTCATTCTAACTGGTGGCCTTTTGCTTGTAACATCTTTGCATTAATAATAATAATAATAATAATAATACTTAATAAAGCAGAATAATGACCCCACCCCCGAGGTGTACACATCTCAATCCCACAACCTGTGAGCATGTGCCATTTCCTGCAAAGGGAAATTCGGGTTGCAGATTGAATTAACTTTTCTAATGAGTTTACCTTAGGATAGGGAGATGATCCTAGACTGTCTGAGCGGCCCCGGTGAGATCACAAAGGCCCTTAAATGTAGGAGAGGAAGGCAGAGGAGGACGTCGGAGTGAGGAGACATGAGGGGCACTTGCCCCACCTGCTGGCTTTGAGATGGAGAAAAGCGGCCCCATGCGCCCAGGAATACGGGAGCCTTCCAGAACCTGAGACAGGCCGAGAAACCTTTTGCTTGCTGACCCTTAGTGACGCCCGTGTCAGATGCTGACCCTCAGAGCTGTTGGATTACAAGTTTCTGTTATCTCCGCCATGAGGCTTGTGGTAATTTGTTAGGGCAGCATACTAATCCATTTACCAGTGTTGAAGAAAAGAAAACCAGAGACGAAACCCAAGGTCCACCATCCAGAAAGAGTTGGTGTAGATTGAAGCTGCCGTGCTCGGTGACAGAGGGAGACCGTCAGCCCTGTTCTCGCTGTTCCCCGCAGAAACCCGCAGGTGCCTGTCGCCGGTGCGGTGACCTGAGACGGAGCAGAACAATACACCTTCGTTTCCATCTGCCTCCAGCCCGCCCCTTGGGTGGCTTTAGAGCGATCTTGTCATAGAACAGATTTAACTGTGTTATTCCTCTTTAAAGTCCATTTTATGGTTTCTATTTTTTTCTAGAGAAAAAAGCCCAAACACGTAGCTTGGCTGTCAGGGACCCGTGCAGCCGAGGCGCCTGCTGCAGCCTGAGCCGTCCTTCCCGTTGCTCTGCACCTTGTGTTCTCTGAGTCCAGCAAAGGGTTCCGCACTTCTCTTCTTCGTACATGTCATTCCCTCCCACTCCCCCCACCCCCACCGAAGTCCTCCCAGAACATCCTACCTGCTGGCAAACCCCTGTGAATTCTTCAAGACTCAACCCAGACATTAAATTCCCTGGAAAATGAAAAACCTTCCACACCAAATAAAATTGTTTGGTCTGTGCTTCATGCCACACTGACTTGTAAACCTTGTGATATTAAAATGATTTCTATTTCATTCTGTTACACTAACCTGTGAGGCTTCTGGAAGGCAGCAGCTGGGTCTGATACCACATCTGAGGGACCTTAGGACCTTATGTCACTTATGCAGTAGCTTCTCAATAAATAAATAGTCAGTGAACAAATAATTATGGTACGTGACCTGGGCAGCGTGCCACACAGAGGGCAAGAGCACAGGTTTCTGAGTCCCAGGCCACACTTCGGTTACATTCTTCTAAAATTTATGACCATGAAAGAAATGTTTTTATATCTCTGAAGAACATTTTTCATTTAAAAAAAATTCTGACACTGACCAATTTATTTTGTCTGATGCCACTCCCCTTTCTATCTCTCAATTTAACACTTGGACTTTCATGATTTCGTTGTATTAAAGATGAAAACATTGAAATAGTCTGTTTTGTTTAGTTTTGTATGGTTCAGTTTGGAAGAATTATTTTGTGCAATGTATCTATTTTTATTAAAATATTGAGAAGACCGAAATGTAGTAAGAATAGCATGCCAAGTATCAAATTCTTTGGGCTTTAGATATTTGGATTTTCTCTTACCATTTCTGTTTTCTGCCTCTCTTGATTTGTTATTTATGATAGTTTCTCAGTGGGTATGTATAGGTTTGACTCTGCTGCACAGAGCTTTATGAGACTGAGATAATGTAAATGGGAACTTGGAAAATGTACCATTCAGATGGAATGAATTGTTTCCATAATTTTTTATTATCACTTTATACTCTGACCATAAAATGTGCCGTTTTCATGGTGATGGGAGTAGTTCCACAGGGAATTTCTCATTTTACAACAGCTGTCAGATTTCAGAAATCTTTAAATGGGTGGCATAATTTTTAGTGCGATCAGTAAAACGCACCCTTCATGCTGCATAGTAATTTATAAGTTTGGTTTACTATTTTAAAAAAGGAAAATAATTTTTATTAAGATGAATGAGTCCATGTTGATGTTAATATTTTATATAAGATCTTCATTAATTTAAAAAGTAGGAGAAGCCATTGATGAATGAATGAGACTTAAGTGTGTTTGAAACAGATTTTATTTTTGAAATATTATGCAAATGTTGATCAATATCCAGAAACTGTAGATTTTAACTATGGAAATATGCAGCTTGACTGAACATACCAGTTGGATGCCCACTGTCGGTTTGGGGTAAAACTAACTTGTTGTTTTACAATGGCTCAAAAAACTGCCCAATGCCACCATTCAAAATATGTCTGCAGGATTTGAATTCTATGACATTTCATAGGCAGCTTTAAAGTAATCTTCTGATGTGGCTACTGATATTTTCACCAGAAAAGAAATGTCCTGTGAGAAGCCTGTCATCCGTAGGCCTTCCAGACAGATCTCCCCTTGATCAGCAGACCAGCATTCCGGTGTTTCAGAGCTGCTCTGTGGTGAATTCACCTGGAAGCAAGCGGGCAGAACCTAAGCACACAGAGTGTGCCGGGGATCTAGCTCACCGAAGGGCACCCTTCTGCAGGAACCACAAAACCAGGAACTACTCTCATTACATCATGTCAGTTTCTTATCTCCTTACAGGCTGCCAGGTCAACCAGCACATTCCTACACCTAGTGTCCCCCCTGAAGCGATTCTCTAACTTGTACCAGATTTCTGCCTTATATCACACTTTGCTCATTACATGCAGTCTCTCTATTCCTTGAGTACGTGAATTCACAGGGTATGATGATTTCTGTTTATTCTGTGGGCTTGGAGCTTATCCTCGACAGTCTTAGTGAAACTGGCAGCTACCCCTGCTCCTAGTCGTGGGGTCCATTTCACTTGTGAACCCTTCAGCCCTCTCTTCAGTTGCTTGGGTATGTTTTCTTGATTTTACGAAGTTCAAGATAAATTTATCTGAATACAGTCCCTATATTGGGATCCTCTGAACAACTTGCATGAGTTCCTATTTTAATACGATGTTATTGCTGTTGCTATTCATGGTCTTTTTTAGATCGGCTGGGTATTTTGCTCCATGAATTACTGTTTCTTTGAGTAAGTGTCAACAGCAGTTGTCTCATTCTTGCCTGGCAGGTACTACAGTGCCACCATTCTGCAGATGTCTGGGGTAGAAGATGACAGACTGGCGATATGGCTGGCTTCCGTCACAGCCTTCACAAATTTCATTTTCACACTTGTGGGAGTCTGGCTTGTGGAGAAAGTAGGCCGCCGAAAGCTTACCTTTGGTAGTTTAGCAGGTAAGCACCTGGATGAAGAATTCGATTATAAATTTTTCTCTAATGACGACACGTTAACCTTTCACAATACATACCGGTATCACCTTGGTACGTGCGACAGAACAAGTGAGAACGTTCTAGACAAAAAGCTTTTTAAAAAGAACTTAATGCTGTGAGTGCAAGTAGCAACTGGAATGTGACTAGAAACCAAAATTGGAAGATTAGTTTGAATGTACTGAGGGTCACATTTTGCTGTTAAATTTTGAGTTAGAGGTACAAAGGTAAAAAGAATAATCATTCTTTATTCTTCCTTGACTGAAAAACCTGTGTTCATAAACTCACTTTTTAATGTATGTTTTGTTTTTAAGTGGAATAATATAGAAGCAAGTTTGGAGCATTTTTTTTCACAAAGCTCTTTCAACAGTGGAATATTAGAACCATAAAACTTCTTTACAAAGCAAGGCAGCAATCTTACTGTGTTTGAACCAGATGTAAATTCTAAAGTAAATGCTGGTTAGTTACGTGTGTTTTCTGTAACAGCTAAATAAGACAAAACCTTTCTCACTTAAGATATCTTTTATCTTTAAATTCTTCTTCCCATTTCATTTATTATTTCTGTGACGCAGGAGCTGTTGTCTTCACATGTTTGCATCATATAATTTTCTAATCTTTTCCATATATGCAAGTAAATTCCTACTTATCAATTAGCTGTCCTCTGATAGCTCCTTCACAAGTTTATCGGAAGTAATAATACATTTTTCCATTAAAACGTAAAGTTTTCACGCCAGCATTAACTGAACTCTATTTTAACCAAATTATACCTAAACCCCTGATCTAGTAGAACTCCTTCAGGCACTTGTCCCAGATTTTAATGAGAAAATACATTCTGAGATCCAAACGCAGGTATTAGGACCACATACCCCCTCCCACCCCCAACTCCAGGAGGAACAGTGGAAGGCCTGCCACCACCCTGTGTTCTTGCCTAAGCGAGGGAGCCCTCGGGTCTGTAATGGAAGTAGAACTGCGTTATCAGCGCTGAGGGCAAGACGAAGGGAAAGTTGTCTGATTTGGAGTCAGAGGTAATCACAACAGCCAGGGTACAGAGGGAGGCAGGAGGGTAAGTGAGGAACGGTGAGAAACAGGGCTAAAATCCACACCTTTATAAACACACACAGAAGTGTTCAGTCTGGAAAAAGACCAAAGGGAGACCTAAGAGATGTCTCGTTCTAGCAGATGGTAGCTGTTATCAGGACATAGATTTTTAAACTTAGCATAAGAAAAATATTCCTAATATTCAGAGCTATCCAGCAGTGAATTGGGCTGCCTTATTATAGAATGGTGAACTCTCAGCAAAGGGGTAGACGACCATCAGGTAGTGGTGTGCTAAAAATAAATTCCCACACTTAGCTGAAATTTGGATTTGCTGACCCCAGAGGTTAGGTCGACTCTAAGAAGAGGTAATAGCTGCTTTCAACGCGTCTAAATGGACACCCTTCCTTTTCAACAGAGCCTCGGTATATTGGCACCTCAGGAGGTCTGGTTTTTAAATAGAATTTTAGATCTTCTTAAATTGGGGATTTGGCTTTTGAGATATGGGGAAAGCTACTGATTTTGAGATTTGGGGAAAACGTTTTTTCTCGTAGCCCCTGTGCATTTGTTGTGTTCCAGTGAGACACTTTCTCACCGGGTCTGCAGGGTTTTGAGGCGTTCTAGACACAGAGCCAGACTGTTCAGGTTTGAACCGTGTGACTTCGAGCAAGGTTCCATTTCCTCATCTGTAAATAGAGGTGAATTATGCTCCCTACTCCATAGGGTCGTAATGAGGACTAAACACATTTACAGCAGAAAGTAAAGTACCCAGAACACTGTAGCTATTACAGCATTTTTGGTGCCCGAGTAGTTCTTTGTTATTTTAACCATAGTGTGAAATCAGCTGGCGTCATTGGGATCTAAGAACTTTCCTGAACCTTCTAGCTGATGTCATATTTTACCTCTCAGTGTAGATCCTCTGCCCCAGGGATTTCCAGAGCTATTAGGAAGAAGTTTTAAGACAATGACTTGAATGGAATGGCCAAGAGATTTGAGGGACTGTTTCTCATAAGCAACCTGTAGGCACATTTCTTCTCTCTCCCCAGCCAGAAGCACCAGCACCCCAACTCTCTCCCCTGACAGTGCCACGCAGGGATTCCTCCAGCTTGAAAGGATCTCCTATCAGTCGGCCTCGGGTTTCCTTGTTCATGTGGCTGGTGAAGGAAGTCAATGGTTTAGGTGGTGTAGGGCTGGTTCCTCCCCCAGGGCTCCGCCTTCACTGCACAGAGATGTAAATAGTGCTGTTTGTGTGGTTGTAGCTTTGAACTGTGATGGAACAGGTCCCCTAGAGCATGCCGGCCCATGGAAATTTACACTTTCAGAAGAATACTCACCACTAAACAACCTAGTCAGTGTGTTAGTATCACCCCAGCACAACCCTCCCAACAGAGGTGTATTTCACTTTCCAATTTCAATTGATTCTGGTCTAGTCATATTTTTATTTCAGTGTTTGTGTCTAATTCATATGTATGGGGCTATTTAATATTCTAATAGTGCTACATATTAGAACACTTCTATTTTGAATTTCTTAAATTAGCTTAGAATTTTTAAACCTTTGGTTCAGTTTTGTACCCTATTTGGTGTTTTTATTATGATTTATTATATCAGGTTAAAGATAGTGGGAAAACGCATATCAAGATAATTTTTAAAGAGGTACTCCTTCTTCAGAAAATCACTGCAAATGAACTATGTTTTTCTAGACCTGAACAAAGAAAGTTTTTATACAAAGAAGTATAAAATATGTAGTCCATGAATAATTTTACATGTAGGACATTTTGTGGTGTTCTTTCAGTGTTTCCAAAGCTTGGCTAAAGAACTGGTCTTTCTTGTAAATATTACAGATTTAATGACAACCTCCTGATTCTTTTAATAGAAGAAGGTTTATATCTGTGTAGCTTTACTTAGCTAGAAACTGGCCAGAAAGCCAGAAACACTGTTATTTCCCCCCAACTATTTTGGTAGTGAAATGTTTCTGAAAACATCACTCACAGGCTGTGTTCTTCAGAATTACCAGGGTATTTATTTTAAAATATGGGTTCTTGGGCCCTACCCCTGACCTCCTTAACTGGAATCTCTGAGGATGGGGTCTGGAGCACATGTACTTCAAACAGGCACCCTAGGTCCCCTGTGCACAGTTTGTGCTCTACCAGTGTCATGGGTAAAGAAATTTTTTTATCCTAAGTATTTACTAATAATCTAAGTCCTACCCCAAGTAGTCAGTGTAACTTACTGCATCAGACATTTTCTAGAATGCTAGTGATCCCACACTTCACTTCCTATGGAGAATATCTTTATTAGAGAAATTATATCAGAATTCCAAAATGTAACCATGTCATGGCTCAAGAGATACTCTTCTCTTAAAATACACCACGTGTGCCCAAACTGCACACAAGGTGAGAGAAGAGCCTCTCATTTGAGGCCTTCCTGTACTGGACTCAATCTGGGCAGCAGGGGTGAGTTAGCTGACAACTGTGATGATTTTGAATACTAACAAGGGGCTGGAACTTGTTCAATGAAAGCAAATGGTAATTCGAGTAGTTTTAAGAGCAAAAGACAGAATTAGGTGATCATTTTAATGAATTCCATGCATCAAGTCATTTAAGATGGCACCCCTTCCCTTAAGGAGTTTACCATCTCGTGAGGGTGTTTACCCTGTCCGTGCTTCACAGCTGCCTGTGGGGCTGTTTAAAACTCAAGTATCTCATCTCCATTTTCTGGAGACCGATTCGCAGGCGAACCTTCATCCCAAGCATTTGCTTGCAGTAGAAAACCAGGACTGAGAAATAGTACTGTTTATAATAAAAGAAGGTAAAGATACAATACTGACTTGTAAAAGATTTCCATCCAAAATGAGTTGAAATAAAAATAAACTTGTGCTTAAGAAGGGTAAGTTTTCAGCTATGTAGGAATTTTGTGTATCCAGATATTTTGCATGTTAGTTGGACTTTTTTAGAGATATATGTGAGAAATAGAATGTCCTAACAGAATTTCAGCTAGGATATATTCCCTACTAACCTAATGGCTGATCATCTTCAGAATTTTTTGCTGCTCTTTTCTTCAAAAATATTCAATATTGCAAAAAATCTGTGTTACTCTGGTCCATCCACTCAACCGGTACTTACTGGTGTGCTATACATCAGGTATTAGACTTAGGCATATGTGAGTCTGTACAAGCTATATCACCTTAGAGTTTACATTTTATCATGGAAACAGGTTATTTAATAAGCGTTATGAAAGAAGAGTGTCATATTTCCTTTACACCTGAAAGTATCAGTTTTCTGGCTGGAAAAAAAATCTACCCCACAACAAATGCTATGGAAGTAATTTGCAAAAATACTTAGGAATCCAGGTTTTCTGATGGACAAATTACCAGTACTATTCATGGCTTGTTTTGTTTGTTTGAGGGGAGAGGGCTAATTTTTATAACAGACCTAATATGCCTCCTCTCTTCCTGAGAAACAGAGGTTTTCCTGTTTCCCAGCTCAGGGCTTACTATTCTTTTAAGAAAGATAGTACCTCAAACTCTTCTTAGTTCTGGTTTGAATTTTAAGCCCACGAGGAGCAACAAACTAACTTTAGGTTTATGATTTTGGGGTCCAGTTTAGTGAATCAGACGTCTTCCCATCAGGTTCCCCTTCTTTCAGTCTTTTTTCATGCAATTTTGAAAGTAAGCTGCTTCTGATCATAGTGATAGGACAGTAAAATTTAATAGCATTACAAAAATCTTTCAAATATTAAATTTAAATATTATATTTAAAATTCACTGAAGTTCTGCAAGGTAAGTGTTTTCACTGAGCCCCACCTTGTAGAAGACAACACTGAATTTTGGGAAGGTCGTGTGCCTTGCCCAAGGTCACAGAATCAATAAACGGCGGACTTAGCCACACTGCTTAACTTGACTCACCCCCTATGTCTTAACTGTTCTATAATCTCAGCTCTTAAATAATCCATGTGCTTCCTATAGCTCTTCTTTTATCTGTTCCATTAATAATATTTTTAGTTATATCTTAAATTACCTCCCAGTTTAACCAGTAAAAGCTTTACTACCATGAAAATGCCCTCCCTAAATTCCATATTTAAATATATTGCCCCATTCAAGTAAATGGTACAAATTGATGCAGTCATGTTTTCTTTCTCTTTTCTTCTGATGTCTCCTTTTGTTTTATCCTCAAAATGGCTGGAACAATAGTCAGAAATTTGAAAACTTTCTTATTTACTTGTTTACTGTCAGGATGTCTCTCACAAATGGAAAACATGAGCCTTCTAAGTGATGTACATAATCAGTATTCCTGTACCTTAAAATCAAAGACACATTCCACCTCCAAGTAGAAATGGGAAGACAAATGAATGCATGTGTTACATAATTCCTGGCACCTTAACATCTTGGGAAAAAATGCTCCTCTCTAAGGAAAAATGCTCTTCCAACTGCTTTTGAGATATTCAGCTTGTTACTTTTACTGATTTGGGCCTTACATGATCAAATGCCATTAGGACAATTTTCCTGGCAATGAAGGGAACTCTGGGTGTAATTCTGTTGCCTTTCATGCTTTCTGGCATCTTAGACACTCAGTAACGTTGGTTATGTTAATTCATTTTGCGACTGTCAGTAATCCAAAGTGGGGTTTTTTTTTTTTTTTAAGAAAATCACTACCAATCTAGTGCTTAGCTAGCCAATCGATTTGCTTTGAATTTCACTCTTGTCATGTTGCACAGTAAATGTACTAGTGAGTTTTTCTGATAACTTTTGTGTGTGTGTGTGTGTATGGAAGTTATTTTAATCCAGTGAAGATAGATCAAGGTAAGACTTATGTCTTGTCAATAAGTCTGCTTTGAAAGAATGTTGTCTGCTGTTCTCTGGTATAATGATATATAATAATAATAATAATAATAATAATAATAATAACTTTTTTCCCTTAGGCACCACCATAGCACTCATTATTCTTGCTTTGGGATTTCTGCTGTCAGCCCAGGTTTCCCCTCGCATCGCCTTCAAACCGATAGCTCCATCAGGCCAGAACTCCACTTGCACAAGTTACAGGTGAGATTTTGTAACGGTCCCCTTCCTTAACTCCGCTAACTTTTTTGTTTGCTTTTAACTTTTCTAAACTTTGAGAGAATGAGTCGGAGCTTGCTTATGGTGGTGGGTGTGGGGGCAGTAAGAGGATGGGAAGGGTGGAAGGGAGTGGCCCCTGGCAGGAGGCACAGCAGGAGCAGGTGTGTGTGCACGTGGAGAAGTGAGCTGTTAGACACAGCTTGGGTGATGTTTCTCTGCAAATCAAAAATAGGGATTGATACAGAATCTGAGCAGGAATATTGTAAAACTATTTTAGATCAAATATGACTGACATCTACATTCCAGGTAAAATCAATAACTTTTATCAGTAATTAAACTTTTCCATGGTGTATATGTCTGCTAGAATTGATTATAATTTTCAGAGTCTAACAATTAATATTCACTGAGTTCCACAGGTATCCCCTCATTCATTTAAACAGAAAATAAAGTTTTTTCTCACTCTTAGGATTCTTCCAGAGCACTAGTAGGTAGAAGAGGTGGTGAAGGAGAACAAAATATGTTCTAATGGTGAGGTGCAAGTTTAAGAGCTCATTAAGTCTAATATGCTCATGCTCTGTGATAGATGGATGGAAAAACGGCTGGATGGGTAGGTGGGCAGACAGAGGGACTGAAAAATGCACAAATGAATCCATTAAAGATTGAGTAAGCAGATCAATTAATATATTTGGTGGCAGGATTTCAAGTTTATGATTTCATTTTAGTGTTGGAAAAGGCTAGCAATCTTAAAACATAAGGATGGAACAAGACCTAGCTTTAAAAACAAAAAGTGGCATTCCTTCAGGCTCAGCCAGATGGACACAAATCTCAAGTCAATGGGGAAATATTTTTATTAATTTATTAATAATGGGTAAATGATGTATTAGTTTTCTGATTTTAGTCAGACACTCCAATATGAAATTTAAACATCACATTGATATACTAAATTCTGTTTGGAATCCACGTGGAGTTTCCTCTTGAGCGTGTAATTATGGTACTTCTACTTACACCAATGGGAAAGATAGATATTATTATCATGCCTCTCTGGTCCCAAATTGTGGTATCCACTTGCTTTTGGAAATAAACAGTTATCGTTTCTCCTATCTCTTCCTGATAGGTTTATTTATTTATTAATTTATTGGCTTACTCATTTTTTATAGTCTTTATCTTGTTCTAAAGAAGACTTAAAGGGGTCTTAAAAGAAGTGGTTAAACTCAGCACAGACTATTTCTGGATGCAGTGCTCTTTGCACCCTTGGACATCCCACCTCAGCTGCTGGGAAGATGAGAGCGTCCTCACCAGAATGCTCTGCATGCTCTGCTTTTGTTTTCTTGATGGATATTTTAAATAAGATGTTTTTAACACAGTTACCTCTAACAAATGATTGAAAAGTTAGTGTTGTTTGAGCAACATGGAATACTCTCTAGATCTGATGTCTGAATTAGATGTAACAATTTAAACTCAAAATAAGATACATTGTCAGGTTAATTAAAGGCAGAAGGTCAGCCAGAACATATGGAAAAAAGGTTTCATGAGCTTCTGATATAGGAAACGAATGACTAACCTTTAATGATTTATATGATGGAAAAGTTTTCCTGATACCAACTTTCAAAATTTTAATTAAAATACTTTTACCCTAGTAGAGCTCCTTGCACAGCCACTTATGGTCATCACCCTATCAGTACTCCTGCTCCTCCTCAGTTGCTGTCATCTACCCAACATTTCAAAACCAGATTAGAATGGAAGAAGGGAAGGGGGAGAGCCTAATTTTATTCTCACCCCAAAACGGCAGCAAGTTTTGAAAAAAGCCAAATTTGCGCTGTCTTTTGGGAGTTAGTGAGTAGGAAAAACGATGACTTATTCGTCTGTCTCCTTTCAGAATGACATACTAGGCTTCGTGGGAATTTGACAGTATGTATTTATAGTCTGAGTGATTTCATAAATTCTGCCTGCAGCCCCCTTACTGGCATTGTTGTTGTTTTGGTTAGAATTATCTGTATACATTTCCTCTTCAAGGTAAATGGAAAAGTCACGTTTGGGAAGTACCTTAGGGTGAGTAATGTTTATGCTGGACACGTAGGCGGCATGATTTCAACCCATATAGGGAAACTGAGCAAATAAAAGAGATTAAAAAGGGGATTTGGTTTAATGTCTATCTCAAGAACATCATGTACTATTGGTGGAAATGTCGTTCTGCCTAATACAAGTCAGACACCTGTGCGCACGGGCTCAGCACTTCCACTTGTCAAAATCTGTCGACTAGAGTGACTACTGTGCATCCATTCTGACCAGAGAAGGATGGAAGATTTAAGCAAGTGAATGGTTCAAGAACAGTGGTTCTCCTTTATTTTAATTCAGTAAATATTGATTGTGTAGCAGACTCTATTGTAAGGAGGGCCGAAAACATTGTAGGTTGGGGCTCACTGAAGACTTTGAATGCAAGACATTGCTACCCAAAATAATTTCCTGCCAGAACTTCCCCATTTTAGAATACTTTAATTTTTAATTGGTATTTTACCCTAAGGCCTGGCTAGATCTTTGTGAAATGAATGTATTAAGGACCTGCATACAAGCTATCAGGGGTTGCAGCTGCGGCTAGCAAAGTAGCTCGAGTGGAGGGTCCTTCTGAGTCATGTACGCATGTAAGAACCCGCAGAAATGCTCCTAATGTATCCTTCAGCTCCATGCTCCATACTCTTAAGTTACGAATGCACCATCCCTTTTGTATCCAAATGATATTAATATACTGTATAATTAAACATAACATAATGTATAACGAAACATATTTTCTTTTTAAGTACTTGTAAGCTTTGAGGATTCAGATCTTTCCTAGGTAACACTTCCCTCAAATCCTTGACATTTTATTATTTATAATGTGATCTCAGGATATGCAAATAACTGTCATGAAACCCTTCAAAGTGGACCTATATTTCCTGTAGTTTACAGCTAGAATTTCATGGTACCCTTGCCCTAGGGTTGGTTTTCACCTTACCTCATCTCATCCATGCATGCATCCATGCAGTTAAAAATATTTATGGAGCACTTACTCTTGGGTTATAGTAAGGGTGAATAAATATATGAAACACCTAAAACAGGGCTTGACATAAAATGCGCGCTCAATAAATACTGTAGCCGTTGCTACAATTGCTAGAGCCTGTACTAGGGGATGAGATTGGGACATTGGGTAATCTTTCAGAGATTACCACCCTGAGGATAAGATGTTTGAACTGAGCTCTGAAAGCCGGAGAGAAGCATGCCAGGCAGAAGACACAGCAGGTGCAGAGCTGTGAGGAACTTGGCAGGTGCAGGAATGGGAAGCACGCCGATGCAGTTAGAGAAAACTAAGAGGAGGCTGGTTGGGTAGACAGATCATGCCGAGCCTCAGAGGGGACATGAAGGAGTCTGATTTCAGGCCCGGAACATGGGCTCACTGAGGGGTCTGAAGTGGGGTAGCGACCTGACCAGGTCTACGCTTTCTCTTTGGCAGGTGGGGGGCACACAGAGGTCACATGTTGAGGTGGGGAGACAAGTTATTAGAGGTGTCTCAGAGAGAGAGGCAGCTGCCTGGACTAAAACCACAGGGAAAAATATGTTGTAGCTGCTGAATAATATCCACAGACCTACTTCAGATGAAGAACTAAAATTGGTTGGAGGGAAAATGAGAGTGGAAACAAAAAGCCCACATAACTTGATCATGTATCCTCATCTCCAAATAACTGTATGCTTTTGCTGGCACTTACTCGGTGCCGAATTTGACTCCTGGTTAAGAAGATGGTAGAAGGGATTCTGGGAGGACGTTGGCGACGTACGGGGCTCAGTCAGTGACTTCTTCGTGACCTGTTTATCTTGATGCTGAGGCCGTTAGCCAAGGACCTGCAAGTCCCCCACTGTCAGACCGTGTGTTTTCCACGGTCAGGAAGTGCTTCTTGGGAAGCCAGAAAAACGGAAAGGAGGGCTCTAGTTTAGCTGTGCAAAGAGTGGGGAAGAGCATTCCAGGAAAAGGGAACATTGTGTGTACAGGCCCTCAGCAAGGAGAGTGGCTTTGCCAAGGAGCGTCCCAGCGAGGCCGTGTCGGAGCAGAGGATGGTGTGCAGGGAGCCCGGCTGTCCAGCGACAGACCGTGTTGGGACCTCATAAACCGGGAGGACTTGGGGCAGATTAGAATACTGAGAGGCCTTTAAATGGTGGTAAGATGAAATGACATGATCAGATTTGTGTTTTTAAAAGATCACTCTGGCTGCAGAGTGGAGAACTGATCAGAGAAGGACAGAAGCTGACGAAAGGTGTTCCAGTAAAGGAACGTGGCCCTGGCCCAAAGGGATGCAGCTTCGATAGCACAGCCGAGAGGGACTTGGGAGAGATTTTGCAGGGAGAGACCAGGCTGGGCGGTGGGTGGGGTGGCGTTCAAGCACAGGTGCTGTGCATGTGGCCAGGGTGGTGCTCAGGGGAGAGGCGCCCAGGGGTCTGAAACTGCTCTATATCCAGTTCTTAGAAACAGGGTTTCAGGGATAAGAACCTGGAGACCCCCTTGCTTTCAGGTTAAACACAGCAGGCGCCTTGTACATTTGTTGTCACTTAGACTCTTACTTGAAATGTCACTTTCGTTTTTCTTGAACTCAAAAGAGAGAATAGCTCTTCTGAACCTGTCCATTTAGGTTTGAAGCAACACAAAAAGGTAAAGGGAACAACCTGTATCTCTGATAACTCCAGAGACTTATAGTCTAATTCTGGAACTCTCGTCATTGCAATGACTACATACAATCCACCTCCAGTTTTGTTGACATTTCGAGTCACTCCACGTTAGAGTGTCAGCCCCATTTTGCTTGTGTGGACAGCAGGAACACGCTACCCCGTGACAGTGTGTAATCATAGCCACTGGTGTATTTCCTTACTATAATGCCCAAGGAAACTTTACAGGTGAAATCAGTACTAAGTGAGGCTCTAAAAAGCTTACGTGTTCTCCAATTAAGTTTAAAATAAAATGAAGATCACCTACTTAAAAATCATGATGTTAAACAACTGGTGGAAACAATCAGGTACTAACCTTTAGGCACTCTGGTTTGTTAAATTGAAGGATTTTCCACCACCCTGCGAAGCATATTTTATAGCCTCCACCATGTTCTCCCTGTCTGGGAGGTGGGGTAAGACCTATTGCTGTGGACCAGTCTTGCCCCCAACCCAGCAAAGGACAGCAGCCTGGTCAGAAGAATCTCCAGTGAACCTGACTTTGCCAACTCTTACTTTGACTAGGTGGTTGGCAGAGCGGATGGGTGGGCAGGTGGGTGGACGGATGGATGGATGTTGGTTTTGAAAGGGAGGTAATGAGGCTGACTGAAGGAAGCTTTTAGTATGCTTCTCATCCCAGAACTTAGGTGTATGTGCTATAAAATTTGGCCACGCTTCATTGCTATAAAATGGCCAAGGATAAGGGAAGCTTCCAAGCCTTTGTTTCCTCGAAATGCCTGGCCTTTCCAACGAGTCATGTCTACAGCATGATTAGCAATACATTTTGCAGGCATGCTAGCAGACACAGCAATTTAGGCGTGTGCAAGCAGACATTGCTCAGGGCATGCCTCAATGAACTGTTTAGATTGTTGCTTTGCAGTCACAAGACGGTGTTTCCTTAATATTAAGTAAATAAAAAAACAATATAGTATGGCACATGCCTTTTGGAATACAACATCGGGTTATATGATGAGTAAAGGAGATGACTAGAAAACTGAAATCGTGTGTCCTAAGAAACCTGGTTTTAGAAGCAATCAGCAACTGATTATTGTATGAGTCTACACAGTTTAGCAAATCAAAGACCACACAGCATGTTAGAAAAAAATATTTACATACAGTGTAGTCAGTTCATTCCTAATAAGCATTGCAGAGAGCTGCAGTGGGTCAGGGGATAGTGGGATTAAAGAGGAAAAAAGAAGCCTTACTCTGCAAGGCGCTCACAGCTAGGAGGGAGAAAGATGCAAATGACTAACTGCGAAGGGGCGCGATAAAGGCCGGTGGGCGTGGCAGGGCAGGCCGGCACAGTGCCCTGCCGGGCATCACGGGAGGCCCTGCACCTAGGCAGGCCTCGCCTCACTGTTACTCTGGACCCCTTCTTAGAGTAGTGTTTTTAGCTACAAAAAAATTAATTATATAAGAGTACAAAGGAAATCAGTTATGTTGAAATACAGTTGCCTAAGTATTTTTTAAATAAACGTGTTACATGGTAATGTATGGACTTATTTATTAACACAGTAACTGAGAGATCTAGCTGCAGGGCTAATAGCATAAGTTTCAAAACCACAGTAAATGTAAATTATATTTTGTAATTTCTGCGCTATTATAATGTGACTTGAAAATACGTGATTCCTATTATTGTCAGTAGTTCATTGCCGACATTCATAATTGAGGGAAATGCCAAATTTCGGTAAAGGTTAATGAAATGCGGTTGTAATTTGTTTCTCATCTGAGTTTGGGGGCCCTGCGTCATGAGCCCCCTCTTCCCTCCCCCACCCAACGCGTGTGCACGCGCGCGCACACACACACACACATACATATACATGTATGTATATATGCAGGAGTGAGCTTGATCTGATTCTTCAAGGGCGAATAGACATTTCTCAAGCCAGTGAAAGTGGAGATGCCTCCCAGGGCATGAGACCAAAGACAGCAGTGTGTCCAAAAGGCCTGCCCTTCTGGAGATTATGAAGTTTGGCGCTGGAGAAAGGCGGGCCAGTAATGAGAAGAGGTGGACGGAAGGGCTGGGCCCGGCATACCAGGTCCAGATGGGCAGTAGGGGGAAACCATTCAGCAGCCTCTCTGATCAAATGTGGGCTTTATGAAGAGTTTTCTGCATGGATTTGGGGGGCTGTAGTGAAGGGGGGAGACTCTGGCAGCCCGAGGGAGAGAACGAGGGTCTGAAGCGATTACATGGCGGGGAGCTTGAGGGTCAGATATTTTGGAGATAGGATCGGAAATAAGGAGACCAGTTAAATGGTAAAGGGAAGACTTCGGGGAAAGGTGTTCGGGCAGTTCAAGGTCATGGATATTCAGTGGGGGTTCAGTGACTGCAGGTGATGCACCTGGGGAAGATATGTGGACCACACTTCCAGCCGTGCTTTTTATTTTAAAACAACAGTTTCTGTTAAGTCCTTACTGTATATAGGCATCATTCCACATCCTTTTTGAACATTATTTCATTATTACCCACAGATTTCCCGAAGTTAAAGATGGCATCATTATTATTTAATATTATGGATAAAAAAACAAGGGCCAGAGAGCTCATATAACTTGCCTAGAAGTGGTGTAACTGCCGAGCTGCACAGCCATGCGCTCTCCACCCCATCCCCCCTTTAGTGAAACTCTTGGCCTTTCTTTGTATAAGGGTCAAAACTACCCAATTTTGGTGTCCACGTTCACTGGACAAGCTGCATTTCTTCTCTGATGCAGCACTGAAATACTGAGCAAGATAATTTCTTGACACAGATTTTTCACAGGAATTATACTGCATTTTAAGTTCTATTTGTTGCACTGTGGAAAGTACATATGAATTTTAGTCTGACTTACTCAGGAGCCATTGATTAGAGTTAATAAGTTTATGCAGTGGTGTTAGAGGGACTTTAGTCCCACAGAAGGGAAATTTGACCAGAAAATCCCAGACCAGTTCCAGAGACCAATTCGTTTTTATTGCTCCCCCATGGACTAAGTTATTTCTCAAGAAAACACTAACTCCATGTTACTGGATGTCTAATCAAAACAGTGTTACTTACGTGCTGCTTGTATTATACAAACTCTATAACAAGTAGTGTTGAATCATTAGTAACCATCTTACACAGTTTACCTCACCGCACACCCACACACCTGTGTGTGTAGTCCTTTCTGAACATGCCTCCCCCATTGCTGACCACAGAGATCATAACGTCTTCCAATATTCCACTAATTCCACTATCCTGAGATGACAGGGGACAAAAAATATGTGTGACTGTTCCCTCCCTCAGGGAAGTTTGAATTAATGGAAGAGAAGGATGCTTTTGCACAATTGCCTGTAGTCTTTTATTTTAACATCAGGGTAAAGAAATACATGCTTTTTGATTCTTGAGAATTTCTCTCATTTTTGGATGGTAAATTTTGAAATTTTAAGCTATGTAGGAGTACTTAATTTCCAGTGTTATTGACTCAAAGCTCAGCATGTCTTAAGTATCCCATATTATTAGGTAGCTGATGACACTGTGTTCATCCCACTGCTTTGCACTTGATAAAACTGGTGTAACTTGGGTTTTTCTCCATGTGCACCTATATGCACAGTCATCAGTTTTAGTGGAAACCTATTGTTTGTTGGCATTTGCATTAATGATTATGTCAGTTCTATGGTAATTTCATCCTAGAGCAAATTTTTTTTAATGATGTACATTAGGCCCAACTTGTGAGCTGATTAATAAGGTCTATAACCTCCCAGAGGTTCAAAATATGCACTGCTCAATTTAAAAATTGTCAGTGTCATTAAAGTCATTGCCAGTAACCCAGCTGAGAATCAGAGTTGAACTTTTATAAGCTCCTTATTATCCTTTCTTTTGCTTGATTTTGACTTCTCTATCATAAATCCATGCTGATTGGTCTTAGAAAATCAGAATAAAAGTCATTTCATACAACTTACTGGCATTTTCTGATTCATCTTTTGAAAATGAAGGAATTTAACTGATGAATGTTCATAAAAATTTTCACTTTGTGGGGCCTATTTGGCCTTCCTGATTTTTCATTTCTATCATTGTATGAGTGATATGTGACTCTCTCAGTAGAGATCGTCTGAAAACACAGAAGTTTTATGTAAAATAATAAACATTTGAAACTGAAGGCAGTGTGATTCATCTCCCAAAACGAAAATGTTGGCCTGTGTCATCAAATTTGGCAAGACTATGTATTATCCTCATTCATATGTGCTGTGCAATTAGGCATTGTACTATGGATTCCCAAAGACATACATTAATAAATGTATAAATTCTTAGCAATTAGGCACGTACTAATGTTGACACAGGTATAATACTTTCTTAACTTTGTTTTCATCTTTTGTGTATGTGTGTCTTGACTTGCCACACGTGATAAGAATAAACTTCAAAAATCTGAACATGCTAAACTAACATTCCTGATTTTTCTACCTGGAATTGCAGTGTGGATACCAAAGGGACTCACCATTCTCATGCAAACTGATGGTGCCGTAGTCAGCTCAGCTGCAGAAGAATTACAGAGCAGGGCTGTGCTTTTTTGATATCTATTCTATTAGTATCTACAGGTTGCCTTGGTTTTCTTATGTCTGAGTGGCTGAAAAATGTATCAGTGCAGCGGAGGAACTCTGTGTTTTAAAGAACCGTTCATCTAATTGCATTTTAAAGTAGTAGCTCTTTTTTGGTTCCCATAACTACCCATTGCCAACTCATTGCCTCTTAGGATATTCTGGAAGCTTCCCAAAGCTGGGCAGTCAAGAGCAGGTTGGAGCCAGACAGCACTGCAGAGAGAGGGGATAGCATGTGTGCAGAAAGGAAGCTTAATATTGTCTAGAAACCACAAGCACAGGATATTCTGTAGTTCCAGATACTCGGTTTCACTGAATCCCTGTTTTCCTTTCATCATCTGTGTATCTTACATGCCTACTTGTGGGAGGTGGCCTGGGGAGCAGGGATTTTAGGCTTTGGCCCGGGGGCAGGGAAAGGTTAGGCTGCGGAAATAGGGCCTGAGGGCCCCTTAAGCTTGCACTGTGCTTAGCAGAGATGCATTGGTTCTCCAACTCTGGGTCTAAAACTGTCCTTTCTCCCCTGTCCAAGCAGAGGTGAGCATCTCTTCCCATAGCTTGGCCCAATCTCCCTGCCGCCCCCCGCCTCCATAGACAGGTGCACCTGTGGCCACCTCATGGGGGTCACCAAGCCTGGAGGAGAGCAGCTGCCCCCCTCATGGTGGCCTCTGCTGTGGCGGCTGGGAGGTTAGTCTCCCCAGTCCCTTCCCATGGCTCTGCCCCACGTGTCTGTCCTGGGCGGGTTCAGATTAAAGAGAGGGGCTTCCCCACCGTCTTTCCTGTCTCTGGGGCAGAGGAACAGAGGCCCCTGGAAAGAAGACGGGCTCAGTGATCCCGATTCCCAGGGCAGGCGCCCGTCGGAGCTCCTCTGCTGGCTGGTGTCTCTCTCACTTTCAGACGTTGAGTTTCGGGGATATTTTCAGAAGACAGATGCTGCCTGCAATTCCATTCAGGAAAGATGGGGTGTGCCCTGAAAAAAAATGGGAAATGGTGAGCAATAAGCCTAAAGAGCCTGCTGGGAATTTAAATCATAAGTAGTCATGTGTATGGATAGTAAGGATTTTCAGCTCTTAATTTAAAAAAAAAAATCACGTGAAGCTATTAAGAAGAATGTCATTATCAGACCTTTATTCTACGAATATCAGTCTGGCAGCCAAGCGGAAATGGAAGAAGAGCAAACCTGAAGGGTCTGAGTTAAGACCTAAAGTGAACAGATGTGGTGTTGGCTGGTCGTGGAGGCTGGACCGACTTGTATAGTCGTTGACACTCAATTGCCCAATTCTTACGGCTTTTGTCTCCCCATGTGGAATGTGTAACGTGGAAGCAGGAATTCTGTTTCTTCTCCTTGTTTCCTTTTTCTCTCTCTGCTTTCTCCCTTATCTACTCAGCAACTAGCATCATGTCTTATATACGGAACTATTTGGCCAGTTTAACCAAGTCCTGAGACCTGATGTGTGAGTGGCTGTGGCGCTGACTTGTGTTTTCACTACAATAATTGCATCACCTGATCTGGGAATTCAGTCAGAGGGTTTTCTGTCCATCTGAGGGCCACCTCAGCTAATTGAAGGTTCTCAAGTCCCTGTAAATCGGTCTTCAAGCCTGGATGTGCAGCGATAATGCTTCATTTCCACCTGATTAGATCCTCACATTGGGCTTTTAGCACTTGTCTGTTTTGCTCTGATAAACACAGTTTGAATTGAGTTACCAAGGAAGATGTGGAAAGACACAAGACTCTAAAAATCTTAAACTTCAGGACTAAAATAAAATTAGATATACCAATAACAAAAAAAAACAGAAGAAAAGGATAATAGCCCTCTGAAAGAATATTGAAAAAATAGAAGTTAAAATCAACAGAGCCTGGGCATTTACCGAGACAAAAGAAAAGAGGTGAATGGCCATATGAGTTTGAAAGAAACTTAGGATCTGCAAGATCTTGGAAGAAGACAAAAGCAATAAATTGGCCATTCATTAGAAAAAGCAAAGAAATTTACACATAAATGAAACTCGAATAAGCATGAATCTTATGAGACTCCAAGAGAAATAAACTTGGTAATGATCCTGTCAGAGAGAATTTGGAGCCCCAGAAATGGCAGCCCTGAGCAGAGAAGCTTAACTCCTGAGGTACCCACAAGGACGGCTGTGAAGGAACAGCTGACCGCCTCCGAGAGGACAGAGTTGTGCACACCTGGCAAAACAGAGTCACAAGGCGGAATGGCCTTGACGAGCGGGAGCCTCACCGTATCGTCCTTAGTGACAGCGAGTCTCAGAGGCGAGGCGGCGCCCAGCCTGGAGGCTCAGCCATTCTTAGATGCGCCAGGTGACTGAGGTGGGGGCCCGCTCTCAGACTGCCTCGGTCACCTTCGTGATGTACACGTGACTGGAAGGAAGCAGAGTTCTTGCTGGACGCCCTGCTCCCCACCGGACGGTGGCCGCGCACTGGGGAGAGTCCGCGTTAGAACTGGCAAGCGCGCCCACAGAGACGCGCGTGGGGCCCTGCCCCTCCTTGTTCTTCCATTCAGACTGAACACTAGCCACCCGCCCTTCGATGTGCCAGCCGTTAAGGAAGCGAGCGACAGGTAGAGCCCCTTATCAGGAGGCGGCCATCTCTTAGAAGGGCTTTTATTTCCATTTTGAGCCATACTCAAGTCTCGTCTCTTTAGAGAGAAGGTAGGACTTGCATAGAAACTGATACTGCAGAATATAGTCAGAAACAAGCAAACATTTGTTTTAAGCATTTGAAAAATACTCTTGTATCAGTTAAGAATTGTGTGTGACCGTATATAATAGAAGAACCCAAAATACCTGGCTTAAGCAAGAAAGAAGTTTCTTTCTCTCTCATGATAAATAAATTCAGAGGTAGGGAGTTTGGAGCAACTGTGCCAGATCCGGTATCAAATGCAAGGGCAGAAGGGATGGAGAAGACCCACACACACAACCAGAAAACAATAACCAAATGGCAGTAAGTACATACCTATCAATAATCGCTTCGAATGTAACTGGACTAAATGCTGCAATCATCATATGCACCTCTTTGTTTGGTGCACATTGTTTACAGTAGCCAGGCAACTTAAGTGTCCATTGCCAGATGAATGGGTAGAGAAGATGTGATACATAAACACAATGGAATATTACTCAGCCTTAAAAAAGAATGAAATCTTGCCATTTACAACAATATAGATGGACCTAGAGGGTATTATGCTAAGTGAAATAAGGCAGATAAAGACAAACACCATATGATTTCATTTATGTGTGGACTTTTTGAAAACAACACAAATGAAACAGAAAATAGACTCATCAACACAGAGAACAGACTGGCAGTTGCCACAGGGAGGGGGAGGGGGGAATAGGTGAAGGGTGTGAGGCGGTACAAACTTCCAATTATATAATAAATAAGTCATGGGGATGAAAAGTATAGCATATTGAAATAACAGGATGGTGACAGATGGTAACTGCACTTACCATGGTGAGCATTTTGTAATATATATACTGGTTGAAACTAATATAATATTGTATGTCAACTGACTTCAGTAAAAAGAGAGAATCTTAAAAAAGAAAAAGGAATAGTCATGGCAGTTGCCCTTTATTATATCGTCACCGTTGTGCCAACCTCTGTGTTAAGAGCTTTACATGGCTTCTCTCTCGTGTCCTTCAGCATAACAGGGGCGGATGCTAATCTTTCCCCGGTTTTACCAGTGACTCTGAGGCTGAAGAAGTGAAGTGGATCTCAGAGGATCGTGTGGCTCAGAGACAGTAGATCGGAGCTTTCAGAGCCCAGCTCTCCGCCACCACACTCGTCATTCTGAAATTCAGTCCAGCCGCGGGCGCTCTTACTGCCCAGCGATGGTGCTGTGCCCTTTGGGAAGTGGACGGTAATTCCTTATGAGCAAAGGCCAGTGGGTCTAAAAATACCCTGTGGCTGTGTTTTCACTCATTCAGTGAAATGGAGATTTTTTTTGTTTTTTGAGAAATCTTTTTTGAGTCACAGTCTGTTTGGGACTTAGAAGATTTTTTTAAATTTTGCTCATTTTCATTTATATTTATTCAGCTCAGAAAATTCTTTTTCTGTCATTTTAAGGATCATCACAGGACATTTTATGATATAGAAGCAAGTGCTTAAGGTAAAAGAAAATCATTCTAAAATATTTCGAACGATTCACCACCTTGGGTTCACTTAGCACAAAATGATCTCAACCACATAGTTTTGAGTATGCATTTCTGATCCAAGTGGAACTGTAGTTTTTGTTTTGGTTTGTTTGCTTTGGGTGAGTGTTGTTTTGAAGGCCTCTGTTACAGACAGATGATATGGAGAAAGTAATTTAAGACAAGAAGCAGCTATAGATGCGATGCACTTACAAAGAAATATCCTTCGGGCCAATCCGACTGCCCCTGCACGCTGTGGTGAGAACGGGGAGACCAGGCAGCCCTTTTCTCGTCTTAGCTTCCTGCTCTGGTTGTGGAGGTGAATCATACGTGTGGACCTGCGTGTTCTCCTTAAGGAGAAGAATCACTGTGTGGTTATCAGTATTTGGCCAGCCCCACCCCCAGCTTCATTTTCCTGATTCCCCTGTTTTCATCCACCTTGAATTCTTCATTTCATGCATTCCCGTCAGTGTGGCAGTTGTCAGAGCGCACGGTGCCGTCCAGGGAGATGACTTCTGGGCTCTCTCGTTCCCTCTCCGGCACACAGCACAGCTTCCACATCAAACATGGTTCTGGGGCCCCAGGCATTAATAGTTCCTTGCACGCCCCAAGCAAACCTCCCTTTGCCCTTCACATTCACATATACCGTTTCCTACGAAAATCAGACAGCCCTCCACGCGACCGTGGGAGAAATGACGAGCAGGCTGAGCCTAAACATACTTTGTCCCCTTGCTTTGGTTGCCCTTTTGCTTTGTTATGAAGCCCTTACAGTGTGATAAGCAGGTGCCAGGTGGGACACTAGGCTTTAATGAAAAACATAAAACAGACTTGGTTACCAGGTGTCTTTCTGGGTAGTATTTAAAAATAATACCTGGAATTACCAAAGCAAAGAAACAAAAATGAGTCCCCAAAAGAGAAGCAATTTTAAATGCTGGCACAAACAGGCTTAAAAAAATATGTGATCAACTTGCTTTTAGAGTACCATTTTTTGTGTGGATGAAAAGAAAATACATTAAAGTCCATGTGACCGTGCATTCACAAAGAATGCAGACACTGTATGCTCAAATCTAAGTTTGTGATACTCCAAACAGTAAACGTTCATTAGTTCAGAATAAGAATTGCATTTCCTAATTTATGACCTAGAAATCTAATAGTATTTGTAACCAGTTATGAGGCATGTTGGTTGAATTTTTCTTTTTGATTTTAAAATTCATGAATTGACGTAAGTGCACATTATAAATCAGCATAGTCTTTTAAGTTCAGTTCAGAGGAGTATATTTCTTGTGCATTTTTTGGTGGAGATAGACACCCCATAATATTTTAAGGAAAAAATAAGAAAATAAGTAAAATTTTCCCTCATTTCCTTACCTTCATTTGAACTTGTCAAATGAGGAAAAAATGTAAATTCCAAAGCCTATAAAAAACTGAGACCCAGAATTGAGTTCACACCTCACTTGCCCCTCATCACAGTTGTCCCCCTGCCCCCCCCATCCATGGGGAATACGGTCCAAGACCCCCTGTGGATGCCTGAAACCACAGGTAGTACTGAACCCTGTATGTACTGTGTTTTTTCCTATACATACATACCTGTGATAAAGTTTAATTTATAATTAGGCACAGCAAAAGATTAGCAACAATAATAATGAAACAGAACAATTATAATAATATACTCTAATAAAAGTTATGAGAATGTGGTCTCGCTCTCAAAATATGTTTAGCCACCCTTCTTGTGGTGACGTGAGAGGGTAAAATACCCACGTGGGGGAGGAAGTGGGGAGGCTACGGAGGGCACCGGAGGCAGCATCAGGCAGGTTCTCACATCCTCACGGTACGTGGACCGTGGCTGACCTCGGAGAACCAAAGCCACAGAGACTGAGAGCGAGGATGGGGAGGGACTGGTGTGCACGCGGCTGAGGCCCGCGAGGTGCCCACAGCACGCTGGGCTTCATGGGTGCTGAACGTGCAGTGCTGCACTAACAGATACCCTGCTTTCTTGATACTTAATTATTTATATTTTATACATTAAACAGACCATGTTAGCTCTTCTAAAAAGGACACCCTCAATTGCTTTTAAACTTACATTATATAATTCTGAAAAGTTTCAAGAACAGGGAATATTTGTGGTTAGAATAGTAAATTCTATGCTATGGGAATTTTATCTCAATAAAGAAAATTTGGTTAAAAAACTACCCATGCCGTAGCGGCCACCACTTTTCTGCAGTAAGCGTTGACCTTCCTGCCTTCATTTTGCTGGGAGTGTAACCACTGCCCCGTGTGCTGTCTACACAAGACAACAGAAGCATTGTTTATGCTCAATAAGTAACTTATTTTACCTACCATGAAGTCAGTATCTGCACTATGCCAGTCAGTTTTCCCAAGGGGATAACTTAAAATTTCAACAGGCTAAGGGTTAAACGGAATGAAAACTGCCTCTGAGGCAGAGAACCCTCGTTGGAGACCTGAGCAAGTCTCCCGGCTTCCCCCCAGCATCGCTGTCTTCTGTAAAATGGGGGCGCCGGCGCTCACCTCCCCTTGCTGTTGGCAGGGCGTGGAAAGTGCATGGTACATTTTACACGCTCTAAGGACCGTCGCTCTTTCCTTCCCAATTGTAATTTTAGCATATTTCCCTTAAAATCTTTTGCCCATTTTCCTTTAAGTAAAGTTACTGAAATATGGGCATTTGGAGTTGATGCACTTAAGTCTGGGATTAAGTCAATGCCCTTAAGCCACATTTTCAGCTGTGTGACCTTGCTTAGCTAGAATAATCTCTCTAAATCTCAGAATCCTTATCCAGAAATAAGGAAAATAAGGCCTCTGTGGTAAAGCCAGAGTAAGGACTAAAGAACTTGCAGTGATTGAGTGTACACTGCTCTTCTGTGGTCCAGCCACAGCGAGGCTCACCATGAAACTTTCGAAAAGCCTCTTCAGACCTACAAATGCTGATTGACTGAGTCCAGTGGAGAACCTCCAAGTTCCAGTCCCTCAGATTCCCGCCAGCTATTTCTTTTCTGTCTCTTCAACAGTGAATAATGCTACTGTCAGCAGAGAATTTTCATTGCTGTGTTTTTCCTTTGAAGGTGGCATGTTGCACACTAATCCAGTTGTAATTAGGTGCCTATATGTTGATTACCAAATTGTTTTGTAAATCTGACTGAACTCTCAGTTTGTTGTCTGAGGAAGTTGTGTGTAAGTATGCGTGTGTGTGACGGCAGTGCGGGGCCATTGTGGTGTGTAAGGGGGAGAGGAGAAGTCTGATAGGTTAGATTACAGGCAATGTAGACACACACACTTATTTACCTAAATGCACATATGTACATACATAAACATGCATGTACATGTCATCTTATATTTGCAAAGTTGGGATTGAGGTTTTTGTTTTTAACTGTGTTGATCAGAGGTTACATGTTGATCAGATATTGATCAAACTGTCATAGGAGATCATTTAGCCCTATTGAAGATGCCAGGCTGGCAAACAGAGCCCTCCTCTAATTCCTCCCTCCCCTTTGGAGAGTCTCTTGGCACGCCCTTCTGAGATAAATTGGGAGAACTAATCCCAGAATTCATTAAAAAAAAAAAAAAGCCAGTTACTAGAAATTAGAAGCTAAAGTACTAGTAAATATTTTTTTAAAAAGTCCCATTCTGGCAAACAGGCCACCTCGCCTGTTCAATAGCACCAGACGGCGAATGGCCCCGCTTTCTCTTCCTACTGCCTTTGATCAGCGGGCCTCACTGCTGTGAGTCACTTTTTTGCCTCTAACTCAGGAATCCACTGTGCTAGCCTCAGTTCCTAAGGAGAAGAGAGGAGAAATGTGCCAGAAGGTTCCAGATAGTTTTGTATGGGTTTGACCTTAGAGCCATGAGTTTTATGGAACAACTCACAGCTTGATTCGAGCCTCAGTTCCCTGGTCTCACGGACCCGGACGTGGCAGCGAGGCAGGACGTCGGCAGCGGCCACTCCCGGAGCTGCGGTTGGCCTAGGGGGCACTCACTCCGCTCCCTAGCCCTTCAGCGGGCATTTATTGAGGTGGACCAGGCAACGTGGAAATCGCTAGGAACAAGAGAGATACGGGACAAAAACCTCTGCCTTGGGAAGGTCACGGTGAGGAAGGCAGACGCCCCCGACCCTGAGAGCAGCAGCGGAACGGGCAGTACCGTCAGTGCCCCTCTGCGGCCCTCTGGCAGCGCATGACGCGTCCGACCCTGCTGGGGCCGCGGGGCTTCAGAGAATGTGATGCCAGATATGAGTCTAGAAGCAAATGTGCAGGACAATAAAGGTGGAAAGTAACAGTCCAGATGGAGAAAAACGATAGGAGAGAAAATACAAGAGCTTGTCATATTCTGAATCCTGCACTTTGCAGGAACTGGTCAGAGCCTATGGCCCCTGTGGAGAAATAGGAAGAAAAGATGGACAAGACAAGACAGGGCTCGACAGGGCTAGGTCACGCCGTAGCGAGGAGTTTGCCGTCACCCTCTAGGCAAGCGAGACCCGTCACACGGTTCAAACACAAGAGGGGTCTGACCGGTCGGCGCTCCGGCGAGTCTGGAAGCAGGAGGGCCCGTCCGAAGACGGTTGGCAAAGCTCCGGTGAGAGGCGGCAAATGCCAAGTCGAAGTCCGGGTGACAAGGGCCAAGAACGGAGAGCAGAGGAGCTATGCGCCTTCTAGAGACAGACTCGAATGCAGCCGTAGCTGGATGTGGGCGGTCTCAGATCATATGCCCAGGTTTCTAGACTGTGAGACAGAAAAGAGCGGTAGGTCTGCCAGGAAGGCCAAGAGTGAGCTTGTGGTATGTTGAGTATTTGTGAAACATCCAGAAAATCAGGCAGTCGGCATTTTGGGTCTGACACATAAGGAAGAGAAGCGAACCGGAGAAACGGTCCTGGCGCCTGGGTGTACTGGTGGCCGTGACGGTCACGTAGGTGGGTGTTTCCCAGCGGCAGTGTGCAGAAGAAGGGAAGAAGATCGCCAGGAACAGAAGCGAGGGAGGAAGGGCCAGGAGGAGGAGGAGGACACTCACGCTGCAGCGGGAGGAGAGGTGGAAGGTGCAGAGAGCGTGTGGTGTCCTGGACGGAGGAGGTGGAGGGGAGAGGGCGAATTTTAGGAAATTTCCGTAGGAACGATAAATGGAGAGTGGGAAAGGGAAGTGCGGAGAGGCGCCCGTGAGGTCACTGGCAGCCTCGTGGGAGCAGCTTTCAGGGAGGGGGGGGCGTGATTTGCTTCATGAAATCAGTGCCCGCGGGTCCCCAGCTTTGTAAGTTAATTTCCAACCATTTACTTAAGTCCCCCAGAATTATTTCTCAATTCTCCGGAGTCCCCTTAGTTGGTACAGCCCAGCGGCGGGGAGAAGCCACCTACCTACACGCTGGCTGAGGAGGAGGCAGGTGCCCTGGGGTTCTCTTTGCAGGACCGTGTAGGAATGTGGTCCTGCAGTGGCCGTAGCAAGGCAGGCTGTCCCCCAGTCAGGCCGTTGGCTGGTGAATCGGCCTCGAGTCCTCTGAGCAATTGGAAGCGAGGGGACAGAAAAGAGGGAGTGTTTAGAGTAGCTGTCACACGAATCAGTGACGTTATTGAACAAAGCAGGGTGTAGATCCGTGCATGAGGCATGAGTGCGTGGACACAGTTCCCTCCCAGGGCAGAAGAGGACCCACCGCCCCGGACCACCCAGCCCCTGCCCTGGCCGCTGCTGAGTCTCTGAAATGTAGGCCACACCAAAGACAGGCGTTTGATGACCAAACACTGTGTCCAAAGCGCCACCTCACTGGGTTTAATGAGACACACTTCAAAACAAACGGACCATTTTCTACACGGCCAAGTGCACACTTGACTTCACAGAGTAGAAAATAGAAATGTTCTAAATTAACCCAAATCAATTTTAAAAGATTTCTGGGGAGAGAGAAGGGGGCACACTGGGTTAAGACCCGGGGCGCTATGTGGAGCATGTCAACGATTGATTAAATGGAAATAGGCCGTCCTTTCTCTCCCTCAGACTCTAGGCTGCCTCTTATTCTGCTCTTTTGTAGTTTAATTGGAAACACTTTAGTCTTAGAACCAGTTTTGTTCTAAATACATGAATGCTTATTTTTCTCCTTTTCTAGCAAGAAAGGTGAGAGACTGAAAAGTTAAATCTTCCCTTCAAGTAGCAAGAAAAGAACTGTGGGTTCTAATTGCAGGTATTGTCCAGATTATGTCTTTTCCTGTCTCCCATTAGCGTCTCTAGTGTCCTCTGCCTTCAGATCCCACACTGGAACCTCCGTGCCGAGGACAACAGGCGTCACAGGCTGCTGTGTGGCCTCCCCATGCGAGTGTCCACGCTCGAGGACAGTGGCACGAGTTCTGGGCACACTCAGCACAGATTCTCTCTTAATGCGGTAACGTCCTTTCACCGTGAGGTGCTGGAGGCTGTGATTTCAGAGGGACCCCTCTCCTTCCCTGGCCCTTTCCTTCAGGGAAGGAAACCGGCCGTGGCAGCTGGTGTCCTGACAGTGAGGTGCCGGAATCATTCACCAGGGCCTCTTGCCTTGGGGGCTGGCGGTTTGCAGCTGGCTGCGTCAGCCTCTGGAAATGGAAAGCCCAGGCTCCCCTTAAAGTATTAGCTTTGCCTTCTTTGGATTTCATTCTAAAAATGACTCAGATACTCACTTCGACACACCTGCCCCCAAAAACTATTTCCTACGAATGGACAGAAATGCTGCTGAACCCACAATCCTGCCCTGCTTTATACAATTGTCGTGCTTTGATTCACTCGGTTAACGTGTCCTGGGGGGTCCCACCTCCAGTGGGGAATCGGCAAGCACCCCCTCCTTCCCTTGGGTGCCCACAGCCTGTGCTGCAGACCGACCAGGAAGGAACGTTGTAGGTCCCGGGGCAGAGGTGTGATCCACCGCCTCTGCTCCGTGATTTGTCCGGCATTTATACTGTTTTGCACCCATCGGGAGGAATCCGCATTTAGGTCAGCAGTTCCTCTTATAAAGCATAGTCCTTTCAGAAATACCTTCATAATTCATTTCTTTTATAAATTTGAAGTTTCTTAAAGTAAAGCACATGTATCGTCTCTGCCCTTGAAATCAGTATGTAAGAGTAAATATTTGTGAGGTGTCAGTCCTAGAGCATTCTGATATGTATGCTTTATGCCATTTAAATTTAGAGAGGATGTGTATTTCTGTCATTTTCTTTCATGTAGAATCTTGCAAATGGGTGGGTTCTAAGGGGTCATATGCTGTTTGGATAGAAAAGTTGGAATTCCAGAATATGGTCACACCGCAAAAGGCAGTAAGTAAAAGTGGGGCCTAATATGCAGTCTGCCTTTCTCACACACACACACACACACACACACACACACACACACACACACACACACACACACACACACTTTCATCTGTGCTAAGAACATTATTTTGAGTATTGATTTGGTACCAATGTGTTTAAATTCTCAGCCTTTATATTAAGAAAGCCTTCCATAAATTCTTCAGGTTATGTTTGAGGAAGCCTTCAAGAGCAAATCACAGATAAAAAGTAGCCACTTCTAGAACTTGTTCTCTGTTTTAATGCCATTTGTTAAAACCAGTTATGACAGGTGCTCTCAGTAAAAGGTCAGTTAGCAGATTCCCCAGGATATTTAAAGTTTTGTGTTAGCTTTCTAAACATCAAGTTGAAGTTAGAAATGTTACGTTTGGGAGAATTTTGCTGTGAAATAGTGTATAGAATAAAACACAAATAATTCCAGGTCAAAGGTGAGGGAGTGGGAGGAAAAGTCCAGAAACCCGAGGGGCTCTGAGTGCAGGTAAGGGCTGGCCGGGTCACGTCCCACACAGTGGCCCACCTGTGCGGCGGCAAGGAAACTGAACACTTTTTAATCGCTGGCCTCTTTTCACTGAGTGACCCCAATGAAGGGTAGAGACGGACAGTAGGAATAGTGGAAATGGCCGTTTTCCAGCCTTTTTTAGTATGGGAAGGGTTGGGTCTGCACGTAAACTATGTAGTATGTTCTGGGAGAGGTTTGCAAGTAGAAAGAGAAGAAAATAACCAATCGGACAAGGTGTTGGTCCCTGCGAAGACCAGTGGGATCAAGATGGAAAGCCCGGGTAGAGGGCTGGTCTTCGAACGCCAGTTTTTCAGAGCCTGGAGCTAAAGAGGTGAGAGAAGAAGTGGCTCTAGAAAGCTTCGTGCCTGAGTGTGAGGTGAGAAAGTTCATGCCTGAGCCCTTCAGTTTTCACTGTGAAGTAGGATGAAGCCACCTGCCAAGGGCTTGTGGGGGATGAAGTTGGGGCTGGGGGTAGTTGTAGTTGGGGTGTCAGTGGCAGGAGTGGGACAGTCACTGCCTGGGGACAGGCGGTTTCCTGCACCCAACAGAGCAGCCCAGAGGTAGGAAGAAAGAAAATGGCTGGGAAGCATCAGACATGAAAGTTTATAGGGTGACTGTATAGAAGGACCAAGTACAAAGAGTTTGAGGGCCTGGCAAGACAGTTGACGGACTTACCCTGACAGTCCGACAGGGGAGGGCGCACAACCACAGAGTGAGCGGAGGATCGTGGAGAAGGAACGTGGAAGGTCTCTGAGGCAGGGGACCAGGTGTTCTAGTCAAGGACGTGAGCAATCTTGAAGGAAAGGACAGAGAAACCCCCATATGAGATCTGTGTATGTGCTCTGGGTCAAGGGTCAGCAAACTTGCCGTGAAGGATCAGAGAATAACTATTTGTGGCTTTGCGCACCACATGGATTTTGACAGAGCTTCTCACTTCTGCCCTTGAAGCTCCAGAGCAGTCATAGTGCGTAAAGACGTGGACATGGCTGTGTTCCAGGAAAACTTTATCTATAGAAACGGGGTGGTCTGGATTTGTTTCAAGGACTGTAGTTTCCTGACCTCTGTTCTAAATGATGGCAATCTCCAGGATATAGACAGAGTAAAGTGGAGGTAAAGACTGTTAGACACCAAGGGGCTGCGATGCTTGAATATTAGTATACTGACTATAAACCATCTAGATCTAACAGACATCCTCAGAACGTCCCACCACCACGGAATACACATTCTTTGTAAGCGTGTGAGGAGCATTTCTCCAGGACAGATATATGCCATAAAACAAGCCTCAATAGATTTTCAAAGGACTCAAATCATACAGAGTATGCTTTCCAAACACAATGAGTGGAATTAGAAATTACAGAAATTTGGGAAATTCACAAATGTGTGAAAATTAAATAACATACTCCTTAATCCAGGGCTCAACGAAGAAGTCACAAGGGAAATTAGAAGGCACGACGTTCCAAACTCCGGATGCAACGGAAGGGCTGTGTAGTGGGAAACGGACACTATAAATGCCTACATTAAAAAGAAGAGGGGGTTCAAACTGAAAACCTGACTTTCCCCCTTAAAACAGGAAGAGTAAGAGAAAGAAGGGGCAGTAATTAAAAGGGTCTAAAATGGCGAAAGACAACGGAATGGAATGAGAAACCGAGACAGAGAGGTGGCCCCAGGCAGGAAGAACAGTTTCTCTTAGTAACTGAAGCAGAGGAAAAGAGGGCTCTTTGTATGTTTGCTGTAAGATTGTAAGTTCCCATCTTTACCACTTTTATCTATGGTCTCTGTAAAGCTGGGGTTCAGGGAGAGCAGATGGGGCACTGGAGAATGGAAGAGTCCTTGCGGAGGGAGGTGGCAGGAGCCCGTGTGTACAGCTGACTATGAAAAATGATTAAGAATTTCAGGCTGTTGAGGGTATTTCTGGAGGCCAGTCGTAGTGTGTTAAATGTCACCACTGATCTGCCCATTGTGTGAGTCCTTCGCCTGCATTTAGGTGCACAGGTGGAGGCACAGAACACGCAGGTGTCTGCGTTCATAGGGGACAAGGATTTTTGTTCGATGGATGGGATGAAAACATAAATGGACATGGACATTGAAGGTGTTGAAATGGTGGGCTGTGGTCCATGAGCTAGATAAGGACGGAACTAAAGAAAGGAAAAAGCTAATGACTGGGGTGCAAGTAAAGGATAAATTAACTGGAGGTCACCAGGAGTCTAATACAGAAACCACCCCCAGGAGGACAGGGGATCTGTTTTGCTCTCCAGTTTGCCCCTGGAGTCGTGCTTGGCACATAGTAAATGGAAAGTACTGGTATTTGTTGAGTGAGTGATCTTGGCGGAGGGGACCGTCTGATCAGCAGCTGGGAGAGTGGGAGGTTCGGGTCAGAGCTGGGTGCTCGGGTGAACACTGCAGGCGGCGAAGCATTACAGGCAGCGCATCATGTCCAGCACATGCGCACAGTAGGTTCTCCGTAACTGTCAGCCTTTGCCATTGACTTAGCAGTAAATAAGTTACAGGAGCTACTCATTTTTAAATAAATAAAGTAGAGTCATTGCTCTACAAACATGTGAGTTTGTAGAATCATTTAAAGCCATTGGAACCCTCTGGGTTGTTAGATTCTACCTCATACAGGTAGAATAAACACACGAAATGCTACCAGGATTATCTTCCTTCCCAAATTAGCCAAGTCTAGTTCTCAAGCCAGAAGCTCCGAGTTCTAATGCTTTTCACTGTTTTGTTTATTCTGCTTATCACAGGTGTGGGCAGTTGTGTGTTTACAGTGCTGTCTCACCTCTCTAAAGTATAGCGACCTTTCAATAGGCTTTAGAGGCCTCCTTCTTGCTTTAGTACAGGGCTGAAGTCTGGCTTATAAGTCGGGCTAGATCCCAGTCAAGATGGCAGAGTCTGAGAATCTCGAGCTCCCGCCTGCCCTGGGCATGCCAGGGCTACAGCCGCTTTGCAAGCAGCCCGAAGGCGCGTAGATCTGCTCCCGACAGCTGGCGACACAGAGGGAAGGGCACACAAGAAGGGCAGGAGAAGCAGAGACAACGTCTGGTTGGGACCCACACCACTCGGGTGGTGACCCACGTTCAGGAGGCACCCGCAGGCACAGAGGCCCGCCCTGGGGGGTGAGGATGAGCCTCCGGGCTGACTTTGAATGTCAGTGGGGCTTGACTCCAGGAGCTGTGACATCAGTGGGCCTGTGGGAGAGCTGGAGGACCGCCGGAGACCAAGGCCCCACCCTGAAAGGGCCCCCGCACCGTCTCACCCGCTCCAAGGCCTGGCACAGAGGCGGCGGTTTGGAAAGTGCCCGGCCCGTGTGCGAAGGAAATGCACTGACTGACTGTAGCCTCACGTACCAGGGGAGCCGGGACCTGTAGGGACTTCCTCTGAGAACGGAATGCTGGGGAGCGGGAGGGGTGCCAGTGTTCTCACCCGGCTGCCGCGTGGCCTGATGCTGAGGGCACCAGTGCTGACACTTCCCATCTGCCTTGCCAGCCCCACTGGCCCCACTCTGGCATCCCCTGCAGACCCTCCCTGCCCAACCAGCTTGCTCCAGCAAATGCCTCCCAAAGTGGCTCCCACCCTGCCTTACCTGGTGGGAAGACTTGGTGGGAACCAGCACCCCCCAAAGTGGCTCCCACCCTATCACAACTGGCAGATGGCCTCAGCCAGGGCTGGCCTCCCCCCCAGGGGCTCCTGCCCCACCACAACCGGGGGAATCTCAGCCAGGACCAGCGCCCCCAGAGCACCTCCCACCCAGTAAGGGGAGAGGAGCGACCCAGCCTAGGTCCACTCGGCTGCAGTTCCGGCCGGGCTTCTCGGCCAGCAGGTCAGGGGCAAGCCCTGCCCATCAGCATGGCTGCAGCAGGCATGGCCCAGCCACAGCAGGAGCCTCACAGCCCCCCGGGGTCCCCTGCAGTCTGTGGCTCTGGTGGCCCTGGGTGCTGGGCTCTGGGCCCCACAGGACGCCTCCCGAGGCCACTCCTTAAGGCCAGGAGGTGCGGCCGACCTGCCGAATACACAGACACACACACACAGTCAGGCAAAATGAGGAGGAGGAGAAATATGCTCCAAACAAAAGAACAAGACAAAACCTCAGAGAAAGAAATACATGAAGCGCAGATAAGTAATCTGCTTGGAGAAGAGCTCAAAGTAACGGTCACAAAGATGCTCACGGAACTCAGGGGAAGCATGGATGAGCACAGAACTTCAGCAGAGAAATAGAGAACATAAAAAGAGCCGGCAGCTGAAGAATACAGTAACTGCAGTGAAAACTGCGCTAGAGGGAATAAAGGTCACGGCTCTGGGCCAGCCAGGAGATGTGATCGACTCAGAAAAAGTTAGGCTTTGTTCCTACACCAACTTCTTTTTAAATTAAGCTTAACACATAGTTTATACTCAGGGTGTATTTGTTACAAGAACAGATGTCCACCAATGCGTGAACAGTGACCATTATTTGGGTGCTTGTATATTTGTTTTTTAACTTCTTTAGATAGGTTTTAGCATTCCTTGAACTTTCAGGATATATATTGGGGGAAAATATTGTCTGTCTTTCAAAGACATGGTACATGATGGAGACAGTTAAGAGAAATAAATGCTTTGGTACAGTATGGAAGCAGTCAGCTGCACTGCGGCGGGCTGGTCCGTGCCGTGGGAGAAATGCCAGGGGCTTAGGGTTCTCCTGTGCAGGCTGCCTGGGGGTGGCCAACATCGAGCATCTCATAAGCAAGCCGCCTCCATCTCAAAGTGGCTTCTCACGCTGCTGCCGTGAAAGATGGAAGAAAACCTGCCACGTGTCACCTGCCTCAGCACGTGTCACCTTCCACGGCCAAGACTAGTCCCCAGGCGTACTGCACAGCAGAGTGGAAAGTGCAGGGGAGGGAGTGCCAGTTGTCTCTGCTCACGTGACTGTGATTCTTTTTGTTGTGCAGTTACTGCAATGAATGCATGCTGGACCCAGACTGCGGTTTCTGCTACATGATGAACAAGTCGGCCGTCGTTGACTCCTCCTGTGTTCCGGTTAACAGAGCATCTACGAACGAGGCAGCCTGGGGCAGGTAGGCCGTTCCCTACATGCCCTAAGAATATGCAACACAATTTCTGAGTGAGTCTTAACTGGTCTTCTTTTAAACAATCTGTTGAACTGATCTTCATGACTACACTATTTTGCAGCATATACCGATGAAAGGGGGTCAAAATATTGAAATTACGTTTCAGAAACTCAAGCCTAGATTTTAGGAAATCGGGTCTCCAGACCCACCTCTGTCCTAAGGTTTAGGAGTTTGGATCTGGAGGCAGTTGTGTGGTTTTAACTACAAGGCTATTGTGCGTAATACTAGTAATTTCCGAACTCCTGGACTGAAGTGAAAGACAGAAAATTGTCAAGTCAAAAATGAATGAATATCACCTTAAATTCTTCCATAGAATTATTGTTTTATCAGATTGCTTTCCTGGAGTTTAGTGAAATTAGGCAAAATAATTTAAAAAGTTGGTAATCACTGCATATAACCAGTCTGAGAAACTATAAACCTTTCTTTGACAGATCACATTGATTTATAGTAGGCACATAAGCGCAATACTTGTATAACCCAAGTGTTCCCACATTTATGAACGAATATTCACATCTGTGGATACAGGAAGTATGTACATATTCTTCGACATGGCTTTAACCTCTTTTGTTTTTAAATTCCCGTAAGAAGAATATTCTCTCCTCTTGTCTGCCTCATAGCACTGGTGAAAGCAATGGACTCTAATAAACTACTTGCGTCTCCTAGGAGCTACATAGTATAATGTTATCATTATTAATCATTCGGCTGTTGTCATTAATCGTTTTATTAGGGAATTACTCCAAAGAAAAAGTAGTAAATTATATGGTAGTTAAGTAAAAATCCCAAATCACATTTTAAATGCACACATTTAATTACAAATAAATCTGTAAAAGAAATGCAATTATTACTTAAATGCAATTTATTACTTAAAATGAAAACTTGAATGAGTTTCTTTTAAAAACACCCCGTGTGTAATTTTCATCAGTCACACTTCACTAGGGAGTTAATTGATTAAATAATTCTGGATGAAATACTTTACAGTTTTAACCCTTACTATTCTTTTTTCAGTAGGGAAAAAAACGGAAAGTTACTAGTCCAAATTACAAATATATTATGAAAGCTGTGTATGTACTTTCCTGAATTTCACAGAATTAACCTATAAATTTATTTAAAATGTCTACTAATGGTAAGATGACAGTAAAAATAGACATTTCTTTCCTCCGTGGTGGAAGGTGTAGAGGTCAGAGGTGTCAAAAGAGGAGTTTTGTTCTTCTTACAAATAGTAAGTTGTACAAGTTTTTACTAGAAATGTATTATTTCTTTTATTTCAACTTCTTACATTTTATTTATATTTTCATACCAATATTCCTTGACTGCACACACTAATACAGTTAAGTGAGACACAGATAAGCTCTAAGTAGGAACAATACAAATAACTTTTGTGTTTACAGAATAATTTCAAACTTGTATCCAAAAAAACAAGCAGAGGTCTCTTCACCCTTCTCTGTACTGACAGCCCTCCTTCCAGTTAGGCCCGTGGGCTTGGCTGTCTCAGTCTATGCTAAAAAGGAAGCAACAGAGGCAGGATATGGCCACCAAGAAACATTCCTACAGCGGATTTTCCATATTTAGGTAAAATAACATTCACTGTAGTTTTGGTCTTTGCTTGGTGGACAGGTTTTATGCAATCACCTAGAATGGAAATCTCAGCAAACTCTACCGCTATGTTGGATTCACATCTGAGATATTCTATTTCTAGATTTCTCGGGGTCAAATATTGAGGCAGTTCATAGCCATATATCCTGAGTCTCATGCAGCTGCTTCCTGAAATGGTATTACCAGGTGGAATGGTAATTCCATTCACGAAGGAGATATTGTGATGATTTTGATGAATTCTGAGTTGTTTCAACATCATGAAAACCATTTGTCCGTTAACCAGCTATAATTAGCTGGAACAAAACTCAAAGCCAGTCAGCATGCTTTTCTGTATCCATGTTGTTAAATTCCAATAACATTTTCTTTTTTAAAAATCATTTAGTTCTGCAAAGGAAATGTACAGATGGCGAGCAAGCACATGAAAAACTGCTCACCATCACTAATTGTTAGGGAAACGCAAATCAAAACTATAGTGAGATAGCTCCTCATACCCATTAGGATGGTTACTATCACAAAAACAAAATAACTGCCATGGAGAACGTGGAGAAATTGGAAATCGTGTGCATTGTTGATAGGAATGTGAAATGATGCGGCCGCTCTCAAAAACAGTATGGCAGTTTCATAAGATTTTAAAATAGAGTAACATATACCATCTAACAATTCCATCCAACGATGTCCAAGAGAACTAAGAGCAAGAGCTTGAGGAGATACTGAATGGCCATGGTCAGGGCACAGCTGGAAGGAAGGAGCCGGGTCAGTTGACAGATGGATAGATAAACAAAATGTGTGTATATGTATAATTATATATCATTCAGGCTTTAAGGAATTGTTGCGCATACTGCAACGTGCATGAACCCTGAAGGCCGAATGGTAAGTGAAATGAGCCAATCCTAGAAAGACAATACCTTATGACCTCACTCATACAAGGTGCCCAGAGGAGTCAAATTTTCAGAGACAGAAAGAAGAATGGTGGTTGCGACAGGCAGTGGAAGCAGGCAATGGGGAGTTGTCTCATGGGCATGGAGTTTCTGTTTTGCAAAATGAAATGCATTTTGGAGCCTGCTTGTTCGACAATATGAAAATATATACACTTACCAATACTGAACTTACCTGTACTGAACTGTACCATTAAAACTGGTTAAAATTTAAAATGGTGAATAAACATGGTAAGTTTGATATTATGTGTATTTTACCATAAACCTGTCCATCACCTCCAAAAGTTTCCTCCCATCCTCTTATTTATTACTATGATTTATGTGTGTGATAAGAACATAAAACATAAGATCCACCCTGTTAGCAAACTTTTGAGTATAAAGCGCAGTATTGTTAACTATAGACCCTATGTGGGACAGTAGGTCTCTAGGATTTTTTATTCATCTTGTCTAACTGAAACTTGTGAAAACAAAAAAAGGAAAACCAATTTAAAAATAATTTAGCATACTTCTAGAAAAAAATGGGTCCCATACTAGAGATATCCATAGAACCACCTCAGAAAAAAAACCATGCAATTTTCGGAACCCAAGATACATGAGACTTCCATGGAAAACAATTCCGTATGTATGATACGATGGTCAAAAATTACAAACTACATCAACTAATGACAGAAAGAAAGCCACCAAGTGTGACAGGTGGAAGAATGACTAGGTTCTTTAAAATTATATGTTTAAAAGAAAGGAAGGAAAGAGTATAATATTTTCAATTACACAGTTAACAAGAGACACTCAGGAAGATTGGAAATAAAGAATAAAACTAAAATTAAATAAGTGCAAAGTCAGGAAGGCAAAAAAAAAATACACCAGAGATTAGAGAATTTGGAAAGCTTATTCACAAGCTCAATGTAAAAGTTAAATAATAAACCTAACATATGGAGAATTTCATTCTTTTCAAGCAAATGTTAGACACTTATGAAAATTTAGCATATTCAAATGCAAAGAATAAATTCAATAAATTCACATACCTGTATATATATTCCAATAAGATATAAGTAAATTCAGATAATCAGTATTGTACAAAACATATTTCCTAACCAATATGCAATAACATTGCAAAGCAGTAGAAAGATATTTATCACCCTTTCTATTCTAGTTTGGAAACTTGAAAAAAAGAACCCAATTAATTAATGGGTTACCAAGAAAGCATAATGGAAAACACATTTCATAGATCAGAATAAGCACTTCTTACAGAGAAGTGCATTCAGATACCTTCTAGGTATTTATCCATGTCTATGCTTCCGCCCCCGCATCTCCTGGCTCTTTGTTCACACAAAACCGTAAAGAATCTGTTCTGGAACTTCTAACATCCTGACTCTAAAAGTATTGCTAATGAGGGATACTTTCCTAATGTGCTGATTCAGTGTTTGTTTCCTATAATACAACATTTTCTCCCTGTAATTAGCACACTAAAATAGCCAGCTAGATTCCCTATTTGGCAATTCATTGTTCTAAGTGGCATGGGCTGCCTGGTGGTACTGCCCTCGTTCAGCAGAGATGCTTTGCTCAGAGCTGCCCTCTGACACAGCAGCCCCAGCCCATCTGCCCAGCCTTTCTCTCCTCTCCACACAAAACGCTAGTCAGTGTAAGCCCTTCGCTTCCACCCTAATACCCGTTACGACTGCCCATTTCTGTGCCTGCCCTCATGCTGTGCTTTCAGCTAGAACTTAGCCTCCTTTTCGTCTTGCGGATCTCTGCCCGACTTCTAACCAGTGTTTTTTTTTTTTGCCCAGATCAGATGGCACTTTTTCCTTGCAGTGTGATTAGCTGCAGAAAACAGTGCTCATCCTTTACCGGCCCTCCAGCACTTCCCCGTATGACTCACAAGGCATTATACTGTCTCAGGATAGCAGTTTGGGTTTGGGTGTATTTTCTCTTCTAAATTATAAACTCCAGTGTCTGTGTCCTGCACTGTCTAATCCCTTGGCGCCTTGCATGTATCAGGCATTCAATCGACAATTGTTAAAAGACAGAAGGGGAAAGGTGCCATCACCAGGAAATGTATAGGGGTTTGAAAATGCCACAGTTGCAAAGGAGAGGATGTGGTGGTCCCATTATGTCATTTCAGTTTAATCTTCCACATTCATACTTCCTTCTAGGAAGGGAAACCTCTTGAAAATGAGAGTGATGTGATTTTAACAAACAATGCTCAGTGTTTACCTGGTACTAATTAAAACACTAAAAAAGTTTTGCAAATACAACTCAACCATGTACTTCAAGTATGCATCCTACATGAAAAATACTTTTTTTTTTAATTATTGGAAGAAACGTTGACCACATTTCCTCAAAATATTCACTGCTTTGCCAGGGTAGTAATATACCTATACATTTATGGTGACAGTGCATCAAGCATATTATGAAACTAGGCTAACCAGCAAAAATGAAATTTTCCCTTCATCCCTTTTTTTTTAATTTTAAAGATACATGTATATGTATCAGTCATGCATTAAAAAAATGAAAATTTATTTTATACTTAGAAACTAAATCAGTTTCTTAATGTAGTCATGTGTAGGATTGATATTCTTACCAGTTTTTCATATAAGGGATTAAAATCATCAAGCTATGCTCCTCAGTTATTCACAGTGTAGTTCAAAATTAATTTTTGCTCGGATACATTTTAGAGAGAAGTAGAAAGAGAATCTAATTTAGAAGATTTTAATCTATCTTGCTTTTTAAATCACACTTTCCTTCATGCTTTTGCTCGAGCAGAAATCATCATGCTAAGTGACTCCCTGCAGCTCTTGGCTGTGTGCTGCGTGGTGGTGAGTCTCCTCTCCATAAAGAATTTCAGAGGTCACACGCCTCTGGGATTTTCTTGGTTCAAGCCCAGAAACAGATGTTCTTAGATTTAGTGACTGTCTGTATTACAGACCTTGATGCTATTTATGTCACTACATGTACAAATCAGAAAAGCAATATATTTCTGAATAATTTATTTCCTTCTCACATGTTAATTTGTCCAGTTTCTTATTTGACATCTAAATATAATAATAATAAACACAAACAGTTTTATCCAAATAATAATATTCATAATGCATTTGACTACCCTTCCTCTTAGGCCCAAAGCTTACATCTCTAGGGAGTCCCTGTTCCTTTTATATTTTCTAAATTACTCTTTCATACTTCATCTGAAAAGCAGCCTTTGAGTGATTCTCACCAACGACGCCTGTAAGACTTTGAGTATAAGGATCAGGGCCAAGGCTTGAATTGCATGTGCTTCGTGAATATAAAACAACGAGGAGCCTCGGCCCATCAAATAGTGGTGTGGCTAAGCAGCCATAGACGTGGCCCTGCTCAGATGAAGTCTGGGGAGGTTTGCAATTTATCAGAAAAGGGGGCAGAGTGAACAACGGGACAAGAGGACAGGGAATGCGTGGCCAGAGCTGACACCGCAAATGCGAGTCTGCATCAGAGTGTCAGAGGACCTTATTTAGGAATTTCGATTTGATTTATACAGGTACATTTTCAAAGGCGTGGAAATCTTACTGGCAGTGGTTTTCGTTGGGTGACTTTATGTGATACCTAGATGTGGACATGACACTTTATCACATTGTTCTCGCCCAAATATTCTGAATATATTAAGAATAAAGATCAGTTGGCACTAGCATGATTTTAACACTTGGCAGTGAGCACTGTCTAACTAGAAATCAATAACACTGTTGTGTTTTTGTTCCTTTTTATTATGACTGTCTTCTGTTCTTGGCAGGTGTGTTTGTATCACTGTTCAAAATATCTGCCATCCCTGCTAGGGAAGGATTAGATTTCCCTGGCCATTCTGTCTTTCCACAGGCTTGCTCTGGGCAAGGAAATGAGTGGGACCGATCTGTGCCACTTCTGAGCTGAGCTCCAAGAGCCCGGATTTGCCATGTTCTCTTTCTCCTCTGCAGTAAAGTTGGCAGTGTCCTAGAATAGAAGGCGTTCCATTAGCTCTCATTTCAGAGTAAAGAAGAGATGAAACAGAAACACAGCTGCCACAGGTGGACCTGTCTTGTGAGCAAGAAATTTTAACCCAGTTTATGGCACTGGGATTTTGGAGTTTTGTTACCGCTATATAAACTATTTTGTTCTGACTAACAAGGCACAATAAACTATATTCCACTGTGGAATTGGCAAAAAATTTTCTTTATTTACATTATAGAAGGAGGCTCATTTTTTAAGAAACCATCAAAACATAGTACAGAATACAGAAAGGTACAGTAAACAGTCACAGAGGGGGCTACCAGATGCTGTATTTGGGGAGTCCTGCTGTAGGTGGTAGGGTAGATCTGTTAAACCTGCTCTCAAGGTTGTAGCTCGGGGCTGACATGAATGGCTTTGGGTTTAGAAGATAAAATTCTGATAGAAAAAGGAAGAATGTTTTAAACAGGTAGAGAAGAAGGCAAGGTATTTGGAAATGTTCTAAGTTAAGTGGAGGGCTGGAACCCGCATGTGAAAATGTTAAGTCTGTTACACATGTTGCTATGGTACAAAAAGAACAGCATTAGAAATCCAAACTTGCCTGACGGACAGCAGGACGTGTGGGCCACAGTCCGGTCACTCGGACCAGGGAGCCGCGCTCTCCGCGCACAGCATCCAGTGTTCAGGTCCTTTCTCCTCCCGTGGTTTCAGTGCCAGCTCTAAAAGAACGTTTTTTTTTTCCATTGTGTATGATTTGGATGTATAACTTCCACAGTTTTACAGTCAGAACTGCGTGTTTTATCATTTGGAATTTACATTAGACGTTCATGAGCCCCGCCAGTCAGAATCCCTGCTGTTATAAAATGATGCCAAATGGCAGCCTGGCCACTGTCAGAACACAGCGCTCTGTGCCCATGATTTCTAGGCATTGGATATAACATCCTTCACTTGTCCTCCGTTACAAGTGTTCTCTTACTTCATCTAAGAATTTTAATTTTAAAACAATCCAAAAGTTAGCCAACTTTTTTTTTATTTGAGAGGCACACGTACTCAGGAACTCTCTAAGAAACAAAATCGACAATAATTTATTTTTCCTTTTTGTTGTTTATTGGATATATGAGTTACAGGAAAAAGGTTGGATGTAGACCTGTTCTGCATGAACAGACCTGTTAATGTTAATATTCTTATGCTTAATTATAGGTATGTTGGATTTTATAACAGAATTTAAGTTCCTCCTAGGGCATTTGTAGCTGGAAATTTGTAGGGTTTATTTCTGAAGTCATTTTACAACATTGGAATTTGATACTGTGCTACATGCTATTTTAAAATGTATTGAAAGACACAGATACTCAAGATTTATAATCTAGGATAGGTAGATAGTAACATTTACACAAGGGTACTTTAAAATTCCTGTAAAGAAATGACTTTTCCTCTTAAAATACATAAAGAAAAGTAGTTACTGTGTGTACTGTTTAAGGTCACCGACACTTGGGAGAGGAATACATTGTAGAATGTGCAAACACGGAAGGAGTTTTAAACATCAACCCTGGATTTTAGGAATGTCAAATAATGGAAAGCTTGAGGAATAAGTTTATAAAAAATTACAGAACAGAGCATTTCGTACACCAAAAAAGGGCTTAATATTTACAGAATTATGTGTTCCGACCTTAAAAATATTTTAAGTAATGTGGAATTCCCCTATCACAGTGACTTACTAGAACTTTCTGATATAACTGAGGAAAAAGTCTCCAAACTATGAAACCATTTATAAATCATTATTTTATGAACTGTTAAGACTCATAAAAATATAAATGGTTCTCTATTATTTTTCCAGCTTTACTGAGCTGTGACTGACAAAAGTTCTATATATTTAGGTCTACGGCATGATGACTTAATATATGTATAAATTGTGAACTGCTTACCACAATCAAGTTAATTAACCCAGTCAGCAGCTCACATAGTTATCTTGTGTGTGTGTTAAGAGCACTTTAAGATTTACTCTTAGCAAATGTCAAGTATATAATACAGGATTATTAGCTCTAATCACTACACATTAGATCCCCAGAACTTACTCATCTTGTAACGGAAACTTTGTGCCCTTTGACCAACGTCTCCCTTTTTATTTCCCCATCCACTGGCCTCTAGCACCCACCATTCTACTTTCTGGTTCTATGAGCTTGGCTTTTTTAGATCCCACATAGAAGTGAGATCACACAGTGTTTGTCTTTCTGTGTCTGATTCATCTTGCTTAGCGTGCTGCCCTCCTGTTTCACCTGTGTTGTCACAAACGGCAGAATTTCCTTCTTTTTTTAGAAGACCAAGTAATATTCCATCGTGAATATGTACCACATTTTTCTCTATCCATCCATGGATGAACTGATGTTGTCTCCGTATCTTAGCACTTGTGAATAATGCTGCAGTGAATATTCTTTGTTGTTCTTGATGAAAATTTCATTGAAAGCTTAAAAATGAGATTGATCTATGATGCCTGGAAACCTATTTATTAAAGCACTCAGCCATCAAAACCTCTGAAGCGTCGGGATGGGAAACTATTGTGTATGTAGCTGTGCCCTTGTTCCCTGAGGAGCAGGCGGGCCGGCGAAAAACCAGTGCATGGCGGGAAATCGTCTTACTTGTTTTAACAGTGAGCTTTTAGAAAGTCCTTGATTTTGTGGGCCTGTTACTTTTTAATTATTTGGCCTTGGAAATGGGCCATCAGAATTCCGCTCAGGAGACTCAAGGAACGAAGGAAAGGGGCAGAGAAGAGTGAAGTCGACATTTTGTATTTTAGTAACATCTGAAACTCCTGCGTTTGTGGCTTCAAACTGTAGTTGTCATCTGGGGAAAAACATGTATTGTGCTTAGTATGTCCACTTATTCTACTTATTTATTTGACAAACCTTGACTGATACCTTTGCTTATAACCTGAAATAGCATCACAAAGCTTGGCATTTGTACAAATTTAGAGGAGATCACCAAGGACAATTAGACACACTTGAAAAAGAGTTTCAAAGGTGATGACAAAGCAGAGACGTGTCCTTGGCCAGGACAACATCACAGGGGTTCAAGGATGTATTGCCCAAGATGCTCTTCCCTGGTAACCAAGCTGTCATTGCACGGTCCCCATTGATTCCTAAGATATATGACATTTTGGGAGCTGTCAGTATTTTAGCAAAAAACTCAATCTGTTATTTCAATTCTGCTCCTTTAAATGGAAAGTAAGAAGGTACATTGCAATAGTTCGTGTCTTTTACAATTAAACCAGGACACAAACTTAGTACTATTGCTCAGTTACGTCTGAGGATTTTTATGTGACTATTTCTGTCTGGCCTGAGCCAGGAGGGAGGCGAGCCGTGGGGGCTGCGCATGGTCGTGAGGGGAGGAGAATCTCCCTCTCCCCATCCGAGTTCTGGGCTGGGCTCTGTAATGAACAGTTAATGAGAGAATATGAACAGAAGTTTATCAACGTGCGTATTTCATATGTACATAAGAGCAACTCCGGGATGAGTTACCCAGACAGGTGGCTTGTAAGCCAGGCTGTATGGCATCTTCAACAAAGAACCATACATTTTTAGAGACGTGACAAGACAGAGGAAAAGGATTTTGAGCCTCCAGATGCGGCAAATTATAGGAAGGCAAATGCAGAGAAGGGAAGGCGGATAAAGGCACCCCGTGAGGTTCACTGTGTAGATCCTCTGGTGCCATCATCAGGCTGATAGAGATCTCAGTTTTGCTCTATGGTTCTTGGATCCTTTCTGGCAGACAAAGGAGGGAACACCTTTCTAAATGTGAAGTTTCTGTTATGCAAGAGCTACACTGCCCACTTTCTGAAACAAAACACCCCAAGACCCGTATACCCAGCTGTGTGTCAGACACAAAAAAAGGAAACAGAGTACAGTAGAGATACTGTGAGCCACAGCAGACCTGGAGGTGATCTGGCCTTTACTGTTAACATTGTCATTTCCACTACAAATGCCTCCAAAGAGGCTGGCCTTTGCTAATGACAAAAGTCACCAGATAAAATTGATAGATTCACAGCATCTAGAAGATGGGCAGCTCTTTTTCCTCATTACTATTCTTTCAATAATATTCACATGAACTAGGAGATTTCTGTATGCCAGGCATAATGCCTGGTAGAAAAGCACTACCCCAACTTTGCCCTTAAGAAGGCCCCAGTTTGCACAGTTAGAGGAGAATAGGTATAACACAATGTAACATAAGAAAATAATTCTAGGTCATATACAAAGTACTAGAGAGCAGTCGTACTAAAGTGCATGAGGATATGGTGTTTTGGAGGAATCCCTAAAAAGTATCTCAATATATGCTAGCTACAATGAAGTGACTCCTACATTTCCAGACTGGGAAAAATGATTAACTGCTATTTTAGTTAAGTTATATTACAGTCCACCATTCTGTGGAAGAGAGTCAAATGTCAAATAAATATAGCAAACAAAACAAAACAGAACACTGCAGAAGTAAAAAAATCTGTTCTCTTTGTTTCAGAGTCTGGTAGGGATATCATAAAGCCATGATTTCTGAAATATTTTCCCTTCTAGTCCGAGCAAATATTTTTCTTCAGGAAATTCAATTAGACATCCAAGTCTTACTCAGCTAGCTACATCGTCAGACCTGACAGTGTTTGTTAAACCCTGACTCTAACATTTAAACCCACTGATCCTGAACTGAGGTCTGGAACAGTTCCATTAGAACGTCCCTACTTCCCTTTATTTTTGGAACTGTGGATTGGTTTCTGGATTGGGTCTGTCTGACTGTCCTGCTTCTCAAATTAGCACATGTACTGATGTGTTAAAAAAACAGCACATTTTTTTAAGGAACAAAAGTTTTCCTTTATTTGATTAAAAAGCCCACCTGACTGTAATCTCATTTCCACAATCTATTTTTATCTTCCTGACTTAACTAACTATATAAACTGACTGGAATTGCATATCTAATCAGCAAATACAAAACAAAAATTTTCTTTCTTAAGCAAGTATTGTAGGATAAAGAGTTCATTTGCCTACAGATGTTTTCTTTAAGCTTGTAAGAATGTTCATCAACTCATTTTCATTGCATCTTAAGCAATTAGAACAATGCTTAGTATTACCAGAATTTTGATTACATTTCTTTAGTGAATAACTATGTTATTGGACATAATGAAGTCAGCTCATGCCTTCTTTTGTTTTTCTTAAAGTAATAGATTTTTTTCACTTTACCCTTTGTTTCTAAGAAGTTTAAGCAAGTAAAAAAAAAGGACAAAGCAGAAATGATGAATAATTTATTAAAGGTCTTTAATGAACTTGTTCCTCATAAACCATTAACTGCTGTCCACACATGTAGCTCATTTCCTTGGGAGGTAAAGCAACGACTTTAAAACCCCAGCAGCACGATCTGCATCAGAATGGTTGATTCGGTTTTTGAAGTCCCCTCCCTAGTCTTCACATTTTAAGTTAATTAACTCTTAATTATCAAAAGGAAGTAAACCACACAGTCCAGGCAGAATTTAACAAAATATTCATGAGCAGTGTTCCTCCTCTTGGATGACTTTATAGAATTTGGCAATGTAATATTGGTGAAGAAATTGGAAATCACTCATTGTGGAAATGGTCCAAAATTGAAGCTTTCAAAATCATCTCAGATGTGGCAGGGTGCGTTTCAGAGAATTTCCAAGAGTAACATTCTTCAGTATGAAAGAGAAACTGTAATTTAAAAATGCATGGTGTATAAAAGCTCTATTTAATTAATATTGCAAATTAAATCTTTTTAATTATTATTGTAAGTCGAAATCAAGCAGAAATTGTACTGGGATTCAAGGATGGTAATGGCAGCAGTATTTCTGGATCGCTTTCACCCCACCACACCCATTAAAAAAACAATTGCAAGGAATGACTTTATTTGAATCTTGACTCAAATGAACTGTGGAAAAATCTATTTAAAAGATAACCAGGGAAATCTGAACACTAATTGGCTATTTAATGCTATTGAGAAATTATTCTTAATGTTTTAGATGCAGTAATTATGTTGTTTTTCTACTTTATAATACAAAGTCCCCACAGAAATACATACTGAAAGAGCTACAGATGAAATAAAATGATACCTGGCCTGAAGTGTGCCTAAAAATAATCAAAGAGAAATGAGATTTAGTAAGGGTGTGTTAAACAGAATTGGCCATGTATTTGTAATTGTTGAAGGGTTTGGGGTTTTGTTTGGGTTTTTTTTTGGTATATCAGGTTGGTTATTCTGGTTGTCTTTTGAATATATTTGAACATATTTATAGTAAAAGAAAATTTTAATGTATAAAATAAGTGCTAGCCTAGGTCAATGACTAAGCATTAAAAAATGATAGCTAGGAAGCATATAGAAGAAAGGAAAAGGAATGTTAAAATATACGTAGTTAAGGCAACAGAAAGTTTTAAAAAGAACAGAAAGAATAACAAAAGTCAGATGGGATAAATATAAAAGAAACAGATTTAAACCAACCATATTGACAGATTACATTAAATAAAAATAGTCTAGATACTCCAAATAAAAAGCAAAAATTGTCCAAGTAGATTTAAAAAAATAAAACTTACCTATTTGGTGTCTTACTTACATGGGGAAGATACAATTTGAATAAAAAGATGAGGGGGTTAGAAGCAAAGGGATGGAAACATATACCACACAAACACTTATCTTTTGAGTGGTTTTGTTAATATTAGGCTGTGGTGTAAGGAATATTATCAGAAAAAAAGAGGAATACTTCATACTAATAAAGGGACCAATTCTTCAAGAAGACATAAAAATCTTAAATGTATATTTCTCTAATAGCCGATCTTCCAAAATACACAAAGCAAAAACTGAAACCACAATTTAACTGGAGAGTTTTTCATTACTCTCTCAGTAACTGATAGAACAAACAAAACCAGTCAGGACACGGAAGACTTGAGCCGTCCTGTCAGGCAGCTGGACTTAGCCAACCGGACGCTTCCAGAATGTTCCCCCCAACAGAATACATATTCTTTTCAAATGGCAGTGGAACATTACTAAGATCTCCTATATTCTGGACTATAAAACAAGTTTCAACAAATGATAAATAATTGAATGCATACAAAGGGCATTCTCTGACTACAGTAAAATTAACTTAGAAATCACACACACACACACACACACACACACACACACACAGTCTTCACAAAAATTCCCAAATATTTGGAAATTAAACAGCACACTTCCAAGTAACCCATGGTGTACAGAATGAGTCACAAGTTAAATCAAGTATATTCTGAACCCAATGAAAATGAAAATATATAAAAATGTTAGGATGCAGCTTGAAGCAAATGCTTGAGGCAAATGTATAGTTTAATTAGAAAATAAAGGTCTAAAATCAATGCTCTAAACTTGCCATTATGAAGCTAGAAAATGAAGAGTAAATAATACCTGAAGTAGAAGAAAAGAAGTAATACAGAGTGGAAATCAATAAAATGGAAAATGGGAACACAGTAACAAAGGAAATGAAATCAAAAACTTTCTTTAGAGAGGTCACCAAAGTTGATTAAGTTATACCTAGACTCATAAGGGGGGGAAGAGAGAAAAAAAGAACATAATACTTTATTAGAATTAAAAGAGAGAACTTGGATGAAATGGACAAAATCTTTGAAGACATAGATTGCCAAAACTGACACAAATATAGAAAACCTACATCATCTTATATCTATTTTAAAAATCAGTGTTTAATTTAAAACCTCCCCAGGAAGAAAACTCCAGACCCAGATGGCCTTCATCGGTGAATGTTACCAGATATTTAAGGAAGAAAAAAATGCCAAGCCCATATAAAATCTTTCAGGAAATAGCAGAGGGGGGAACATTGGCATATACATTCTCATAACTCATTGATTTACACACTTAAAGTGAGTTTGCTTCATACATATATTAGATATCAATAGGTGATTGAATTCTGGATTACTTGGCTTCTAAGAGTTACTCCTAACATACAAAGTTATATTTTTCTAGCTATTTTTGAAGGGCAGGATAATTCTCCTTTCAGCAAGCAGCATGTGGTGGCACTGCTTTAGCCACTGCCAGATTCTCCTGGTATTGTTATTAAAAACCAAACTGTGAAGCTTTGTCAGGTCACCTTCAAACGTGAATGAGTGGCCAAGCTGGTAAATTTGTCAAGTCTTCTAGCTACCCTCCAAACCAAACTTTTTTAAAAAATAGTTCTAGTTTTAAAAAACATCTGAGACCCCATGTATTCTTTTTTATTGAAGTAGAGTTGACACACCATCTTATACTAGTTTCAAGTATACAACACGGTGGTTCACCATTTGAGACAGCATGGATGGGCCTAGAGGGGATTATGCTCAGTGAAATAAGCCGGGCGGAGATAGACAAATACCGTATGATTGCACTTATTTGTGGAATCTAAACACAAAACAAAGACCCCATGTACTCTCTGCCCAGTTTCCCTCAATGATAACATCTTACATGACTGTATCACAGCTTCACAACCTGGCTAATGATATTGTGAAATCACTGATCTTAGATTTTGCCAGTTTTGTGTGCGCATGTGCACATGTGTATTTGATCACACGTGTTGGTTGTGTGTCCGCCAGTCCATTCCAGTGACAGTTCCGTCCCTGGTATTGCTCTGTTACAATCATACCAATTCCTCTCCTCTTCCCCGCTAAACCACCACTCCACCCCACCCTTAACCCATAACGGCAACTATTATGTTTTTGCATTTCAGTGATTCTCTACACCTCAGGAATGTTTGCTAAATGCAGTGACACAGTATGTAACCTTTGGGGATTGGCTTTTTTCTCAGCATTACCCTCTGGAAAGTCATGTTCATGTATCCGTAGTTCATTCCTTTGTACGCTGACTAGTATTGTGTAATACTGAATGGACTGTTGCTTAACCATTCACCCACTGAAGGACATCTGGGTCTCTGGTTTTAACTTCTAAGGAGTTATTTTCAAATATCTTAATTTCATTATCACGTGACAAAACTTAGAACAGGTGAATTATGTTGAAATAATTTATGCAGTTTGGAGAATTCTCAAATATTACAATATTAACTTTTCATATATTTTCTAAAGCACCTTGGGATCTTTTTCCTGTTTAACCATAAGGAAGTTGTGTGAAGAACTTCCTATCTTTTCAAATGCAGTGGAGTTGAAGAGATGCAGGATCTAGGATCTGTCTGGGATTAGATTTTACCACCACCGAGAATATGCCTTTATGGACATTTTATAGTTTGCAGGTCATGATAAATGCAGTCAACATCCTGCGAAGCTTCTAATTAGAGCCTGGGAGAAATGTAGACAGTAGCATTTAGGAGAAAGGGACAGAATTTTACCCTGGAAAAGGGTGATTCATCAGGCACCTAGGGTCAGAGAGATATTCCTTTTAAGAATACCTTACAGTTTGTTGGGCAAAGGTTTAGTTCTGACATAGTCCTCATTCCTTTTTCAAGTGGACTGAGAGCTTTTGTTATTTTTCAGCATCAAAGGTTACAGGCAAAGTCAGGCAAGTCAACTCTGCAATATAAACTTGTCAGCAATTTCTTTTTTAGTTTTTTCTTCATGAAATTGCATTCTCAGGAGCTCTTGTGAAAATGTTTTATACATTTGTATTCAAGTTGGTTTTATGGTTTAAAATCATCTTTCCTGCTGTGGCTAAGATTCTGTCACTGTAAGCTTTCCCAGACAGCAGTCAGCACCAGAGAAAAAGCTGTACAAATTGCAGGAAATCTGCTAAGTTAAGAGTTTAATGAGAACACCAGCCACTAACTGTCTTTTGCTGGTTTGTCCAATTACCTATGAAACTAGGCAGATCCTGCCCATAGCTTTCCACTCTGTGCCTCTGTTTCCAAAACACCCAGTCAGCTATCTTTACTTTTTCCATTCCTCAAAAAAGGGTGTAGTAAAGGCCTGCTAACCCCTCTTTTCTGCCAGTTGTCAAAGCCCGTGATGCTGAGTTGCCTGCTTAGATCCAGGCTGGTGCCCGAGTCCCTGAGGAGGTGGCACACCCGCCCGACTCCCTTCACTTGCCTTTGCCTTTGAATGAACAGGTTATTTATGTGGAGTGGCAGAACAAGGTAGGAGCCAAGGAACAGTGAGTACTAGAGCTATTTAGTACGCATAATGTAAGTATGGTGCATCAGTTGGTTTTGACAGATTTTCATTAATCTAGCAGCTTCTGAGGATGAATGTCTGACTTTTACCATTATAATTGTGAAGTTGTCAGTTTTTATTTGAAACCCTGTAGTGTTGCCTAGCTTGGTGTATTTAGTCATGTGTCTACAAGATTAAAGTACTTTTCTGGTGTAATGAACCCTGTACTGTGCGTGTATCATTTATCCTAGATAACTCCTTCTGCCTTAAAATCCATTGTGTCTGTTACTGTGTAGTTTCACCAGGTTTCTTTTTGTTAGTATTTGTTGTATCTTTTTCTTCATGAATATTTCAGCTGTCTGCATCCATACATTTAGGTATGCATCTTCTAAACAACATATATAGTGTTTTCCCCCATCTAACCAACCACCTTTCCATCAAGTCACAGCTTGTTACATTTATCCACATGTGCACCAGTTTTTTGTTCATAACTTGTTCCATCTTTTTCTCCCTTGTTTATTTTCTGAACTCTTATCCATAAGATATGACTACATATATAACAAGTATATGTACATGGTATTGTTATTCTGTATCCAGTAGCTTTTTCTGCAATAGTGTTAGTAATAGACTCTCCCAAGCTATGTCTGAAAACTTGCTTGCTTTTCCATCACCATTAAATGAGAGTAACCTGGATGTAGAAATCTAGGTTCAGTTCTTTCCTCTCACTGCTTCGGAACGCTTACTCCGTGGTCTCTAAACCAGGCTGCCCACCCTTCCTTCCCTAGTCTGCTTTCCTTGGACGCTTCCAGCCTTTGTCCTTTTCTCTAGTGTCCTGTAGTTCCCCAGTGATGAACCTTGATGTGGATTTTATTTATCCTAGTGACCATTGTTCTTTCTAAATATTGTCTTATTTTTCATCAATTATGAAAAATTCTCAGCCATTGTATCTTTAAATGTTTTTTCCCTAAATTCCCTCTCTCTCTCCTTCTGGAATTCCCATGAGATGCCTACTGGCCACCACATTCTGCTCTGTCTCTTAGTTCATGTTTCTCTTGGCGCCATGTCCTGGGGAATTTTCGCAGATCATTCATCCAGTTCTGTTTTCTTCACTCGGGTCTGATCTGATGGTTAGCCATCTATTGCAATATTGTTTTTCTATGACTATGTATTTGTTTAAGAAATTATATTTCATTCTTTTTCAATGTGAATATTTTTATCATTTTAATTTTTTATCATATCTTCAATATCTCCTTTATATCATTCAGTCATGCTTTTTTTTTTTCTTTTAAGTGACAGTTTTACTGTCTAATGCTTTTGCAGCTAAGATTCTGTTTGCTGCCTGCTGTTCCCACCTGCTGGCAGCCGATCACAGTAGGCTGTGGCTTGTGTGCTCTGTAACAGTAATGCAAGTTCATCTTCAGCACAGCGTTATCTGTGGCAGTGTGGCAGTCCTGAGTGGCCTGAGATAAGACCTTGTCCTTTCAGAGGTTTTCTTTGCTTCCATTAGATAGTGTAGGGCTGCCATCAGCCTGCAGGCTGGGCCCCTGCAAGGGAACCTAGAGTGGTTGCTCTGGACCTCAGGTGGGGGCCTCTGTGAGGCTGTGTCCTTTTGCATTTTTCTTTCTGAATATTAGTATAAATAAATTTAGAAATTTGTAGTGTCCCAGGGGCCCATGGAGGATACCTGCTGTGAGGCCTCTTTTAGATGCAATTATCTGGGATACCTCTGCCTGGTTGAGTTGCCCTTCTAGTGCTTTATTCTCCTGGGACATACTTTTATGTTACTGCCGCTAACTGGACGTTCCTAGATCATTCAGTGTTCTCAGTCTCAATCTGGTATGAGAGTCATATTCGGCCTATGGATATAAATTTTGATACAGCCATTTGATACACTTGCTTTGACACAATCAGTTATCAGAGTTAACAGCCTTTAACAATAACTTACTTTCTGTGCACTACTAAGCTTTTTTTATTTCCTGTATGTGAAGTTTTGTTGAAATAACCCATCACTGTGTTTTCTGGTTAGTTACCATCAGTGACTAAGTGGTGGAGTGTGACAGCTGTACATGCCCTTACAGACAGGCCTGCGCCCACACTGGGTGCTTCTGCAGCCGTGCCTCACCGTGCCGTGCTCGGGCACACAGTAATTGATCGTGGTCTCCTTTCCCATGGGTCTCCAAGCAGCCTGAGAATCTTCCTCTCTGCAGAGTTGATTTTGCATGAACTAGTAAATCCTGGATTCTAGTCTAGTCCTTCCATTATGCAGATGAGGAATCCGAATCCCAGACATTTTCAATGATTTGCTAAAACTCACAAAACCAATCAATTAATGGCTGAGCTGAGACAAGACAGACAGCTGACATCCAATTGAATCCTGTCTTCCAGCACTAGAACCTTCAGTGAATTTTCCTGCTCCAGTCATCCTTTTATTCAACTACCTGACTTTTTAAATACTCTTCAATGGACTACTGCCGATTTTGAATCTTTGTACCAAGGGAAACCTGGTGCGGCCCAAGGCACCCCTCCCAAGCAGTCTGCGTCATCTCTGGGGGACCTTCTGTCTAGTCATGACTCTGCTACCTGCAGGAGCCGCAGGTCCTCCACGGCCCCTCCTGGAAACAGCCCTGCTGAACCTTAACCCAGCCTAAGTTGCTTTCCTGCTAATGTCAAAGAAAGTGTGTTAGCCATGAATTCCTCTTCTGTTTACAGTTCTCCTTCAAAGCACGTCAGTACCAATTACCCTTCTCCAAACATACCAAGGGTTTGCAGATATGTGACTGGTTTGGGGCGCTCAGTGGCACTCTGAGAGTCACCCAAGAGGACTGAAGCAGGGCCAGCCGAGTACCACGATAAACACTGCGCGCAGGTTTCCTCGGCCAGGATCTGGTTTTCATGGGATTGCAGAAAAGGCTGGGCAGCAGCCTTCATTACGCATTTTGTACGTTTCAGCTGCTGCACTAGAGATGGGCAGCAAATTCCTACTCCAAGGAGTCTGACAGGTCACAAGTCACGCTGGGATCAATCTGATTCTCTGTGGACTGATGAACTCTATGTTTGTTCATGGCATTATTGTTATTAAAAATCTTAGAATGATATTGATATATTAATATTATAATATATTATATATATAAATAATAATGTAATAAAATAATATAAGGCAAATGATAAAATAAATAATGCTACATTCTAATTATGCCAATTAGTGAGCAGGCTAAACTGCTGTAAACAAAAGCTCTATCTTAGAAGTTCATGCCAAACAATTTTGATATTTCAGAGGTACCCTTGTGCACACAAGCTGGTCAGGGACCTAAGTGTCCACTCACTTTCTCTGTTAATTTGAAGAATTACACTTTCTACGCAGTTTCAGCCAACTCACTGTCACCCGCGGGAATTCACCAGCCCATGAGAATGGAGAAAAAGGAAAAAGAGGCAAGCGACTTTCCTTTAAGGAAATGACCTAGAAGTCATGTATGTTACTTCTGCTCACATTCCAGTGGCCAAAGCTCAGTCACTCGGTCACATTCTGGCAAGGTCAGCATGTCAGGGCGCACGCCCTGCACTGTGAGAGCGAGTGGAAGTCGCCGTGCGTACCCGTGCAAACATTAAGTGAAGGAAGCCGCTCACAGAAGGCCACACTATGACCCCATTTACAGGAACTGTCCACGACTGGTGAATCCCTAGAGACAGAAAATAGGTTCGTGGTTGTCGGGCTGAAGGGAGGAAAGACGGGGGAGACGGGGGGAGTGACTGCCACTGGGGATGAGGTTTCTTCTGGGGATGATGAAAATGTTCTAAAATCAGATAGTGATGGTTGCACAGCTGTGAATATACTGAAAATCACTGAATTATATACTTTAAAAATGATGAATTTTATGGCATGTGAATTCTCTCTCAAAAAAGTTCCAGTGCAAGTACAAGACAATAAAGAAACTTGTTTGTCAGCCCTGGAGAGAGGGGAAGTCATTCTACGCCAAGCATTTAAATCAGAAGTCAGCCCTCACGTCGGCCTCAGCCTGAATTCATGTTCCTTGTTTCCGTAAAACGCCAGCTGTAGATTTAATCTCAAGGGGTCCCGGTTCTGCAGCACCCACAGGAAGGTCTAGCAGAGCATATATAGGTGAGTCCTCTCTGGGAATACCAAAGCCTCAGATCATTTCCTATAGGTAAAACTGTAAGGAGAAGGGGCAGTTCACGGTCCAAATCACAAAATACACAAGGGCCCGAGGCACCACGAACGGGAATCAGTGAACACACAGCGGGACCGGCCCTGCAGAGTCCAGGCACTGGATGTGTTACATGCAAAATAACCAATGGTTAATATGTTTCAAAAGTAAGAGACTCTTGAAAAATACGGGGAAAGAATTGGCAGAGTTTAAAATTTTTAATTAAGTTAAAATTTTGGTTATATAGTTTATTGGCAGATTTGACTTATGACTTAGTACAATGAACTGGAAGGCAGATGTGAAAATGTTACCTGGAACAAAGTCTAAGGAAACATAAAAATGAAAAATATGAGAAAGAGATGAGGATAAAAAAGAGGTTGTGATAAGAAGTGTGACTTCTTCCCATCAGAGTCCTAGGTGGAGAACACAGAGGAACAGGAAAGAGGCTGTATTTGAAGTTATGATAACTGAGAATGTTCCAGAATATTTGACTCCACAGCTTTAAGAAGCCCAAAGCATCCCCAGCAGTGTGAGGCAATATCCACACTAAACACATTAGTGTGAAATTGCTGAATGACAGAGAGAGAGAAAATCTTAAAAGCAACTAAAGGTGGGAAAAAAAAATCATCTTCAAGGGTGGAGCAGTTAGGCTGACAGATCATTTCTCAACAGAATCCAGAAGAAAACTGAATTATATCATCAGTGAGCACATCAACATAATTCTGTGCACAGTGAGCATATCTTTCAAGAATGAGAGAAAAGGAATGTCCGTTTCTCAAACAGACTCTGAATTCTCAAAATGCAACAAAAAAGGGTACCTTATTCAAATAGATGGAGCAGGGTGGTCACGCAAAGAATCTCCCCAGAAAACGAGGGAGGGGATTTTTACAGAGGGAAGATACAAGCTTGCAAGGTTGCGAGGCGAGGGTCGGAGGCCTTGTGATCCTGCAGCAGGGAGCTGTTTTCCTTTTGTTTTGGTGCCCCCGGCCACTGTGTCCGGTTCTAGGTATTGTTGGCCCACAGGGATTTAGATGGAGGGGGTGAGTTTCTCGGTACCAGAGAGAAGGGAGTGGGTGTAAGTTCCAAGCAGAAAATGTTGGCATCTCCTCGCAGCCCATCCTCCTGAGCACGGCAGCCAGTGTCCAACTCCTACCAACCGTGATGCACGAGTTGAGATAAAAGAAAAATTTTTAGATTGGGGGTCAATTTTCAGGTCAAGGTTTCCTTTTGCTTCTGTTCCCAGATGATGTTCTGGCATCATTTATTTTCAAAGTATGTCACTGCTTGGCTGAATGACCCTAGAAATTACACCTTTAAAGAGAGGGATTCCTACCAAGAGGAAGAGCAGGGGTACAACCAACCTTTGGAGGAGTGTTCAGAGCCAAGACGGGGTTTTGGTCAGGAGGCTCCAGAAGAGGCCCCCCATGCACCCAAGGCAGAGTCCATCCCGGAAGCCAGGGCCAGCTGTCCATACAGGTTCCATGTCAGGTGTCCATGTCAGGTTCTGAGGGGTGTTCGTGCAGCCAGCATCTCCAAGGACTCCCACCAGGGACTGAGATACAGCAAATCTGTCTTGGCTCGTTAGGTGCCTTTCAGAATCAGCTTGTCAATTATGAAAAGCCTACTGGGATTCTGATTGAGTCTATGTTGGCTCTATAGATCTATTTGGGAAATACTGTTACATTTAACAATAAACCATAAACAAAGTATATCTCTGCATTTATTTAGTCTTTGTTTTTATGCAGTTTTTAACGTACAAATCTTGCATATCGTCAAATTTATTCCTAAAAATGTATTTTTGATGCTTTTGTTAATGGAATTTTTCTTAATTCAACTTCTGATGGTTTGTTCTAATATGTAAAAAATACAGTAGGGTTTTATATATTGACCTTGACAAAGCAGTCTTGCTAAATTCACTTACTTTTTTGTTATTTTTGTTACTTGCAAACTGTAAAACTTCTAATAGACAGTATAGCTGTGTATTTTTATGACCCAGGGAAAGTGAAGGACATTTTTTTTTAGACCAGCCATAGAAAATGCAGGCCATAAAGGAAGTTATATGTTTGACTATTTATAATTTTGATTCATGAAAAGATGTCTTAAAGGAAGTGAAAAAAAAGCCGCCTCACACTTCTAGAAGATATCTGTAATTATCTACCTGGCAAATGTTTACTATCTGGAATTGTGCTACCCAGTAGGCTAGCCACAAAGCCACTGTGGCTTTTGAGTGCTTGAAATGTGGCTCGTCTCAACTGAGATGTACTATGAAAGTAGAATACTCACCAGATTTCAAAGACTTAGTATGAAAAACAATGTGCAATATCTTAATTATTATACTGAATATATTAAAATGAAAATATTATGTATATTAGGTTACGTATATTACTAAAGTTGATTTCACTCTTTTCCTTTCACCTTTTTAATGTGGCTATTAGAAAATTTTCAGTGTTCTAAGTGGCTCACGTTGTATTTCTGGTGGACAATCCTGATCTACACACACTGAGATGTTTTTGTGAGCCGCTTACTGGAAAAGAAACGGTCCAGCTGAAAAATGAGAAAGAACAATCTATAGAAGCAGATACTCAAATGGCCAGCAAACATAAAAAAAAGAGGCTCAAGCTCTTAATAAATTTTAAAAAATGGAAACTAAAACTATAGCGGAACACCATTTTCATCTACCAAATTAGCAAAAAAGAAAAACTGCCAAGTTTGTAGCAGAGTTCTCTCTCGTCCAGTCTTGGCACAATTCCAATGACACTGTTATGTATAAAGTTCACCGTGTTCATACCTATGATCCAACTATTCCACTTTCCTATATGTATTTTTTTTTTATCTGAAGGAACTCACTTTTTACATTTTTCAATTTTTATTATCAAGACTATACAATAAAATGCACAAATCTTACATGTTCGACTTGATGAATTCTGACATGTGTATACTCATGTTAACCATCATCCAGATCAAGATATCAAACATTCTAATTTTTTAACCTTATTTCACCCATCTCCATCCCCTTCCCCTATGGCAGCCAACAGTCTGTTCTGCATTTGAGTTTCAGTTTTGTTTGTTCATTTGTCTTGCTTTTTAGATTCCACATATAAGTGACATCATATAGTATTTGTCTTTCTCTTATTTCCCTTAGCATAACACCTAGCAGGTCTATCCATGTTGTCACAAATGGCAGAATTTCATTCTTTTTTACAGCTGAATAATACTCCTTTGCATATATGTACCACATCTATCAGTGGAAACTTACATTTGTTTCTGTATTTTGGCTATTGTAAATAATGCTGTGTGACAAACACAGGAGTGCATATTATCTTTTTGAATTAGTGATATTTTGTTTTCTTTGGGTAAATTCCCAGAAATGGAATTGCTGGGTCATGTTCTATTTTAGTTGAGAAGCCTCCATACTACTTTCCATAGTGGCTGCACCAATTTGCAGTCCCACCAGCAGTATGGAAGGGTTCCCTTTTCTCCATAGCCTTGTTTGCACTTGTTTTTTTTTGATACGAGCCGTTCTGACCGGTGTGAGATGATGTCTCATTGTGGTTTTGATTTGCATTTTGGTGATGATTAGTGATGTGGAGCATCTTTTCATGTGTCTGTTGGCCATCTGTATGTCTTCTTTGGAAAAATGTCTATTCAGGTCTTCTGCCCATTTTTTAAATCAGACTATTTGTTTCTTTGGTGTTGAGAATAATGAGTTCTTTGTGTATTTTAGATATTAGCTATTAGTATCTAAAAAGATTTTAGATACTTTTGTGTATGGTGTAAGATAGCAATCCAGTTTCATTCTCTTGCATGTAGCTGTCCAGATTTTCCAGCACCAGCTATTGAAGAGTGTTTCTCTTTCCCATAGTATATTCTTGCTTCCTTTGTCATATATTAACCATATAGTGTGGATATATTTCTGGGACGTTCTGTTCCATTGGTCTGTGTATCTGTTCTTGTACCAGTACCACACTGTTTGGATCACTAGCTTTGTAGTATAGTTTGAAATCAGGGAAGGTGATACCACAGCTTTGTTCTTAATCAAAATTGCTTGGGCTGTTCAGGAATTTTTTTTTTCTGTAATTCCATATAAATTTTAGGATTTGCTTTAGTTCACTGAAAAATGCCATCGGTATTTTGATGGGTATTGCACTGGATTCGGGTAATATTGCTTTGGGTAATACAGGCATTTTAACAATATTAATTCCTCCTGATCATGAGCATGGAATAGCTTCTCATTTATTTGCACTTTTCCATTTCTTTCATCAATGTCTTATAGTTTTGAGAGTATAGTTCTTTTACTTCCTTGGTCAAATTTATTCCCAGCTAGTTTATTCTTTTTGATGTAATGGAAATGGGATTGATTTCTTATTTTGTCTGTTAGCCCATTTTTCATTGGAAATGTAACAGATTTCTGTATATTGATTTTTAATATAATAATTTTAATTGACCCTTAGCTTGTAGAAAATGATTGTTGAATGATGGAAGAATGAACACTTAATCTATTTTAATGCTTATTCTCATGCTGAGAACACAACAGATATTTATTTGTTGAAAGAATAAATTATTCAGCATGATCAGGTGATTACTTGTAGTTAAAATACATGTAACTTTAAATATCTGCAGGAGACTATCGAATGGTGAAAATGATTCACTTATCTAACAAATATTCACTAAGCCCCAACTCTGTGCCTGTCCCTGTGCTGGTCCATGTGGTGCAGGGATGCCGCAGGGGGCGAGGGGGAGAAGATGCAGGAGAAGGGGCAGAGCGCGCAGAGACGCCCCCGGCCTGAAGCCACGCCTGTTTTAGGAGGGCGAGCAGGACGGGATGATGATTTGCTTTGCTCCAGTTTCGGAACAGATCAGAACATAGGGCAGAGTGGATTTTAATGGACCTGTTAGGCTGCACATATTCACCCAAATGGGAGAACATCTCTGATTTAGAAGGACTGAGACGCATCTTCTCTTCTACTGCTGTTTCATCGGTGAGAGTAGGGGTTTCAGAGGTTTCTATACAAATAGGAAGGGAGAAAAAAGGCAATTGCAGTTAAAATGCTTGATTTATGAAGCTATTACATTTTTCACTTTAGCAGTAATTTGAGATAGAATGTGAAACTGCCCTTCAGTTTATAGTTTTATCATATTGACACAGGAATTTCATAAATAATGAGATGTAAGGTCGTTAACTAATGGCACCATTTCCCTTTTAAGTAACTGCTGACACTTTCCACATGTATTTTCATCCTTGGCATCTTCTGGGGAAACTTTTTTGTTTTTTAACCCTTTCCCTACTGACATGACTATATCAGAGAAAGTCATTATGTATCTCCTGTTTTAGAGTATGCATTCTTTAAAAACTGCTGAACACTGCCATCTGATTGCATCAGCACGGCTGTTCTCCTTGTAATACAATCGTAGCATTGACATCACCGCCCTCAAATGAGTTATCTAACTGAGGTTCTCATGTGAGATTTTTACCTTCAAGCTCGTATAAGCACCTTTCTGTTCTAATTATTGTTTTGTGCTTGGGGCACAATGGATATTGAGTCAGAAGAGACCGTACAGAACAAAGACCCAGATCTGCCAAGATGCTACTCTTTTTAACTCCTAATACTGTTTTGAGGCATTTTATTCATTTTGGATAGACATTTTAGTGACTTACCTCACTACTGACATGAAGGAAGAATGCTGACGTGGGGGAGATTTCAAGTAGAGTTTTCATCTCATCTCGTTTTCCATTTAAATTCTATAAAAGGTAAGGCACTGCAGGAAAAGAGGTTATCATATATGTGAACTAGTAGGATGCCATGTTGAAGGAGAACGAGAAGATTTTCAAATGCTACTTCTGCTGTGTAATCTTGGGAAAGTCCCTGTATTTCAAAAAGGCTTGTCCCATATGCAAAGTATCTGAGAATTAAATGAGTTAACGTCTATTACGGCGTTCTGTATGTGGTAAAACTCTACAGAAATGTTAGTGAATTTCAGCAAGTGAAGATTTACAGCTACTCCAGGACATTTTTGTTGGGAGCACCGATTCCACAGAGAAGCTGGAGAAGCCAAACTTGATGGGAGGCAGCTGTCGAATGGATTGAAAAGGATCCAAGAAACAAATTACACCATTGTTTGCATCAAGATAGCAACGGTGGCCAATCAGCTCCATTCATTCCCATGCACCTGCAAAGAAAAACAAGCCTGAATACTGTTCAGAACTCTTGTGGTGGATAGAAAATCAAACTGGAGTCCTGGGGTAGTTTGAAGTTCTTGATGATCCAGATGGATTTCACAAAGCTTGTAGTAAGAAAACATGTCTGTCTTATAGTGCCACAGGCAGAAAATGTTTAAACTGAGATTTCTTACAATTTAAAAAACTTTTTTGGCAGCAAATATGTCTTCTCTAATGTTTACAATATAGTGGATAAATTGGTGTCAGATGATCAAAGATTAACCTAATGAGAAATGAAGAAGTATTTCTATTGTGCTAATCACTGGCCTCTGAAGCCTAGGGAAGGAAGAGGGAAAACAGACCTGCTGTGTCCTCACTGGGGAAAGGTCCCCACGTGAAGCAGGGAAGTAAAAGAAATCAGGCAACAGAGGGAACCTGAAATCTGGAAAACCTGGGGTCTCTGAGCTGGAAGGACTCATCATCATGAATCCTGGTCACAGCACAGACACGAGAGCCAATCATAACCCTGCCCCATTATAAATTATATTATCTTCATGTGCTCTATCGTTTGAAAAAAATCTCTTATTAAATGGTTACTACTGTTATATTATTAAATCAGTAGTAACCAGCAACACTGAACTCACTGAAATACAACTGATTGCACTAGGCCTTCTTTCATTCATTTGACAAACAAGTGTAGTCGTGCCAAGATACCACAAGTGGCTGTCAACTTAAACCGCAAGGGCTGGAGCGGCGTGGCTGGAGCACAGGCCATGCAGTGACTGCGGTGACTCCCCACGCCTCCGGAGCCCATCACTAAGGAATCAACGTGCTGCCCTGCGTCTGTTGCCATTTCATTTCCCCATTTGATTCGGTCTCTCCTTTCCATCCAGAACTTCAGAGTTCCTCATATGATTGGCTCATGATAGCAAGAATTAAAAGGAAGGAAGCCCAAAGTAAAAAGTGAAAAAATAACGTTGGTTTTCTTGAATAACCAAGCAGCAGATTCTGAATATGATTCTGAATCTAGTACAGCAGGGTAGCCCTGCCCACAGAAACCCACGGGGAAAAGCTTTAACTTTCTTTGCCATATTTTTATTGTTTGGAAAAACCCTTTTGCTGGAGTGGAGCTGTGCAGCCACTGAGATGAACTCTCTGAGGACCTGTGGGGTTTTACAGATTCAGACCCAGGATCAGTACTCTGTGTCCTAACTTAGCCATTAGTTTGTTAGAACGCTTCGTGTTAAGAACAGAGATACATGATTTCCTTGGTTACAAGTTTTATGGTAAAGTTACATTTAAAAGGTACATATACACAATGGAATATTACTCAGCCATAAGAAGAAAACAAATCCTACCATTTGCAACATGGATGGAGCTAGAGGGTATTATGCTCAGTGAAATAAGCCAGGCGGAGAAAGACAAGTACCAAATGATTTCACTCACCTGTGGAGCACAAGAACAAAGAAAAACTGAAGGAACAAAACAGCAGCAGAATCACAGAACCCAAGAATGGACTAATAGTTACCAAAGGGAAAGGGCCTGGGGAGGGTGGGTGGGAAGGGAGGGAGAAGGGGGAGAAAAGGGGCCTTACGGTTAGCACACATAACGTGGGGTAGGGCATGGGGAGGGCTGCACAACACAGAGAAGACAAGGAGTGATTCTACAGCATCTTACTATGCTGATGGACAGTGACTGTAATGGGGTGGGGGGGGACTTGGGGTAGGGGGGAGCCTAGTAAACATAATGTTGCTCATGTAACTGTAGACTAATGATACCAAAATAAAGAAAGAAATAAGAATTAATAAGACAAGAGAAATAAAAAAGGCAAGGGGAGAACTCAGGAGCAAGCAGTCTCAGCGTCCACTGAGCCCGCTCCATGAAGGGGGGAGCGCTGCTCACCACGCTGTGGCCGGCACGGGGCCTCTGCTCTGCCCCCAGCCCGGGTCTCCCCGTCCGCCTTGCTCTAGCCTCTTCTCACACTTCACATTCTGACTTCCTGGGAAGGAAAATACAAACTGTCAAATCACTGTCTGCCCCAAGCCCCCCACCCTGCACCAAGGGGCCCAAAAGCCTTGGCGTCGGGCTCGGGCAAAGCCCAGCTCCCTGCCCTTGGGGCCCCTGGGCTGTGGGTGGAGGCGGGCTCCGCGAGGCTCCTGAGGAGGGAGGCAGTGCCCACTGCAGAGCATTAACACGGGGACCAGAGCTTCGGTGCCTCTGGGCAACATGAGGGCCAGCATGGCAGGGCAGGTGTGACCACATCACAACTCTAAGTCCCCAGGTGGACACAGCCTGTCTTGACAGACTTCCTCCGTGCCCTGTCTTCCACTCTGTGTGACTCTTGCCCCTAGAACTGTGTACCCTCGATACTCTGTAGTGTGACATCCCCGCACTGCCACTCCATGCAGGTCGTCTTCTCAAAGTAGACGTGGCCAGACTTGCTGTAGGTATGGTGGAGCAGGAAAGAGAATGATGAAGTTATTTTCCTACGAAGTAGTAGAGTGGGACATTTTTTTTATGCAGAATGACGCTGAATCCCAAATGCCGATGTGGCCCCTCCCACAGCAGAGGTCAGGGCCCCTCTGACCTGGCAGATTGCCCACACATTCTACTCCCCATACTTTGGGTGCATAAGCTAGCCAACTACTGATAAATGTTTTAGACACAGTGATTTACATACAACTAAAACCTTAATTCATTTTAAAAATGGCATTTAGCTCCAAACTTGTAATGTTTTGAAATTTACCAGTGTCTGTGATTTGTCTCAGTAATTCTCAAGGTTTTCTTTTTACCAGGAAATATGAATTAAGATATAGATTTTTTTTTTCAACTTGCGTTTATGTAACAGTCCTCTGCAGGAAATGTAAAATACAAACCCCAGGGGCAGGGGAGCCAGATAATGGAAACTCGCCCCTGGCCAAACCTTCAACTCGGTCTGCACAGGGCAAGCTAGGGCACCACGCTTTTCTCAAATTACTCAACCACAGACATGTTAAGAGTTTAGTGTTGCCACCCTTGAAATAGGTGTATTTCATGTTAGATTATTATATAGAAATCATTCTAGTGAATGGAAATTAAAGTGTCTGAGAAGTAATGAGTCAAGTTTTTAACCCTAAATGTTCAGGTCCCACTGAGGTGGAATTCCTCACGGCTTGGGGTGCTTGTAAATCAGCCGCATCCTAGTCCTCCGAGAGGTGCCGTGTGCCTTTCTCCCCGGATGAGAGGAAAGGGGTCCTTTCCTGGGGGTGCCCTGTCCTTTCCTAGGTTCCTCTCCACCACCACCCTCAGACTGTGACTGTGTAGTCACATCCTGGATTCCTGTAAAGAACTTTAAAGTTAACCCCTAGGGGTATCCATTTTGTTCCAAGGTGATGGCTTGATGATCCTGTTCAAAGAAATGACAGACCTGCCTGAGGGGCTGGAAACTGCCTCACTCCCACTGCCCAGCAGTGAACGGCTCGGGGAGCGTGTGCAGTGAGCCCAGAGGCTGGCAGCTCACCACACAGCCACAGGGAGCCCTCTCGTCCCTCCTCCGAAGGCCTAGATCATTTGACAAACTCTTTAGGGAAGGAAGCAAAGTTCTGTTGGTTTCTCAATGATTAGGACTGAATAGATAAAATTCGTTTTTAAATACAGGTTATATTTTCTCTCAATCCCCCATCTATAAACGTGAAGCAGTTAAATAATTTCATCACAGTGAATAACAGAGCAACTCAAAAAGCATGTGCCACGTGGGCACCAAGGAATCAGTCACTGTGGTTAATTGTGGGAAGAGCAGGCGCACTGTTTGTCCCCTTCTGTTATTCCTTTGGTTAAAACTCTTAAGGTTAAGGTCTCTGATGGAGAGAACTAGGCAGAAATAGGTCCGCACCTGAACTGGTTTGGGAGTGGGTGCTGGCTGGGCAGGCAGCATTGCTCCACCTTCCAAGACAGCTGCTAGTTTCTGGATGTGGAGGCGCTCTGGGCTCCAGGGCTGCAAGGGGTACTGACATTTACCTGGGCTCCGTCGCCGGTGTCAGTCTAGTCACTCTGCTGGTGAAGATGAATTCTCTCGCTCGGCCAGAACGAAGCATCCTTCTCCTGCCTGCACACGGCCCTGCTGCTCTGTCCGGCGCAGACCCTCTGTGCGGCTCCGGACTACAGTCACTTTCTCCTCTTGCTTGAGAATGCAGTGAGAGGACCCCCAGCAGGGAGCATGGCTTTTCCTAATCCCAGCCCACACACTGATGTCAAAGTATTCTTGTTCTTCCTCTGGAGCGTTATGTTCTTCCACCAGCAGCCACTAAGCTAGGCAAATGCGAGGGCATTGTGCAACAACATTTGGGATATACATCTTTATTTCCTCGCTGGGATTCCTAGTGTTTCTACTGGCAGGTCAGATGTGATGTCACACTCTTAGTCATTAGCGTCTGCTCTGAGTGCCTGATTCTGGCCAGGCAGTGCCTGAGGCTCTTCCTGAGGTCACAGGGATGACAAGGAGTTTCTTGCACTTTTATGCACATAAACAGGGAGGATCCAATGGTGAGATGCTCCATCAGAACAAGCGCAAAGTCCACCCTAACGTCGCTACTTCCATTTTTCCAGCAAGAGATCATGCGACGGACTTCGGGAATCATGAATGAAAACAGCAAGTAGGATCTTCAGTGAAGTGCAGCGATCTGAGCATTCGGAAGCACCCCCTCCCAGGAGCCCGCCCGCCGGCTTTCCTTCCTTCCTTCTCCCTGTTCCCCCTTCTCCCCACCTCCTTCCTTGTCTTCTCATATAAGATCTTCCTAGTTCAAGAGACTGTATGGTAGGAAATGAAGACAGGGAACGCTGTTCCCCTCACGCAGTGAATGCACACGCAGAGGCTTCGTTTATCTCCCTAGAAGCACACACTATTACGGCCTGGAGGTTGAGATCTTGAAGGGGAGGGGGACATACAAAAAAATTACTTTGGCAACACCTAAAATTACTTTCTTTGTGCCCAGCAATTATCCGTGTACTTGATCTTGTAACAAGTCTATTAGGGACCCTTATTTCACAGATTAGAAGACCGAGGTGCAGAGGTACAGTAACTTGCCCGTAGCTGGAAAGAGGAAGAACTGAGATAGAAAAGCACGCAGACTGAATCTAGACACTGCGCCCTTAACCCTTGTGCTGTGCTTCCCAGGCTGGCAGTCCAGGCGGGAAGAGAGGGAGTATATTCAGATGGGGTAACACAGAGCACTGGGTGGTGACGTGTAAATGAGGATGACAGAAGGGCCTTGGGAGGAGGGAGAGACTGTTTTGTTCAGGTGAATGAGTGGCATCTACCCACACGTCAAGGGGTTATCACATTCAGTGTTCCCAACAGCCTATGGTTAACAGCTCTTTCCCCTATTTTGCAAATCAGGAGACAGGGGCTACTAAACTTTAGCTTCCACAGATACAACTGGTGGTCATCATTCATAGCTCTGTCTCTAATGTCTGACACATTAAAGGTCCACTGTATAAGTTTTTGAATGAGCACAGCTAACAAGTGGTAGCCTCTTGATTTGAACTCAGAACAGCCCCACTCGGCCTCCTGGAGGAGACGATGCATTCATTCTGTTGTAGCCATATCGTATCTGGGGCCGTATGAGGCCATAAGGGACTGTCTGGATGTGGACTTTCGGCAGACATCCAAGTCTCACCAGTGGAGCCTGAGAAAAGGTCAAGGCTGGAATAACCTGTGAGGGAGCTTCTATCTGGAGACCACACATCCCTGGAGTTCCATGAGGTGATTAAGAGAGAAGGCACAGGCCCCAAAACAGAACAGTGGTGAGCACTTACATTTAGAGATTGAGGAAAAGAAGAGGCACTGAGAACAGCAATGAAGACACAGACGCCAGAGAGAGAGAGAACGGATGTGACATAAAAGCAAAGAGGAAAGAGAAGGAGGCTGGTCAGCAGTGTCAACCACCACTGAATAGCCAGAGTCTCAAAATTAAGGCAAGAATCTGAATTTTGAGAATGAGGAGGTCATCAGTGGCTTCTGGGTGAGCAGATTCAAGAAAACAGCCTGAGCAGGCATCACCCAGCGTCTGGGCGGGTGGGAAAGCCGGGCTGAGAGGCCAGAGCAGGGAATGGGGATGTAGAGCTTGCTGGAATGCACTTCCCTGGGATTTCAGACCAGCTAGTAGGATAACAGGAGGCGGGCTGAACACTTGAGTAGGAGCGACCTTGTGCGTTTTACACAGAAGGGAAGATTCAAGTAAGAAACTAAAGATGGCAGAAGAGAATAAGCTGCTGTGGGAACATGACCCCAGGGGAGACAGGAGGAGGAGACGTAGGACCAGGAATGGGAAGCGCAGCCCTTAGAACGGGCAAGAGACACGTTCCCAACAGAGGGGGCAGAGAAGCCTGAACGTAAGCACAGGAAAGTAGAGGTTCAGGAGAGAAACACTGAGGATGTTCAAATTGAAAATCTTCAATTTTCTTCTTAAAGAAGGCAAGGTTTTAGCACCTAGAAAGCAGAGGGTAAGATTTTAGGACTAAAGGATAGTAAGAGATATTTTAATTAATTGAAGCCACAGCTGACAAGTTTACTGAACGCCTTCTCTGAAATAAGCAGAGACAACAAAGGACTTAAAGAACAAAACCACAGAAGTAGGGACCCAACTGAAAAGAATGTGAACTTTTTAATAAAACCCAGCTGGATGGTTTCACAATTTTGCTCAGCTTTCTGGAGAGAGGAAAGTGAAGGAAGTTAGTGGTGCTGCACAAGACTGGAAACTGAAATAGTGAGAATGGCAGAAATCACGGAAGGAAGAAACATGGCGTCCAGAGGCCGGCGAAGACAGGAGGGCCCGGGCCAAGCCGAGTGGTGAGGCGAGTGAATACCAAGAGGAGTTCAGAATCTACGAACTGTGATTTGGGTGTGGAGCAGGTTACCAGAAAGGAGGAAATAAAGTGCTTGTGACCAGAAAAGGGTGCTCCGAGTTTGAGACCCTGACGTGAAATGATTCCAAGTAAAGCAACCTAAGTGCCCAGTCCACAGTTTCAACTTAGAATCTGTGACTTGGCACCTGCATCAAGACAGGTGGGGTGTTAAGGATGGAGGCCAAAGACAGCCACAAGGGTAGGGCTAGATACTAAGGCTCAAAAGGGTTGTGACGCAGAACACTAGCCTAAAAATGCTAAAGGAATAGAATGTTTTTGAGGCTGGATGTGTCTTCAGGGGCAAGTCAAGTCTGAATTAAGCTAAAGAACTGGAAGTTCTACTTGAGAATCCAAGACCACAGGAGACCTCACTTCACAACAGAACTAGGCGGCAAAGTCATCAGGGAGCCGGTGAGGACACACAGCAGAAAGGGCCAGGGAACTGGACGGAGACACGGTTCCCTGCCGGCACCTACCTCATCCCCTCTTTACAGTGACCTTTCTAGTCCTTAAAACTACCTGGAAGGCATTATCCCTATTTTACAGATGAAAAAAAAATGTGGTTCCAGGATTTCAGTCTTGTCCTGACTGTAAAATCTCAGGTCTGTCCATCATGGCAGAGTGGCTCCTGGTGGTCCCAAGTGTTAGCTGCGGCTTTCAAGGACTACAAGTCATCTCCGATTATCCGAAAAGGGTATGACACTGTTTTTTTTTAATTGAGGTATAACTGACATAGGAACATTATTTCAGGTGCACATGATTCCATATTTGTATATATTGTGAATGAACACAATAAATCTAGGTAACATCCATATAAATAATTTGGTTCTTGTGAAAAAAAAGTTCTCGAAAACTTTTTAAGATTCCTTCTCTTAACAACTATGCAATCTCTCAAATATGCACTGCAGTAATTATTAACTGTAGTCACCATGCTATACATTACTTCCATGTGACTTATCTTATAACTGCAAGTTTGTACCTTTTGACCCATTTTGCCCACTCACCTGCCTCTGGCAAGCTCCAGTATGTTCTCTGTATCTATGAGCTCCGTTTTTTGTTGATGTTGTTTTCAAATTGTACATACAGAAGATCATATGGTGTTCGTCTTTCTCCTGACTATGTCACTTAGCATAATGCCCTCAGGGTCTGTCCATGTTGACGCAAATGGCAAGATTCCCTTCTTTGTATGGCTGAGTAATAGAGTCCAGTGGGCATTTCAGTTCCTTCCATATTTTGGCTATTGTAAATAACACAGTAAGCATGGAATACATATATCTTTCCAGGTTAGTGTTTTCATTTTACTTGGATAAATACCCAGAAGTGGGATGGCTGGATCATACTTCCGAGGAACCTCCAAACCGTTCTCCACAGTGGCTGTACCAGTTCACGTTCCCACCAACGTGCACCAGGGTCCTCTTTTTCTCCACTTCTGGCCAATACTTACTTCCTGTCTTTCTGATAACAGCTATTCTAACAACTCACTGTGGTTTTGACTTGCATTTCCCTAACGGTTAGTGAGGTTGAGCACCTTATGTGTCTGTTGGCCATCTGTACGTCATGTTTGGAAAAATGTCTATTCAGGACCTCTGCCCATTTCTTAATCAGCTTATTTTTTTGCTGCTGAGTTTTATGCACAATGTATTTATATTTGTCTTGAATTATATTCAGCTCTAAAAAATTCTGTGTGAGCTTGCATAAATAATATTGTATATCTAAATCCTAATTTTTTTTTTCAAGGAAAACATCTTGGACCCTTTTCCTTAATGACATTAAGAAACTTCCAAATATATCCAAGATGATCACACTGAATTTCTGCAACTATACCCTTCAGCGCTAATACTCAGATTGCATTATTTTTCAGGTGTGAAAATGAAACCAAGTTCAAAACAGAGGAAGTATTTTGGGCTTACAACTTCTGCCCGACTCCATACTCCTGGACTGCACTTCTGGGCCTTATTTTATATCTTGTCTTCTTCGCACCTGGTAAACAAAGGCGTTGTTATTATTGTGTTGTCACATTTTAGAGGGGACAAGCTACTTTTTTCAAATTGCTTACATACTACTTTACTAAAATTTTTAATTTTGTGTGTCTCAGGAATGGGGCCAATGCCTTGGACTGTGAATTCTGAAATATATCCCCTTTGGGCACGAAGTACAGGAAATGCATGTTCATCTGGAATAAACTGGATTTTCAACGTTCTGGTCTCACTGACATTTTTACACACCGCCGAGTATCTCACATACTACGGTAAGAAAATGTTTTTTCAACTATAGTTTCATTTTTATTTTTTCCTGCCCTGTTTTTAGATATGATGTCATTTGTAATTGAAAGACTAGATGGTTCTATTTTTGCTGTTACAAATATCTCCATGTGGCTTTCTTGTTCCCCAGAGGCCTTGGAAACGAACCTGGCAGGAGTCGGAGGAATCCTCTCCTGACCAACTCGCTTGTGCTGGCCTCTCGGTGCTTCACAGCCCTCATTCACCCACCCTCTCCCTCAACCCACACATCTCCCAGGCTGGAAATCTGTACAGCCCGGCTTTTAGTTTCATAAACATAAACAGAGAGTGATAGGAAGCTGTCCCGTGACAGGGATGGAGTCATGTTCACGGGCAGATCAGAGGAGAGCTAAACGTTAACTTCCCTGAATGTGGTCTGAGACTTCTGCCTGCCCATTTATCATGTTCGCTGCTCAGGCCAGGTGCACATCAGGGTCCCTGAGACCAGAACCACCATAAACAGGATGGGTGTAGTCACGTGAAAACGTGTGGAACTCAAACTAATACTGGGCAGTACTGAGTCTGGAAAAAGTACTGGGAAGCTTTTAAAAGTCCACTTTTCCTAAAATGAAAACACTTGCCTTTAGCAAGAGGATTTCTTCCTTGTCTGTATGGGCATACAGGCTATGACGGAGTCTTAGTGATGAGATATGAGGTGTCCATCCTAATCTCACCATTAGCCTCTGGTGTACGGGGACTGCCTACTGCTTAGAACCTCTTCTGGTCCCTTCCCCCAACACCCACCTCACCCCCTTCTCTGGGCACTTAAAATTCCTTCTTTGTAAGAACAGGTGTATTTAACAGCCTCCTGTCCCCCACCCTTTACCACTGGACCATAAATCCCTTGAGCTGAGGTCAGGACTGTACTTTGTTCACCACTTTATTCCTGTGTCTGCCAGGGCATCCTGTTCACTTGATAAGCCCTCAAAATTATCTGTCAAATGAATGAGACGAGGAAATGCTACAAAAAGCTATTCCTCCTCTCTTCTGAACATGATGAATTTGTATTTCTTATTTTCTTTAATACTGTTTGTCTAATGCTTTCTTTATAAAACTCCTCTCTCTCCCAATCACCATTTAGAAATAGTCTCCATTTCTTCTAGGTGGCCCATTTATTGGCATACAATCTTTCATACAGTTCTCTAATAATTCTTTGAATTTCTGTGGTATCTGGTGTGACTATTCTTTTTCATTTCTGACTTAGTTTGTGTGCCATCCTTTTTTCTTGGTAAGTCTGGCTATGGGTTTGTCTATCTTGTTTATCTTCTCAGAGAATCTGCTCTTGGTTTCATTGAATGTTTTCTGTTTCATCCTCTATTTACTGCTCTGATCTTATGTCCCCTCCTCCTAAGTTTGGGTTTCCTTTGTTGTTCTTTTTCTGGTTTGTGATTTTAGACTGTGTATTTGGGATTGTTCTTGTTTCTGGAGGTAGGCCTGTAGTGCTGGGTGCTTCCCTCTTAGAACTGCTTTTGTGGCGTTCCACAAATTTTGGACTGTTGTATTTTTTTTCATTTGTCTCCATTGATTGCTTGATTTAATGTGTTCATTGATCCATTGATAATTTAGAAGTGTGTTGTTTAGCCTCCATGTGTTTGTGGGCTTGTTCCCTTTGCATAATTTGTTTCTAGTTTCATACCATTGTGATCTGAGAAGCTGCTTGATACAATTTCAAACTTTTGAATTTATTGAGGCTCTTTCTGTGGCCTAATAAGTGACCTATTCTGGAGAACGTTCCATGTACACTTGAGGAAAATGTTTATCCTGCTGCTTGTGGGTGGAATGTTCTGTAGATGTCTGTTAGGTCCATCTGATCTAATGTATTGTTCAGTGCTTCTGTTTCCTTCTTTATTTTCTGTCTGGTTGATCTATTGATGTGAGTGGTGAGTTGAAGTCTCCTAAAGTGAAGGTGTTGCATTCTATTTCTCCCTTTAATTCTGTTACTGTTTGTTTTGCATATTTAGGTGCTTCTATGTTAGGTGCATAGACATTTATAATGGTTATATCCTCTTGGTGGACTGACCCCTTTATCATTACATAATGTTCTTGTCTCGTTGCTTTGTTTTGAAATCTATTTTGTCTGATGTAAGCACTGCTATTCCTCTTTTCTCTCCCTATTGTTGGCATGAAGTATCTTTGTCCATCCCTTCACTTTTAGTCTGTGTATGTCTTTGGGCCTGAAATGAGTCTCGTAGGCAGCATATACATGGGTCTTGTTTCTTTATCTATTCTGCCACTCTGTCTTTTTGTTGGTACATTAGTCCATTAACATTTAAGATAATTAATGAGTACACACCTTATTGTTTTTGTAGTTCCTCTGTTCCTTTCTTCCTCTCTTATACTCATTATTTGATGGTTTTCTTTAGCATTGTGATTTGATTTCTCTTTTTCTTTTTATTAAGGTATCATTGATATACAATCTTATGAAGGTTTCATGTGAGCAACACTGTGGTTACTACATTCACCCATATTATCAAGTCCCCCCACACACACCCCATTGCAGTCACTGTCCACCAGTGTAGTAAGATGCTATAGAGTGACTACTTGTCTTTTCCATGCTATACTGCCTTCCCTGTGACCCACCTAAATTATGTCTGCTAATCATAATGTCCTTAATCCCCTTCTCCCTTCCCACACTGCTGTTTTGTTCCTTCAGTCAGTCTTGCTTCATGGTTATACCCCACAAATTAGTGAAATTATTTGGTACTTGTCTTTCTCTGCCTGGCTTATTTCACTGAGCATAATACACTCTAGCTCCATCCATGTTATTGCAAAGAATAGGATTTGTTTTCTTCTTATGGCTGACTAATATTCCATTGTGTGTATGTACCACATCTTCTTTATCCATTCAGCTACTGATGGGACACTAAAATTGCTTCCATATCTTGGCTACTGTAAATAGTGCTGTGATAAACATAGGGGGGCATATGTCTTTTTGAATCTGGAATCTTGTTTTATTTGGGTAAATTCCTAGGAGTGGAATGACTGGGTCAAATGGTATTTCTATTTTTAGTTGTTTTGAGGTACCTCCACATTGCTTTCCACAATGGTTGAACTAATTTACATTCCCACCAACAGGTCCCCTTTCTCCACATCCTGGCCACCATTTGTTGTTCCTTGTCTTTTGGATGTTGGCCATCTTAACTGGTGTGAGGTGATATCTCATTGTGGTTTTAATTTGCATTTCCCTGATAATTAGCAATGTGGAGCATCTTTTGATGTGCCTGTTGGCCATTTGAATTTCTTCTTTGGAGAAGTGTCTGTTCAGATCCTCTGCTCATTTTTTAATCTGGTTGTTTACTTTTTCAGTGTTGAGGCATGTGAGTTCTCTGTATATAATTTTGGATGTTAACCCCTTATCGGATCTGTCATATATGAATATATTCTCCCATACTGTAGGGTACCTTTTTGTTCTATTGATGGTGTCCTTTGCTGTACAGAAGCCTTTTAGTTTGATGTAGTCCCATTTGTTCATTTTTGCTTTTGTTCCCTTGACCAAGGAGATGTTCTCAAGAAGAAGTGGCGCATGTTTATATTCAAGAAATTTTTACCCATGTCTTCTTCTAAGAAGTTTTATGGTTTTGTAACTTACATTCAGGTCTTTGATCCATTTTAAGTTTGCTTTTGTGTATGGAGTTAGACAATAATCCAGTTTCATTCTCTTACATGTAACTTTCCAGTTTTGCCAACACCAGTTGTTGAAGAGGCCGTCATTTCCCCATTGTATATTCCTGGCTCCTTTATCGAACATTAATTGGCCTTATATGTTTGGGTTTATATCTGGGCTCTCTATTCTGTTCCATTGACCTATGAGTCTGTTCTTGTGCCAGTACCAAATTGTCTTGATTACTGTGGCTTTGTAGTAAGGCTTGAATTCAGGGAGCATAATCCCCCAGCTTTATTCTTCCTTCTCAGGATTGCTTTGGCTATTCAGGGTCTTTTGTGGTTCCACATGAATTTTAGAACTATTTGTTCTAGTTCACTGAAAAATGCTGTTGGTACTTTGATAGGGATTTCATTGAATCTGTAGAATGCTCCAGGCAGGATGACAATATTATTTCTTCCTATCCATGAGCATGGGATGTATTTCCATTTATTGGTGTCTTTAATTTCCCTCATGAGTGTCTTGTAGTTTTCAGGGTATAGGTATTTTCTTCTTTTTGTTGCTATTGTAAATAGAATTCTTTTCATGATTTTTCTTTCTGCTAGTTCATCATTAGTATATAGGAATGCAAGTGATTTCTGTGTATTGATTTTGTATCCTGCAACTTTGCAGAATTCAATTATTAGTTGTAGTAGTTTTGGGGTGGATTCTTTAGGGTGTTTTTATGTACAACATCTTTTTATTTACAAACAGTGACAGTTTTACTTCTTCCTTACCAATCTGGATGCCTTTTATTTCTTTATGTTATCTGATTGCTGTGGCTAGGACCTCCAGTATTATATTGAATAAAAGTGGGGAGAGTGGGCATCTTTATCCCCAGTCTTAGAGGAAAAGTTTTCAGCTTCTCACTGTTAAGTATGATGTTGGCTGTGGGTTTGTCATATATGGCCTTTATTATGCTGAGATATTTTCCCTCTATACCCATTTTGTTGAGAGTTTTTATCATAAATGGATGTTGAATTTCGTTGAATGCTTTTTACATCATCTATGGAGATGATCATGTGGTTTTTGTCCATCTTTTTGTTGATGTGGTAGTGTATGATGTTGATGGATTTTCAAATATTGTACCATCCTTGCATCCCTGGAATAAATCCCACTTCATCATGGTAGATGATCTTTTTGATGTATTTTTTAATTCAGTTTGCTAATATTTTGTTGAGTATTTTTGCATCTATGTTGATCAGGGATATTGGTCTGTAGTTTTCTTTTTTTGTGGTGTCTTTGCCTGGTTTTGGTAGTAGAGTGATGCTGGCCTCATAGAATAAGTTTGGAAGTAGTCCCTCTTCTACTTTTTGGAAAACTTTACAGAGGATGGGTACTAGGTCTTCTCTAAATATTTGGTAAAATTCAGTGGTGAAGCCATCTGATCCATGGATTTTGTTCTTAGGTAGTTTTTTGATTACCAACTCAATTTCATTGTTGGTAATTGGTCTGTTCACATTTTCTGTTTCTTTCTGGGTCGACCTTAGAAGGCTGTATTTTTCTAGAAAGTTGCCCATTTCTTCTAGGTTATCCAGTTTGTTGGCATATAATTTTTCATAGTATTCTCTAATAATTTTTGTATTTCTGTGGTGTCTGTAGTGATTTTCCCTTTCTCATTTCAGATTTTGTTTATGTGTGTACACTCTTTTCTTGATAAGTCTAGCTAGGGGTTAAACTATTTTCTTAATTTTCTCAAAGAACCAGGTCCTGGTTTCATTGATTCTTTCTGTTGTTTTATTCTTCTTGATTTTATTTATTTATGCTCTGATCTTTATTAAGTCCCTCTTTCTACTGACTTTGGACTTCATGTTCTTCTTTTTCTAGTTTTATTAACTGAGATTAGATTGTTCATTTGGGATTGTATTTCTTTCTTGAGGTAAGCCTGTATTGCAATATACTTCCCTCTTAGAATGGCCTTTACTGTGTCCACAGATTTTTGGGTGTTAAATTGTTGTTTTCATTTGCCTATATATATTGCTTGATCTGTTTTAATTTGGTCATTTATTATTTAGGAGCATGTTGTTAAGCCTCCATGTGTTTTTTGTTTGTTTGTTTTTGTATAATTTATTTCTAGTTTCATACCTTTGTGGTCTCAGAAGCTGGTTGGTACAACTTCAATCCTTCTGAATTTACTGAGGCTCTTATTGTGGCCTAGTATATGATCTATTCTGGAAAATGTTCCATGCGCACCTGAGAAGAATGTGTATTTTGCTGCTTTTGGGTGGAATGTTCTGGAGATGTCTGTTAGGTCCATCTGTTCTAATGTGTTGTTCAGTGCCTCTGTCTCCTTACTTACTGATCTGTCCTTTGGAGTGAGTGGTGTGTTGAAGTCTCCTAAAATGAATGCATTGCATTCTGTTTCCTCCTTTAACTCTGTTAGGATTTGTTTCACATATTTAGGTGCTCCTATATTTGGTGCATAGGTATTTATAATGGTTATATCCTCTTGTTCGACTGACCCTTTTATCATTATGTAATGTCCTTCTTTTTCTCGTTACTTTGTTTGAAATCTATTTTGTCTGATACAAGTACTGCAACTCCTGCTTTTTTCTCCCCATTGTTTGCATGAAATATCTTTTTCCATCCCTTCATTTTTTTGTCTGTGTATGTCTTTGGGTTTGAAGTGAGTTTCTTGTGGGCACTATACAGATGGGTCTTGTTTTTTCATCTATTCTGTAAGTCTATATCTTTTGATTGGTGCATTCAGTCCATTTACATTTAGGGTAAGATTATATGTACTTATTGCCATTACAGGTTTTAGATTCATGGTTACCAAAGGTTCAAGGATAGCTTCTTTACTATCTAACAGTCTAACTTAACTCACTTATGCTATTTCAAACACAATCTAAAGGTTCTTTTTTTTTTCCATTTTTCTTCCTCCTCCTCCTCTCTTTATATATTAGGTATCATGTTCTGTACTCTTTGTGTATCCCTTGAATGACTTTGTGGGTAGTTGATTTAATTTTGCATTTGATTAGTAATTAATGGTCTACTTCCTTTACTGTAGTTTTATTTTCTCTGGTGACAGCTATTTAGCCTTAGGAACACTTCCATCTATATAGCAGTTCCTTTAAAACACACTGTAGAGATGGTTTGTGGGAGGTAAATTCACCCAACTTTTGCGTATCTGCAAATTGTTTAGTCCCTGCTTCAAATTTAAATGATAATCTTGCCAGGTAGAGTATTCTTGGTTTGAGGCCTTTCTGTTTCATTGCATTAAATATATCATGCCACTCCCTTCTGGCCTGTAAGGTTTCTGCTGAGAAGTATGATGATAGCCTGATGGGTTTTCCTTTGTATGTGATCTTTTTCTCTCTCTGCTGCTTTTAATACTCTATCCTTGGGTCCCTTGTGTTGGGAGATCTGTACACTTCCATGGCCTGAGAGACTATTTCCTTCCTCTATTGGTAAAGTTTTCAACAATTATTTACTCAAAGAGCCCTTCTATCCCTTTTTTTCTTCTTCTTCACATACCCCTAATAATGCAAATATTGTTTGGTTTGGATTGGTTGCACATTTCTATAAATATTTCATTCCAAGAGATCCTTTTTTCTCTGTACCTCAGCATCTTTGTATTCCCACTCTTGAATTTCTATTTCATTTACTATCTCCTCTACCTCATCTAATGTTTTAAATCCCTCTATTGTATGTTTCATTTCAGATACTGTATTTTTCAAAGTTTCTATCTAATTGTTCTCCTTGACATCTTTAATATTTTTCTGTAGCTCTGTAAGCATGTTTATGATTTTTCTTTTGAAGATTGATGATTTCAGTTTCACTTAGCCCTCTTTCTGGTGTTTGAGGGATTTTGGTTTGTACAGGATTCTTTTGCTGTTTCATATTTCTAATGATTACTAAGGAATAATAACTTTGTGTTGGCAGCACCCTCTAGTGCCCAAAAGCTCTACTCTCTGGAGCTTCCCAGCACCTGGAGGGATGGCAGGGGTTGCAGGTGAGCAGAACCAGTGCTTGCCAGGAGGAAAGAGCTCTTTCCTGCTTCCCAGATGAAGTTCCTGCCTCCACTGCCAGGCAGTGGGCCGAGGATGCAGGGAGGAGCCTCTTACACCCTTGTAGCTGCCATAGGCGGGGCCGCCCTCTGGCTGGCCTGGCACAATGATGGGGCAGCAGGCTGCATATGCCTCAGAGCTGCACTGCCAGCCAGGAGGATGGAGCACCTGAAGGTTCCCAACTTGCTGGGTTGGGTGTGCCAGGAAAATTCTGTCCACCTGTCCTTTCTCCTGAGCACCAAGCTCTGTGCAATCCTTGCCCCTTTAGCAGCCTTCTCACTGTTGGTAGTCTTTCAAAGTGCCCACCTTTCTTTCATCCCGGAGCAGCCAGTTGTGGGCACCTGTTCTCCACAGGTGGCTGGAATCTCAGTCTGAGTACTCTGCCTGTGTTTGCTTTCCAACCCCACTAATCTCCAGAGCACCATGTAATGTGGGTTTGTGTTCCAGGAGCAGATCTCCAGGGGCGGGTGTTCAGCAGAGCTGGGCTTCTACTCCCTCCCCACTCCATTTCTCTTCCTCCTGCCTGTGAGCTGGGGTGGGGGGAGGGCTTGGGTCCCGCCAGATTGCGACTGTGCTACTTTACCTTTTTCTGTGAGGTCTTCTCTTTTCCTCAGATGTAAGAAGTCTATTGCAGTCTTGTTTCAGGTTGCTCTTTCAGGATTAGTTGTATTTGCTGTATTTTCGTGTTATATGTGGCTTTGAGAGGAGATTTTGCCTAACTTCTCACACCACCATCCTTTTCTCCTGGAAGCCTGGTTTCTCTTTTTTAATTTTTTGTTTATTATAGGCTGTAGGCTTGCAGTTACCATAGATCCCTGACTATATAACAGTCTATATTAAGTTGCTGATTGCTCTACTTCAAACAATCTAAATGCGCTTTCCCCCTCCCCCTCCCCCTCCTCCTTCTTCTTCTTCTTCTTGTCCCTTTAACACATCCTGTAATGCTGGTTTAGCAGTTATAAATTCCTTCAGCCTTTGTTTATCTGGGAAATGTTTTATCTCCTTCCTTTTGAATGTCAGTCTTGCTGGGTAGAGGATTATTGGTTGAAGGTCCTTCTGTTTCAGGACATTAACAGTTTCGTGTCACTCCCTTCTGGTCTGTAAGGTTTCTGCTGAGAAGTCTGCTGACACCCTGATGGGGTTTCCCTTATACCTAATCTTTTTTTTCTCTCTCTTGGCTGCTTTCAATACTCTCTCCTTACCCTTAATCATTGTCATTTTAATTATTATGTCTGGGTGTTGTCTTCCTTGGATCTTATTAGGGGCTCTATGTGCTTCTATGACTGGAACATTATTTCCTTCCCAGATTGAGCAAGTTTTCAGCAATTATTTCCTCAAAGATACTTTCTATCCCTTTTTTCTCTTCTTCTGGTGCCCCTAGTATGCCAGTATTGTTTGATTTGGAGTTTTCACTCAGCTCTTATCATTCTTTCATTTCTAGAGATTCTTTTTCTTCAGCTTCATTGTGTTCCTGTTCTCTGATTGCTGCAAGTGGAGGAGACAATGAGATGGAAATCTGTTACTCATTCCCACCATTGTATATTTCATTTCAGTTACTGTATTCTTCAGCTCTGAGTGGCTCCTTTCCAGCTTTTCTATCTGTTGAAGTCCTTCCTGAGATCTTCAATACTTTTCCACAGATCAGTGTGTTACTTTGAAGTCTTTATCAAGGATATTGCGGAGCTGTTTCATTTAGCTCTCTTTCTGGTTGTCGTATCCTGTAGTTTTGTTTGGAACAATATTCCTCTGCCTCCTTTGAATTAGATGGATCTGCTATGCTTCCTCGTCTAGAGAGTAATGGCTTTATGAAGGTGTCCTGTGGTGCCCAGAAGCTCAAGACTCTTTCCTCCCCAGTGCCTGGTTCTCCTTTGCAGTGGAGCCCCAGTTGCTGTTGGTGAGCAATGAGTAGGGCCGAAAGGTGGCCCACCCTTTGTGATCAGAGCAGTGGTATTCTGCAGTGATTGTGTGCAAGGCACTCTCTGCCTGCCGTGCATCAAAGGCAGCAGGGCTCATGGCACCAGACAAGGCGTCCCATAAGGTGGAAGGAGTATTTGGACCTACCTTCTGCAGGCACCTCTCTAACTGGGCTGAGACAGGGCTAGAAAAGCCTCCCTCCGCCTGCCAGGCAGCAAAGTCTGACTCTACTGGGCAGAGGCAGAGTAGGCTGGTGCACTGGTGGTGCTCAGAGAAGCATCTCTTAGCTGAGCCACCAGCAAGGGGGATGGAACATTTGAGGCTCCCGAGAGTGCCCTACCTGTTGGGCCGGGGAAGTATCATCCTTCTGCCCTTTCTCCTGCAGAGACCTCCGTCCAGCCCTTTCCCTTCTGGCACCCTTCCCTCTGCTGCTTCTGTATTGGATCTCAGGGGGCCTGGCAGAGCATGCCTGTCCTCCACAAGCAGTTGGACTCTCAGCCTCCCTGGTGTCCAGTCCTGCTAATCACCAGAACCCATGCAGTATGGACTCATGTTCCCAGAGATCTCCAGGGCCAGGTGTGCAGAGTTCCTAAGTGCCTATCACCTCCCTGCTTCGTTCCTCTTCCTCCAACCTTTGAGGCAGGATGGGTCCCACTTGAAGGCAGCTCTGCCACTTACCCTTCTCTGTGTGGGCTTCTCATCTTCCCCAGGTGCAGGTGGTCTGGTCGTATTCAGGTTTAGTTGTACCTGCTTCCTTGGCATGCACACGTGGGAGGTCTCCGCCCTGCATGCCTACCCTGCCATCTTCTAAATTCAAGTCCCAGAAATATTTATTGTCTTATAAAGGACAGTTCTGAAATGGCTACACTGGCATTCTTAAACTGGATGTATATTTAGTATATTTACCTTTAACCCATTTGGCAATTAAAATTTTTTCCATAAATTCATAAACTTATCTGACACCATAAATATTTGCAAATATTTGCTGATTTTTGAGAATGCTTAACTATTTGAGGACACAGACTAACATACTGAGAAAGCATTTTTTGTAGGAAGTCATAGACTGAATAATAAAAGTCAACATGGCAAGATTTTTGATAGCAGAGCTCCTCTTGAATTTCTGCTGCCAGAAAAACATGAGGCAACAGAAGTAAAATGTAAAGAGGGCACAGCTAGCCTTCTTGCAAGAACAGCTACTTAGAAGCTTTTGGTTTTCCTTTAAGCCAAGCTTCTATCATGCTCTGGTCCACTAGGTCCACTCTTAGTAGTGGTAGAACAGTATTTCAGTTCAGGTTAAGTTTTTTACCTGTTTTTTTATCTATATTTTAATACATGTTACTGATTTAAAAATATATTTCTCTGGAAATATTCATGTCTTATATTGTTTCAAAGAGCTTACATTTTTATTCTTTCCTAAACTATACTGCTCAGACAGGTCTGCCATGGACCCCATTCTGTAATGTTTATTACTAAATACTGCCATTAAAATGTTACCAGTGTACCATTTTATATATAGCACATTTTGAGTACATTCTTTGGAGAGCATTACATCAAAGTTTCTTTGTTGAGGTATTGAAATTCATCAAACATGGTGTTTGATTTCCTCATTTTGAATAATTGAATTCATCTTATTTCCTTCAAAATAAAGCTGAGGAATATCTGCAGTGCTGACTGCTCATTTTAGACATCTGTCTCATTTCCATTCTAAGGGAGAACAATGAAGAACATTGAGTCCCCAGTGGACTTGCCCTTACCTGGAGCCATTGCTTCCTGGGTTAAGCACAGGTCTCACAGGTAGAGGCTGGTTAGGCAGTTGCCTGCTTTAGATTCCTCAGAATTTTTAAAAGGGGTTCTCTTTCAACAGAATTTCCTTGATTTTATTTGGCTTCAGGAACCTGGGTCGCTGTGCCTCTTCCTAACCCGCCTAATTGTCTTTCACTGCAGGAGGGTCGCCCTGACAGATAGGATTTGTTACTCTTACTCATGCCGCTGTTCTGAAGTTGTGAAATAGGATGTTTTCTCAATATCGTATTTTACAGAAATTGTGGAGTTTTTCTTGAAGATTCCATTTCTGTCGCTGTTTCCACAATCTTGCTTATCTACAATCAGATCACAGGACTTCATCTCCTTTCACTTTTCCTAAGACTCACACATTCTCCAAGAGCTAGTCTGTCACCGTCCCCTTTTCTGTGCCGTCATTCCCCATTTATCAGTCACCCTTACCTTATTCTCAATCGTGACTCTTCCACCCTGGTCATTTGCTGGAATCAAATAATACTAACATCCAAAGTTCTAGTAGGCATAAAATGTGCATTATTTCTTCAGTTTGGACAGCCAAGAGAATTTAAGAAGACTGCCTGAGGATTGAGCCTGGGTCATTATGTGACTTTCAGATCTGCACTGTCACTAGAGCCACGGTGCCTGCCTCTCACCGTGACACTCAGTCATGCATCCAGGGCGATCTAATGTTACTTTCTGGTTATCTGGCATAAAGGAGCCCTGTGTTGTAAACTGAGTCACACAGCTCTGATGACTTGATCTAACATCTCACAATTTACCTGTTTCCCCTCTACTTCCTCACAGCTCCTCCTTGCACAGAGCAGAGTCTCTCGTGTGGCCAGTTCAGCGCACTTTCCCCCCACAGCGTTCCTTGGGCCTTCCCAGGGCGTGTTTCTGTGGACAGCCCTGAAGTGGCTTACCCATTCTGTAACGATTCAGCAGAACCCAGAAAGGTCATTCCATTCTTTAAATGCTATACTATTTAAAGATTGACTTTCAATATGTTTTCATGTTGCCTAGCTTAGCCCTTTATTTCAGATCTGCTTACCCAATGTATTAGATCTGGCAGACACCTGGACCACGATCATTTCCAGACCCTCCAAAGTGTCAGGCACCAGACTAGGCACTGGGGACCCAAAGACAAGCCACAGACAGGCTCTGCCCTCAGGGAGACCTCTTTTGCTACTGAAACAGATGAGGTCTCCCTCTGAAATATCTCATAAGCATTTCTCCTATACCTGCTCCTGATCTAGGGTATAAGATTTACAGAATTATAAACCTAAGCCATAAACTTAAATAAGAGCTGAAAAAGCATCTTGTTTTACTTAATGAGGCAACTGAGGCCCAGAGAAAAATTTAAATGACTATCTAGAAGTCACAGAGCAAGATTTACACCCAGATCTTAGAACTTTGGTGATCTGGTATCCATTCTGCAGCCATTTGTCACCCTCCTTCCCTATCTCACATATAGGACAGTCTGGAATGAAGGCCTAAAATTAATCAGGACTCCATTATAGTTGGGTTCTTATATTTAAATCGGGAATTAGGAAAGGCTATCTTGGAACTATGTAGAGAATACACACAAATCACTTACTTGTATATCTCATCTCATCCAGGTAGTATTTATGCCTTTGTAGTTGGGCTTCACTGACGTGCCACAGTCTTACAGCAAAACAAAATTCTCTCACCTCATGGAGATGACATCCTAGTGGGAGAAAAGAAATTAGAAAGCTTGCTAGTCTGTCAAATGGTGATGAGTGCTATGGGCCAAAAAAATGGAACATAGGGGTCTAGAAGAAAGCAAGGAGACTGTCGTTAGGGCAGATGAGAGGGGATGGCCCTTCCACCACAGAGATCCCTGCAAAGGCAGGTAGTGCTCATCTGCAGACTACATTTTGAAGGTCAAAAACAGACTGGATATTGGGTAGGAGAGTAAATGTCAAGGTTACTCAGACTTTGGGCATGGAAGACTGGAAAGATGACCATGGACTCCACTGAGTCATGAATTTTGCAAGGTGGTCACTGTATTTGGCTCTATAAATACTAGATAAATGAGAAAAAATTCTCCCTCGAAGTGCCTTGTCCAGGAGACAAGGACAAACATGAACATAATGATTACCCTTCTTGGTTATTATGCTAGAGGGCCTCAGCAGCAGTGCTGTGAAAGCACAATTACCTCTAGCCAGGTAAGTAAGGGAAGACTTCAAAGCAGGAGGTGCACCTGAGCCCAGTCTGATTTGGCATCACTATGGACTGATTTTAGAAGGATACATTGTATCACATTCACAGATTTAGAACAACTAGATTAAACCAGGCTGGTGGTGATTTTTTGGTTCCATTTCAGACCACAGTTATGCAAGATTGATCAGAAAGAAAAGCCTAACGTACTCTTTCCAACCAAGGCCTATCCTACCATTTTCCATTGCAGGAGCCTTCTTCCTCTATGCCGGGTTTGCTGCCACAGGTCTCCTGTTCATCTACGGCTGTCTTCCTGAGACCAAAGGGAAAAAATTAGAGGAAATTGAATCACTCTTTGACAACAGGCTATGTACGTGTGGTGCCTCAGATTCCGATGAAGGGAGGTATATTGAATATATTCGGGTGAAGGGGAGCAACTATCATCTTTCTGACAACGATGCTTCAGATGTGGAATGATTTCCAGCTGCCTAGTGACTTAACAGACTTGAGGGAGAAAAGCAGCAATTGGTGACCTCACTGCCCTGCTTCTAATCTTGTTCTTTCCCATCTAGTTTTGAATGACAGCATATCCTAGAGTATTTGGTTAGAAGGAAGATGCAACCATGACGACTTTCTTTCACAAGCAGAAACGTAAAAGAAAATATTTAGAGGAATTTTAATAGTTATTGAACAAACGCTGTGTAATTCCTTCCTGAGATATTGCGTCCAGTGACTTCAGTGGTTTCCTTCTTTGCTAAGACCACGTAATAATCAGTAGTGGCAACAGCATCAGTGCTAATGCAGCTGAGCCACACAGGTACACAAAGGAGGATCTGGGACCTGGTCCAAGGATGTTCTCCACCAAAACATGGCCTGCTGGCCCTAAATTCCCTAAGGACGAGTAGCTTACCTGTGATCAGCTGTTGGAAAGTAAATTTCATTTAAGCTTTCATAAAAAAATTCAGAAGTGCCTCCTACAAGGGGCGCGGTCATCCTTACCTCCTTTGGGTTCTGTTTTGGTTTCTCTCCAGTTCAGGCCTTGAGAGAGTTCTTCAGAAACTGACTCTGCACAGGACCTTTTGAATGTGATGAAAAGCAGGTCTGTTAAAGGGTTTATTTTCATATATAATTTTTGTATAGATAAGCTATTAAGTTTTGATAAGAAAGAAAAGATTTTTATGGATGCCTGGTTTAGTTAGGATATAACTATCAACCCAAAATAGCACCAGTTCTTCAACTCCATTTCAGGGTCAGTTTTTGTTCATGCTGACATCACCTGACACTCACCACGCGTCAGCTCCAGACTCCCATCCGTGCCTTCATTTGTGCTATATAAATAGCTGCTAGCAGACTATTTTTCCCTTTCATTTAATTAAATAATGGGACTTGGTTCCCTTAGGAGAAGTTAAGAAATTGTCACATTATATCACTTAACAGTACTTGTCTTTTTTTTAAATCTAAGAGGATAAACTTGTTTTTATTTTGCACACCCTTTTCCCTCACAATTTACCAAAAAAAAAAAAGATAAGACAGATTTTTCTGTGAGTGTTCCCTTTTACTCATGGCTGGCTTGGAATTTTTTTCTTTCTTGTCCAGAAATTGAGATATTTCTATTGGAACAGATTAATGGTTCTACTATAGCACATGTCTTTAAGAAATGTTTACTTACATTTCTACAAAATTATGCTCATTCATCAATGAACTCTAATTTTTGCTCTTATATTAAGAACTATATAATATGTACAAAATTACTTGCTAGTTCCAGTGAAAATATGAATGAATCTTCTGTGGCCAGTTAGGAACACATAAGACTGGTGCATTTTAACATGCCTCTAATAATCTAATAAGGTACTTTTGGGGGTAAAATGTGGCTTAGATAAGAGAACAAGAAGACATCAAAGAGACTGGCAGAAACACTGAATTTAAAGTCTGGCTTGTTCCTACACAGTTGGAAAGCACAGCCAAGAAGGTTCATTCTCTTAGTCACTTGGGTATTTTATGTGCTTAAATGGTCACTTTACTGGCCTAAAAATCCTTCAGCCAAAATAAAGTTTTCTCCCTTTCGATCACTGCATATTACAAAAATCTAGAGTTCTTTTTCCCTAGAATTATGTGCTTTGACAATTGGTTTCTAAGGGGACATTTATTGATTTTTCCCCAGAAAAGCAGATGTGATTTAATAGAGAAAATTATTATCTATTGATATTTTTTATCCCGTAAGAAATTTCTTATCTGTGTAATGTGAGAGGTGTAAACTGAGAAGTGGGAAATGAGCTATTATGTGGTCAAGTCAGTATATAATGGGGAGAAAAAGTACATAGACCAATAAAGTGCCGTCTTCTTTGAAAATTTGTTTTTCTGATTTATCCAGATAATTGTTTTTATTGTATATATAGCCTTAACTATATGCTTACCTACTCAGCTGGGCTGAATGCACAGTAACTTTATTAAAGGAGCAACTGGGCTAACATAAGTCAGTGGTGTTTTAACTTGGTATTTATAAATGCACATAGTAAAGGGAATTTTAGCCACAGTTCTCCTCCCCTATTCTTCTGAACCCCTTCTTTAAAGGATTATTTGTTATATGTGTGTATGTATATATACACATAGTGATAAAGATAATCCATATCTTTGAAGTACAGGACAGAGAGGTGCAGTATGAGATTTATAATTTTTTTAAAACTACTTAAAAAGAAACCTTGTACAATTAGGGTATTATTTTTAGATTCAGTGAAAGTATTTATAGTATCTTAAATTTTGAATTTTGAGGGTTTTTTTATATCATGCACCATTTAGGTTCCCAGTACTTTTGGCTACCACTATCACCTTGAAAACATTCCATTTGAAATAGAAATATATATTGTGCAGGACAATTTATATATGGTATGATCTGACTTACCATATTCAAACAGATTAAGCATCATGCTTTTAACTGAAATTACAGGCTTCCTTCCAAACATGCTGCAAATTCAACAGAGGTATGTTTTGGGAAAACATGGAGGAGGTGGTTGTAACCCCTATTCAGGCTTACTTAACATGATGGCTGATGAGATCTTACAACATTCCATCTGAACACATAATGGCTGAATATGATGTCAGATAGGTTTTAAAGTTTTGGTATTAATATTTTTCTTCAGTAAACATTCCTACTAATTTTGATTGTTGCACCTTAGTAATTACCCAAAGCATGATTTCAATGTCTATGTAAAAGATCTAAATTCTGTTCCCAGCCATATGCAGTAATTAGTTCCCTGGTGAAAAATGCTGACAGTAATGCTGTCAAGTGCTTTTTCATAATTTTAAGTTATTTGCTGTAAAATGGGAAATCTAGAAAAGTGAACAGGAAGAATATGTTAGTTGACAACTTACCGTTTTGCATCAGAAGGTAAGACTGAGATACATATAATAAGCCATAGATCCTGGGGGGAGGATATTCTAGAAAATATTATAAGAAAGTCTCACAATTCAGTGACACTAACATAGTTTATAAATACTGTAATGCATGAGGAGAGTGGTAAGATTGTTTTATTATAATCTTTTTTTTTTTTACCATACTCCTAGTTATAAAATCTCAAATTATACGAAGCACCTAACTAGTATTTATATAGTTATGACAAATTTTCAATTACCAAATTCGACCTTTTCAGTAACTACAAATAAAAGATTGATATGCCAGGCCAGGAGCAGAGAATTCATAACATGCACTTTATAGCAAATTGTGGATAAAACTTAAGCTCAAATTGTGGATAAAACTTAAGCTCATATGTACCCGCTGCCCATAAAAAGACTCAGAGTTGTTCTCTGCATTAACATCCTGCTTTCTGTCAGTTTATCAGTTTTCTTACCCTCGTGTACAGCACCGGTAAGCTGACTTCATGACGTGGTTGAGGCCAGAGCAGCATGTCAGTTATCAGTACATTCAGCTCTGCTGGGTGAGCAATATTGCTGTTTTTTAGAAATAGCAATCATTTTTATTTTTTGAAATGCCAAACTCTCTTGTATATTTAGAGAGGAAATTTTTGTGTGCCAATAATAATCAAAGACATATTCTGCAGGAGTGTTAATGATGTCCACAAGTACAGGACAGAATTTTATTATAATTTGCTTGTGAATGTAAAACAGTGTAATTTCTATAAATCTTTGTGTGTATAAAAGAGTCTGTTGCACTTAAGTGATATGGTCTACAGAATGTTAAATACCTACCTTCATTTAGCAGTAATACTCAGATTTTTATTTTACATTGTTCATGTGTTTGCTTTTGTCAATATAAATGAGGAAAAGAAATGCAGCTTACAAGAACTTAAAATTAAAAACTGATACTTGGTAAAGTTTTTAAATTTTAGCAAATTAAAATCATTCCAATTCATTTGAAGGTTTAAAAAGAAGAGACTTTAGCCAAAGCAAAAATTTATATTCTCCATGTTCAAACTGGTTCCTAGTAGCTTTTGGAATATATCTCATTTGATGTTTTATCTTTTATTTGTAATAAATGTTCAAATTTCTACATAGAATCCGTAATGTACATCTAGATTAAATCATAGTTTTATGCTTTTAAAATATATGTATTTCAAAATGTACATTTTGAGTGCATGTTACATAGTGTTTAATATTTCACACATCTTGGTAAATTCAGTATTTATTCCCACATGTGATATATGGAATATCTCTTAAAATTATGAATATGTATCAAAGTCATTCTAGCCTATAGCTATATTAAAAGTATTGTATATTTTATGGAGATTAAGTGATGTATATGTAAATGTTTTTTAAGTTATTTTACTGAAGTTCAATATTTACATAAAATTTGAATCTTTTTTTAAAGTGTCAGTGCCAGAACTATAAATAAAAATAATCAAATAAAAGTTAAGACAATTCATTACTCAATCATCTCTTTCACACTTTGTATTGTCTCTAATTCTCTTCCTTGGATTTTAGGATCTAAGATTACTAAACTCTATATATTTACACAGTCCTATTCACTTGAATTTTACCTCTTTTGATGTTGAGTAAACTCAACCATCTTTAAAAAACATTTCATAATACCTAATAGTATTTCGAGGGTCCTAAGCACTTCTTTCGCAGTGTTATATTCACTATCTCTGGTTGTTGTGAGAACCTGACATTGATATGACCCATTACGTGGGGCTGGCATAATTCTGACTGTTGCTTTGTAAATGAAAGTAATATACCTGCTGGATGACCAGTGGACAGTTCGTTCCTTCTGGAACTCTGTTGTTCTCCATCGCCATTTGGCCCCAACTAGATTTAGCAAGCAGCCACTAGACACACCTCCAGTTAGGGTGGGCCACCCAGTCCAACTGCAGAAATAGCCAGAGGGCCTGTGAAGACATTGGGTCCACTGTCACCCAAAGGCTTACAAGGGGATTACATCTTAACCAAAGATACTGACGTCAGCAGGTTAAGGCAAAAATAGGACAGTCAAAATTAGTCAAAACTACCCTTGAAAAATTCCACAAATTATGCGAAAAAGTGTCCATTTACCTGGAGAGTGCACAAAATGGCCACTTACCCAAATAGTGCAGTCAGTATTAGTGGTCAGTAAAGTCCTCATTTAATTGTCCAATCCTGTGAGGTAAATATTATTGTCCTTTTATGGATACTAAAACCTAAGTTAAGGACATTTTGGTGACTCGCCCAAGATCACACACGAGTGACACAAATTTTCTCTGCAGCGGCTATTCCAGCAATCTTCTTCTCTCAGTCCTCCCCTGGAATGCCTTTTTGTCAGACCTAGGCAGTAGGAGTGTAAAATGGTATAGGTCAGAAACCTGGATCTGCATAAAGAAAAGAAGACCATCAGAGAAGAATGACTAAAGGGAAAATAAAAACTTCCATTTTTCTTACTCTTAATCGGTTGAACAGTTGGCAGTTTACTCAATGGATAGCTGAGGTACAAATGAAATGACTGGCAGTGACAGAAGGCGCAGCAGAGAGGAAGTGGGGATATTCTGTTGGTACCAGGGATGCGAGCTGCCTGTGAAGCAGCACAGTGTTTGCGGACAGTGGACCTGCATTAGCCGTACACGTACCTTGCAAACTCTAGGGCAGCCTCTAAAGAATGAAGAAGTACAATATAAGAAAAGAGGGGAATGGAATCACATGCTCGAAAACAAAATTAAGAACAAGTCAACAAACAGAAAACTGACTGGATCTTGACTGTTCCCACCACAAAAAAGAAAGGATTATGTGAGGTGATAGAGGTGTTAGCTAACAGTACGGCGGCACTAATATTGCAATATATAAATGTATCAAACCAACATGATTGTACACCTTAAATTCACACAGAGCTATGCAGCAATTATCATTCACTAAGAATAAAGTTTCCTGGGCTACATCTGCAGGGATTTTGCTTCAGTGGGTCAGACGAGACCCGAAGATCTGCATGTGAAACAAACACGTAGCGCCAGCGCTACTAGTCTGAGGACCACACTTTGAACCACTGTCCTGACAAAGCTGTTTTCTGAGTTCTATATCCATTTGCCAGAAGTAAAGCATGTCAATACTTTTTTTCATATACAGAATTAACTTACTCTGCATGCTGATCATGTGAAATTTGTTTGGTAAGTGCATGAATTACAGTTCAGGTTCCACTTCTGGTGCGGTTCCCTGGAGGTTCCTGCTCTCGCCCTTCTGCTTAGGGAAGCTGTGATTATGCTCCCTGTGTCTCCAGTTTGGGGGCAGCAGTTTGTCCTGTGACCTCCTCCTCATATGGAAGAGATGATGATTTTCAGTTTGTTCCGCTTTTAACTTGTTACTGGGAAGAGTACAACTTCCAAGCTCCTCCCTTCATGCCAACTGGAAACCTAGTAAGCCTCCTCAACTCTGTAAAATACAATTAGAAAAGCTCCAGCTGTGGGAGACGAAAAACCTTTTATACACTTTATGGAGCTTTTTCATCCTAGGAGAAACTACTAGAATAGGAAAGTGGCCAGACACACTGAAGCCTTATCAGAGGTGTTCACAGGCAGGGAAGTCCCTTAGCTCCAAAACAGCTGTACCTTTTAGAAACCAAAAATAAATTACCTTTATTTTTGAGATTTAACGAGAAATTTCAGGTAACCTGAAGTGGCAACAGAGAAGCCATCAAATTGCTAGATGTTAAAGAGTTCATTTATCAACATACTTAAAAACAGACATAGGTAAAACTGGCAATTGCATGATCTTTTCCTCCCTCAAAAAAAGAAAAGGATGTTTATGGAGAGGAGCCTGATGTTTAAAAAAAAGTCATCCAGCTGAGCACAAATCAGAAACATTAATAGTCACTGTACTGACATAACCCAATTCCTGTGAAATGAATCACATAATCAAATTCTTCTATCCTCAGTAATACTGATTCTCCTCAGCACAATGGAGATACCACATTCTCATTATATTCCTTAATAAGATGATGATCAGGCTGCCTAAACCCACTGATAGGCTTGTATGTCCCCAGGATATGGTTAAGTCCTATGTAACCTATTTTTTAAAATGGAAGAACATGACTAATAAGCTCAAGGTCCTTTGGAATAACAGAATGAGAGATTTAAAGGCATAAGAAAATTAATTTTTGCAGGGGGAAATACAGAAGTTTTGAGAAGACCTGAAATCCTTTTTATAAATTAAAGATATGTTTAAGAATATAAAGGGGCACTTTTATTCATGAAACAACTACTCATGTTACATTAAATTTTAAAAGTGACTTATTTAGACAACAGAGATTGGGTTTCCTTGTATGTGGCTCTAATTTTATTATAAAAAGAATCATTGAATAGCTGAATTTTAAAGATTATCTCTTAGTTTGGGGGAAGCAAGAAAAAAGTAGAGAAGAGAAAAAAACAATCTTCTAAAAAAAACCCACAGAAATTATATTTTCTGAGCAGATACAGTTGGACTCAGAATCTTTATAACAAAGCAAGACCCTCAAATGATTGCCTCCGGTGATTCACATGTCTGACCACAAATTATCCTTTCAAGTAAGTGATTCCAAGATGCACACTGAAGAAAACCTTAATATCATCATACTTAGCAAAGCAGAACCACCTAAACCAAAATGCACACACAAACAAAAAAGATGTTAAATAATTAATTAAAATACATTGTTTCAGTGAAAACGGATACCTATTTCCTATTAATTCAATATAAAACTTTTTGGAAAGCAATATAATCAATGCACATTCTAAATTCTAACTTCACTTTGGCCATAGGAAATACACCACAGGAAATAAAATTGACTTGCTAAAAAAAATCCAGAACTATGTATACTATAAAATGGTACTAAGGGCTTAGTAATGAAAACATTCTTTCCTACATGTACCTTCACTTATTGCCTGTGCTATGCCTCCGCCAACTCTAAGGCGTTTAAAAGACTTTGGTGAATAGGCATCAGCTAACTATTGTTATGCAACAAACCACCCAAAACATAGGGGCTTAAAATCCACAAGTATTTCTTTAATTCACACATTTGGTGAGTTGACAATTCAGACTGGGACCTGGTGGGTGTTTCCTGTGGTCTCTGCTGAACTCAATAATGCACAAGGTCAACTCTAGAGTATGCTGGGTGATAGCTCAGATGGGATGGCTCACTGTTCATCACCCAGGCTTACTCATCCCAGCTCTTTCTAAGAAAGAGAAGTATGCAAGCCCTTTTTACCTCAGAACGTACACCATGTCACATCTGCTGCATTTCACAGGCAAAATCAAGTCATGAAGCCTACCTAAATTCCAAGGGTGTAGAAAGAGATTCCACCTCTTAATTTAGGGACCTGCAACATCAGTGATACCGGTTTAAATACAGGGAGGAATAGAGACCATGAGCACTTCTGTAACCAACACTACCCTGGTTTCTGCACCTCTTACATCATTCAGTTCAAAAACGCAGACTCTGGGAATGAATTTTATAGAGTGACTTGCAGTATCTGTTAGGAGTATTTTTGGTCCCTAATAACTATTAGGGTAATTTACAAATCATTGTTTTCACAGTGCCTGCACTCAGTAGGTACGAATGAATGACTGAACGAGTGAATCTTCTGTTAAGCTAAAAACTCACTGAGAAAGGGACTATCTCAACTAATTTGTATCTCTCATAGCCTCTAGATGTTTGCACATAGTAAGTCCTCTAAAAATAATTAAGTACATTTTTATAGGAAAAGCAAAACCTTGTAGATTAAGATTTGTGGAAACCCTTTACCCTTTTCCTTTACCCTTAAAGGAAAATACTATCTTTACCCTGAAGGATTTGCTAATGTGTTCAGGCTACATGTCCAAAAATACACGTAGCCAAACTTAACAAGCTGTCTGGAAATACTGAACTCGCTGTAAACACTGGCTCCACCACACTGCACAGGGGAAAAAAAACTATAAATATGACTTTATAGCTACAGATCCAACATGGGACAGCAATTCTGAAAAAGCGCCCCTACCTCAACCCCACAGTCAGTTGAAAACAGTCTGCAACTCTCAGGTCAATACTGTGATTTCATCAGCCATTTTGCCAAGAAAAATACCTACACTACAGTCATCTTTTTATTTCATGCTATTAAAAAATTAAGACTGATAGCCCTACAGACACTTAATAATAGATGTATTAGAGTTTAATGGAATCTCTTAGCTTTGAACAAACACCTCTAGTTTCTTTCTGCTACACTATGGGTTCCGACGCCATAGGATCTGAAGGGCCGGGGTCCTCTCCTGGGCCACAGATGCTCACCCCAACCAGCGGCATGGGGTGGCCGGCCAGACAGGACACGGACTGGTCCCTGGTGTCAACGGCTCGGTGCGACAGCGAGGAAGGAGCTGCTGGGTACGTGGGGCGTTGGATGTTGAATGGCTTGTGTAATTCTAAGTAACCTGCTCCTGGGCGAGCAGACAAAATGGTAAATAGTAAATAAAAACAGATCAACTTAAAACCATCTCCATCTCTATGTCATTCCAGTGACTGCAGAGTGACAAAATCCTAATACTAATAACTATTACCAAACTTTTTAGTTCTTCAAGTTTGACCAGAAGAAAAAGAACATATCAACTAACAAGAAAAAACCCAAAGGATTTTAGGAAGATGGAGCCTGAATCCATCTTCTCCCACCTACACACCAACCCTACACCCACACACATAGCATTTCACCCTGAAGAACAGAGACAGAAGTGAACACCTTCTAAACGAGGGACAGAAAGATCACGTAACACAAGAGGGGGGATGGCAGGAGAGACAGAGACACAAACCACAGGCACCCCAGCCACAGCACAGCCACCAGGCAGAGGGGAGGGGTCATGGATACGCTGAGAGCACCAGGCATGGACTCCGTGCCCTGAGGCACAGGACAAAAGCCTTGAGTTTCACAGTGCAATGAGATCATAAGTTAAAGAGCTCAAGTTTCAGAATTAAACATCTGCTTGGCAAGGAAACCACTGGAGGCGGTCTGGTATCGAAAGGAGCTGCCTGGCACCACTGTGTGCTTTCCCTCTGCACACCTGAGTGCAGCTGACAGCAGGGCCTGGGCACACACACCAATCTAGTACTCAGTCTAGGCAGCCCACTGATGCCTGCCCAGACCCAGGCACACCTGCAGAAGACCCAGCAGTCCCGCCCTGCCCCCTACTGTCACCCACCAGCCCAGCCCCCACCGGCAGAACTGAAAGTTCCCCAGTTCACAGGGAGGGTCGTGAATCCGTGGGCCCAGACCACCACGGCAACTCCCCAGAGCAGCTCAGAGCACGAATCCACTGCCCGGGAATGCAGACAGGGCCTGACCCCAGCCACGAGCAGGACCCGGCCAGTGCCATCGCAGTAACTGCCCAGAGCAGCTCACGGTGCACAGGGGCTGCAGCCGAGCCGCACAGGGCCCCAGCTGTCCCCAGCCTGGGAGTTACCTGGAGCACGCTCCTCCCCCGGCCAGCACAGAACCCACAGGTGTCCACCCAGGAGCCCTCCAACAGGCCCCCGAGCCAGTGAGCCCAGGACCACAGCCTGAGAGCACCAGGGAAAACCCTTCCCATGCTCAGTCAGCCCCCAACTTGCCAAAACCGCAAGGCACAGGCAGTCTACACCTGGGAACCCTCACACGCAAGGCCGATCCTTCAAGTCTGGGAAATCCCTTTCAGCTAATTCATAGACTCAAGCAAAGAAAGTCATACAAAATGAGGAAACAGAGGAATCACTTCTGGTAATTTACTTTTAGAAAACAAAATCCCTGATTCAGAAAGATACATGCACATCTGTGTTCACTGCCACATTATTTACAACAGCCAAGATATGGCAGCAACCCAAGTGCCCATCAATAGATGAATGGATGAAGATGACGTAGGGCATACACAAAATGGAATATTACAAAAGGAAATCTTGCCACTTGCAACAATGTGGGTGGGTGTACCTATGGGGTATCATGCTAAGCAAAATAAGTCAGATAAAAACAAATACCACATGACTTCACTTTTATGTGGAATCTAAAAACACAAAAACACAAACAAGAAATAGACCCATAAATACTGACAACAGACTGTTGGTTACCTCAGGGGAGGGTTTGTAGGGATGGGTGTAGTAGGTGAAGGGGCTAAAAAGGTACAAACTTCAAATTATAAAATAAATTAGTCATAGGAATATAAATATAACAGAAAATATAACCAATAATACTGTAATATCTTGGTATAGTAACAGGTAACTACACTTACCATGTTGAATAATATATGTAATTAGTGAGTCACTATATTGTACATATAAAACCAATATTATACTGTATATCAACTATATTCCAATAAAAAAGAAAAAAACCTGAGTTCTTTGCCTATGGAAAAAAGTGGTGGCTCTTGAAGGCAGAAATTCCTCTTGCCACTGCATTTCAAAGTATTAATGTAGCATTCATCACTGAACTAATTCCTTCAACAAAAATTTAATAAGTACCTACCATGATATACACACTATTCTAGGCATTGTATACATGTCTGAAAGTATTCTACATATTGTACTGAAATTCAGAAGAGACTTGTAGATTAAGACAAATACTGAAATCTATCACCTTCATGGTTATTAAACAAAGAAACCGTTAATCAGAGTCACTGTGAAATAATTTAGGAAACATCACTTGGCAATTCCTGGGGTGGGGTGGGGTGGGGTGGGGGGAAATCACTTTCTGTAAAGTCCCATGAAGTTATCCAAGTAAAAGCAGCTCAGAGAAAATGACCCTTGGATCTGATCTTATCTAAAATGAAGCAGTTCCCCATCATCAGTTATGAAAAACAGATTGCACTATTATCAAACAGAATAAAGTTTCCATATAATTAGGTTTTGATAGGTAAAGGGTATGTTTGTACTCACTGTACATTGATTTTTTCAAATGATGCCAACTGTACTTGTAGTCTGCCTTATTTTTCTCAGTTTTAACACACTTACTTTCTAACTCATAAATGACATAACAATACAAATCCTTAAAACAGCAGATGAGTAGCAAATAGTGTTCACATACATGTTTGGTGACACCGGAAGTACTGAGATCCAACTAATCTGGCTGAGAACAGAATGGCCAATAGCGCCAACACAGTTAACTATTAGGCCAACGTGCAACAGAAAAACAGGCTCTTACGTAAGCAAATGATTTCATCTTAACAGAAAGAAAAAACTACTGGTATAAGAGCAAGACTTAAAATGTCTAATTCTAAAACAGTGAAATCTAACATCAGAAAGTACTGCCAAAAGTCTTGTCCACTCATTTTTAACAGGTCTTAATTTTTTCAAACATCGAAACAGTTCAGTGGCTCCAGTGTTCATTAGATTTCACATATTTTCCACGAAGACAACACACTGCAATTCTCCATGTTACATTTTTAATGGTAGATTCTTTCCTCGGAACCCCAAACGCAAGCCACAGGATAGAATGTAGTGACAAGTCAAGGGCTAATGGGACATCAGTACAGGAGAAGCCGTGGCTAAGTAGCAAATCATATAAATGATGTTGAAGTCAGTGGGTAATACCAAGGTCAACTACTAGAAACCTATGTCAACATCAAAAGAAGGTAAAGCAGTCAGGAAGAGAGCGCAGGCTTTTCAGTCGGACACATCTTTGATTTGAACCCTATCTCCACTATGACCATACTGCCTGAGGAAAGCCACTACACCATTTTAAACTTCAATTTTCTCATCTATAAAATGGGAATAATAATTCTCCTGACACTGCTGTGAGGATTAAAAGAGGTGGTATGTTTAAGTTACTTCAGCATCTTCCACACAGTTAAGGTCAGTCAACAGATGATCATTGATTTACTAGGTACTAAGCCAAAGGACTTTCACCTACACGGAGGGGGGTCTTCACTTATAAAACTTACATATCTAACTTACATACATACTCAATGTATTTTAATAGTTATTACCAACATTAGGCCAAGAGGCAAACGTTAGGTTAAGGATTCAGGTCATGATGAAGTGAGAGAGACCAGAGTGACGGCCAGAGCCAGAGTTAGAGGGAACGAAGGTAAACAGAGCAACACAAACAGAGGCTCAAAGGCGAGGTGTGAAGTGATCCGACTATATGGTTAAAAGGAAGATAACAATGCCCTGGGTACATTTAAAAGACCCAAGTGAGTGCCCCCTGTGTGAAATGTACTACTATGGGATATAAATATATACAGACATAGATATAGATACAGATACACTACTCTCAACAATAAGTGTAGCAGTGAGGAGAACAAGACATGTAAACACAAACTTCCAGTTATATAATGCTGTATGACAAGTCACCTCAAAGCTTTTGGTGGCTTAAAACAACATATCTTGATCACTAAATATTAGGACTCATCAGGGCTGGAGGCAACAACTATTCGTACGCACCTTTTGCCGGAACTTCCTGAAAGCAGGGGCTGGTTCACTTACCCATACATCTGGTTCCCAAGCTGAGAAGACCCAAAGACGGAGAGTGGAAGGCTGGAGCTCTTCGGCGATCTCACTCTCTCCACGTGGTCTTCCCACGTGGTCTCTCAAGCATATAAAGTTAATGGTAGCCAGACTTCTTACAAGGCAGACCAAGGCAATGAAGGCATGTCTCCTGAAGGAGGAAAAAAAAGAGCAACAGCTATAAACTCTATCACTTTTTATGACAGAGTCTTGGAAGTTATGCACCATCACTCCCACCTTACTCTGTTAGAAGCCACTCACTGGACTGACTCACCATATAAAAGGAAGAGCAACTAGACTCCACTTTTTGTGGAAGGAGAGTCAAAGAAATTAATAAAATCCTTTGGCCTCAAATTATTTATATTTCTTCTGCATGCCAAATATACTCTCCACGTACCAAGACAACCCCGTCTCTGCGAGACTCACCTATTATAGCACCAGGCATTGGTTCAAAGTCCACAATCTCATCCAAGTATGTATGAAACTCTTCAGATGCTACTTACCAAGTGCAGCTCCTCAAGTATAGCTACTCTCAAAGTGAAGATCTGGCGAACTAAAGAGACAAGTTATACTTCTGCACACCAGCATACAATGGTGAAAGGGGCTATAGACCATGGAATCATTATAGACTTTTTCCATTGACAAGGGGGTAACAGAGAGGCAAACCGGAGCCACTAGTCCATAACAATTCTGAAATCCAGCCAGGGACATACTGATTCATACAGGCCTGCTGCCTAAGAATGCAGCACAGATGTCTATAGGTCTTAGCTCCACCCTCTAATTTCATGGTTCCACTTCCTTTGTCATCTTTTTCATACAAAAAAATACTTATATTTGCAGTTAAGTAGTGTCATCAGCCTGCTTCCTGCCAGAGTACTTCAGAAACCCAAAGGCCTCTTTTCATGTACTGTCTCTGTCCCTCTTAGTCCAATAGGCACTGTTTCTACAAGTATATGTCTCTTAAAACTTTATGGGTCTCTTATTAATCATACTGGGGTTCACCCCATTAGAAGCCACACCCATGAAATTCATCAAGGCAAGTCATTCTCTCTCTGGCTTCCAGTAATGCTACTATAGGAAAACTCTCAATATTTTTAAATACTGTCAAAGAGACAATGTACAATACATGCCTTTTACAATCCATAAAGGTATTTGTCTGAGATACCACCTCTCTTTCTGAGATCTTTACAGAGTTGTACGGCAACACCCTTGACATCACTTTATTCCCCCTTTTACTGGAATTAATGTCCAGGAACTGATCTTTGTTCAAAAGCCTCTTCATAATTTGAGCATTGTTTGCCAGTAGAAGAAACTGGTATGAGAATTTTATTTTTGATTCTAGAAAGTCTTAACTTCATAATAAAGGTAGTTTTTTCACTTAAAATTCTCATCTTACATTTTACTATAGGCAGCTAGAGGAAAACAGCATCTTCAACATGCTCCTTTGAAAATCTCCTTGTTAATTTCCTTGTTCTATTTTCTCCTTACTTGTATTTTCCATATTACTACAGGTGATAATGTTGCTTAAATTTCTGACCCTACATAATAAATGGTCACATTCTTCTAGCTTTCAGTAACATATCCTCAATTTCCTTTCAGCCCTCACTGACAAGCACCTTGAGGACCATAACCTTTACCACTAACAGTTTCTTCAAGGGCCATTACACTAATAATCTCAAAGTCCTTCCAGATTTAGCCTGTCACTCAGTCCCAAAGCCATGTCATGTTTTAGGTTTTCCTTATGGCAGCACCTCACCTTAGGTAACAAGATGTGTTCCAACTATCTACAACTGGGTAACAAATCTCCAAAATTTAGTGGCTTGAAACAACATTTATTTTGTTCATGAAACTGCAGTCTAGGTAACTATAAGAATTTAAAGAAAACCTAAATGAATGTAGAGATATTAACATGATCATTGATTGTAAAACTCAATGCTATTAAGATGTTGATTCTCCCCAAATTATTATCTAGATTCACCACAATCCCTATCAATATCCAACTGGAAATTTTTTTGACAAGCCGAGGCCAAAATTTACATGAGAATCCATATAAAGCAAAACAATTTTTTTTGGAAAAAACAGGTAGTAACACACCTGATTTCAAAACTTGCTATAACGCTACATTAATCTAGACAAGGTATTATTTTATTAACAGATACAGAGATCAATGGAACATCATAAAGAGTTCAAATCCACACATCATGGTCAGCTGATTGTTGACAAAGGCAGAAAGTTAATTCAATGAGGGGAAAGAATGGTCTTTTCAACAAATGCTGCTGGAGCAACTGGGTATCTAATGGGAAAAATAAAAGGCTGAAAATAAATCACAGACAACTGCAAGAACTAAAAATACAAAATTTCTAGAAAGAAAAATGTTTTGTTTAATCAATCTTTAATTTTTCAAAAGAAGATAAATTAGATTTTATCAAAATGTAAAACTCTTGTCCTTCAGAAGACACCACTAAAAAATGAAAAATTCTAGGGAAAAAAATAGTTCTCCTGTAACAATTGTTTTGAGAAGGCAAAATCTGTTCCTACATGATATATTAGGGAGCAATTTGAGCATAACATGAATTTAACACTGATGTTCAACTGGATCCACAAGAAACACGAAGGGAATGCACGCAACTGCACCCACCTGAACCGAGCCATGTAGGAATACACAAAATGGACCTCACATATTCACAAACCTGCCATTACCTCAATTCACTCTGTGTATAATCTTTTAAGATTGTTTAGCTATTCTTTCACATTCTCCACAAATACATTTGTGATATATATATATCGTCCCCAAAACATCTAAGTGTCCTGATTTAAAAAAAGGCAAGCAGTGCATTAAGTATTAAAGTGAAGCTTGAAATAACAAAGCATTTTAAAGGAAACAAGAGAACATGTACTATCTCCTCAGCAACCATCAGACACAGCACTGGAATTGTAAGAGAAATTCATGTGGCTCTAACTACTTCAAATACTGCAAAGTCTAGAAGAAGATCTGAAGAAGTAGAAGCAATGGAAAAGTTATTGAGCATACAGGTTAAAGACCAAAACAAAAAAATCAGGAACTTGTCTCACAAAATGAAGGCGCTATCCACATACAAAGACCTTAAGTATTAATCACTGAATCCTGCAAAAATGGTTCCTTAAGGGTAGTATTGGCTAGTTCGGTGGTTTCAAACAGTGCTAGAGCTATAAAGCAGGAAACACAAGTCTAGGGTGACAGTGATTTTCTATCAGGGTATGGAAGGTCTAATACACCACCTTCTGACTTCCATTATTGCTATTGCAAAGTCATCCAACAGTGCAGCTGTCCTTAAAGGAACATAGTCTTTTCAAGCTGCTTTCCAGATCTCTTCTGTCTTTGAGGGTCTGCCATTTTATTATGCTGGGTCTATACAATGACTTCATACTATTTATCCTACTTGCAAAATGTTGGCCCTCTTGAATTTGTGAATTAGTAGGACTGATCAACTCTGGAAAATTCTCAGTCATTATCTCTTTAAAAGTGTTTCATCTAAGATCAGGAAAAAGACAAAGATGTCCATTCTCACTACTTCTACTCAACAAAGTACCAGAAATTCTAACCATAGCAATCAGACAAGAAAAAGAAATGAAACATCCAAACTCATAAGGAAGAAGGAAAATTTTCACTATTTGTAGATGACATGATGCTATATATATAGATACCACCAAAAAACTATTTAAATACATGAATCCAATAAAGTCACAGAATACAAAACCAATATTGAGAAATCTGTTGCACTTCTATATACTAATAATGAAAAGAATAACAAAATATATAGAATATATTTCTATATATTAATAAAAACATATTTACAATTGCATCAAAAATAATAAAATACCTAGGAATAAGTTTAGTCAATGAGGTGAAAGATCTGTACTTTGAAATCTACAACACATTAATAAGAGAAATTAAAGACAACATAAATAAGTGAAAAGATTAAAAGTGCTCATGGATTGGAAGAAGTATTATTGTTAAAATCCATACCCAAAGCAATCTACAGAATCAATGCAACTCCTATAAAAATACTAATGGCATTTTTGACAGAACTAGAATAATCCTAAAATTTGTATGGAACCATGAAAAGTCTCCAAATAACCGCAACAATCTTGAAAGCGAAGAACAGAGTTATAGGTTTCACACTTCCTGATTTCAAACTATACTACGAAGCTGTCCTTATCAAAACAGTATAGTACTGGCTTAAAAACAGACAAACATCAATGGAACAGAATGAGAACCCAGAAATAAACCCGTATGTATATGGTCAACTAATTATGACAAAGGAGGCAAGAATATGCAACGGAGAAAAGACGGTCTCTTCAATAAATGGTGCTGGAAAAAATCAGACAGCTATATGCAAAAGAATGAAACTGAACCACTTTCTTATGACCTACACAAAAAGAACCTTGAAATGGATTAAAGATCTAAATGTGAGTCCTGAAACCATAAAACTTCTACAAGAAAACACAAGCAATAAACTCTTGGACATTGGCCTTAGCAATATTTTTCTGGACAAGGAAAACAAAAGCAAAATAAACAAGCAGGACTACACCAAACTAAAAAGCTTCTGCACAGCAAAGGAAACCATCAACACAATGAAAGAGCAACCTACAATATGAGAGGAGATATTCACAAGTGTATATTTGATAAGAGGTTAATATCCAAAATATATAAAGAAGTCATATAAATAACACCAGAAAAAACAATCCAATTAAAAAATGGGCAGAGGACCTGAAGAGACAAAAGAAGACACAACAAAAGACATACAGACAAATTAAAGATGTTCCACATCACTCATCATCAGGGGAATGCAAATCAAGCCACAATATCACCTCACACCAATCAGAATGGCCATCATCCAAAAGATAAGAAAAACAAGTGCTGGCAAGGATGTGGAGAAAAGGGAGCCCTCTTATACTGTTGGTGGGAATGTAAACTGGTACAGTTACCATTGAACAGTATGAAGGTTCCTCAAAAAATTAAAAATAGAAATACCATATAATCCAGTAATTCCATTTCTGGGTACTTACCCAAACAAAACACTAATTTGAAAAGATACACATCCCCATGTTTACTGTACCATTATTTACAATGACCAAGGTATGGAAGCAATGTAAGTGTCCATCAACAAATGAATGTATAAAGATGTGCTACATTTACACAATGGAGTATTAACTCAGCCATAAAAAAGACCGAAATTTGCTATTTGCGACAATAGGGATGGTACAAGAGGGTATTATACTAAGTGAAATATGACAGAGAAAGAAAAATACCACAAGATTTCACTTACACGTGGAATGTAAAAAATAAATCAAACAGAAAAAAATGGACTCATAAATACAAATAACAAAACTAGTAGTTGCTGGAGGGGAGAGGGCTGGGGAAGGCAAAACAGGAGAAGAGGATCAAGAGGTACAAATTTTCAGTTATAAAGTCAGTGTCACAGGCATAAAGGACAGCATAGTGAATATAGTCAATAATATTGTAGTAACTCATGGTGACAGATGGTAACTGCACTTATTTCACGATACACGTAAATGTAAAATCACTATGTTGCACACCTGAAACTAACACAAAGTCAACTATACTTCAAAAAATTTCTTTAAAAATATAAAACAAAAAAATTAGCTGTCATTTATAAATTGTTAATTGTGACAATCTCTGCAACACAAACTACTGAATGATATGTGTGTATGAAAAAATGCAGCATTTAATCATCATAGTCACCAAAGGCACAGAAACTCCTAACAATTATGTTTTTGGTTCAGTGAGATATCAGAATGCACCCTGCTGTGCACGTAATAAATTCATGCAAATGTCAGTTTTAGAGTACGAACATTTAAAATTTTAACACAAAAATAATAGTTATGCTGGAAACAAAGCCTATATTTTATAAATGAGAAATTCTGAAACAATATTTATGAAAGGAATCAGCAATATTAAAATTAATGAACATAAATAATTTTTTCCAATGCTGAAGAATTCTTTTATAAAAGCACTGAAACCTGAAACATTTTTTTAATCTTGAAGAGAAAAACATTTTCCTTTCAATACAAGCACCAATAAAAAATGTTATCCAAACAAAATAGAACATCTTTTTTATCAAAAAGTTAATGCCAGAATTTAATGAGTCTAATATTTAAGTAGTTAACAAAATTCTTATAATTAGGTTATAAAACATATTTGATATTATTTAGTATTATTTTCTCTCTTAAAATCTTGGAAGACGATATTTTTGCTAAACGACGCAACTGTGCTAAATTTTAAAGTAAGTGCAACAAGGAAGGAAGCAATTAAACATTTTTAATCCATAAACATAATATAATAACCACAAGAGTGGCAGACAGTAAGTTCCATACACATTAATAAATGCTAAAGCTATTTAAGAAATATCTATGTTAAAATCAAATGCATAAATACTAAAATGTTTTAAAACAAACCATAAATATAGCCTCTAAATACTCTGACCTTGCACTTTCGTATGTTTTCTCATTCCTTACTTTGTTCATGAATTCTGAACATTAAATGAAATGCTCACTGTCAAGCTGCGATTTTACAGTATTAGTTGTTCTTGAGGATTTCCTGCCCTCCAGTGGTATCTGACTTCATATTTTCACTGCACCTTTCAACATTACCAAGAGAAGACATGTCACTTCCACATTCACATTTTGAAACTATACTGCACTGTACGGCAGCATCTAATTTTTCTTCTATTACAGGTTTACTCTCTGTTTGTACCCATGCATCACATTTTACGACCTGTAAACTGCAATTACTGGTTTTGTTTTGTGATATGTGTGAATTACACTGAGACTGTGGAGGCCGATTAGTAGTATCTTCCACTGGGCAGTGATGACAATTCCCACTCTGTTCACGGGTTTGGGCACTGTTTTTAATGATCCCATCACATGGAAGCATTGCCGTCCTTCCTAGACGCAAAGGATCAGTTGGTCCTTTGGTTTTGATAGATCTCCTATTTGAATCTTCAACTTCCTTCCGTTTTTGATCTTCATCTTCAGATGACTAAAAGAAATTAAGTTAATTCTGCTGTAAATTATGTTTAGATTTTTAAAAATCAATCACTTCAAAGTAGGCATTCTTAAAATTCACATTATAAAAAATTTCAAAATACAGAAGAGAGTCTGGCAGGTTTGCAAATCAAAGCTGCTATACCACCAAAGGGTCTTCAAACAATAATCTACCACCTCCCAGAAAGTTGTAGAGTTTTAATTTAGCAATAACAATAAATAAATAATCCCTGTATTAAAAATGCAAAGAACTAAAAAAGAGAAGAGACTTTTGCCTCTTATTAGTCCCCGTAGTCATGGCTACATCATCCCCCTATCCTTTCACACCAGGGAATTACATGTAACACATTCTTCAACCACTTAAGAAGAGTAGAGTAGAAGTAATCATTTTGAAAGAAACAGCTAACACATATAACTTGTTCTATTAATCACTAATTGACTTATTAAGTCAAAAAATATCTATATTGTACCTTTTATGAGCCAGACTCATGAAAAATAGAATGTAAGGAAAGTATCAGCTAATAGGAAATCAAATAGACCAAAAAAAAAAGTTAAATAGCAGTAAATCTCAACTGTTTCTGAAAAAGTAAGATTTTAATAAACTTTAATAGGTCTAGTTTTCAATTTGCTAGCTTGAATTTTTCAAGTTTCTGAATTATCTAGTAATTCTGAACTAAACAAAATATTCTTTTTATGAAAATCTTACATAAAATAATTTATTCAAGCTAAATGAAAAGCAAGGCTAACAGAAAAACACTAAAATTAGGTACAGACCTTAGCTGATTGGCACTAAGAAAAGCAAGTCCAAGAAACAGCCCTGAGAATAGCTGGGCAGAAATTAGAAAAAACAAGCTCACTACATGTATTTATTCAAGAAATAAATATTCATCAGCGTATGCAATGTGAGTGAAGCAGGTATGGTTGCTACCCTCGCAGAGCACATACTTTCACGGGTGGAAATGACAGTCACACATATGTATATACGATTATATATATATATATATATATATATATATACACATACACACATGTATATATTACATATACAGGGAAAACATGAACAAGTATGAAGCACTTTGAGAGCATAACTGAGGCACGAATTTAAATTGAGGAGCCAAGAAGGGGCTTTCAGAAGCGACATATTTAAGCTGAGACCTATAGGATGAATAAAACAAGGCAGAGGAAACAGGATATATAAATGCTCTGCAGCAGAAAAGAGACTGACAAGCTAAATGAAATTCAGTATGTATGGAGCGTAGTGAAAGAGGGCAAATCCTAGAAGTTGAAGAGGTAGTCAGAGGACAGACCACACAAGGCCTGTGGCCACTGTTAAGTATTTTAGATTCTAAAGTAAAACAGAAATCCACTGAATAGTTATACACAGGAATAACATGATTCAACTTAAGTTTTTAAAAGATCGTGATGATTGCTTAGCTGGTAAAGAAAGTGGGACAAGAGTGGAAGAGAGAGGTCTCTTAGGAAACAATATTCAGGAACAAGATGATCGTATCTTTGACAAGGGTAACTGACATCGCAAGTTGAGAGAGATAGATAAATATGCAACTTATTTTGGAGGCAGAACTGACTGGATGACAAAGGGAGGCAGATGAACCACAAAGAAATGACAAACTGCTAGGTTGCTGGCATGAGAAACTGAGGATAAAAAAGGTATCTACTAATATGGAACTATCAGAAACACTGATTCGGGGAGAAGAGTAGTGGGTGTTCAGTTTGAGGTATGAAGATAAGGAGATTTTTTTTATAAGATATCCAAAGGAATCTATCCAGTAAGAAACTGAACATCTAAATACAGATTTAGGATAAAGTCACAAAGTTGAGAACTGTTATCAACCAGATAGTATATAAAGTCATTAAAGGCTATAACATCATCTAGAATTTGGAGTGTAGGTTAAGAGAAGAGTCCTGTAGCAAATCCTAAATATTACAGTTTATTCAGGGGAAGGAAGAGAGCTGTGAAGGAAACCAAGATAGTGGGCCATCACAAAAGCAAAAAGAAAATCTTTCAAAAAAAGACAATAATCATTTCTACCAATATTATTAGGAGTTCTCATAAAATAAAAACTGTAAAGCATCTGATAAATTTGGCAACACAGAGGTCACGGGGGTTCTTCCTTAGCATGAGTAGTTTGGACAGCAAGCTAGAAACAAAAGGCAGATGAAACAAACATGGCAGAATCAGTGGAGAATACCACTGAAACATGTGATTTATGAGAAATGCAACATTCCCACTCAGGATACAACATGTCATTTTGATTATTCAGATTACAGCTCTCAATACATCTTACAGTTTTCTTCATATATGTCTTGAGACTTTGTGTATGTATTCTTGTTTGTTTTGGGTAATTTCAATTATTGTGAGTGGGCTCTTTTAAAAAGCCTTTTAAGAGAAATACATACATATATATATATACACATCTTTAAAAGTGACTTTAATAAATAACAGTTATCACTTTATAAATATGAATGAATGAATGATGCTTATTTACATTTTAATTTTATATTTCCATTTATATTTTTATTACATTTTAAATAATTTTTACATGTTTTTGTTTGTATTTATTTCCACTTTTTATTGATTCACTTATTTTTTTCAAGAATGTGTAAAGGTAAATAATGAGAAATACAGGTAATTCTAAATTAGCAGAGAACATATCAATCAACAAGCAAAAAAACAGTAACTTACCAATTCTGAACTAGAACTGAAACAACTATCTGTTGGCCTTGGAGAGTAACTGGTAGACAGACTACTCTGTGAAGAATCAAGGTCTGAAAATGAATGTTTGATTCAGGAAGAATGTTATTTATTAATGCTTCACAAAAGACATAAATAAGCAGAAGCTATCTGCTGATTAAAAGTTCAGTTAACATCCTATAAGAGCATTCTGAAGTACCCCAAAACTAGTTAAAATTTTGGCCATTTGGCAGCTTGCATTATAGGTTTACTTATTCTACATTTAAAACATTTGTATCTACAAGTAAAATAAGGGTACTTAACATAAGGGAAGAAAGGAGAATAGAGAAACTGGATTGATTTTTTCCAATATATAAACCATTTTTTATGAACAAAGTGTCAACATGCAGGAAGGAAGAATGAGTCAAGTTTATAAAGTCTCAATGCACCAGATACTTGCTAATCTAGCAAATGAAGCTTCACTGTACAATCAAAACTGTATGAAAAAAATTAATAAATTCAAAGCATCTAGTATGATATACTTTCATTATCTCCTTAATGTGCTCTCTTATGATTACGAGTAAAGTTTAAAAATGGGCCTGAAAAGTAGGTCCTGACTCTCTATGATGCATAAATATTACAGATCCACAGCAGATTCAACCATTGCATTCCTGGTTTGTGAAAATGGGTTCACTATCAAGAAAGCAAAAGGTCATAGAATGTGGAGTAACAACACAAATCAAATCACATGCCCTTCTATATGCAGTAAACCATGAGTACTACCTATTCATGCCTCAAGTCATGACCAGTGCCCTCTATAACAGGGCTGTCAGTCAGCTGAGTGACTAATAATTAAGTAGAAGAGCGAACATGATTATAATACATCATGATTTGGAATTTATTATAAGAATGCTAGGATGGTCCATATCACAAAATCCATTAGTAAAATTCACGAATTAAAAGATTTATCCACAATGAGATCTCACTGCACACACATTAGGATGGCCACTTATTTTAAACAAACAAACAAACAAAATAAGCATTGGTAAGGAGGTGGAGAAATTTGAACCCTTGTGCACTATAAGTGGAAATGGAACAATGGAATAGCTGATATGGGAAACAGGATAAAGGTCCCTCAAAAAACAAACAGAACTACCATATAATCCAGCAAACCCATTTCTGGGTATATATCCTAATGAACTGAAAACAATTATCTTGAAAAGATATTTGCACACCCATGTTCACTGCAGTATTATTCACAGTAGCCAAAAGGTAGAAGCAACCTCCTTGTCTATCAGCAAATGAATTGATACAGAAAATGTGGTAGATACATACAATGGAATATTATTCAGCATTCAAAGAGAAGAAATCCTGTCACATGCTACAAGACGGATAAACCTTTGAGGATATTACGCTAGGTGAAATAAGCCAGTTACAAAAAGACAAATATTACATGATTCTACTTATATGAGATACTTAAAATATTGAAATTAATAGAAACAGAAAGTAAAATGATGGTTGCCAGAGGCGACAGGGGAGGGGAGGTATACTGCACACTTGGGGGAATTGTTGGGAAGGTGAGTTTTATTTATGTGTGTGGGGGGGGAGGGGTTGAACACAATAAAAAAATTTCTATGGAGAAAAATTAATAATGATTTCTATAGATGCCAAGAATCACACTTCCCCAAAGTCACCTCCTAACAAACTCTCAGTAAAATAATCAACATACATGTGCCTAAGTCCAAAATCCAGAATCTTATTTAATGTGGAAACATGGGATGTATATTCACATTAAAGTACCAACAAGAAACAACAAGAAGTACCTATAGATAAATCTAACAAGACATGTGTAGAATTTACTTCAGGAAAACTTCTTAGTGCTTAAATATGTTTTCAAAAACTATTAATGATACAAATTTAGACCAAATTAATAGAAAGGCATCCTTTTTCTTAGACAGGACTATTCAACACCATTAAGATGACAATTCATACTAAGTTAATATATACATTTAACATTTTCCTAATAAAAATTAAAACATTTATTTGAAGTTTGACAAGTTAATTTTAAAGTTTATATGAAAAAAAGTAAAAGGTAGCCAGAAGCACTCTTTTTGAAAAACGCAAAGGGGGGTTTATTTCTTGTAGAAATTAAACATACTAAAGTAATCACAATAAAAATAGTATGTTATAGCACATTAAGATTAGGAAAGACCAATGAAACAGTAAAAAAAAAAAAGGCCCCAATACAGACCCTGATGCATAAGGAAAATTAGTATAAAATGGTGGTATCACAAATATCTAGGGAAAAGATACATTTTTAAAACTTGAATCAATACATATCTTATGCCTTAAATCAGGATAAATTCCAAATAGATAAAGATCTAAATATAAAAATATAAACTCATATTCTTACTAGAAGAAAACATAAGTGAATTCATTTATAACCTGTAAGTGTAGAGTCTTTTTAATTAAATATAAAAGTATAAAAAGATCAATATAATTAACCACATGAAAATATATTAAGACTTTTGCAAAGCAGGAGACACTGCAAGCAAAAAAAACCAAAACAAAACAAAAATCAAAAACCAATAATAAATTAGGAGAAAATACCTGTGACATATCACAAGGACGTAAATCTCTTTAATGTACAAAGAGCTTTTTAAATATCCAGGAAAAACGCCAAAAATTTAATTGGTCAAAGACATGAAGAGAGTTCACAGAAAAGGAAAGAATAGCCACCCGACCTTTTTAAAAAGCTTGACTTCACTCACAGAAAAAGAAGTGCAGACCCAAACTTGTATCTATATATCTCTCTTTAAACGATTCACAGAAATCTGTTAAGTTTGTCCACCAGCCTATTGGTGAGGCCGTGGATTAAAAGGCACATTTCTGGTGGGATTGCCAAATGGTGCAACAGGGATTGGCAGCATCTAGAAAAACCAAATTTTGCCAGTATCCATCAGAAAAGCCAATGCATCGCCCTTTCACTCAGCAGTCCCACTCCTAGAAACCATCTTGACAATGCACCTCCACAATTAAGCAACATATGCACAAAGTTGTTAACTGCAGTTATTCACAGTTGTTATTTTAAGAGTAAGATATGGAAAACAACCCAAATATCCACCAACAGGGTACTGACTGATTAAAATATAGTCTATACACATAAGGAATCACTAAATAGTCATAAGTAAAGGGTGAAGAAATGTCTAGTACTAACATGGAGACATCTGTAGGATATTTTATTAAATAAGTGAATCCATTCAATTCATTTATAAAATATCCTATATTAAAGCAAATACCCTGTATTACATTTAGAGTGAGAAAGGCAGGGAACTAAGGCTCATTTATAGGTGTGTTAATGTATTTTTAGGCTTTTTTGGGGGAAGAAAACCCATTGAAATGATAAACCATAAACCAAAAAAAAAAATGAGGCAGAAGAAAATAGAGCAAACAGGACAGGGCTAGAAACCAAATTAATGTTTCACATATTCAAAAAAGAAAAAAAGTCTATGAAAATTTGTGGGTATCCAAGCAGACTAGAAATCCTGAGGAATCATTCTACCAGAATAGCTAAGAAGTTCCAGCCACTTTTGTCCATAAAAAAACAACACAGAATAAAAAGAACCTTCAAAAATGAAGTACTTGGTACCCACAGGCTTACTAAGCAATTGATATCTATGATATAAACAATATATAGGATATATGCATATAGCTCTAGATATGAGGCACATCTCATAAGGAAAGCCAGAGCCAAACTTCCTAAAAGAAACCTGGGTAATAAACATGAGAGCCATTTTACAGATAAAACATGCATGGCTAATGAATTAATTACTAATCAGGGAAATATATATTAAAATTACAATGAGATATCAGATTGCCAACAATGATAAAAAGCTGACCTAGTGTTAGTGAGAATATGTAACAACTACAACAACCTCTTGATAGTGGGAATTTAAGCTGGCACAACTACTTGGCAAAACAATTGTGCACCGCTTTGGAGAGGTGAAGATGTGCTTATCATATGAACTAGCCACTTCTATTCCTAGAGCTGTGTCCTAGAGGAAATGTTTATACATATGCCCAGAGAAATGTCAAGAATTTCCAAAGTAGCTTTGCTCATCATAGCAAAATATTCAGAACAACCTAAATAAACATTGCCAGAAGGTGCATAAACAAACTGGTACATTCACACAGTAGAAGACTGTACAGCAGTAAAGAAATAATAAAATTTACTAGAGTCACAAGTATCATAGTGAATGAATCTCAAAGTATATTTCTGGGTGGAAAAAAAAAGGCAAGTTGCAGAAATATACATGGTTTGCCTCAATTTGTAGAAAGTTCAAAATTAAGCAATGGGAAAAAAATCTGTGTGGTATCACAAAAAACAAATTAAAGATAATAGTTACCTCTAGGGGGCAGGGTAGGAAATGCAATCGAGATTTTCAAAAGTATTGGTTACATATTATTTCTTACACTACAAAGTGAGTACTAGGGTATCTGCTTTATTGTTACTTGCTAAACTATATGTACACATTATATATACTCTTCATTTTACAAAGACAAAAGCATTTTTTAAAAAATCAAGGTAATTGTAAAGGGTCAATTGCATTACCAGTACATTCTAAGATAACTGTGAAACATATTTGCTAGCAAAAATTAAACACTTAAAATTTAACTGATTTCCACTTAAGTGTCAGTGTTTTAAAAAGAATAAAATCCACTTATAGTTTTACTGACATATTTTCTTAGAAGATGTTGGCCTGCCTTTTAAAGAACAAGCTTCTCCTCCTTCAATCAGAATCTAGAAGAAAAACAAAATTGTAACAATTTCCAAGTATATACAAAAATAACCACTCTTGTCACCCCTTTTAACCCCACCAATTCATTTTATAGCACTCCTATTTAGGTTAATTCAACACAGATGACTTTAGAACCACAAAGAAATATTTACGACAAACAATAAAATGAAATTTAAATTGGTTTAGAAACAGCAAGCAAAATAGACATTTGCTAAGAAATGAATTACTTCAGGTAATCACAGGCAATACAATGGAAAACATGCAAACATATTAAAGAAATTTGGAATTTCATTTTTATTCTCTAATTTCTTAAATTGGATATCAGTTCACTTAATTAACAAAATTAAATTAATTAAACTAAATAACAATAATTAATTAAATAACCAAAGCTCTCAGAGGTAGAAATTTTCTGTAGAACACACATTGGTTGTGGCTTTCATCAATTTCTATGTAATTCATAATTTATTTTCATTTTCTTTCTCTTTCTCTTTTAAACCCAGAATATTTCTTAATTTCCAACAAAGTAAGAGAGATTAAGCATCTTTTTTGGTGCTGTTGATTTCTAACATAATGAATTGTTAGAGAATGTGGCTATGAAACTCCTTAGATAAATCTCCTAGACCTCTTTAAGAGTTACCATTTGAATTATATTTGCAAATGTACCATGAACTTACAGAAAATAGGTGTTTTCTGTTGGTGAGATAGGGTTTTACATAAGGCAGAGAGACCTTCCTCGTAGGCTTATAGCTAGACTGTATTTGCTAGCCTCCCTTGGAGCTGGGTTGGACGTGTGATTTAAGTTCTGGTCAAGAAGTGGTGTACCCCACTGACAGTCCTGACTCATGAAGTTTCTCTCCACAACCCCCCACGTCCTTTCTCCTTCTGCTGCCTGATACCAACATACAGTACAAACATGGAAACCGCCAGCTGAAGACAGCAGTCCCACCAGCTTGGGGCCCTGAATGACTTCAGGCAGCAGAGCCTCTTCTCTAAACCCACTACTCAATCATTTTAAAAGTGTTGTGTGTTCAACTGTTCAAACATTCAAGCCCAAATGTGCATCAGGAACACAAAAGATGAGAAAACTATATAGACCCCAAGATAGGCACACACTCCAATACCCAATTCAGATCTGCTGACAGAGACTAACAAATAAAGGAGACTGTGCCAAACAGAAGAAACCAAATTATTCAAAGCATTTCCCCCATCATTCAGGACAGCAAGACTTCACAACGCCTGTCCAGCAGGATTTCAAAATCCGCGTGCGTCACTAGCTCTGGAGCTCCTCTTCTCTTTTCTGAATGGGCTTTTTATTGTATTTATACCATCCTTGCACCAATATTCTATATTTTCTTTATGTAAATCTTTTTTGCTGTCTTTTTATTTCCAACCTTTATTACTATATTACACTCATTCACTATTTCATTTGTTCCCAAATTGATCAGGTTTTCTAGCTGACATCCCCACTCTTCCAAATTCTGAAGTTCTTCCATGTGTCACCATTTCTCTACTGATTACCTTACTTTTTTAACAATCATATTTAAACCTTATTCCTATAATACTTCAAAATTGAATAAGTTCAGTTCAAGATGGCAACATAAAAGGATCCTGAATTCACATCCTCCTATGGACACACCAAACTGACAGCTACACATGGAACAATTCCCTCTGAAAGAAATGTGAAAACTAGCCAAGAGACTCCTACGTGTTGGGCAAACGTGAAAAAACCCATATCAAAACAGGAGAGGCTGAGACACAATTTCCCCATAAACCCCATCTTCTACACAACAACCCACCATCAGGAGGGAACCCATAACTCCAACCTTCTCCCTGAGGAACAAATGGATTGAACCCAAATCTGATAAGATCAACCTCCAAAACACCTAGCTGTGAAAGCCAACAGCGTTTGTGTCTCCCAGACCCACAAGGCTGTAGTGAACTGAACGAGAGTTCTTGAAGGGCTCACACAGGCTGGGCCTAGGACTGAGGCAGGCCACTGAAACACCCAGTCACCTTGTGAAAGAAGCCTATTGGCTGTCCTCATAGCTACAGCCTGAGGAGCAGGCCACTAGTCAAACTTACATCTAAGGGGCAACTACAGTCCTCTCCAGAGGCCTTCAAGGATGGGTGCTCTCTTCACACTCTCCCTCTGCCTCACGCCAGGTCACCAGTACCTCCCAAAAAGGAGCCTGTGCACCTATCTAGTGCCCTGGGGTTTGTGGCTGCTGCCTGGGGGACACCCCCTGATCACCCGGCTCTGGTGGCCAATGGGGCTTATGTTTATAGGTCCCACAGAACTGTAACAAACAGAGTCCTTAACTGGCTACCCTCCAGAGCACAGTACAGAGAGACAGCACACTGAAAGGCATCCCCAATCTTTCTGTGAAAGAGCCTATTTGCTTATCTTAAATCGATGGCCTGAGATGAAGGCTTCCGATTTAACACGGGTAGAGGCCTGCTGTAATGTTCCCCGAAGACCGGAGAGCCCAGGGGGGCATCTCTGTGCTCAGGCTCTGCCTCGCTCCAGGTCACCAGCATCTCCCAGGGAAGGGTTTGTACACACGTCCGGAGCCCTGGTTTTGCAGCTGCCCTCCAGAGAATGCCCCTTGATAGCCTGACACGGGGAGCCAATGGGGCTTATGTTCACAGGTCCCACAGGACTTAACAAATGGAGAAAGAATTCTTAACCAGCTATTTTCCAGGGCACAGCAAAGAGGCAGCAGGCTGAAATGCCCAGTCTTTCTGTGAAATAGGTCTGAGTTTAGTTTTCATACATCTAGCCAAAGGGGAAGCTTCTAATTAAAGACACATCTAGGGGCCAAATGCAATCCTCTCCAGACTCAGAGGCGGGCAGGGGGTGCCATTTTCATGCTCTGTCCTACCCCAGGTCTCCAGCATCTCCAAGGAGCCTGTGCACAGCTGGTACCCCAGCTTTTGCAGCTGCTGTCCACAGGATTCATCCCTTAACAGCCTGGTTGTGAGAGCCAGTGGGGCTTGTGTTCATGAGTTCAACAGGATGGTGAAAACAAAGAAACAGTCCTTAACTGACTATCACACCAGAACTCAGAGCAAAGGGAGCAGACAGAAATGTCCATCTCAAGTCTTCCCATGAAAGAGATTTATTTACATACTTGGAAAGCTACTGCATGTGGGTCCAGTTTCCAAACAGAATGAAACTAGGTGCTGACTGAGATATTCCAGTTTGAGACACTGGCAAGTTTTTTCATACCCTCAACTACTACAAGCTGTTAAAAATAAAGTAGGTTGCTTGGACATTCACACATTTAAGACAACTAAAAGCTAGAGCAGGGTTGAAACATAATGCATATCTCCTACCCAAGGCCAATCCTTCAAGATCAGAAGAGGTGGTCTGTGTTACCTGATGCAGTGAAGCCAACACAGAGAGTCAAGGAAAATGAAGAAACACAAGAATATGTTCGAAACAAAAGAAGAAGATAAAGCCTCAGAAAAAGACCTTAGTGAAACAAAGAAAAGTGATTTACCTGATAAGAGTTCAAAGTAATGACATAAATATGCTCACCAGGTGAAGGAGAATAATGCAAGAACAAAGTGATAATTTCAACCAAAGAGAAATCAGAAAGCTGAAGAATACAGTAACTGAACTGAAAGATACAACAGAAGGGTTCAACAGACTGGAAAAAGCCAAAGATTGAACTCAGAGACAGGGCAGTGAAATTTATCCAATCGAGAGCAAAAAGAAAAAGGAATTAGAAAGAATGAAAACAGCATAATGGATTTATGGGACAATATCAAGTGAACCACTTTTCACATTATAGGGATCCCAAAAGGCAAAGGAGAGAAAGGAGAGAACAGTTACATGAAGAAATAATAACCAAAAACTTGCCTAATGTGGAGAAGAAAACAGGTACAGATCCAGGAAAAGAACATAATGTACCAACTTAAAATAGACTGCTATAAATATAAGTTGCCTCATATAAGCTTCATGGTAAACATAAAGTAAAAATCTATAGTAGATAAAGGAGAAAGAGAAAGAATCTAAGCATACTACTACAGAAAATAATCAATCACAAAGGAAGAGAGTAAGAAAAGAATAAAACAAAGGAATTATACAACAGCCAGAAAGCAATAAACAAAATGGCAATAAGTCCATACCTATCAATAACTGCTTTAAATGTAAATGGACTAAATTGTCCAATCAAAATATACAGAGTGGGTGAATGGATAAAGAAATAAGACCCATCAACATGCTGCCTACAAGAGACTCACTTCATGCATAAGGACACACACGACTGAAAGTGAAGGGATAGAAAAAGACATTCCATGCAAAGGGAAACCAAAAGAAAGCTTGGCTGGCTATACATGTATCAAACAAAACAGACTTTTAAGATAGTCTGTAATCAGAGACAAAGGTCATTATATTATGAAACAGGGCAAATCCAACAAAAGAATATTTGTAAATATTTATGTTTCCAACACAGAAGCACCTAAACATATATAGTAAATATGAACAGACCTAAAGGGAGAAACAGAGCAATAAAATAATGGTAGGAGACTTAAATACCCCACTTACATCACTAGAGCATCCGACAGAAAACAGTAAGGAAACAACAGCCTTAAATGATACTTTAAACCAGATGGAGTAGACAGATATATACAGATTTCATCCAAATGCAATATAATTTACAATCCTCTCAAATGCACATGGAGCATTCTCTATGACAGATCACACATTAGGCAATAAATCTCAATAAATTTTAAAAGACTGAAATCATATCAAGCATGTTTTCCAACCAAAATGGGATAAAACTCAAGTTCAATTACAGGACAAAAAAATGGAATATTCACATTTTTGTGAAAAGTAAACAACATGCCCCTGAACAACCAATGAGTCAAAAAATCAATCAAGAGAGAAGTTTTCAAATATCTTGAGACAAATGAAAATAGAAATGCAACATATCAAAACCTCTGGGGTGCAGCAAAAGAGAAATTCATGGTGATAAACACCTACATTAAAAAAACTAGAGCTCAAACAACCTAACTTTATACCTCAAAGAAACTAGAAAAAGAACAAGTTAGTAGAAGGAAAGAAATAACAACTATAGCAGAAATGAATGAAATAGAGAGTAGAAAAAAAACAGAAAAGATCAATGAAACTAAGAGATGTTTTCTGAAAAGATAAAATTGACATACCTTCAGCTAGACTCAACAAGACTCAAAGAAAATCAGAAAGTACAGAGGAGAAAGACAAAACTGTATTATACACTATGTATAATATACTAGTATGAACAATTATATGCCAACAAATTGGACAACTTAGAAGAAATAAATTCTTAGAAACATACAACTGAATCATGAAGACCAAATCATGAAGAAATAGAAAATATGAATAAGTCGATTACTAGTAAGGAGATTGAATCAGTAATCAAACACTTCCCAACCAATGGCTTCACTGGTGAATTCTATGAAACATTTAAAGAAGAATTAATACCAATCCTTCTCAAACTCCTTCAAAACACAGAAGAGGAGGGAAGACTTCCAAACTCATTTCATGAGCCAGCATTACACTGGTATCAAAACCAGACAAGGACACTAAAAAATATATATTACAGAACAATATTCCTGTACCATTTATCATAAATTTTTCAAAAGACTCTCACTACCTTAACAGGTCAAACTTAACTCATATTCTCTTAGAAATCTGCTCCCTCTGTGAATCAAAGTAATCATAGATGTTTTTAAAATAAAATCACAAAATTTTTGATGCCCAAACACAATTATTTCTTTCTCATGTTGTAATTTGAAATGAGTTTTCCTGGTTAGCATACAATTTTCTCCCTTCTAGAGATTTTGAGACCAAGTCCTACCCATCTTATGACTCCACATATGTCTTGAGGCTTCACTGCCATCCAGTCAATTACCCATTTGTCCAAATCATAAATTCAGGTCTTCAATTGTTTCCTTTTCTCTTAACTCATCAAGTCCTATCAAATCTTGATCTTCTGAATCTTTGTGATAGCTCTTCCCTCATTTCCTCCTTACTGACACTTACTCACCTTCAAGCCCTCACTATTTTTTTGCCCTGTCACTTCTCATATCTCTCCTCACTGTTGCCAGAGTCAACTTTTTAATACTCTGATATCATCATATTACTCTGCTAATATTTTTTCAGTGACTCTGTTTGGTGATAGGAAATTAAATTATTATGTCATACTAGGTGTTGGATGACCTGGCCCTTTATATTGTCCAGAATAACCTCTTGCCATTCCCCCACCCCTTGTAATTTATGCTATAATAATAGCAATAACAGTAACGAGAATGAAACAAGTTACTTGCGGTTCCAGAAACAAGCTATACTTTTTCACTTCTAGTTTTTATGTTGGTCCATCTTCCTAAGATGAAAGCAGTTTGTCCATTTGGTGAACTTACTTATTGATACCCAGATCAGAAGTTTTCCCCTCTATCACATCTCCTCCTGACCACCCTGGACACTTACAAGTGTCCTTTACTGGCTCCAACTGCCCTTTGTTTATGCCCCAGAAAGAACAGTTTTATCTAAATGCACTAGATTGTTTTGTTGTTTCTATCTAGCTACTAGAGTACAGCTTCTTAAAGACAAGGTACCATGTCTTTTTCCTCTGTACCTTGCAGAGTCTAGTGCATAACAGAATGTAAACTTCATGTAAAACAAAAACTTTGTTCTTTCACCACTGTATCCCCAGTGTCAAGCATATAGGAGACACACAACAAATTCTATTAAATGAATTCATAATATGTATTCAACTCTTATTTATTAAAGAGAAAACAATTAGTATAGTTGAAAATATAGAGTCAGCTAAGACAAGAGTTTGAATCCTGGCTCAACTGTGTGACCCTGAACAAGTTGTTTAATTTCTCTGAACTTTTGCTGTGAAGACCTTACAGGGTCAGACACTTGCAGATGAGATGTGAAGTACACCAATCTCCTGGCACAATGCCTGGACTGTTGTAAGGATTACACACCCTTACTATGAGCAGGGGTTACAATTTACATGCCAGTGTTTGCAGATGTTTCAGTATTCTTAAACAAGTAACTATGTTCCCCTGCAGCACACTGAACCCTAAAGCATTTTCAACCTGGAAAAAAATGTATAGGACTTACAGAAAGAAGTTTAAATGTTTCTAGCTTGGTTTGTCTCAAATAAAGCACATTACAGTTTCTGAAAAGGTGTTAATTTTATTTCTAGATGTAAGCCATAATTTCCACAGAGTAAAAAAACATTTAAAAAAAGAGGCTAAAAATTATTTTAATAAAAGGTAACCTTAAATCAAAGTAAGTTGCAAATACTAACAGATGACATATGGTAACACAACTGACTGAACTGGTAAGATCATATAAAATGCACTTACCTCACCAGGTCGAAAATCCAATGACTGCTTGGAATGCAGTCCTTCCAAAGGAATATCACCCCTAAGGGTTATAAGAAAGACAGTATTAAAGTCTGCTTTATTCCCTCTGAAAAGTGTTGTTCTAAATTATGGTTCTGAAATTTGGCTGCCAATCAGAATTATGAGGGGAGTTTTTTAAAAATCAAAACTCCTAAGGTCCATCCTAAGGAGTCTAATTGTTACATATGGGCCAAAGTTGGTATTCTGTCTTTTAAAATCACCCCTTCAGGTGCTATGGATCTGCAGCTAGGTTTGGGAACTATGTTCTAAATCACTTTCATAAAGTACATTTTACAATTCAGGGCCTAACATGCTGTTTTTCATTCATGAGTTTCTATTTGGATATTTGACACCAAAGAACCTAATTTGTTAATTGTATTAAGGAAGTTATGAATCCACACTTTGTTATGCCAATCCTATAAAATGCTATCTACGTGTTCTTTTTTTATCAATAGATACTTTAAATATTTCCATAAGAAAGCACTCCCAGAGTAAAAATCTATGCTAGTTAATGATTTTCAATTACCAAGATTTTACTAAATCACAATTACTACCAAGAAAGGACTATTCTGAAACTACACGTTTCCTTTAATTGTCTATACATGCCATCCCACAGACTGTTACTGTGCTTGCTTCTGCCATTCACTTTTGGGTTCTGGTATTCCCGTGCTCTGACACTATCCTAACCAAGCAACCTTCCCACAGAAAACTGCCAAAAGCCAGCAAATACACCAGCAAAAAAGCCAGCAAAAAGAAAAAAAAAATCATGCCAGAAAGCATTCCCATGTATGCGACTCTTCTTTCCTTACTGTAAATTCATAAACTGACATTCTAGAAAGTATATAAGTTTCTTGAACACATAAGTCAGTTTTCTCAAATTTAATTAAAACTAAATTCATATAAGAAAATATTTTTGCACTGGTAAATATGAGCACAATACTCTCAAGCAAGGCAGTACTACCAAGATCCTGACCAGTGATAAATCTCTCTGAGGCCAGTCTGCCCACCCTCGGACAGCAGTGATATACCTCTGTACCGTCTGAACACTTCAACATGTATGATACCATATCCTGGCTTGCAGTCCCCAGATTTACCCAAAAACTTACATATGGTTCACTGGATATTGCCGGATTTTTTTCTGTGGTGTCTTCTCTTGATCACTTTCAAATTTTCCTTTAAAAATAAAAGTATGCATCGAACTAAAACCTTAGCATAGACTATTTCTATTTTTTTATTTGAACACTATTAGCCTGACCCATTTAGTGGTAAATCGCTGGTCCACTACATCACTATAATGGAATGCCATTCTATTTTTTATTTCATATTCCTCCAATACACACACAAATACATAAATGCACACACATATAAAATCTGAAAGAAAAAAAAACCAATATACCATTATGTTTCCACATATAATACCCACCCTTTTTTTGAGAACTGGCTGGGTAACAACCCTCAGAAGAGGTATTAAGGGCACTTCTTTCATTACTGCTGTACTCCTGATGGCTCTTGTTTGGATGGCACTCTTCTGGATAACTTGTGTTAAAAGCAGAATTAGTCAAATTCAATCCTGGATCTGTAAAAATACTTTCAATGCATCCATCAGTGGAACTGCTCTTATCAGAACTAGTGATTGCACAAGTATCTCCCATACTGTCATAACCACACTTGTCAAAGGTATTCTTTATTCTCTGCTGATCTATGTTTAATAAACTGATCACATTTCCACTAATAAAAGAGTCACAATTCTCTGACAGAAGCCTGGGGGTTGGCTGGTTCACATCTTCAAAAAAATCTAAAGCCTTTTTTCTATCTTCTCCCCACATATGTTGTACTGATCGTTTTTCAGTAATGAAGTCTGACTGTCTTCTCTCATCCATCACTACTGCAGGTCTTCCAATTGGGAAATTCCTATTTCCTGGACTGGAATAAATGAAAAAATATTTAGGAAGAAAAGCACAGAGTATTTTCATTTAGAAACACTTAAATTTTAAGAGAATGTAGCTACAAACATTTACCTAGAAATAATACTGCTTTGGGTGGAAATATGTCTATATGCTCTTCTAATGCCTTAGTGAGTATAAAAATAATCTATTCTTAGTATTTCAACAAGAAAATTATCATGTGGTTCAATTTACTGTTGTACTAGAAAAAAAAAAACATGGACAACCTATAGTATTCTATAATAAGGCCTGCAAATAACTTCAACAACCACTGTATGAACTGCTACTCCAGTCAACCAGACAAAAGATATTTTGAAGACTGTGCAGAGAAAAATGATCCCCAATGTTAAAAACACCAAGTCAAACAGTTATGAGAACACTGTAACAGATTGTTCTCAACCTAACAAGGATATAAAAACAACTCTGAAGTTCACAAGGAAGAGCAATATAGATACAAATGCATAGCTAAGTAATAAAGCCAAGTGATAAGATGAACTAGATGAGAGTTTAGACTAGATAACTTGTGACTTTCCTCCTAATGTAAAAATCCTAATTCTAGGCTAGGTCCAACTTGCATCAAAGAATCAAAGCTATCATAGTTAATCAGAAATCATGATATTCTGGATTTTGTTGCTATTAACCATCTACAGAATTACTTGGGGTTGGGCTGTTCCAGAGATCAGAGATACCAAAAAAATGAGACTGCTAAACTTACCTGTTAAACCTTTCAAACAACATTCCAAATTGTGCTGTTTTATATGATGGACTGAGAGTATCTTGATTTTCATTTAATTTGGAAACCAAGGACTTAGAATAATTAACATTACTGAGCTGAAAAAAAGAAAGGAAGAGCCTGTCAAAAGGGTGTATGTAGATATATACAACTGAAATTATTTACTATAAAATGTCATTTAAGTGGACATCTATATTCAAAACATGTACTGTTTAGTCTAAAAGAAAGGTAATTGTGCCCTTACTGAAAACAAAATAAATATTGTTCTAACAATGAAGCAGTATCAGTAGATGACTGATTGTTAAAATAACACAATTGATATTATGGTAAGATAACCATTTTCCCAGAGGTAAAAAATATATATTTTTAAAAAAAAGGAAAGAAATACCCATGAGACCAGTATCTTGAGTAAATAAAAGTTCAATTTCCTTGACAAAAAATAATAATTTCTCCCAAGGAAACAGCCGTATTTATCTCCATTCTTCCATTTACTGAGCAAGTTCAGACTGCTACTTTAATCTTCCTATCAGTATCACTGAGTACAAAATGGTGAAAGTACGGGAAGACTGAAAAGCAGATGAGATAACCCATCTGTTAATGTGGAGGGTACCACAGAAATGTAAGATATAAGACTGGCCTAACACTCATCTATCCAGCAATAATACTTCTTACCTGTAGTGTATTTTATTTATAACCTCTGAAAAGAGAAATTCAAAGTCCAAAGACAATTTTGGACTTTTTTTGCACAATTCAGGCAAAAAAATAGGGAAAAAAGGGGGGGGAGACAAAAAGAAATTCTGGAAGTCTTAAAAAAAAAAATCAAACATCAGGGAGAAAATAAAGTCTGATAATCTCATATCCCAGCCTCAGAGAGACAGAGACAGAGGTGTAGAAACAAAGTCATCCCATGAAATGAGAAACACAAACAAATCAAAAACGAGAAGAGAATATTATAAACTGAATCAAAACTAGTTCTCTGGGAACAGAGAGCTCCAGACCACATTTCCTTCTAACCTATTTTTTTTAACACATTTTCTTTCATACACTTTTCTTGAAATCCCTCCAAATAAGCTATTAAATACTTCCCTAATATTTCAGAATATGACACTATGTCTCTCTTTTGTCTCCTCTGCCATAATAAGTATAACATTATTCACCCCTCTGGAGGTAATCACTGACCTGCAGCCTACAGCTGGACTATCCAGAGATTACAGAGACTGGCACTCTCTACACCATAAACTATTTAATAGAGCAAGGAGGAGTTAGAAGCTGATCTAGGATGGAAGTTTTTATTCTAGAAAATACAAACTGAATGGTTAATTGAATGTTTTTCATTGCATCATTCAAAAATTATTGTGTCCTTAAATTAATAAAGCTAGTACATATCACAGGAATATACATTATCTCTTCTCTGAAAAGCAGAAAACATACTTTAATAAAATTGAATCATTATATATATAAAAGTACAATATACAATATATAACTGTAATTTATGAAAGTATAAGTGGAATTGTAAGTTAAAAATTAATTTATAAATAATAAATATATAAATATGGCATAAAATGACTACATGCTAAAAATGGGAGAAATTCAAAATTAAATTATTCTTCTTAATAAGATATAACCATTTTCCTCACTACAATTGTACATTAGTAGAATAACATTAATAATTTTTTTAAACTTTATAAATTTACTAAAAGATAATTTCTTGTTATATGCTATGGCAGATATATTTCAGAATTTTTAAATTTCGATGTTTTCATATTTTTTAACTTGAGAGAATACAATGATGAAACATTTTAGTACTATATATCTCTATATACTTATATAGTTTCAATTGAAGTGCATATAACCAGTCTTCATCTGTTAAATCATAATAAGAATCAAGAAATCACAACTCATACTTTAACAGACTAAAGTGCTGAGAACTAGTCATTCAAAGGTACCTGCTCATTCTGCTTTTCTTCATACGCAGCTCTCTGAGGACTAGGTGCTATTCTGGGAATGAAATTTTTTTCTGTAATATGTCTATTAGAAGATAATTCTGCTGAAAATGATGATGGAGTGAAACTGCAGTTTTCTATTCTGTTGAACTGAGGTTCGAACATTCTGTGTGAGCCCAGGACTTGTGACGACTGTAGGAAAGAACATGATCATTTGAGTTGACAAAATACATAAACTAGAGAAAAGGAATGTCAAAATAGAAGTGAAAAAGGTGATGGGTTACAGCCAAAATCCCAAAGAAAGGTGAGATCTCAGAAACTGACAACACTTTCTAAGACGAGAGAAGTTATCAACTAAGATTATACTTAAGAGCTCCTTTCCATCTGCCTTTCTCACTTCTGGTCCCCTCCACCCTCAAGCTCCATTCCTGCATGCCACCTCAAAGGCAGTAAATCTGAGTTTCATTAACACACAATTCAGGCATAAAGATTTCCAGAAGATTTTAGTATCACTGCCCTTAATTCTCTGATGTAGTTTTACTTTGGTAATTTAAGAAAAGAAAGGATAATTAATTATATGGCACTGAACCTTAAAATTTCAAGTTTTAATCACAATCTATGCCTTTTCTAATTGATTGAAATTTTATTTGCCAAAGTAAAATAATTTTTCTTTCAAAGCATTGCAAATGAGTATCTCGGGACCAATGTGAATATGGAAAATCACAATTTGCTATAAAATAAAATATTTGCTATAAAATAAAACATGGTTACTATGTTTGAAGAGATGAATTGCTCAATGTCACATGAATCTAAAGTAGGAATCCCCAAATGAATTACCCTTTGCAGCTCACCAATAACAAGCAGAACCAAACATCACTCACGCACTGGCGTAGTCTACATACCACAGCTCCACAGGGTTTCTCATGAGCATCAGTTAGAACACTCTGAAGTTTTCGTTCCTTACATTAAAAACTTTTAAAATAATTTTAAAGACTACAAAAAAATTTTTAAAGGGTAACTAATTCTCCCCGATATTCAAAAAATGTGTATCATTTGGTGACATGCCGCAATTGTTAAATCAACTCCTAAATTTTTTTTGTAAATCTCACCTGAACTGGGCCAAGTTCTTTCTTGCTGCCTAGTCTTTGATGATGTATACTAATGAAAAGAAAATTTTTAGGTTAAAAATATTGATGGTGATACAACTGATGCTTTATATATATTTAAAATTCACACTGTTCTATACAAATACACAAAAAACATATGCTCTTAAGTAAATCATTCCAGGTTCATAATATTACTGTAATTTATAAAAATTATATTATTAGGGAGAAATTTTTATGATAGAGTGTACAAAACACTTAGTATGGACATTAGGTCACTTGATAAAGATCTTAATAGTTTAATAATACTGTTAACAAACAAAACTGGAGCTAGAAGCCCTCTGCACATTTTCCATTGAATGAAACAATGTCAATAATGATCCATTTAAAGAACTAGTAATATACAATCTAGCTAAAACGTACTTGTTTTCTGTATCATCAATGCAGAGGTTGGATGGTACACAATGAGGCGACACTGGAAGTTCTAAATCATGCTTTCTTAGGGGCATTTTTATGTCTCTACTCATATTCACATGGGTTGGTTTTCTCACAGCTTCTGTAATTTAAAAATAAGAACGAATAATAAAGTCTTTTAAAAGCATTGTTTGATATATCAGATTCAGTAAATAAATGTGGACCTCAGAAATTTAGTAAAGCCACCATCTCAAAGAGATGTCTGCACTCCCATGTTCCCAGCAGCATTATCACAATAGCCAGGACATGGAAACAACTTCAGGGTCTGTCAGTGGATGGATGGGTACACAGGATGTGGTACATACATACAACAGCATGTTCTTCAACCACGAGAAAGAAGGAAATCCTGCCACTTGTGGAAACATGGATGGACCTTTAAAGCATTATTGTAAGTGAAATAAGCTAGACAAAGACTAATACTGCATGCTATCACGTATATGCGAAATCTTTAAAAAAAAAGTCAAACTCATAGAAATAGAGAATAGAAAAGTAGATGCCGGGGCTGGGGATGGGGAGATAGGGAAAACAGGAAGAGACTGGTAAAAGGGTACAAACTTTCAGCTATAGATGAATAAGGCCTGAGGCTCCGATATAAAACATGGTGACTAAATTTAATGCTGTATTATATAGTGAAGGAAAAAAAGGTAAATATGTCAAACATACAACAGAAACTTTTGTTCCTAAAGTCTGTGAATAGTGTGTTTACTTCTCCTGAAGTATAACTACATTTACTTGTGTAAACTGTCATCTGTGCAGGGACAAACAAAAACAGCAGAGAATGGAAAAAAGGAGGTGTAACAATACTACGATCAATTTCTATCCTCCTTTATGAACTGTCTTATTTCTTAAGCTCTCATTTTAGTACTTGTTTTAAAAATTAAATCATACTCAAGTTCCCTTGAGAGAGAAAGAAATACTGTGACTAAACCTTTTATTTACTTGAAGAATCAAAGTACAGGCCAAAATAAACTTTATTTTGAAATATTAGACAACTGTACTTAACATCCCAGGAATGCCTAAGAAATTATTCATATTGTGCAACAGGAAACTAATCACTGCAGCAAAAATTTTTTCAGCTCTTCTTTCATACAAATTTCCTAAATAGTATAAAACAGTAAAGACATTTATTCCCTGCTTACCTGCCAAACTTTGGTTAACTATCTGCCTAGATAGAATAATATAAAAACTGAAGTCACTGCATTTGAAGTTTAAACACATCTTATAAAATTAATTTTATAAAACACAACTTAAAAGTAAAATAAATGGATTAAGCAATTGAAGGACTTTAAACAAAAATTAATAAAGCTTCTAATTAAGAGGGCAACCAAGTTTTAAAATTAGTTTACTTTCCACATCCTTTGAGTTCTAAAATTACAAACTTATTAGAAAACTAAATGTTATGATCACATCAGCCAAAATGCTACTGGAAAGACTGACTTACCAGGTGTTTTCTTATGGCAAGATATCTGATTTACCATGTATAGGTTGATGAGATCTAAACTGGCAGTGGAATTTTTGACAGGGGATAAAACTCCCAGTAATTTCATTTTTGATTTTAACCTTTTCTTTTCAAAGTATTCCTGCAATAATTAAATATAAAAAAGTTATTGCCACAACCATACATTTTCAGGCAGAATCATAAAAAGTAAGAAAGCAATGCTATTAAAAATTGACGATATTTTTAGTGTGTTGTGATACTCCTTTATGTATTTACATATAAATTAAAATCAATTATAATTTTCAGTTTTCCTAAAGACTAAATTCCACAGCCTCATCTCCTTTTGTTACATATAGTGCCTTTAGAACAGAACATCATAGTCATTTCGAGATATCAAATGATTTAAAATTACCTTAATGTAGAAAGTTTTAAAAGGTCTGATCAAACAAATCTGACCAGTTAAAAACTTGTTTTTCTACAAAATATGCTATCCTTTAGCTATGAAGAGCCTTGAAAACATGCACCACCAAGAGCCATTAGAAGTTCAGTGAAATGAAAAGAGGAAAGAGAAGCTATGTGATAACTAATCTGCAGCCAGAGCCGACTTAATCCCTTTGTGATCCCTCCATGACTCCCAGACTTATTTTTAAGCCAAACTTGCACAAAATTATCATTTTTAATCCAGTATTTATTTTCTTCCTGGTTGTTTGAACTGTAATTATTTCTCTTTATCTTCATTATATTTCTTTGAGATTACATACTTCATTTACCAAGTTCAAAGGCATTTACTTAAAATTTACTTATGGAACAACTATTACAACAGTTAGAGTCTTAGACACTATAACAAATTGTTAAAATATCTTTTGTTCCAATAGTCTTAGACACTATAACAAATTGTTAAAATATCTTTCGTTCCAATAAATAACTCATAATACAATGCCGTAAACATGATTATAAAAATGAGACACCAAAAGAAAAGACCACGGTGGCAAAAAATTTAATGCAAGATAAATTATCACTATTCCAAAAAATTAAGGCTCTTGCACACTAACATTTCAGAATGTTGTTAATTATGTTTTTAAATTGCAAAAACTTCTAAGAAATCTAAGAGTCTTTCCAAGTATCAAGCAAAAAAGTTAGATGTCACGTTGTTATGCAAAATTAGCCAAAGCTAAAAAGTATCTGTTCATATTTCACTTGAGTGATTTGCAACCCCAAATTGGTCTTAAATATCTTTAAAAAGATCACACTATGGTTCAGCAGTGAAATAGGAGAAACTTCAGGATATGAATACCTTCTCCTCTGAAGAAAATGACTACAGATCTTATGATGACAGTGTCTTGGAATTAAGATGTTATTTCTTAAGTGTTCTAGTTTGTGATGGATTAAGACCATAGTAAGGGAGACAATGAAACAAACAATTACAACCAAGTGCCACAGAGATGGTATAGGATCTTCAGGAAGGGTATGTAAACTATTGGCAGGTCTGGGGAGGGTGGGCAGAAGGTGGGGGCAGGAGGAGAGGGAAAGCTTCTTAGGAAATGATATCTAAGATAGACGGATGAGTCCATTTGCCAGACGGTGGGAATGTACGGTTCCTGGAATATGGAAGAACTAAAGGCTGCCTACAGAGGAGCGAACCTTCACTCCAGGGACACTGCTGAAGAGGCTGGGCCCTCATACTCCAGCCATCATGACAGCCACTCATCTTTGTGTTCTAGGAAGAACAAAGGTATGTGATTAACTGACTTACCTGAGAAGATTAGGCTCAATTTTTCTATCAAGTCTCATTTGATAGAGACAAGTAGAAAATAATAGTAATAGAAAATTTCTGGAAAATCAATAATCAAATTTGAACTTGAAAATAGCCATGTAAAAGTAGAGTAGGTACATAGCTAGACACAGCAGGGAGAGAGGGATAGGGAGTGAGGGTGTAGATACTACACCAGCCAAAAACAGCTGGTTCCAACATGGAGAAGTTGCCCGACTTCACCTCCAAATGCCTTATACACTGACACAGTAAAAATCACACCTCCTTCCACCACGAGAGTTCTGAGGACCAGTATGCTCAGAAACCTTCCCCCACCTAACATGAGACTGGAACAAGCCCAAACTCCAGGAAGATTCTACCTGTTCCCTTTGAAACCTAACCCCACTTCATGAAAATTCATCTCCCCTCATATGAAAAAGGCTTCCTATGGATCCCCGAGCCTAACTCTTGGACCTATACTCTTGTCTTTTTCTGAACTCTGAATCTCCAAATAAACTCTAAATGCTCAATGGCTTTTCTGCATCCATTCTTGAATTCTTTCTCGCAAGAAGATCCAAGGACCTGTCTCTGATAACAGAAGGAGTAGCCAGAAAAGAGAAATAAAATCCACACAATGTCTTAAAGAAAGCAAGGGAAGGGCTTGTTTCAAAATGATGGGAATGGATAGTTCTCTGAATGGAGGCTGCTCATGTCATGGAGTGATTAGTAAGGTTTTTGATCTACCAAAAGAAAAGAAAGGAATGGCAAACTGCAGGAGATGATCTATTAAAGTCAGCCAGACTGTAGGAAATGGAATTGAAAGGCACAGAGTTCAATTTTGACATGAGTGAGAGCTGCACAGTGGAGTGGACTGAGAAGGGAATGAGTGAGAAGAGGGAAGGGGCACAGCAGGAAAGGGAAAGGATCCAGGGGGCTTTAACTTTTCTAGTAGGAAAGGACTGAATTGTGTCTGAGCATCAAGGGAACGCCTCCAGTTGACAGGGAGTAGATGAAGACGCAAAATAAGAAGTAACTGATGCGCTGTAGTTCCTGAGTACAGGGGAAATGGAAGGTCCATGGCCAGGATCCTCACCTGATACCCACCCACCGCGTCTCTGCAAGGAGGTAATACTTAGTCTACTACGCAGACTTATGTTTGCCTACGTGTTGGCAATAAGCCATTACTGCTGGTACTGCTATAGGAAGAGCCCTCCCGGTGCTGAGGAGCCTGGAGAAGAGAGCAGAGGCTGGGAGCACGGGCTGGAGCCCAGGCAGAGATGGGGACGAGCTTGCTGCACGCACAGGTGGACGTGAATTTAGTGCCTAACTGCCATGGTGAGAATAAAGCTCGGTAATGGCCCCTTTTTACCCACAACATTCCATTGTCATTATTGGGTCTCACCAAATCCATAGAGAACTTGTCTGGGGCTGAAACCCTCAGGCAAGACAATGAGAAAGCAGGAATAAATAGAATTTGGATCACAGAGACCTTCCTTTGACAAGAGGAAACTACTTCCACAGTTACAGGGCAAGGAGACAACCGATGAAGATGTAAGATGGTTTACAGAACTGGTGGTAGAAATTTGAGATAACTCTCATCTAACAGCTTCTGTTTTCTCTGAAATATGACAAAAGGTCATCTAAGGGTATGAAGGGATAAAAAACAAGGTTGGGGAAGAGAGGTTCAGGAAGGCAAAGAAAGGTATGAAATTTTCAAACTGGCAAGTAACATGACTACTGATCAACACCCTGGGAAAGGACCCTGTGTCTTTCCTTTTCTTATATTCAAAAGAATGGTCTAAATAGAGTTAGAATATTTTAAAAATAACAGCCTAGGGACACACCTCATTCATAGTTTATTTATTATTAAAAACCAAGTTATTGCTAGACATAACTCTGGGTGAAGGAGATACAGAACCAAACATGGTACAATCTCTCTTCTCGTGCATATATTTTAATGGTGGAGCTGGGAGAGGAAAAGAGAATACATTTGTAAGAAAATATCAATCATGAAAAGAGATGAATAAAAGAAGAAAGAAAGTAACTGGAGGGTGGGGAGCTATTTAGATGTAGTGATCAGAGAATACCAATTTAAAAGGAGATACTTTGGCTGAGACCCAAATATTGATAAATCAGACATGCAAATATCTTGAAGGAGAATATTTCAGGCAAAGGGAAGAACAGTGAAAGAAAGGTCAGTGTGGCTGAAATACAATGAGCAATAGGGCAAGGAGTAAAAATAAGGTCAGAGAAGCAGGCAGGGGCAGATCCTTTGGGTCTTCTTAGGCTATGGCTAAATCAAATTTTATTCTAAAAGCAACAAAAATCAATTGAGGCTTTTAAGCAGGAGAACAATAAATTCTGATTTGTACTTTTAAGATCATACTAACTGCTGTGTGAAGAACAGACTACAAAGGAGTAAAAGATAAAGCAGAGAACTGATAAATTCAAAAAATGTCATTTTAGCTGAATGAAAATTAAGAACTTTCCTTCAAAGACTGCATTAAGAAAGTAAAAGCAACAGAGTACACATATAAATGACAAAGAATTCCTAAATATATAAAGACACAATAAGAAAAAGACAATCCAAATTTTAAAAATGAAAAAGTACTTGTAAAAGTACCTCGCAATAGAGGAAACCTGAACGAAAAGACAGTTTCATTAGTAATAAAGGGAATACAAGTTAAATTTACAATGAAACATCAATGTACTGTGTTAAAACAACCATACTGCTTTCATTATAATCATTCCTTTGCTTTTCTTTAAATTTTACTACCTTTGAAAATACTTTTTGTTTTGGAACATTTTATAAATGGAATATTACTACTTGTATTCTTCTGTGAGTTGGTTCATTTCTCAACATCATGTTTGTGAGATTCATCTACATCAATGACATGGAGTTGATAGATTTTCACTGTTGTACTGTTACTCGGGTAAGCCACCATTTGTTTACTTGTTCTGCTACTAACGGACATTTGGGCAGTCCCTGTTCCTCCTCCCCCACCCCCACCCTTCTTTCTCTTTCTCCTTTCTCTCTTTTTGTTTGCTACTTAACAATGACCCGAACAAGCTTGTACATGTCCCGAAGTACACATGTGGAACAGTTTCCCTTGGATATATATACACTGTATATACATCTTGTAAGGTGTATGCATGCTCAACTTCATTATGTAATACAATCAATGTAAGAAACAAAAACAAAAAAGCATAAGATAGGTTATAAGGCCGTGACAGTACTCTGGGCAATAACTGATAGTAACTTGAGTCAGGGTGCTAACAGTACAGATCATGAGATGTGATTAGACTTGGGATATATTTTGGAACTAGAATGCCAAATACCAGCAAAGATCCTTGTCTCTGCCTGAGCAAAAGGGGTGGCTGATCAGGCCATCTACGAGGGTAGACAAGACCAAAGGAAGACATCCTCCCAGTTCCACTCAGGTGAATGCACTAACATTGGAAAAATCCTTCAGAAGATCACTGTTCTCATAAAGCTAACAAATAAAAACATACTTTCTTTACCTTTTGCTTTCGCCTTTCCTGCTTGATCAGAACCCTGGTCCTAAAAAGAGAAGCAGGATAAAAAATGTAACAATTAAAGCGGTCTCTGAAAGAATTGCCATTTTAGCTGAACTAAAGCCTTGCAATTAAAATCTAGAAGTGCAGTGACTATTATTTTCCGAAGAGGAACTACGAGGTGTTCTTAAAGTAATTACAGTATATACTGTTTCACAAAACTTTCTTAGAAAATCCATGAATAAAAAAAAGATACTAGACCTACAATGAATAATAAAGTATAAAATAAATCCAAATTATCAAATCAAGATAAGCAAAAAGAAATCAATGCATTGAAGGATGTATCATTGAAACATTGTCATCTGATAGCAATTCCTGGTCAACAGTTTTATTTTCTTTGTCTTTCCTTGTATTTCAACATATATAGGATCTAAAGAAATACTAAGTTTGTTATGAGAGCAATTTAATATATCAGCTACATATACTCAAAATCTCATAACTTCTTTAAAATATAACTTGTCATTATAGATGTGCTTCACACCTATGATCACTGTGCCAACACTGCCTTGAATCCCAATCAGAGTGCAGTATTATAATATTGCTCTATTAATAACAATGAATGTCATAAACCATTCATGACAAAATAAGCAAATACATATAATGTGTCTATTAGATATACATGAAACTATGCTCTCAAATTCAACATTTGTACAATTATAAGTGACAAAATATATCTTAGCTATATGAGATTATGTATAATGTGAAAATGATAATTGCTAATAATGACTACCATGTATATTGCACCATCTAGATACTTTACATGTATAAACTCACTTCATCTTCACAGCATAAGTTAGGTTTATTTTTATCCCTATTTCACTGATGAAGAAAATAAGACACAGAGAGGTTAGGTAACTTGCCCAAGGTCACATTGCTAATAAGTGGTAGCAGGATTCAAACCTAGAATTTCCGGTTTTGAAACTTTTGATGACTGTATTATAATGCCTTCCAAGCCATGTCAACTATGAATATATGAAGCTGTTCACTGGACTTAAACTATACATTAGACCAGGTGGACTTTTAAAGAACTTTCCATTCAATAGCAGCATTCTTTTCAAGTGCATAAATCATCCTCCAGGAAAGATCATATGTTAATCCACAAAGCAAACCTTAATAAATTCAAGATGACTGAAATCATATCAAGCATATGTTCCAACTGTAATAGTATGAAAACAGAAATCGTTACAAAAAAACTGTAAAATATACATTTAGGTGGAAACTAAACAAGCTCCTGAATAACCAATGGAGCAAAGAAGAAATTAAAAGAGAAATTATAAATTTCTTGAAACAAAATCAAAATAGAAACACACATGCAAAAATTTATGTGATGCAACAAAAGCAGTTCTATTTCTGTAAAATACCTATATGAAAAGCAGAAGATCTCAAATAAAAAATCTAACTTTACACCTAAAGGAGCCACAAAAAGAAATAAACTAAGCCCAACATTAGTGGAAGCAAGGATACAACATAGATCACAGTTGAAATAAATGGAATGGGGACCAAAAAGACAATAGAAAAGATCAATGAAAATAAGAGTTGGTTTTCTGGAAAAATAAACAAAACTGACAAATTGCTAGGTTTATCAGGAAAGCAATCCAGACAATTCAAATACATACAATTAGAAATAAAAGAGGAGGCATTACAACAAAGATCAGACAAATAAAAAGGGTAAGAGAATACTGTGAACAATTATAGACCACAAACTAAGACAACCTAGAAGAAATGGATAATTTCTTGAAGCATACAATCTATTAAGACTGAACCATCTAGAAATAGAAAACCTGAATAGATCAAATAATAGTTAGGAGATTCAATCAGTATTCAAAAACCACACAGCAGAAAAAAATCCAGGATGAGATGGCTTTACTGATGAGTTCTACCAAACATTTAATGAGTAACTGAACTTGATCCTTCTCAAACTCATCCAAAAAACAGAAGAGGAGAGAACTCGCTTCCAAACTCATTGTACCAGGTCAGCATTTCTCTGACACCAAAACCAGACAAGGACACTACAAGAAAAGAAAATTATAGGCCAATATTCCTGTTGAACAGATGCAAAAATATTCCACAAAATATTAGCAAACCAAATTCAACATTACATAAAAGGATCCTTCACTATGAACACGTGGGATTTGTTCCAGAGTTGCAAGGATGGTTCAATACGCACAAATCAAACAATGATACATGACATTAACAAAGGAATAAAAACGATATGATTTCAATAGCTACAGAAAAAGCATTTGACAAAATTCAACATCTTTTCATGATAAAAACTCTCAAAAAAGTAAGCAGAGGGAATGTGCCTCAACATAATAAAGGCCATAAATGACAAGCCCACAGCTAATATCATACTCAATAGTGAAATGTTGAAACCTTTTCCCATAAAATCAGGAACAAAAGTGCCCTCTTACCACCTTAAGACAACATATTCAGGAGCAATCAAGCAAGAAAAAGAAATAAACAACTTTCAAATCAGAAAGGAACAGTTAAAATTGTCTTTATATACTAAAGACTCTATCAAAAGCCTGTTAGAACTAAACAAAAAAAATTCATTGTAATTGCAGGATACAGTATCAATATACAAAAATCAATTGTTTATATTAACAATGTTCTATCAGAAAGAGAAATTAAGAAAACAATCCCTTTTACAATAGCACTAAAAAGAATACTTAAGAATAAATTTAACCAAGGACGTAAAACATCTGTAAACTGAAAACTATACATCACTGATGAAAGAAACTGAAGAAGACACAAATAAAAAGAAAGATATTCCCTGCTCGTGGAATAGAGGAATACTGTTGAAATGTCTATACTACTCAAAGCAACCTGAAGAATCAATGTTATCCCTATCAAAATTCCAATGGCATTTTTAGCAGAAATAGGACAAACAATCCTAAAATTTGTATAGGACAGCAAATAACTGCAAAGAGCAAAGACAATCAAAACCAGACCTGGAGGCATCACACTTTTTGATTTCAAACTATACAGATAGTCCTCAACTTACAATGGGATTATGTCCTGGTAAATCAATGTATATTAAAAATATCCTAAGTTAAAGATGAATTTAATACACTTAACCTACCAAATATCATAGCTTAGCTTAGCCTATCTTAAGCATGTTCAGAACACTTATATTACCTTACAGTTAGACAAAATCATCTAACAGAAAACCTATTTTATAATAAAGTGCTGAACATCTCCTGTAATTTATTGAATATTGTCCTGAAAATGAAATGGAGTGGATGTACAGACGGCTGTTAAGTATACCTGTTGTTCACCCTTCTGACTGCACAGCTGCCTGGCAGCTGCACCTTCCTACTGCTGCCCAGCATTATGAAAGAGTATCTTTTGGTTTATCAGTGGCCCAGAAAAAGATGAAAATCAAATTTTAACTACTGAATTTTATACTGAATGTGTATGGCTTTCACACCATCATAAAACCAAAAAATTGTAAGTTGAACCATCGTAAGTCAGGGACCATTTGTACTACAAAGCTATAGTAGTCAAACAGTATAGTACTGGCATTAAAAAAAACACATAAACCAAAAGAAAAGAACAGAGGGGCCAGAAATAAACTCACCCACACATATATGGTCAATTAATTTACAGCAAAGGAGCCAAGATTATATAATGTGCAAAGAATAGTCTCTTTAATAAATGATGCTGGGAAAACCCAATAGACATATGCCAAAGAATAAAAGGATCCCTATCTCACACCATACACAAAAATGAACTCAAAAATGGGCTAAAGATTTGAACATAAGACTTGAAACCATAAAACTCCTAGAAGAAAACAAGGGGTAAACTCCTTGACATCAGTCTTGGCAATAAATTTTTGGATTTGACACCAAAAGCAAAGGCAAAAAGGAAACAGGTGGGATAACATCAGACTAAAACACTTCTGTGCAGCAAAGGAATCCATCAACAAAATGAAAAGGAAACCTACAGAGGTGGGAGAGAATATTTGCAAATCATATATCCAATAAGGGGCTAATATCCAAACTATATAAAGAATTCATATAACTAATTAGCAAAAAATAAACAATCTAATTTAAAAATGGGCAGAAGAACTGAACATTTTTTCAAAAAAGATATACAAATGGCCAAGAGGCACATGAAAAGGTGCCCAACATCACTAATCCTCAGGAAATTACAAATCAAAACAAAATCCACAGTGATTTATCACCTCACACCTGTTGGGATGATTTTTATCAAAAAGAGATAACAAACACTGGGGAAGATGTAGAGAAAAGGGAATCTCTGGCCCTCTTGGTGGGAATGCAAACTGGTGCAGCCACTAGGGAAAAGTGTATGGAGGTTCCTCAAGAGATTAAAAATAGAACTACGACATGATTCAGCACTACCACTTCTGGGTATATATCCAAAGAGGAATCAGTATCTCAGAGAGACAACTATACTCCCATAGTCTTAGCAGCATTATTTACAATGACTAAGAAATGGAAACATTAAGTGTCCATCATTCTATGATTGGATCAAGAAAACGTGACACACAATGGAGTATCATTCAGGCTTTAAAAAAGAAATCCTGTCATTTTCACTAATATGGATGAACCTGAAGGGCATTATGATAAAGAAATAAGCCAGACAGACTGTTCAAGTTCAGTTGGACAATATCCACCATGTCATAGATAAGTTTTCACAAATGCCTAAGGTGCCTAACTGGTTTTCTTGGTTTCACTGGAGATGGCTGGTAATTACAGGTATGCTTTGGTTATGTAACTATACTTCTATTATGTTCATGTGTGTGCGCAATTTAAGTAGTAGCTTAAAACCTATACATGCTGAAGTTACTCTACAAGAAGATATGTCAAAAAAATAATCAATCTTCCCATGTTTTCTGCCGCCTGCTTCTATAGCTTTTCTTCTTCCTTCCTAATTACAACCCTTAAATAGAATTCGTGCCTCATATCAAATTTACCGAGTATCATAATTCTTCCAAGTGGTAAAGATACCTCAAGACAAATGCTGGGCACAGAAGCTACAGGGCATAAATATGCAAAGAAATAAAAAGCTAACCATTTCAAACAATAAGGCTTCTCTCTCACTTACCAACTTTACATTTCCCTGTATGGCCCCGGAAGATGACTGGTTAGCCAGAGACGGGTAAGATTCCTCAAGGGAGGAACAACCTAAGACAGGCACAGTCACAGGGGGGTCATCAGGTGAGAAATTGGGGATCAACAGAGGTGAGGCTTAGAATCTCACCCCCCGTTCTGAGAGAAATCTTCTGCATACATGGATGTTTTATTGCCCTTGTCTAGCTTGGATTAACACGTAGTCTACAGGCACACACCTGATCATCTACATTTGCTCTCTTACAACACTAAACTATGTTTTCTACCTTTATCTTGTATCTACCTACCACTTCAGCATTTTATTAAAAATAATAATAATAAAGAGAGAAATGTGGTATCCACATATAAATCAAGTATAAAAATCAAATGAGTATTCATATTTGAACTGACTGTTTATAGTTCACAATGCATGAGCAAAACCGAAGGTTTCTGTGATGGCTGCCCTTGTACTGTTCACCATGTAAGAACTTATTCACTAAGTAAGAATTTGTTCTCCATCTAAGAACTTCTTTGTTATGCCTCAGAAGATTGGAGACTGATGAAAATTAGGCTTGGGGTGGATTAATGATTGTACATTGAGCATTGACTCCCCTATACAGAATTTTATTGTTGTTAACAACCATTTGATCAATAAATATGAGAGATGCCCTCACAAAAAAAAAACAAAAAACAAACAAAAAAAAAAGTATACACTTCCAATGGTAAAATAATAAGTAACCGGGATGTAATGAATATACTCAAGATATTGTAACAGCTTGGTATGGTGATAGCTGGTACCTAGAATTGTCATGTATATAAATCTTGAATCACTGTGTTGTACACCTGAAACTAATGTAATGTAATACTGTGTGTCAACTACCCTTCAATAAAAAAATTATTATCTAAAAAAAAAAAAAAAAGAAATAAGCCAGAGAAAGACAAATACTACATGGTACCACTTATATGTGGAATCTAAAAAAAAAAAAAAAAAGTGAAACTCATAGAAACACAACAGAAAAGTGATTGCTGCATAAAAAATTTCTGTTATAAGATGAATAAGGTCTTAGGATCTCACATATATGGTACCTATAGTTGATAATATGGTAACTATAGTTGATAACAGTATATTTATAAGTGAAATTTGCTAGGAAAGTAGAACTTAAATGTTCACACACTAAAAAAAAAAGTATGAGGTGATGGATACGTTACTTAACTTGATGAGGGGACTCCTTTCAAATGCATACATATATATCAAATCATCATGTTGTACACTTCAAATATCTTAAAATTTTGTCAATTATACTTCAATAAAGCTAAGGAAAAAATAAGATAGCAAAGATGGAAGAACACAGCCCTTAAGTAGCTGGGGAAAGTAGATGGAATTATGTATCTGCCAAAAACAAAAATGTGCACATAATTAAAAGGGCTTGCCACGTATAAAATGTGAATCCCCAGAAGTCATTTGCTACTCTGACTACTGTAATATTATGTAGCTAACTGTTACACTTTAAACAGTCTTTTTGATTTTACGCAAATGTTCTCCAATATATTGTACTACACTTTTAATCTCAATAAAACACAACCCTAATTACCACTTAGGGACCTGACTTCCATAGCCTGCAGCTAACTTAAGATTTCAACCTCGCTTTCCATTCTTCCATTCCATGTATTCCAACACCCAACCAAAATCTATGCTTTTCTTCTGCATAGATGGACACTTCTCCCACCACACTGCTATATTCAAAACTTTCAATACCTTGAAGACCCCAATTATGCCAGTTTCTTCATGAAATTTATATGCACTCAATAAAAAAAAAAACTTTTAAGAGTTTCTCTAACTTTTGCCTTGAAATTTAAATTACCAAAGAACTGTGGGTGGGGAGGTGAGAATGTGGCTCACCTTTTTAACAGTAATTACTATATGCGTCTGGAAAATGTATTTTTAAAGAAATACATTGCTACCATCTCTTTCAATAAAAGTCTGAATGAACCATGTTAGTTACCATTATAGCTACATGCTAAAAAAAAAAATCAAATGGTCATAATCTCTTCATAGAATACAAGTTATTTCTGGGTAGCAGGAATATAGATATCTGTTATATTAATTTTTGTTAAGAAGGAAAGACTGCAATTAGGTATAAAGAGGTTAACAGAGGGAAGGTAGGGAAAGAAAGAAGAGAAAGAGGGAGGGAGAAACAGAAAGAAAGAAAACCATGTTAACTACAAAAATTATCTGGGCATTCTGCCCTTTGTTATTCTTCCTAGTGAGGGGAGATTTAAAGGAAAATGCTACAGAAATATTTTCCTTAAACAATAAGACAGACACAAAGGTGATAAGATTGCCAAATGCCAAAAACCATACAGTTACAGTTTACCTGGAGTACCCAGGAGATACTGAAACTACATTAGGAATTAAATACTATGGGAGTTATATGCCTTAATGGTTAATTTAGAATTCTTTCCTATTTTTATTTTGTTTTGTTTTTTAGTTTGCAGCTTAGTTAATTTTTTAGTGGCATGGTGCCATGTAAACAAACTTTTCAGATTGTTAAGATCTTATAGTATTTTAAGTGTGACTAAAAGTAGAAAATATAAATAAAATTAAGAGCAATAACTAACCACTGAAAAATAACATTTTGTGGCTTCTGTTATGTTGAAATTAATATTAACCTAAAACATCATAATCTAACATTGTTAGCTAGCAGACTTATTAAGATTCAGGACAGTAACTAGCCTAGAAAAAGTACTTACATTGGCTTTCCACAAAACTAAAGCAGGTCTACCTGATGTGCTAGGAATAGTAATGATATATGTCAGAATATTATGGCTTCTAAATAATTCTTACAAGAAAAGAAGTTTTTAGGGATGCATGCATAACATGTAAGGTACTGAGAAAAAAAATTGTCAAGTAAGGCAGAAATTCATCTAATATTCAGAATACAGAGCCTAATTAAAATAAGTTCTTAGAGACTGAATTCTTACAGTATTTTCACACAGAAAACACTAATGTTTTAGTTACAGGCTGTAATGATAAACATGAGCAGTTATCTCCTGAGTCACACAGTGGAAGATATTTTAGAGTGTGAATGATACCCCAAAATAGATGTGTCTTTCAGGCTATTCACAACAAAATCTTTAAAACTTTATTTTCAATAATTGAAATTCACTAAAAGCTTCAAAACTTGAAGTTTTTTCACTCCAACTGTTTTTGAATAACATGTAGTCAAAACTTAAGAGGACTTGCTTACAAAAATGCTCAACAACCGCAGGACACATAGATTGATTTACAAAGTAATTCTTCAAAGACTCAAATGTTTTTGAAATCCAATTAGTGAAAGGCCAACAAAGACAGAAAGCGTATGACAGCCAAAGTACTCTTTTTGTATTCAACACTATTATTGTCTCAAAAACATTATAATTCGGTTACATTAAATGTGCCTATATAAAAGTGTTTGAAATTTGACAACTGCACTTCCTGTTTGGTAAAAAATAAGCTGCTTTGCATAAAACTCTTGAAATATATATAAACAACAACCAATTCCAAGTGTATCTTGGCTGCAGAGGTGACAAAATTTAGAAAGAACCCTATTGTACCCATTATGCTATGATCCACCAAATCTGTATTCATATTACCATTGCAGTAATATGCAAAGATAAAAACAATTTTATCTTTAATGTACTAGTTACATATGTCAAATGACTGAAACTGTAAACTTAAAATAACTTCCAAATCTGAAAGTAAATCCTGAAGCTTTTCAGATTTGGGTCTTCAAATTGTCATATGGTCAATGATACACCAATGTTGGTTGGCAAATGTTGGCAACCATTTTGTGCACAGATTAAAGGCCCATCATCAAGTTAAATGAAAAATAAAGTATCAGTACTCAATTTATCATTAACACCAATGTCCCTTTATTTGACCTTGCTGCCAAAAAGATGACAAAAGCATTACCAAACAAAAAGAAGAGCTGACAAAACCCCCCCAGCCACATTCCTACTGCTCTATCTGCTCTCTGACAAGTCTCTTTGGCCTCTATTCCCTGCAAATATTTCACTTACACCTAATCTACAATTTCCCATGTTTCCTATTGCTGTCACCCCCAGGCATGGTGGCTACACGAACCTCTGCAACCTTAGCACCCACGGATACAACAAGAGGCCAGCAGGGACATCAGCATTAAACACTGCTCCCACGCCGCCCAGCAGCGAGTGGTCCCTAGCTGCTCATAGCCCAGTACACTTTATCAGCAAGTGCTCTTCATGCTGTCTTTAAAGAGTTGTTACTTTCCACCTGGAAAGGATCAGGCCTGGGTTCTCACTGGATGTCTTCAGATTTAAGCACGCGTTAGTCAGAACTCTCTTCATTGCACACATGGCTCATGCACTAATGCAGACCATGGCAGAGATTAAAAAAAAAAAAATGGATGCCCACTAAACCTACCTGGACTCAATCTAACTGTTAATGGTAGTTTACATTTAGTTAAAAAAACAAAAACTCCAAGACAAATGCTAAACTGGGCAAGCCTCTAGGGTCACAGGCATAAACCATGACCGTCCCAGGCAAATGAAGATGATGTTCACTTTATATTTAAGTACTATCCTAATACAACAGATGAAGAAAGAGGTGCATAGAGTCAAAGACTACTTTATCATAAAGAATTTATTGTAAAATTAAGTAAACTTAAACTTCAGTAAGCTTAAGCCCTTCACCTGAATTTGCCGCTTCCAAGCCTTACACCTAATTTTGTAGTCACAATTTTGTATTCTTGTTCCATAAAAAAAGCTCCTTACAACCTTGGTCTGGCCCTGTATAGAGGTACAACAATTAACTCAAATTTTCATAGTCCATGATACCTATAAAGTGAATTAAGACTGGTATTGATCTGAGTTGGAGAACATACAGCCACACCAGAAAACAGAAAAATAATATTAATTTTTTTCCTAAGCAGAAAACTAACTGGTATCACTATCTTGGAGGCTTTCCCTTCTATTCTAACCTACCTACAATTAACACCACATATAAACAAATAGTCATAAAACACCACCTTCATTGTGTTACTGCTGAATGTGAACAACTCAATAACAGATCAAATTTCAATTTCTCAGTCTGACTTTCAACCTCACTATCAAGCGTGCACACACACACATATTTAAATATTTAAACATATAACCTCCAGTTACTTGTGTCATGCTCATTTTCATCTTCGTTTTTCTCCATCTGAACTTTCCTTTATCCTTGTTTCTGACTGCAAGTCCTAGGCTAAAATTATCCTATGTTCTACTATTGGTCTCAGTGTCTTTTTTTTTTTAATCATACTTTGCCCCTGATCTTAAACACTTTCAAACTTAGTGGCATATCTACCAAATAAACTATAAGTGTCTCAGAAAGAGCCCCAATTTCAGTTACTTTGTGCCCACAGCTGGCACAGTGCTTGGTACACAGCACTCAAAAAATATTTTGCACGGGCGAATACTGTAGACCTACATTTCCAAATGTAAACCTTCCCTCACCTAAACACTATCTTTTCTGTATCTTTCTCATGACACTGGTTGCATTCTTCAATGTAAGTTGAAAAAAAAAATTTCCCCTAATTAAAAAAGTATTGTACTGCATGCACAGTACTGTATTTGTAGATCTGCAGTGTATCTCATTCTGCAGAGGCTATTGTGGCCCAAAGACTGATTATCTGTATATTCTCGTCTTCCTACCACCTTCATGTCTGAGGTGGCTATCAATTTGGTGAAACAAGTCACTGATCAATAATCAGGAAAATTAAGAGAATCTTTTCCAAATTAAAAAAAAAAAATCAGTGCTTATACCTGCCCTCTCTCAAATTTACACCTCAATCCGACTAGGAAAATACAGTATCTCAGTGGTGACTTGTAAAAAGTACAAACAAACATTAGGGTTCTAGGTCAATGATTCCCAGGTAAAAAAAAAAAAAGTTTATTTAATTGTTAAGACTAACAAATGATTCTCTAATTTTGTCAAGAAAGAACTTAAAAGGAGTGCCATTATAAAAATCAAAAAAATGTAAGAATACAATTTTAGAAAAAATAAAGAACAGCCCATTAAATTGAAAAACCTAAGATTATCACTGATTAGCGAGTTTCAGGGAGAACACACTGGGAACTGCTTTCATGAATAATGTAAATTAGTCTCAGCTTAGACCAAATCTCTTCACCCTAAATGAGACTTAGTTTGAAATGAAATGTTATCTTGCACAGAAGTCCACAAACCTTAACACTAAAACCAAACCGAGTAAGAACTTCAGAAAAGAAAATAAGCGAAGCTTACTTCTTCCCTAGCACCAGCCTGTTCCCTTTTTTCCCCCACAAAAAAAGACATTTTCTTTATGACTGGTACTGTCCCTAAGCGAAAGCCATAAAAAGTGAAATGCCAAGTTTCTATCATGCCAAGAAAAACTGGAAAAACCTTTGCAAGTATAAAGATGCTCCTATCAAATTATTACATAATATTTATCAGGTTCCTATAATATACAAGTATGCTCTGCTTCAATTTAGTATACAATCAGGTTGCTCCAACTAAAACATAATCCTGGGATAGCTTGCTTCATTTATTCCTTCAACAAAAATATTAAAGCCCCTTGTTATGTTTTCCTGCCTTAATACAGACCCACCTACTGTCTGCCAAATAATCCTTCCAAGTCCTTTAATACCTCCCTCCCAACCCATCTAAGACGACTTCCTAAAAACTGTCTCCAATTTGATCAATTATTTAACTCACCTCCTTTTCAACTTTTAAGAACGTGTGTTTCATTGCTTCTCTGTGATGCCTGTTCTGTGCAATATTGCTATCCTTCAAGGCTTAAAGTAATTTCCTGTTTCTCGGTTCTCTAAATAGGCACAGCCCTTTATTTATACCACTTATACAATATTCATACTTCTATGCTGCATAGTGCTAAAACATATTGTTCTCAAATCTTAAATCTTCCATTGATTAGCTGGGTGACCTTAGACAATAAACTTCATAGTGCCTCAGATTCACCATCAGTAAAATGGGGATAACATTTGTCTATACTTTACAAGGTTAAGACCAAATGAGCTAATATACAGAAAACACTTAGCACAGTGGTTATTATTTATGTGCTATTTACCTAGTACTATAGTCATTTACCTAATTCTAGTCTCACCATTCTACCATAGATTGTTTTTGTGGCCCAAAATTGTATCTTTTCTATTTTCTGAATCCTCTTATACATCTTAACAATGCCCTGAACAGGCAGGCATGTAAAATTGTTGCATGAATTAATGTTGAATACTCTGAAGGAGCTTTGTAAATGTTCTCGTTACTTCACCTGTTTATAATTTAAGTTCCTCACAGTTCTCAAAATTTTCAACCACAAACAACCCTAACAACAGGGGAATGAAAAGTGCCCCAGGATGGTCTTGAGGTAAGGATTAAAATTTCTATTCTACCATCACCCCAATCAAGGGCTAGTAGTGATATAAGCACTGCCTGGGATTCTGAGGTGCTTCAGGCAATTATGCTCAGAGTGCCCTGATCAATTTATCTTGACTAGCCTTGTTTACTGTGATAATAGGAAGTGCAGATAGTACTCATTTTTCATTACCAATCTGGGGGTTGACCCTAAAAGGAGGGTCTGACCCATCCCAAGAAAATTTATTTAGAATTGCATTATCTTATCTTAAAACTTCTCTCCAGGAGTTTTGCATCTTACTCTATAACGTATCCATGTTTGTTTAAATTAAAAAATATTTTTCCCTCTGATCTCTGTAAAATTGATGCTCACGGGAGGATGAATCATGTTTTTTCAATGGTTTCGTATAATCCATAGTCCCTCTAGGTGCATTACTACCTCATTTTGAGAAACACAATCCCTCACTACCTGTTTCCTGCTGTATCTTGCTTTGTGTGCTCCCAGTAGCCAGAAGTTTGAGATATGGCAGAAGAATAATAGCACCTATGTTTTAAGAGTGCTTAAGCATCAATGAAAGGATTTCGTATCGCACTTAATATCCACATTTTAACGAACGGTAAATTCAGGAACGCCAAATTATAACCATGTGTCAACTCAATCTTGTGAAGCCTGCAAGTGAATCTTCACTTTCTCTAAAGTGGAAGAGTAATGTTAGGAACACGAGTCAGGAAAAATTCAGATAAATTTCTAAAATGCAATGCTAACACATTCCTCAACAGGATACATGCTCCTGCTCAAACTATCGGCCATAGTTTCAATAACTGGCAAACACAAAAGCTGTCTTTTCCTCTTATAAAATACCTTAGGAAGTAAATGTGTTATAGTTTGACTCTATCACCACTATCCTGGGCCTACAAAAATTGTATTAATGACTTAACGTTTCTAGCAAAGCAATTCATCGAGGAATTCTGTGAAATGAAATTACAGGCCCACGGGATTCCCATCCCAGTGGACTTCAAGGTCAACAGCAATGAACAGGTTATATAAAACCAAATTATCAACCTATCACGCTTTGGGCAAGTAATCCTAAATGCTAAACAAATCATAAGTTCTCTTTGAAGCTTTACCTTCCTTAAAAAAACCAACCAACTTGAATGTATGGTTGACACAGCCCCTCCCCGTCCCAGTGGATCTGAGGGCGGCAGGGATGGCCTCTTCCATGACCGCCCCAGCTCACGCGAAGGCTCTACACTGGCCCAGAGGCAGCCGCTGGCGAGCGCGGCGCAGGCGCGGGCGGAGGCCTCGCAGGGCAGAGCGTGGGCCGCGGGAGGGCCTGGGCCGCGCCCACCGCCGCGGAGAGACGGCGGGGGGCCCGGAGAGGCTGTCGGATCAGGAACAGACGCGGGGCCGCGGCCTCCCGGCCCGGGCAACCCCCACAAGGCCCACTCCGGGCATGTTTGCTCCAGCGACGGCGGCGCCTCCGCGCCAAGCAGGCGCCACGGCGGGGACGGGCGTCCGGGATCGGGCATCGCGACTCACCGGGAGCCCCCGACCCAGTTCATCTTCCCCGACTCCTGGGCGGGAGGACACCGCGGCCCCGACGGCCCACGGGGCGCAGACGGGCTGTCCCGGGCCGGGCCTCGGCCTCCGCGGCCTCAGGCGGCTCCTTCCCGCCAGCGGCCTAAGGACCAGCCTCCCGGCATCCTCTGCGCCCGCGGGGCACTCCTTCCGGGCCTGCCTCCCGACAGCCTCTGCGGCTGCGCCCGTCGGGCCGTGGGGGCGACGCCGCGGCTGTCGCCGCTCAGCACAGGAAACCCAGGGCTGCGGCCGCAGGGCGAGCATCTCGAAGCACCGCCAGCGTAAGTGAGGTTCGGTCTGCATAGACCTCAGCCTTCTTTCGGATCAAAGTCCAGCCCCGGGGGAGAGAAAGAAGGCGGCGTAAACGCCACATCCCTAACCCTACAGGCGCTCCGTTCCGGGGCCCTCCGTACCCAAATCCTTCCAGTATCTTAACCGTGCAGCCTTAATATTCAACAGTTGTTTACCTGAAACATTGTACTGCAGTAATTTACTAGTCTATACATTTTTTTTTTTTTTTTACTGTGAGCGTGTACTTTTTTAAAAATTGTAGTTGATACAAATATATCGGTTTCAGGTGTACAACATAGAGCGTCTTGTGAGTTTCCCTGCTTGACTGGGCCGTAAAGGCCCGACTTTAAACTCCCTGTTGAAAAAAATCTCAAAACAAAAACTAGATTTTGCCGTTCATTTCTGTGTTATATTTGTTCATCTTCACAACGCTTACCTTACAGACTGTTCTGTGATATTTTGGTTAGAGACTAGGAATCTAGTGCCCCAAACAAATGCAAAGTACTTATTTTGCTCCCAATTGTCATCATAGTTTTCCAGACTTTAACCTGGGGAATACCTCATAACTTCAAATATAACACATTTTCTGTTAAGTCTTTGGGAAATAGTACCTAAAACAGGACTGTGTCCCAGGGAGACATCTTGTTTTATCATACAAATGCTGATTTGTATAACACAAATTCCCCGAAGTATACCATTGCTTTGAATTAGACCAGGTAAATAGAGCATTTCAGATCAGATTAGCATGGAGTGGCTGGTCTCTTCTCAGTAACTAAACTGCACAATCAAGGCAGAAGCAACAGACTAGTGTATTAGCCTTTCCTACTTTAAACATTTTAAAACAGGTACATACTGACTAAATTAAAAGGGGTAAATAATTTGCTAACACATGGCCTGACTTTTTTTTGCTATATTATATGTGAAGGGACATGAAAGAGACCAGTTTGTCTCCAACAATTTGACCAGTTTTTGAGAAGAGTCGAGAACTGGGAGCGGATAGAACCATCCTTTCCCCTGCCTAGAGTCGCTTTCCTTCCGGTCTCACAGAGACAGTGCAAGTTGTGAATTAGGCTAAGGAAAGACTTATCTATGAGACACATCTTCAGACAAGATATTACTGCTTTTTCCTTCACAGCAAATGACATTTCCTTATGAGCTAGTTATTAGGTGGTTATTTGTAACAGCTGAAATGTTGATCTAAGCTCTCTTCTTCAATGTTGTTTATGCCTCACATGAATAAGGCTAGTGTGACTGATAGAGTCAAACCCCATGCTATTTTAGGGCCAGTAAGGCAATTAGGTAATCTCTTGGGTCAGGAAACTGTTCTAGAAAGGAAAATAGCACAAATGAAATACTACTTAGCATTTGTTGAGAAGAAAATTCATCCAAAATTATTAAACTTTAATTTATCTTTATTACCAAAAATTACTTTCTGGTGATTTACTATCTAAACGCACAACACATACATTACCTACATTGTATTTGTATGCATATACTTGTATACATATGTCTCTAAGAAATTTGTTTTACATTTATAAAGCATATAGCTTTTTAATGTAACTATATATTCTCTAATATATATATTTATAAAATATATAATCTTTAATATATATAAAAATTATAATATATATATATAATTTTTCAATCCTGATCTCCCATAGATATTGCAAGTCTCCACTCGGACACTGACATTGAGAGTATTACACTTGAGGACAGAGTAATTGGATAATTATTGCTCATTTTTTTCATTCATTTTCAATAATTTTTTTCTAAGATTATTTCTCCCCCCCTTAAGAAAATTTTAATACTTTCCCATATAACACACATGGGAAGTGAGAAATTTGTATGGAAATTAGGCTGAATTATGTTTACCATACTAACAAGCGATTGTTTTCTTCACCTGCTTTTTCTCATCTAGTTTGGGTTCAAACTAAATTAACATTCTCTTTGCTTTAAATGCATACTGCCAGTATTAAAAAAATGAAAGAAATACCTTAACATCCTTAGTTTCATACTTAAATGGCATACATTCCTGATTAAAATCACCTACCTGGTTTCTTACCACCTTGAATTCTTCCTCCGCCTTATCCGAAGGCTTGTGCCTAGTCTCAGATGAAGGATGGCGGCAGAATTTAAATGGTTATGATTCAGTGGTTCAACATCGAGTCACAATAACGTTTTCCCAGTTCTAGTAACTGGGCTTCAACCTTCCTCATACCACAATTCTGGTAACCAAATTTCTACCTTGATGATTTTCCTCATACCTAATTCATCATTCTAACAAGCATTTCACTCCAGGCAGTAAAAGCTTCTTCCTGTACCCCAGCCTCTTTGGTAAACTGACCTACCCACAGCTAAGTGCAGGCTTACTGGGGTCTCTAGTGTTCTTTGCTTCTAGATTTCCCACTGCGCTGACCCATCCCTGAAATCGCTGCCCTTTACTAGTGATGCAAGCCACCTGCCTCACTGCCCGCTGCTTTCTGACCCGGCATTACTCTGTACTGTGCTCACCCTCGCTGAACATCCTCCCGTCATCCCCCATTAAGTTTACCCTGGACCTTCACTTGTTCTATCACAGTCAATAGATGTGACACCGAGAATTAAAATTCATAAATGTATGGCAGCCTCATTTTGACACTTGAAGAAAAGCATGAGATTAAGAATGAAAGATTTTGAAAATAACCATAATGACACTGTGATCTCAACATACAGACTTAGAAAGTCCTAAGGGAATGATAGTTTGTAATGCTAATACGGCCATCAAAGAGACTTGCATGAGTTTGCAGTGTTAGTAAATCTGCTGAACTGAATGCAAACTAATGAAACTGATGATTTTTGGAATTAACGTAGGCACATGAGTAAGGAGTTTTAAATGTTTAGAACATTGTTTAAATGTTTAGAATTATAAAAGTAAGGGTAGTTCTTACAGAAAACTGAATAATGAAGGTCATTCAACAATAACAGGTTTTATATTCTAGTACAGAGGTTGGCAAACTTCTGAAGAGAGCCAGATAGTAAATATTTTAGGCTGTTTCATCTCCCCAACTGTGCCACTGTGGTTTGAAAGCTATAGACAATAGTAAATAAATGGATGTGGCTATGTTCCAATAAAACTTTATTTATAGACACTGAAATAAAATTACATATAATTTACACATGTCACAAAATGTTATTCTTTTGATGTATTTTCAACAAAATCTTAACTGTAAAAACCATTCTTATCTCAAGGACCATATAAAAATAGGTGGTGGGCCAAATTTGGTCTACAGGTTGGGAGGCTGTAATTTGCCAGCCTCTGTTCCAGTTTAATGCATACCTTCCCAGGCTTCCATATGATCAGAAATGGTTATGTATATTGCGTGTGGAGGGTGGGGTTGGGAAAGCAAAAGTGTTTTTCCATATTCAAGAATACATTCATCCTTGCCTAAGAAAAATGCCCTTTACGTTTTCTTAAATATGCAGAATTTGCTCGACTATTTAGCAGTTTTAGTCCTCCATTAGGGATGTAGAGAACTTCTTTTAACATTCTTGGCTTTTTGGGCTTTTTTAAATCACATAAATGGAAATGAAAAGTAGCCAGTAGATTATCTCTAAGTCTAAACAAAACCAACAAAATGAAAGCTTGAAATCAAGACAAGGAACTCTTGAAAAGTGAAGTAAGGTCCTGGAAAACCACTTCCACAGTCTCCGGCTGGATTCCCAAATGGTTAACTTTTGATTATAGAGTCACATACCTCAAATAACAACCATTCAAAGGACACAAGACAGATACAGGTATAACATTGCTCTCACTTATTTAATAGTCACCTTGTAAATAAATAAATGCATCCGATTTCCACTGCTAAAAATAGTTGTGGGGATCGAAGATTTTTATTATAAAGACAAGTAAACATAGGGGTGATGGTACAGCAAAGAATTATTTTCTGTAATGTGGATGACATCCCTCCTGCTTACAAAAAAAAAAAACCCTTCAATTGTCTGGTTGATGGGCTGGGAAAAACCCAAGTGTTTGATACTTTCGCCAGTGCCCCTCCCACTTTGTTTTTCTCACTTTCTTTTCTCCCTTTCAGATGCATCTCTTACCCTTTTCAGATTCATTTTATGTTGATCCTCTCGTCCCTCCTCCCGCATCTCCCTGGTTCCTTCTCCCTCATCACGTTTTACAGCACTTGGAACTCGCCCTTTTCCTCTCCTGGTTGTAGCTGCTCAAACCTTAGAGAAGGGATGTATATTCCGAAACTTCTGTGGGTTTCTAAGTAATTCTGGGCATGCTCAGTAGCTAGGACAAGTTCTGTCGCCAGCAGCTGCCCTGATTCGACCTCCCGCAAATTAGATGTTTAACTCTTGGAAGTCCTGTCTAAAACGTAAGTCATTTTGTCCTCTTCTCTTGCTCCGGGTTCAAAGGGAAGCAACGAGGAGCCCCAGGTCCCCGCGCGCTCACAGCCAATGAGGAGCCCGAGAGGGAGGAGCGTGGGGCGGCTCGGGCTTCCCTGGGAATCGGCCCCAGCGGATGCTCGGAGTCTGAGCTCTGCTGCATCTGTCACAGCAGAGCAAAATTAAAATCAAAACAAAAACAAAATACAGAAGAGGAGAAACGCCGCAGACTATGGAACGCCGTAGGACTTCCTGAAACATTTGCTGGGGATCCCCGTGGAGCACGATCTTTTAAAACCAATTCTTTTTGAAGCCGGTTGGGTACCTGGGAAAATGACAAATATGCTAAATGCAGCAGCCGATCGGGTGAAATGGACCAGATCGAGCGCTGCTAAAAGGGCTGCCTGCCTGGTGGCCGCAGCGTATGCTCTGAAAACCCTCTATCCCATCATTGGCAAGCGTTTAAAGCAGTCTGGCCACAGGAAGAAAAAAGCAGCAGCTTATCCGGCTGCAGAGAACAGAGAAATACTGCATTGCACCGACACCACTTGTAAAAATCCTTCTCCCGGAGTGAATGCAGATTTTTTCAAACAACTACTAGAACTTCGGAAAATTCTCTTTCCAAAACTTGTGACCACTGAAACGGGGTGGCTCTGCCTCCACTCGGTGGCTCTAATCTCAAGAACCTTTTTGTCTATCTATGTGGCCGGTCTGGATGGAAAAATCGTGAAAAGCATTGTGGAAAAGAGGCCTCGGACTTTCATCCTCAAATTGATCAAATGGCTTATGATTGCCATCCCCGCCACCTTTGTCAACAGCGCGATCAGGTACCTGGAGTGCAAACTAGCTTTAGCTTTCAGAACGCGCCTAGTAGACCATGCCTATGAAACTTATTTTACCAACCAGACCTATTACAAGGTGATCAATATGGATGGGAGGCTGGCAAACCCTGACCAGTCTCTTACTGAAGACATCATGATGTTCTCCCAGTCTGTGGCTCACTTGTATTCCAATCTAACCAAACCTATTCTAGATGTAATCCTGACCTCCTACACTCTTATCCAGACTGCTACATCCAGAGGAGCGAGCCCGATTGGGCCCACGGTATTGGCAGGGCTTGTGGTATATGCCACTGCTAAAGTGTTAAAGGCTTGCTCTCCCAAATTTGGTAAACTAGTGGCTGAAGAAGCTCAGAGAAAAGGCTATTTGCGGTATGTGCACTCCAGAATCATAGCCAATGTTGAAGAGATTGCCTTTTACAGAGGACATAAGGTAAGATAGGAATTAAGGTGATGGGTGAAATGTGAGACTGCTCCAACTACCACTGCAGTGCCAGGTACCATCTGTTATACTGTTGACGGACCCGCTTCTTTAGTGTTTTAGATTCCTATGACATCTAAACCTGTATTAAAAGATAGGCTTCATTACCCTTTTCAATCTCAAGCTGTTCAAGTATAGAGTACCAACTTTTCTAAAGTTTTATGAGAATAAGGTTGTCAGCACTTGAAAAAAAAAACAGTTACCTTAGCCTCAGTTGCCTAGATATGCTCAGCATTATCTCTAAAACATTTTCTTCAGGCTTAAATCCTAACTGGTCCTAGCACAGTAAAAGAAAATATATGTTTAGAAACTAAGTAAACACATTTCCAATTGAGATGGAAAATTTAGGATGTTATTCTTTTTGTTGTTGTTCCTTTATTTTTACTTTTGTTGTTTTAAAAATACATGCTTTCATATGAAAGACAAGTTTGGCAGTTTTGCATATCTGGTCAGTGGTGGAGAGTCCTCCGTCCTGAGAAGTGCAGGAGAGTTGCTTCACAAACGGCATGTCCATTACTCTTAGGTAATGTTCAGCACCACATTTTGACGCAGATCAAGAGGCAGTGGAATGAAATTTTGTCTAGCTTTGAGGGAAAAGCTAAGATTAGGAAAGAAATGAGGAGAAAAGGAGTTCTGGAATGTTATTTTTAACTATTAAAGATTTTCAGCAGCAGTAAGCAGGTCCCTAAAATAGCCTAATTACAGAAACTTGCAGTACATTAAAGTAACTTAAGAACATTAAATATGCCAAATTTTTAAGGTGTTGCACCTGAAATCTTAATACAAATGACTTGGCAAATGAAATACTAAGGTATTCCAAAGTCGAAAATGGTATTTTAGTTACTAGGCAGAATTAATTTTTGAAGCATCATCAATTATCAAAAAACAGTTTTATCATAGTACCAATCTGAAAAGGAAAAATTTAAAGCAAATTTAGGACTTCTCCTCCTACTTGAAAATTGGCCTTATATGTTGCATTAATCATTCTGATCTGTCATTCTTGAATCATTGGACTCAGTGATATAAATTTCAGCACGCTGTAGGCTTCTGACATTTAAGACAAAATTCAGCAAATTGAGTTAATTCACAGGTGGAGTCTGATTATACATATATGTATCAAGTATTTATTTTCAATTTTTGGTCTGATCAAGAAAGATAAGGTTCTAACACTGTTTATCCATGTCTTACGGAATATCATTTAACATTTTATATATATAATTTTGAAATCATAATTATAAATCACTTATATGTATTTTATACCTAACATTATATTTACTATCACGGTTTTCTTTTTTTAAATAGTACAGATGTCACCAGAACTAACTAATAATGACTAATTCTGATATTAATCTGTATATGTTGGTTGTTAGAATCATAGCTAATGCTATTCTAAGTAAAACAAAATAATATGAACATCTTTAAGGAAAGTCCTCAAGCATTCAATATTTCTTTTTATAGCTCCTGCTGGGTTCATTCTTACATCTTTTTCCCTCTATAGGTAGAAATGAAGCAACTCCAGAAAAGTTACAAAGCTTTAGCAGATCAGATGAACCTCATTTTATCCAAACGTTTGTGGTACATCATGATAGAACAGTTCTTGATGAAATATGTGTGGAGCAGCAGCGGACTGATTATGGTGGCTGTGCCTATTATCACTGCAACGGGCTTTGCAGATGGTGGTAATAACATCTACGCTTAATCTCAAGTACTTGTTTAAGATTCTTTCTCTTGAAGGTGTCACTGATGGTTCTGTGTGAGTGGAACTATGTCCATAGTCATTATTCCATAGTCATTAAAGGTCAGAAACAGTGACAGACTTTCTACCATTCAATGATAAGACCAGCAATAGGACTGAAGACAAGTGGCTCAAAAGGCCTTTCTAGTTCTGAGGTAATTCGGAGATCTCTGATGCAGTGGTTCTTAGAGTTGCCCTCAAAGAATTTTGGTTGTACTGCCTAATGATTCTCTAGTTTACATTTAAACTCAAAGCAAATTAATACCTTCAAAAAAGAGTATAATACAGGTTTTCCCTATGTTTTGTAAACTTCGGTTCTGCACATCCTATGCATTTAGTCTACAAATATTCTATAACTGGATCTGCCCTGATCTGTGATTTGAAGTGTGAGTTGACTACCTTAAGCAGCCAGGAATATTGTTACAGGGAGTACTTCATGCCACGGACCGAGGTCTCCTCTACTTGGAGGTAATAAAGAGATAACCGCCCATGTAGCATGGTTTGCTGGCATTGTAGGGTAAGGGTTGTCATGTTGCAGGTGCCTTAATTCTATCCTATCACCATCTCAGTGGTTTTTACCAGCATTTTTCATCCTTTGGAATCACTAAGATAAGGGTCAGAAGAATAATGCTAAAATGTGTAATACTTGAGATGGGAGTTTGGGTCATAATTGACAGGGACGGTATACAGTTAATCAAAGAAGTGGCATTTTCTGTCCTTCCTCCAAATTAAAACATTCCTCCTCCCTTTTTAAAAATTGCACAAAACTGGCCTTAGTGTTGAAGGAATGAGACAAAGCATGGGCTTTGCTGGAGAGTTTTGCTCGACTCTTGCCTTTCTCTCTTCCTGCCCGTTTCCTTAGTCATGTTAATTAAACTCTCTACATTTCAGTTTCCTCATCTGTTAAATGAGAATCAGAAAGGCTATTTCAGAGGGTTGTTCTGAAGATTTAGTAGAATAATGTTTATGTTATAAATAATGTTTATAAAGAGCAAGCTCTTGATGTTTCTGATACATGGTGACAATTATTACATAGAAAACAAAAGGCGACACTGAGAATAATGTAACTGAATTCACACTATTTTAGTTATTTGGGTGTAGAATTAAGGATTAATAGTTATTTGTTTGAAGCCATCTAATAAAAACAAATTTTAAAATACCTTATGCTTTAATATTTTGAAACAACACTTCAATGCTTTAACCAACTCTTACAAAAATATTTGTCAAATTTGAGTCATTCTTAACCCAGAATTGTTTACTTCAGTAAATTAGGATTTATCAGTCCCTTGTGATGAGTGTTATTCTAAACATACTCCACAACTCAACTGTCTAATAGTGTATTTAGACCATTGTGAAAATGGAATTTTATCTGCTTTTATGTTTCCAAATTTCATTTTTTTGTATTTTTAAAAGTTAGTGAAAAGCATTGTTTTTAGTATTTTTAGACTTAATCCTTTCATACTGAAATATATTGCATTTTCAAAAGAGTATTAGAGGGAAAAAGACTTAAGAACCTATGGTCTTGAGGTTAGTTTTACTAAAAATTTGACAGAATTGTCAGATATTCATTGTGAATCTTTCTAAGTATATGTATATTTAAAAAGTTTCATATATGATATATATTAGAAACAAATACAATGACAAGATTATGGTGTAGTTCTGTTAGTCCTTAGAAGCACTGGTCTTATTAGAAAACCCTGGAGTATTCAACATAGAACAGAGAAAATGTAGCTATTAATAGTGACAAATTAACCCCACAGAGACCAGTAAGAAGTAAACAACATAAGCAAAGGATCTAACAATCTCATTTCTCTAGGTGATGTAACAAGATTCAAAATAATTCCTACAAATCCTGAAAATACCATATTAAATTAAAATTTTAGATTGCAATTATGATAATCATATTGTTGTAAGTGAAACTTTAAGTAATTCTTAAAGCTTTTTTTCAAAAGAAAATTTTATACCAAGAAAAGTAATAAAAGAATTTCATAGAAGAAAAAAATGAATAATGTCATAATATATGACGTTGTGAGAGTATGCTTCAATATCTCCTGTAATTTCTCAGGTAACTATATATGTGCTCATAATGTTTGTGGGTATGTATTTACTAAATATATTTGGCCTATAGTGACTTAACACATGAAAATATTAATATCATTTTACTCAGACAAAATAATTTATTATTTTTTAGATAATGATATATCTTTGAGGCTTCAGGTCTTGGAATTACAGACCTGAGTTGTCCCTTATGTTAGAGATAAATTAAGTATATAATATTATATATTTTAAGGCAAAAATGAATTGAAAAAAATAGCCAAATTAGAGAGGAATGGCAGAAAAAAAGAAGAGAAACATAGGATAGAGAAAAGAAAGAATACAGAAAGAAGCAGGCCACTGTTCAAATCTTAACTCTGCTATTTAGTAGTTATTCATCCTGTAGAAAGTTACATAAACTTTATATCCCTCAGTTTTCCTATCCTGATTTTAAGGATGCTAATATATATCTTACGGCATTGTTATGAAATTATAGGAAATGTATTCAAGTGCTTTGAAGCAGTCCTTGGCAAGTAGTAAGACCTTAGGTGGAAGCATTGTTAATATTGATTATATTCTTACCATGTGGCCTCTGGCGTCAGATTGCCTGGATTCATACGCTGGTTCCATCGCTTGCTAAGTAAGGCTGTGACTATGGGCAAATCATTTAACCTTTCTGTGTTTCAATTTTCTCATTTCCAAAATGGGGGGAATTTATAGCAGAACTATTGCAAGAATTAAAGATGATGGATGACATATCGAAAACAGAGAACAATACTTCCCTCGTAAGATATGCTCAACAGATGTTTGCTGGCATGATTATTATTGTTAAAGGCATGTGCCAGTGATTAGGAAGTCAGAGGTAAAAATACAGATAGGAGGAAGAGCCTGCATAATCTTTTGTGGGGGGAAAGAGAAAAGAAAAATAGTTCTATGGTAGATTTGTTATAGCATTTACCTATAACTTTAAGTGCAGTTGTACAGTAAGGACAGGGTTATGTTTATATTAAAATACACATTACAAAACTGTCTATGGTATGCCATTTCACATCAGAAGAGGAGCTTACAGGTCATCTAGTTTGGAGCCCAAGATTTGCCCAAAGTCACCCAGATGGTTAGTGGGAGTACTAAGAATAGAAGACATGATGTAAATCCTGGTGCACTACTTTCTCCCCTTCACCATGCTGCCTCTGTGTTAACTATACTGGAACTTAGTCTACAAAGGACTTAGTTTGAGACCAAGTAATCATGAAACCAAATGATTGAAAAAGAGGCATTGAAATAGCTAATTATTAGTTTCTATTTTACTTTTTTAGGGGACATTGCCCCTTTATTGCTTTGTGTTAAAAGCAAGAATGAAATTATGTGAAGAAAATAGTTACCTGGGAGCTATAATCTCAATTTTTTAATGTCATAGGCACTCCTTTTCTCATCATACCAAGGGTTGTTCTGGGCAAGGCCAGCGAAAGCTCCTTACCAGGTCCTTCCTGGATAAGATTACCCTCCTGTTGACCAATTATTGAAGCAGCAATTATCAATACATATCAAAGACATACATTTTTTAGCTGTAATTAGCTATGCATATATGTAACTGTAATTTTAAAAATATAACATGCATGCCAATGAGGACAGAATCGTTAGTGTCCCACTGAATGAATCTTTAAGGTCAGCGCATTATGTAATCACCACTCAGAAGGAACAGAACCTTATCTTCATTCCAGAAGCTCCCACATCTCTTTGCAGTCAAAGCCCCTTCCTGAGCCCCCACACCCTTCCCCACTTACTCCTGCCCCATACCCACACCTTCATGCCACAGCCCAAGTGAGTATTTTACTGACTATTCATTGGTATTTGCTGCTTTTGAACCTTGCATAAATAGTATCATATGGTACATATGAGAGTTCTAGTTGCTCCACATCTTTGTCAATGTTCGATGTCAGTCTTTGTCATTTTAGACATTCTTTTGAATGTACGACAGGACTTCATCGTGGTCTTACTGTGCATTTCTCCAGTGACAAATGTGGTTAAACCGTTTTCATTTGTTTATTGGCCATTTGGACAGCCTTTCTTATGAAGTGCCAGTAAGTTTTTGTTCATTTTTTAATTGACTTATCTGGTTTTTTCTTACTCTTTTGTAAAAACTTTTATGTGTTCTGTAATGAGTCTTTTGTCACACACATTCTCTCAAACATCTTTTTCTGCTCCATTTTTTCCTCTTTAATCTTAATGGTATCTAAGACAAGTTCATAATTAACTGTAGTTCAACTTATCAATCATTTTTCTTAGTGGTTAGTGGTTTTATGCCCTGTATAAGAACTATTTGCCTAAACTTATACCAAGAAAAGCTACAATTACTGTTATTGACTATACCCTGACCACTTTTATTTTCTTTTTTCTTTTATTATATGGAATTTCTATTTTATACAGTTTGAATGATCTCTTAAGACTTTGTAGACATAATCATATAATGTATTATATGCTTTTGCATAAATGGAAAGATAAATAAGTGTTCCACATTGAAAAAAAAGAATTATTTGCCTAACCCAAGGTCATAAAGATATCCTCCTATTTTATCTTGTAGAAATTTATTGGTTTTCCATTTCATATTGAAATCTGCAATCCAATTAGAATTTATATTTATGTATATTATAAAGTAGGGTAAGGCCATACATTTTGCTGAGATTTAGAGGGTGACAAAGGTAAAATATAAATGAAGATAAGTAAACTCTGATTCTAAGGCCATAGGAAAAAAATAGAGAAATACCCAACATTTTTTAATTTTTTGATAATTAATAGACATTTCTAAGAGCAGTTTTAGGTTTATAGAAAAATGTACCATAAAGTACAGAGAATTCTAAATATCCCAGCTTTCACACAATTTCCCCTATTACCTGCATCTTGTATTGGTATGGTACGTTTGTTATGACTGATGAGCCAATATTTACACATTACTAACTCAAGTCCACAGTCTCCATTAGGGTTCATTCTCTGTATTTTACAGTTCTGTGGGTTTTGACAAATGTATAATGGATATAACCTCAGTTTTTAAATACTTTCTCACCTTTTTAGTGAAATAGCAACAGACATGACTATGTTTCAATATATACTTACTATTAGCAGAGTGGGAAAGTAGTAAAGTGAGCAGATATCATGTTAAATATTAAATCCTTAAAAAAGGAACTTTTGAAAAAATATTTAAGATATTTGGTGAGGAAAATATGATGTGTTGACCTCAGATACAAAACAAGTGAGGGCTTTAGGTCATGAATTTATTTCTCTGACACTAAGAAATCGGCCTCCTCAGAGACGTTACACAGTTGGCTGTTGTGTGCATTACAAAATACTACTGGCACCGCTTTCCCAGTACCAGCCAGAGAGCAGCCAGTAGAATAAAAGTTAAATCTGTCCAGAGCTATTTGTGATTTTGTTCCTAAAAGCATGAAGAGAATCCAGTAGACATGAATCGGCCAAAGCAACATGGAAAGTACCATGCCGTGTCGAACGCCAGGCCATCTGTGTTAGTGCTTTTCCTCCTTAGCAGAGGCAGTCATGAAAGCTGCTCTTCAAATCCCTTTTAACCCAAATTCATAACATCACATAATTATTTTAGATCATCAGCCAAATTCTCTGAGTCTGAACTATTCTTAGTGCTTTAACTGAGACAGCAATTCATTCTTTTGGTTAGCTTGCTGAGAATTTTCTGATAGTTTTTTTTTTTTGTGTCTATCTAAATTTTATCACACATCTAAATGTGTTGAAGAATATCTACATTCTGTTCCCAGATATTTATCCAATCAGTCTTTCACTCCTCATTTATACCAGTGCTCAGAGCCTTTTTTTATTTATCTCATTCTTCAAGAGAACTAACTGTAGTTTCTAGAGCAGTAATTAATAGCAGGGTCAGGAGGGACCGCACTGGACTATCATAAAAGGTCCCCATGAACTCAGGGTGATTCTGATACTCAAGTGAAATCAGTGCCGGACTCCAGCCCTACTGTAACATTACCAGGATGTTTGTCATTCAATTGGCATTGCTTGAAATTTCCCTTCCCTGTGTTATTGCTATTGCTGCCCTTCTCTGTGAGCTATTAAATTGTATGCTGTGCTTAAGGCCTCACTCAGTCTGCTCCTCCATGAAGCATTTCCTGTCTCCTGCAGCAAAAAATGAATTTTGCCTCCTCCCAGCACCTCACATTACCTCTCATCATAGGCTTCCCTGCCGAGCTTATTTGGAAAATTGTCTTCTCTCTTCTGCCCAACTGTAAGCTCCTTAAGAGTCTGAAAATCACCTTCAGCCTTGCATGTCCTCTAGCACCTTGCCTAATTTCTCACACATCTACATACTCAGTAAATACCTGCTGAGTGAATTTTACCTTATATTATGCATGGAACCCTTTCAAACTCAACCGAGCCGTCCATGGGCAAGTGCAGGTAGAAGTATATGGTAGTCACAGCAGGACACAAGTTAAATGTTTACATTGTCATGGAAGAAAACACCTTTGCGCTGAGATAAACCAGAGATCTAAACATCAAAGTGGGCCTATGGCTCTCTATGCCATTCTAATTTTTTCATTAATTTATAGCATTTAATGTAGAGCTTTGGAGATAATCTGTAGAAGGATCAGACAGCGAATCAAGTTGATGAAAAGATTAAAGGAATAACCCAGAGAGAATAATTTTGAAGAATAAGATGAAATTGAGTACATATGCAATAATAAAAATAATAACTAGAGGAAATAATAACAGCTAACATTGAGGACACTTATACGACATGGACTAAGCTAACATTTCATTGGCATTTCACCTTTAAACTTCACAACAACCCTTGAGATAGAATTGTTTGAGATAGTACTATTATTTCCTTCATTTACTCATGAGAAAATAGGCATGGGTAAGAGTTTGCTTTGGTCACCTTACTATTTGCCAATAAGTACTAGAGCCTAGATTCACCTGTTCTGACTCCTTACTCTTAGCCATAATTCTGCATTGACAGTAATTTAGGATGTTCAGACATCCATGCACCCAGGCATCCATTGAATATACATTAAGGAGTATTATGTGCTAGACACTCTGCAAAATATAGGAATAAAGAATAAAACACAACAACCTTGACCCTTAAGGAACTTACAATGCATTACAAAAGCCAGACAAGCATTTCCAGGGAAACGTATACTAAAGAGTTAACTTTCCTGAGTTAAGAGCTAGGCAAAAAAAGAAAGGGAAATATATTAAAGTTGGAAGAAATCGTATATGCAAATACCAGAGGATAAACAAGAGTAGTACATGTTTGGAATACTGCTGGGTTAAGATGAGTTGAAATAGGTAGATGGAGAATAGATTTTGGGGGTCAGCCATTTGCATTTCTATTAATGCAAATGAACCTCACTAGAAATATTTGCTTATATTCTAGTTAATTATATTTTATTGACCAAATCAGTATTTTATTTCACTAAGTGAAAATAGCCTTAATACCTATATGTTTAATTGTTCTAAGTCTCTTTTGAGAAGAGTAATGAAAGAAAAGAGAGCTATTTTCAATAATTCATGAGATTTCTAGGAAATTGCTGGAACTAATGAAAAATTTACATGTGGTTCTTTTAGCCACAATTTCATTTGTATTAAACATTTAGTCACTTGAAAAAACTCAAAACAGTTTTGTAATTTGCTTTTAGATCTAGAGGATGGCCCCAAACAAGCTATGGTTAGTGAACGGACAGAAGCCTTTACCACTGCTCGAAATTTACTGGCCTCTGGAGCTGATGCTATTGAAAGGATTATGTCTTCATACAAAGAGGTACTTGCATTTCCTGTCGATTTGATTATAGTCAGATATGTGAAAATCAAGCAAAATGTAAGTCACCAGATATACTTAGTGTTTTGGAAACATATCTTTTCTCTAGCAAAAATTTTATCTAGCAAAAAAAAAATCTAGCCAAGAATATAATCAAGATAAAGGGCAGCAACTCTCAGGTGTATTGCTGCTCATATCCTTTAATTTTTACACTCTCAACTGTAACTCCTTTTTTTCTGTCTACAGTATGACATATTTGTTTTTAAATTTAAAAAAAAAGTTCCCTAGGTGTGGATTCTGGAACCAGAGTGACTAAATTTAAATTCTTGCTCCAGTATTTACAAATTATGTAAACTTGATCAAGTTTCTTAATCTGTCTGTGTCTGTTTCCTTATCTCTAAAATGGGGATAATGATAACATTGACTTTGTAAGGGTGTTGTGAATTAATCCATGTAAAATATTTTAAACAATACATATTAAGCACTCAATAAAGGGTAGCCTATAATATTACTTATATAACTTGCAAACTTTTACTCATCCTTCTTGACAAGTCAAGCCTCACCAGCCACATATGACTCTTGTGAGTCCATCTTTTTCTTACTTTCCTACAAGGTCTGGATCTTCCTTCTCTGTGTTCACAATACATCTGGTGCTTCATCATATTTTAATTATCTCCTTACCAGACCCTGAGTGGAGAGCGGGAACTGTTTTACTCATCTACATTGCTAATGTCTGTTTTAATGCCTGGAATATTATATGTGGTCAATAAATATTTGCTAAGAGAATAGTAGTAAGACCAACAGATATCACATGGTTTTGATTAAAAAATCACTGTATTCAACTCAAATATACAATATTCCCTTGGACAGTTATTCTCCCTATCAATTACTCCTGTGGCTTTTGTACTAATATAAATTATCAGAGCATCAATATAAATTAACCGTCTGTTAAATCATCCTTGAATAAACCATGTAAAAGAGTCACAAAGTTTGTGATTTGCTGACAAAACTTTACAGTCTCATTTATTGATTTATTGAACTGTTTTTTGTTTTTCTTTTGTTTTTTAAATAAAACCCAGTATTTAAGGCCACATAGCAAAACAACTCCATTTTTAACAATTTTCAAATAGTAATTTTGATAATTTGGAGACATAGTTTTTGGGGTAGGTTTTTTTGTTGTCATGAATTACTTATTAAAATTAAATGATAAATCAACATTTCAGCCATCTCACATTAAGATACTTTGCTGTAAGTCACAGAAAGCATGTCAATTAGTTTTTCTAGATTGTCTCCAACCCAAGAAATAATTGTGATTTGCTTTATTTTGCCTGAATGTGTTTTGAATCCTAGAATATTCCCTTCTACAGAATCTTACTACCACTGTGACAGCGTGGGAAAGCACCAGGCCTTCTCTGCTAATTAGAGTCCCAGCGCAGACCCCCTGTCCTGTGTCCCAAAGTCATTCGTCTACAGTCACATTCTCAGTTTTTCTCAGACACTCAGTGCCCAGCCCACCCTGCAACCTGGTCTACTAACTCATTACCTCCTGACTTTCTTTAATTTACTATCCATTTGGTTTTGGAGTTTTTTTCTATGCAAATATTTTTACCCAGGTTTCCTTTGAATCCTTATTTCATCAATTCTTTGCTCTGTTTTCCTCTACTTGGGAACTCAAGAGATTCTTCCAGGTAACATTTTAGAAATTACCCTTTAAATAGCTGTAACATAACATATAAAAATAACAATCTAATTACAGACTTCTCACACAGATATATGTGGTTGAAGATTTTAATAGTGCTACCTACTCATTTACTGCTTAACTTTTGCACACACAAAAATTTGACACAAATGTCAGTATTATTATATTATCCCACAATTTTTTAGTGGCTTGCCTTGCTTATTGGCACCAATTTCCCGGTGAATATTTCTGTGAGGGAATGGTTTTTGTGCTTCCCTTTTCACTGAGAAAGATGGTCTTGACAGGAGATGAGTCACCTATCACAGTCCCCTGATAACAAGGTGTTCTTTTAATAGAAAAACAGCAGGGGAGTCAACCTAAATTGGACAACTGGCAGAATGGGAGCAAGACACCACTCTTTTGAGCCTATGGACTACAGCATAGATTGATCTCATTTTTTTTCCTATAATCCCATCTGGAAAAAAAGAACCATATTTAATGTTTTCCTTTGGGCATATAAATTATGTTTGACTCAAAAAGAAACTGAATTGTGGGATTTGATCTGAAAAGGATATGAAATTTTTCACTGAGCTCACTCTCAATTTTGGAATCATCTAGAGGGCTATTTTCTCTGGCTAACCTTAGGAAGTTTGATAATCAGTTCAACTCAGAAACATTCATTTCATACTAAGAAAAAAATGTATTTGTCCTTTTCTTTAAGTCTTTCATTTTAAATTGGAAAAAAGATATCAAAATAGAGGATCATTGTTTTATTGAATGAACTTAAGCTTTTCACAAAATTTTTAATTTTCTGGAAACAAAATTCATCATGTAAACAGGGACCCAATCAGAAATTTGACTGGAAGATCTTTAAGCCCCTCTAATATTCTAAAATCTTTACATTTCATTTGGAACCCTGACTTGAATGAATAATTCCTTATGTGTTTTATAATTCCAGTCAAGCTTAGACTGACACTTTGCCATGTTGCTCTCTTGGTAAGCTTTTTATTGTTACTTGTTTTAGTTATCAGGTGTGTTACCTATATTTTGCATGTAATAAAATAAGATCTTTAACATTATGTGATTTTGTATATAATCTGTCTTGGGCACACTAACTCTGTTTTACCTCTCTGTGTTGGTTTTTAGATCACCGAATTAGCAGGCTATACTGCTCGAGTGTATAACATGTTCTGGGTCTTTGATGAAGTAAAGAGAGGCATTTATAAGAGAACTGCTGTCATGCAAGAGTCTGAAAACCACAGCAAAAATGGAGCTAACATACCTTTACTCCTCAGTGACACATTAGAAATCAAAGGTATTAAACTCAAATGTTCATATATTTTCCCTATATTTAAGCATTAACTTTAACAACAGAACCAAAGGTTTTGAAAAGATAGCTTTTAATTATTATAAAAAAACACATTTCATTATTTAAATAATTACTCCAAAAGTTAGTGTTGCAAACTGAGAAGTGGTGACTAACATCACCATAAAAAAAAATACTATGCTTCTTTCATTTAAGACAAAATTCTAGAATTATTTTTGGAAACTGCACATATGGCAAAATGAATTGTTTGCTTTTAAAATTCAAATATAGAATTAGGGTTAATGTCATATTGTTCTTTGTTCTGTGTTTTTTAAGCCTACATGTGGGTATCATATTTTGACAAATTGTATGATTTCACATCTTTGTTGCCTTTTTTGCAGCATGGAAAGATTAACTTAGAGAAATAACTAGCTATAAAAAGCATGGCTTGATTTTAACAAATAGAGTTGAGCTTTGCTCTCAGTATGCTGTTGATATTAGATTATTGCAGAATAATGTTCCTGAAAAATATTTTTCCAAGTAGATGTGTCGCAATGCCAATGTTGACATCAAACTTAGGTTTGGATGTAGGGACCTGGATTCACATATGTTTCTGTAATTTATCACTGTGATTTATCTTTATAATGAACTTATCTGTTATGCTGCTTTATCCTTTTGAGTTATTTAATTAGCAATAATGTGATAGGTTTTGTAACATACACTGTTACTTCATTTGTAGGAGAAGTTATTGATGTGGATCATGGAATTGTTTGTGAGAATGTTCCCATAATCACACCGACAGGAGAAGTGGTGGCTTCCAGGCTAAACTTCAAAGTAAGGTGATATTCAGGAATCTTCTGATTGTTGCCATCACACTAACACAAAACAACTCAGAATTCATGTACCTTTTGTTAAATGCTTGGAGGAACACATGGAAAGGAGGAAAGGAGGGAAAATCAAGACAGGTATGCATAGTGGCTCAATTACAGAAGAGTTACTTCCTCAGAAAGCAGAGAGAAAGAGAAATTTAATTTCTACTGCTTTATTGCCCAGTTGAAAATAAAAATTACAGTGCATTGAGGGCCTATACGAGGTAACTTTGGGGAACAATAGATGTCCTCAAAAATTAATATCTGCAAACGCATTTTAATTTTTCTCTTTATAGGAATTACTCAAAATATACAAGCCTATATTGTAATACATATACTAAAATACAGGGATAGAGGTCATTAGAAGTTGACTTCTGTTAATACACATGCTGTAAATTTATATTTTCAATAATCATATCTTCTACTAAGAAAAATAATTAGAAAATTCATAGGTTGGAATTTAGGTTTTAATTTTGTTAAGAATAAGAGTTATTTGTTATTTAATAGTCTATGTCTTGATTACAAAAGATAAGATGTAAAAATAGCTAACAAGCCTGAGGTCCTGCTATAAAGCATTGTAAGATTCAAGTGTACATTTTCAAGTTAAAGTGCAAAATAATTTACTGATACACATTAATGACTGTAATGAAGATATGTAAGCTTCAAGCAAAGACATGATTGAACTTCATAACAGAGTTACAAACATGGCAATAAATGTACTAATGATTTTTAATATGGACTTAGTCTAGGTTAATTATTAAAGATGTATTTGCAAATAAACAAGGTGCTAGAAGAGGATGGGAAGTGCTGAAGGGGGGGAATCTGTGTTAATAAATATAAGAGAAATTGTGTTTTAGCTACAATTCAGTCAGGCTTTATTTCCCCATTTATAGGTCTATAGAGTATTTAATTATTTGGGCCTGAACATTATTACCACAGAGGTGCTGATGAGTCACCATAATCTCATGTAGACCAGAAATAAAACATTTGAAGAGGCATGTGTGGAATATTTAAATATTTTTTAATAGTTCAGCAACGTAATTTATAACTTTTTGTATAGAGTTTTTGTATAGAGTTTCTTGTTACTCCATTTATTAAATAAAGTAAGAGTCTTAAATTCTGCCATCTACTACCAACATTATTGTGGCAACATCACACTTTTTATGAAAACATTCAGAGCTCAATTTATTTTTATATAAAATGAATTTTTAAGAAAGTTAATCTAATAAAGGTATCATAAATCTTGAAGTTCTACAAGATATGTGTTAATATAGTACATTTTTATGATAATTTTTATTTCTGACACAGACAGGGTTCAAGTTTTATCTAGTGTCTCAGATCCCTAGAATATAACACAAAGTTCTGTTTCCTGTGCGTGGACTGACAAACTGGTTTCTAGAAAACGCTCTCATCCTCTTGTTAGTCCTTCAGAATTAAAAACAATCTAGAGAAGAGCATTCAATGAATGTGAGAATTCTTTTTTGTCTCACACTCACCATTTACTAAATACCATAAAACACATGCTAAAAAAGATAATATGCATATAAAAAGTCTTCTCTTAGGACTCAAAGTGTGTTAAATTTCTGAGAATTCCTAAAAGAGAGTGACCCTATTAAAATATTTTATGAATATGCCTTTTGCTGTGCCACATACTTCAAAAAAATCATTTGGGAAGTACTTATGCTTCTACAAAATTAGGCTTCCTTAATTCTGTCTCTAGTGAAAGAGCACAGCAAATCACAAAATTAATTCTTTCTGGGTTCTTCCCAGGATTTTCCTTGAATTTCATTTCAGTTTGGCTACAGTTAGGGGGAAAAAATATCTCGGGTCAGGTTTTACAAAATCAGGCTTGCTTCTGGAATGCTCTGCCCCAGGTCTCACTGTTCTTGTCACCCCCACTTAGCCAAAATGTTATCTCCTTAAAGAGGACTTCCCCAGCCACTCAATCAATAGAAAGCCCCCTTCCCACCTCACAGTGCTGTTTTTCCCTAACATTTCTTCCTCTTTTATATTAGCATTTATTATTACCTCTGTCATATTAGCATTTATCACTACATTTTTCGTTCATGTGTTTACTGCTGTCTTTCCCATGGGAAGGCAAATTCCACGAGAACTGGGACCCTGTCTTGGGGCAGCACCGTATCCCCTGTCGAGAGGAATGTCAGGCGCACAGTAGATATTTAATCAAAGTTTGCTGAGGAAGTGCCTAACTATTCAGACAAAATATGAATCTGAACTATGTTTGCTTTACATATACTTATTCTGTACATTCTCAGTCCATTTACTTAACTTCCATCTCAACCCTTTTTTTTCCCCTTCCCCCCCTCCCTCTCCCTATTGTCTTCTTTCAGCTCATATTATATACAGCAAATGAGTAACGGATAGACATAGCACTAACTGGTCCCGTATTACAATGCGAGTAATGTAATAATGCTCTGTCATCTTGGAGTTTTCAGTATGACTTGTTGCACTTCACTGGTACTTAGATACTTGTATCTGTACTACACAAAGCTACATCTACAGATACACTGTACGTTTCTGCCTCTCTTGCTTTCACACTATATTCACTTCTAAATCACTGGTATAAGATATCATTTGTTCTTAAAAGTGGGTCAAAATTTTTCATGATGTTTTTTCCTTTTTCTTCACAATACCCTTTAAATACCACACTAAGACAACTTTCCAATCCTATTGCATGGACTGAGAACTCATGGAATTTAACTGTTTAAATTTAAGTGATAAATAAGCTAGAAGATTCTAAAGAGAAGCATCCAATTGGTAATGGATAACTAGCTTTTGTTTTATATATGTATATATACATATACAAATATGTATATATTTGTTTTAACTCATCCCTAGACATAAGACTAAATTACAATCGTCTTGATTTTTTTATACCTTGGTTTAGCAAACCTATTTTCTCCATCTGTGAAGAAAGCAGAATTAGAATCATTTTATGTCTCTGATTACAGGCTTTTGTGATTTCTGTAGCATTTCAGACTGCTGAAGTACAAAATTAAACAACCCGGTTGGCTCTTGGAGTAACTGGGCTTTATAGCTAAATAACTCCACCTGATAAATACAACAATGTCATATTTGAATTCAATATAGATTTAATCAAATATTACTATAAATAAACTTTAATGTTTTAATTTAAATGTTTACAGTTTCTTATTTCCCATGTGGTTATGTCGTCACATGTGTGTGTCTGATAACAAGGCCTCCGTTAAGATCTTGGAGGCCAGTGCTCATTCCAAGAAGATGCGTTTTCTTTGGAAGTGGATTTTTTTATGACACTTTTAGCTTCAGAGCATAGTCAAAAGTCAACTGGGATGTTTTCAATCCTGATATATTTTCTTTGATTCCTGCCCATCCTAGGTTAACATGTGTTGGAAAGGTTTTATTTTTAATCATTTTTAAATGCTGCAAAATGAAATCATTTTTAAATATTATAGTTTGTAATTTTATTTCTCTAGGTACAAGAAGGAATGCATCTTTTGATAACTGGTCCCAATGGTTGTGGGAAAAGTTCCCTCTTCAGAATTTTAAGTGGGCTCTGGCCTGTGTATGAAGGAGTCCTCTATAAACCACCGCCTCAACATATGTTCTATATTCCACAAAGGTAGGTAATTTTTTTATATCACAAGAAACAGTTTCCTTTTGCTTTTGAATTATCTTGATTCCTTAGGCTCTTCAGTTAGTAATCTTTAAGCAGGTTTTCATTAAGACAAGCTATTAAGGAGCTAAAAATTCAGTTATCTTAAAAAGTTTTATTACTGTTTTGATTATAATAGTTCCCAGGACAATACCATTTGTTTTCATTTTTACATGTGTCTAGATATAATTAACATTCAAAGACTATAGATGTGAGTCTCCAGGAATAGCAGGCTAGTCAAAAGAGTAATTAGATTGTCTTAGATATCAGATCATGTCTTGTCATAGAAAAAATTATACTTTGAGGGTATACGTGTCTCCCCATCAAGCTGCATTCGTTCATTTGTTCTAAAATTGTTCACATATGTTTTAAAAGCCTCTGTAAAGTAGCCTTTATTACAGTTATGCTACATGATTAATTAATGATTGGAAACTACCTTAATTAAAAATATTTTACTCTAAGGATGAGTGTAAAGTAAACATAGGAAAGAACACTGTTTCTTTTGAAGTCTTTAGCCATCGTCTCTCATAGCACTTTAGAAATGTCTAAACACAAAATTATGCTTGAGAATTTGGAATACTCACTGTGGATGAGAGAAAATGATATTGGAAGACGCATATGTCGTGCTCATCTGACCAGTAATTTTTATCTGTAATCACCCTGGGTTAGGCAGACATCACAAACTCCTCCTACTGTGTTAGAGAACAATTCTACTGACCCTAGTAGAGCCTAGGCCATATGCATAGACCAGAGCAAATATAAGAGTTACATCAAGTACGGTGCAATCGCACTTCTCTTTTGCCCCCTTTCCTTTGTCAGAGAGTGCTCGTACCATCCGCCCATTGCTCTAGTGTTTAGACCGTATGTCGTACTTAGGTAGAGGAGGTTTTGTGGGGTTCTTTGCTTTAAAATAAGACCTATGTTAGTGATAGGAAGCTATCTGAAGTGTAGAAGGCTGTAGAACTGCCTTAGCAGTAAGAAAATACTGGATGTGAGCAGTGTCATGGCCATTCATGTTAAACACCAAAGACAGCACTTCTTGTGACATCAGAGCCATTGTCTCTGCTTTACAGCCCTTTGGGAAACCTTCTGAATCTGAAAACTAAATTATGCTGCATAAGTTTAAGTGTCAGACATTAATGTTTTAAGTGGACTGATTTTAATTTTTATTCAGGTTATAAAATGTAGTTTCAAGAGGAAAATATTATTAAATGATAGAATAACTCTCAAAGAAAATAAAATTATATACATAAATTTTACATTTTTAGCTATTTTATATTTCATATATAATATGAAAGATACAGTTCTTACATATAGCTGTGCCCTGAGAAATATGACATTTCCAAGGAATAAGAAAGTTCATAATCCAGCCAATTCGTCCTTCAGAAATGGAGGAAGAATAAAGACTCTCCTTTATTAAGAGTCTGTATCTATCTCCTTTACTAAACAAAACCTAAGGGACTTCATCACCACTACACCTGTCTTACAAGAAATGCTAAAAGGAGTTCTTCAAATTGAAATGTGAAAGCGTGCTGATTAGTAACATTACAGTGTATGAAAATATGCAATACTGGTCCAGGTAAATATATAGTCAAATTCAAAATACTCTAATGCTGTAATGTGGTGTGCTAACCATTTAACTATTAGTAGAAAGGTTAGAGAACGAGATTATTAAAAGTAACAATAGCTAGTATAATTTGTTGATTATACTGCACAATATAAATAGAGGTATATTATAATATTAAAAACATAAAAGGGGGGAGTAAAAGGGTAGATTTTTTTAATACAATCAAAGTTACATTGTTATCAGCATAAAATAGACTGTTAAGTTTTATGTAAGCCTCATGGGAATGACAAAGCAAACACTTGTCATAGATTTACAACAGATTAAGAAAGTAGAATCAGAACATACCACCATGGAAAACCACCAATTTACAAAGGAATGCTTCAGTAAAGGAAGTGAGGAACAAGAAAACTACAAAACAGCCAGAAAACAATAAGATGGCATTAGTAAGTCCTTACCTATCAATGACTATTCTAAATATAAACAGATTGAATTTTGCAATCAGAAGGCATAGAGTGGCTGGCTGGATTTAAAAAAACAAGACCCAAAATGCTGCCTACCAGAGACTCACTTCAGCTTTGAGGATACACATGGACTGAAGGGTCAGAAAAACATATTCCATGCTTTGATATCAAAGCTAGATTAGGATGCTACAAGATAAGAAAACTACAGACCAATATGCCTGATGCAGAAATTCTCAACACAATATTAGCAAACTGAATTCAACAACTCATTCAAAGAATCATACCATGAACAAGCAGGATTTATCCTTGGGATGCTAGAATTGTTCAACATATGCAGACCAGTAAATGTGATATACCACATTAATAGAGTAAAGATAAAATCATATAATCATCTCAATAGACAATGATGAGTCATGTGACATATTACAACATGCCTTCTTGATAAAAACTCTTAACAAACTGAGTATATAAGGGACATACCTCAACATAATAAGGGCATATATGACAAAACTGTGAACTAATATATAGTGAACTAATATTTGACAAAGGAGCCAAAAGCACACAATAAAGGATAGTCTCTTCAATAAAGAGTGTTGAGAAAATGGATAATCACATAATCACATATAGTAGAATGAAATCGGACCCCTAATGTACAATGCTTACAAAAATTAACTTGAAATGGGTTAAAGGTTTAAACAAAAGACCTGAAGCCAGAAAACAGAGAAAAATTTCCTTGACACTGGTCTTGGCAATGATTTTTTTTGAAATGGTGCCAAGAAGGAATGAATGGGACCACATCCGAGCTCCTTCGCAGCAAAAAATTTATAAAATGAAAAGGCAACCTACAGAATGGGAGAAAACATTTGCCAATCATGTGTTAACAAGAGTTTACTATCAAAAATATGTAATGAATTCATACAATTCAAGAGCAAAAAGCAATTCTATTGAAAAATGGGCAGAAGAGGAACTGAAAAGATATTTTTCCAAAGAAGACATAGAAATGGACATGAAAAGGTTCTCAACATCATTAATCATCAGGGAAATGCAAATCAGAACCACAAGGAAGTATCACCTCACACCTGTTGGAATGGCTGTCATGAAAAAGACAAGAAATGACAAATGTTGGTGAGGATGTGGAAGAGGGCAATCCTGTGTGCTGTTGGCGGGACTGTATCCAGGTGCAGCCCCTGTGGAAAACCATACAGAGGTTCCTCACAAAATTAAACATAGAACTACCACTTGATCCAGCAATGCCAGTTCTGGGTATACATCCAGAGGAAATGAAATCAGGATCTTGAAGAGATTTTTGCACCCCCATTTCCATCGCAGCATTGTTTACAACAGCCGAGATACGGCAGCAAGCTGTGTTCATCAGTAGATGAATGGATAGCGGATATGCGGTGTCTATATACAATGAAATAGTATTCCGCTATGATGTCGTTTACAGTAACCTGCATGGAACTTGAGGGCTTTATGCTAACTAAGATAAGTCAGCCAGAGAAAGACAAATACTGTAGGATATCACTTAACTGTGAATATAAAAAGCTGAACTTATAGAAATAGAGTAGAATGGTGGATGGAGATGGAGAGTGGGGGAATTCAGAAGATGTTGGTCAAAACGACAAACTTCCATTTGGAAGGTGAATAAGTTCTGGGAATCTGACGCACAGCATTGTGATTATAGTTAACAACAATATACTGTATACTTGGAAGTGGTTAAAAGAATTAAATCTTCAATGTTCTTACCACAAATAAGAAATGGTAATCATGTGAGGTGATGCAAGTGCCAGGTAGCGATGTGGTGATAGTGACTTTGCTGTATGTAAGTATAACACATCAGCTTGTTGTATACCTTAAATGTACACAATGTTTTATGTCAGTTTTATCTCAAACCTGGAAAAAAAAGAAAAAAATACCACTGCACACTTAAAAATGGTTAAGATATAAATTTTGTTATGTGTATTTCACCATAAATATTAAGAAATGGGAGAAAAAACAAAGGGCATCAACCCCAGTCATTGCCCCCAGAGGACTTAGCTATTTTATTTTGCAACAAACATCAATTACTGAGAAACTTTTTCTTAGTTATGAAATTTACTGTCACCTTAGCGAAAGTTCACCTACAACTTAGTGGAGAAAATGAGAATGAAAAGTCTACTTTTTAAGCTAAAGTATTTTTATTAAGTAGTGTTAAAAGTCATTTTATCTTGATTAGATACAGTTTCTAGAAACAAAAATTTGTGTTTATGTTTAAAATCTTATAGGACCAATATCTTGTTAAAAAGCATAGAATTTGTTTAAATGTATATATAAACTAAGAGAGTCTAAATGTAGTATTTATTTCTTATATTCTGAAAGCCACTGATTTTTTTTTTAGAAAATTTAGAAATAATCTAAATTTTTATGATTTTTAAAGAAAGCTTATACAACCTATCTTAAAATATTTATCAGTAGGTAATCTTATTTTCTTCTTGGAATATTCTCATTAATGAATATTATCTAATATTTTATTGCATTAATTTATAACAATAGAATATTGGTTAAGTACTAGTTGAGCAGAAAAAAACCTATAAAATAAATATAGAATTGAGTCCTGTGTACCTATGGAATAAACTTCATAAGTCACAAATAGAACTTATAATAGTCCCCATATTCTCATTTTTTGAAATTGAAAAACTTGGTAGAGAATGGATCTCTTTGTGCAATGAACAAATATACATTAATTGTTACTTTCATGGGATAAAAATGAATGGGTTTTGTTGAAGTGGATCTCTGATAATGTCATGTAGTATACAGAAGAAAAAGTGAGCTATTGAAGGAGAAAACATTCTAATTAAGCATATTAGGCCACTTATTTTTTTTAACCAAATCTTCAGAGAATGCTGCTACGTAGGGTTCAGATCGCAAGCTGGGAAACCTAAATTCCTAAGAAATTGTGAGATCTCCATATTTTCCAAGTTAATATCTTCTAATACTTTAGCAATGTTAAGAATGAAAACCAAATAAAAGGAAATCTGGGCCTTAGTTCAATGATACACATAAAATATGCTGTATAAATTAGTTTCAAAACAGCTTCCTCTCATCTCATCTTTATTCATGATTGGTTATGATAACTGCTGAGCATTTGATAAATTTTAGCAAAAATATATTTCATCTAAAATGTAATTTAGCTACACTAAATCTAAATTTAACTTTTGTTCAAATGGTACCTGAAGAAAATATTTTGGTTATTTTAGGCTGTTTTAGACTGCATTTCCTGCGCAATGTGACTACACTGCTGATAATTGAAACTCAGTATTCTCTACTGTACTAGCCATCCTGACCTTCTGGAAAAAGTCTTCCACTTGGATACAAATCCTGAATTTCTTTTGTCAGTTCTTGGTGTGGTTTCTCCGTCTTCTTCCCAAGTACCAAAGGGGGGGTCTGTGATCTCCACTCGGGCCCTCCCCAGTTCACTCATTTACGGCCTGCTGGCCACCTGGTGATTCCCGAGGGCATCTCCGTCTTCAGCCATTAAAGCCTCAAAAGCCCAATCCTTTATTTATTTATTTGTTTGGTTCACCTCTAACAAATATAACTATACACTAACACTCACCAAAATGAGAAATTAACACATGTGGTGGGGGTCAGGGGAACGAACGTGAAGGAGAAGGAGGGAGGGGAGAAAGGCAGTAACAGTCGTTGACTGCCGGAAGGTCACAAAATCTTGAGCTCGTTTATGCTTTTTTTCTTTAATCCTCCAGAGGATCATTCGTATCCATCCCGTATCTCTCCTCAGCAAGTCTCCAGCCGGGCACCGACCCACCCTGTAATGGGGCTCCCAGCGCTCCTGCTCCCACGGCCCCTGCTTGGTGGAAGTGTCTTGGGACAGAGACTTCAGTCATGGTCTTACTGCTCACACCGCTCTGCCCAAACACTTACACCAAGGCCAACAGATCTGAAATCGATTCGCACCTCCCGCAATTTTGTATGAAAAGGTAACATACAAATTTCTATCCATCCTTAACTTTGGAGTCTGAGAAATGAAAGGTTAGGAAGTGAAGAAGCCTTGTATTATAAGGAGCAAATTAAATTTAACTCAACATTTTTTAAAAGAACAAGAAAAAAGGGGGTACAAAATGGGGATAGAATGGTTGGGATATTGTGCTTCATGTCTTGGGAAAATTAATGTACTTTACTCTTTGTCAATACTCTACTTTTTTTTCTCTTTTAACTAGTGTTTATTACAGCCCTGCTATAAGATGCTATGGAAAAGTAGACAGCGTGTAAGACATAGTCACCGTCAATATGGTACTTACGTCAAATTTCGTTATAAACAAAATATGCAACTAATAAAAACCAGGAGAAATACCTCAAAAAAGCAAGACATGCTATAGATGTTCAAAATGAAGAAAAATATGATAGAACTGTGTATCATTTTACCTGGGTTTTGAAAGTTAGTTAGGATTTTAACAGTTGTCATCAATTGGATGTTTCTCCAATGTCTGAGTAGATCAGAAATACCATAGATTCAAGTAAGCAAAATATTTTCATTTTTCTTTTGTTTTTGGTCACTTTTAAGCAGGGCTGTCCTATCTACCCTCCCTGTAATACACCAAGCTGAGAAAAGCAAATATTTATTAGACTCATTTCCATTAATATTATGTCATCAGTACATACTGGAAATAATTGCACCCACCCTCTGGGTCTTTAAGTATTGTTAGTTTTCTTTTAGCTCAGATTGTTTGAATTACTTTTTAAAGTTCTCTAGTACTTTGAGGGTTTGCCATCTCCCACCTTTCTATCAAAGGAGTTCGTCTCCTCTGAATGAGTAAATGACATAGCCTTACATATTGCATTTTAGTCTGTTAATGCTTCTTGAAAAACATAAAAGATAACAGTAATTGCTTCTACAACATTATTTTTTGTTCTTATTAGAAGATATTCTGAAATTATAAATGACAGTTTATTTTCCAGCTCAGGATCTGTTTACTACCTACTCCATTCACAGGATAGTATATTCAAATACCATGTTTTAATCCCTTACACCAATTGTAAATACTGATTAGTAAATAAAGTAGTTATGAATCACATTTTTAAATTAAATGCAACATATCACTGAATTAGAGCAAATAATCCTAAAATTTGTATGGAACCACAGGAAAGCCCTAAATAGCCTAATAAATCTTGAAAAAGAAGAACAACAAAAAGAGAATGAAGCTGGGGGTATGGTGCTCCCTGATTTGAAACTATACTACAAAGTTATAGTAATCAAAAGACTATGGTACTGGCATAAGAACAGACACATAGACCAATGGAATAGAATAGGGAGCCAGGAAATAAATTCATACCTATATGGTCAATTGATATATACAAAAGAGGCAAAAATTCACAATAGAGAAAAGACAGTCTCTTCAATAAAGGGTGTTGGGAAAACTGGACAGCTACATGCAAAAGAGTGAAACTGATCACTCTTTTACACTGTACCTAAAAATCAACTTAAAATATATTGAAGACCTAAATATAAGACCTGAAACCATAAAATTCCTGGAAGAAAACATAGGCAATAAATTCTTGAACACCAGCATTCGTAATTTTTTTTCTGGTTATGTCTGTCCAAGCAAGGGAAAAAAAAGCGAAAATAAACAGTGGGACTACATCAAACTAAAAAGCTTCTGCACAGCAAAGGAGACAATCAATAAAACAAAAAAGCAACTTATTGTATGGGAGAAGATATTTGCAAATGATATATCTGATAAGGAGCTAATATCAAAATCATATAAAGAACTCATACAACTCAAACCAAAAAGACAAATAACCCAGTTAAAAAATGGGCAGAGGACCTGAACGGACGTTTTCCAAAGAAGATATACAGATGGCCAACAGGCACATGAAAAGATGCTCCACATCACTAATCATCAGGGAAGTGCAAGTAATGTGATACTTATATTCCAATATCTTTTCTATGACAAGTATATCTGATTCTGGATTTTATTTAGAGAAAGCAAGTTCAAACTAGTGTTCCTTTTCAATAGCTACTAATTATAGGAAATCCATTCCTTTTGTTACTTGTAGTAGGTTATGTTGTGTGATCTCTTTTCTTATGGGCCAGCGCAAGTAAGCTGATAACATTTTGACATGGTAATTGATCTACCTGAAATATTTAGAAGATAGTCTGAATAGGTTTATACATCTAGAAAGGAAAGTTTAATAAAGGGTACTTCACATCCTTATCAATAATGTACAATTTGGTAAGACTAGAGAAACTTGAGCTCGCTTAAAATGTTAAATTTCAGGCCTTTGAACTGGAAAAGGGTCACGTGTGAACTAAATATAAACATCGGGTAGAGGATCCTCTGTTTCCCTGTGTTTTCAAATAGGTTCGACATCATCCCAAGTTTTCTTGACATAGCCTTTCCAGAGAATTTGGTAGTAACTTTGACTTCGTAATAACATTTTTACATAATGAAATTAACAAAATCTACTAGTGTCTCCTTAGTTGCTGTATTCATCATTAAACACATGTAGAATGTTTTTACCATTTCTCACAATCATAATAAGTGGGAAAAAAGGAACTTTAATGAAATAGTGAATCCTTACTGAATATATGATTGTATGAAATGTGTTATATACTTTCATCAACATTTTCTTCACATAAATTTTCAAATAGCAATTTTCATATTGTGTTATATCATTTTGAGTAAAAATAGCTCAAATAAAAAAATTATGTGGACACATTTCTAGTTCTTCATTTAACATCATAAAACGTTAATGGTTTGTCATTTGATTTAAATCTCATCCTGATTGAGTTTTAAAAGACTTAGTAGCTGAAACACTTGCTTTCTTTGTTGTTTTGTTTTGGCTTTTTTAATTTCAAGAGTGCCTATTCAAAACATTATTTGACTTACAAAGTCAATAAGAAATTAAGCATTGCAAAAAATATTTTATTTTGCCTTAAAATTAAGAGCCCTTATGACATAAATTTCCATATCTGTTCATCAAAGAGAATTGACAGATTTCAGAAGATGCAAAGAAATCATAAATAATATTAAATTAGCCTTTTAAAGAAGTTACAGTTTTGCTCCTTCAAATTCCTCTTAAAAAGAAAGCATTTGGCAGCCTTATGCATGTGGATGCCTTTGAAGCCCCATAAGTTGCTTCAGTGAACTAACTGGTGCTCCAGTTAGGTAAATTTGAGATACTTTCTTGAGGGTTTAAGAGAATATAATCTCTCAAATCTGTATAATTAGTTACTTCTTATTTATTAATCTTATGGAGAATAATACAAATTTACTATGAAATATAAAATCACAAGTCTCTTAAGTGGCCATATAGAAATTCTTTTGCATCTGCTCTTTTTAAAGATACCGCCTTTTCACATAGGTAGAGAACTTAAGCCTAAGTAGAAATGAACTTCCTTGTTTTCATAATAGTTTACTGAACACCTGCTTTGTGCCTGCACTGCACTAAGTGCTTTGACTACATCACTTCATTTAAGCTTTATAAAAACTCACTTCATTTAGTCCTCATAACAAATACAGTAAAGTAAGTTATTTTACAAATGAGATAACTCTAGCTCAAAATTTGGTCATTGCTAGTAAATGGTGAGATTGGAATTCCAGAACCGTCTCTCCAAAGCCCGTTATTATAACCACGATTCTATACTGTCTTCCCAGAAATGTAGATATAAAATATAACTTCAGTTACTGCCAGTCATCAAGTCTTATGGTAGAATCCCATAGAAACACTTGTGAAGGAATGTTTATATGTATTTTTAATAATTTTAGTCTCAGTTATGTATTGTGTCATGGCTGTTCTGTGGATCAAATTAGATCTAGAATTTATGCTAAGGTGGTAGGATATCTGTGCTTCTGATTATGTTCAACTGGAGCCGGCATTACTTTGGAAGTTAGCCGAAGTACTGTCTCCTAAGGTCTCTGTGTAGTTCTTCTTCTAAGTGGTCTGAGTACTAACTGGAAAACTGCTCAAGGGCCCTGGTGGCCAATTGCCATTTAATGTTACTGTTATTATTACAGTGTAAGATATTAGCACATTATATGAATGCTTAAAATGATGTAAATAAACAAATATGTTTCCTAACTCTCTTTTTTAAAAAAATATGGTTAGACTGGAGAGGCAAAGATAAAGAAGAGGGCAAGAGGGGAAGACATGGGGATACGGTAAAATAAATGTGACCAGAAATGGTGTAGCCACTTTGGAAAACAGTTAGTCAGGTCCTCAAAAAGTTAGAGAGTTACCATATGACCCAGCAATTCCACTGCTAGGTATAAGGCCACTCACTATGCATAATAACCAACTGAAATATCCATCAGCTGATGAATGCATTAACAAAATGTAGCATATCCATGCAATGGAATATTATTAGTCACAAAAAGGAATAAAATACTGTTACTTGCTACAACATGTAGCATGAACCTGAAAATTATGCTAATGGAAAAAAGGCCATCACAAAAGAACCATATATTGTGATTCCATATGTATGAAATGTTCAGAATAAGCAAATCCACAAAGATGGAAAGCAGATTAGTGGTTGCCAGGCACTGGAAGGAGAATGGAGAGTGTCCACTGTTGGGTAAAGAGTTCTTTTTTGGGGTGAAGTAAGTGTTCTAGAATTACATAGTGGTGATGGTAACATGAACTCATGAATATAGTAAAAAACACTGAATAGCATGCTTTAAAAGGGTGAATTTTATGATATCTGTGAATTGTATCTCAATCTAAAAAATATGACCAGAGATTTCTTCTACTTGTAAGATCCCATTGAAACATCTTATTATATGAGTGTGTGTATGTGTGTATATACATATATATATGAAATATAAATATCTTGATTTCCAACTATTAATTAAATATGTTATAAAATAACCTTGGGCTATCTATCCTTAAACTAAACCATTTGCCTATTATGGGAAAATAGGTAGACAATTGACCTACAAAACGCATTTTGAACTTAAAACCTCCAACTCTGTCTCTCTGTGTACACACACACACAGACCTTACTCTTTTTTTTAAAGTAAGCTGCAGTAATCATAAATCTCTACCCCTAACTACTTTAGGGCATATTTTCAAAGAGCAAGGATATTCTCTAACATAAACATAATGCAATGATCAAGTTCATGAAAATAAATATTGATATAATATTATTACCCAAATATACTTTTGTTGGTTCTCAAACTGACCCCCATACACAGGGAGAGGGCAGTGGAGACATAAGAAAGAGGCAGACCACTCCAGATTGGCAGGTAACAGATTCAAAAAGCAAGGGAACTTACATACAAGGCTTGTCTTGGGTGGCCACAAAACGAGTAGATCTCAGCACCTTCTCACCGGAATGTTAGAAGTTTATACAGAGGCCTTAACAAGCTTCAGTCACATACACCGTCAGGCTGATCTCAGCACCACATTGCTTTCTCAAGGCTGCTTCCTTGAAAACATCTCAGCTGTGGGGCCCACAGGCATGAGCATCCAGCCAATGGCAGGGAGGGCAGAGGAGCCCCTGACTGCCCGGCTCCAGCTTGAGGGTCAACCAGTGGTCATGTCCTCTCAGGACGTCCTCCAACTACTTTGCCTATTTGAATTTTGCCAGTTGTCATAATGCCGTTCTTCAGAGTAACTTGCTTTTCTTGATCCACCATAATACATTGCATTTTAGTTGCCATGTTTCTACAGTTTAATCTGAAGGAGTTCCTTATCCTTTCTTTGTTTTTAATGACACCGGTATTTGTGAAGAGTGCAGGACTGTGTTACTGTTGTTGTTTTTAAGAAAGTCCACTAATTTGGGTTTGTCTGAGTTTCCTCATGATGTGATTCAGGTCAAGCATTTTTTGCAAGAATACTACCTGTATTCTTTTCCAAGATCTGTTAGAACCAAAACTTGGTGGTTTAAAACAACAGAAACTAATTTTCTCATTTCTAGAGGCCAGAATCAAGGCCACCTCCTTCTGGAAGCTCTAGGGCAGAATCTCTTCCTACCTCTTCCAGCTTCTGGTGGTGCCAGATGCCCCTTGGCCTGTGACGGCACAACTCCTATCTCGGCCGTTGTCTGTCTTCACATGGCTTCCCCTTTCTTTCTCCTCCTCTCCCAAGGGCACTTATTGGGGTTAGGGCCCATCTGGTTACTCCAGAACGATCTCGTTTGAGGTCCTCATGTTAATTACATCTGAAAAGACCCTTTTTTCCAAGAAGGTCATATTCCTAGATACAAGGGATTAGGACTTGAACATATCTTTTTGGGTCCACAATTCAACCCACTATACAACCTAAGGATGTTGTGTCCTTCTCAACACATTGTATGAAGATGCATCAAATGCAGACAGAGCTAGGGACTTGATATTTTGCGTAGTGATTTTACAGCATCTTACTACACTGATGGACAGTGACTGTGAAGGGGTATGTGGGGGGGACTTGGTGAAGGGGGGAGCCTAGTAAACATAATGTTCTTCATGTAATTGTAAATTAATGATACCAAAATTTAAAAAAATAAAAAATGGAAAAAAAACAAAACATGAACTCTTACTGGTACTCTAATTCAAATTAAATAGTACATGTTTTTCTTGCCTTCCCACATTCTGTATTTGTATTTTCCTTCTCCCACAGTGAAAACCCTAGCTCCTAAGATTATTCAAATGTTTACTTTTTAAAGGGCCAGTCCTCCAGAATTTCTACACCTATATCATTGCCAACAAGAAACTTGGCAAATAAGTTTCAAGATATCTTTGTCCTCCTTCTTTTGGTGAAATTATGTAGCCAAGTTCGAAAGTTACTTGGATCAGTCCCTCCTCCCACTTCTGTGCGGCTATGATATACATTTGATATGCTATTCAGTTCATTTGTTTCTGCTTGTATTCAGTTTTAGGGTTTCTTCTTTCATCCTTATTTAATTCTATTTATTTATTGAAAAGTAACACTTTAACATGATTCCAAAAATAAAAACTATGTAGGAAGAGTACTTACAAAGGTCACCCCCTCCTCTATCCATTCCGCCTTGTTCCTCTCATCTCCTGTAAACCAGGTGCCTTAGTTTCTGGTTTGCTGTTATTTCTTTTTCTAAGTATAAGTAAACCTTTCTTGTGCTTCCTTTTATAAGTAGATAAATGTATATTTTCTTATTTGCTTTTGTTTTACATAAAGATAGCATACCATATGTGTTTCTCAAATGGGGATGGTTTTCTCCCCAGGGGACAATGTCTGAGGACCTTTTTCTTTAAGCATCATATAATGCACAAGGTAGCTCTTGACAATAAACAATTACCTAGTTCAACATACCCATAATGCTCCTGTTATACATCGACTTCTGTACTTTGTTTTTCAACTTAATAGCATATTATGGAACTCATCCTGTATCAATTCATAGAGATCGCCCACATTCTGTGTTACAGCTGTACAATCCAGGAACTATAGGTGATTCAATCAGTCTCTTTTGTGTGGGCATTTGGGTTGTTTTCAATATTTTGCAATTACAAATAATGCTGCAATGGATAACCTTACACACTGTGTTGGTAGTGTGGTATTTTTAGAAGGGTACCTTCAGAGTAAATTCCTACAAGTGGGTCAAAGGCCAGATGATATGTTGGTTTGCCAAATCCCTCCAAAGGTCTTTTAGGGTTTTGTTTTGTTTTGTTTTGTTTTGTTTATCCATTTCTGCCATTGTATGAGAGTACCCATTTCTCCATAAGCTTGCTAGCTGAGTGAGTTGTCAAGCTTTTGAACTTCTGCCATTCTGATTAATAAGGAACTCAGTGTAGTTTTAATTTGCATTTCTCTTATTATGAATGGCATTAAAAATTTTTTTTGTTCATATTGTAGGTCAAATCTCAAGTTTTGTAATATTTAATCCAAATAATTTTAGATGAAATACAAAAACATCTATAAAGTACAAGGAAGCAATACATTTAAAGTCTGCTTTGGAGTTTTCAGATCACCAGGATGTCACTGAGTGAACTAAAATGACTTCACTCTTGCGTGCTTTGTGTCCTCCAGGCCGTACATGTCTCTTGGAAGTCTCCGGGATCAAGTTATTTATCCCGATTCAGTGGATGACATGCATGATAAAGGCTACACAGACCACGATCTGGAATGTATTCTGCACAATGTTCACCTCTATCACATAGTTCAGAGAGAAGGAGGTAAAGTCTGTGCTTCTTATTTTTTAATGCATTTAACTTTGTTCTTAAAAAATAAACTTGGGTAAAGAGTCTGTGGTTTAATTTGAATATATGCTGTTCCTGGAAAAGAAGCACACAAGTATTGACAGAGTTTACAGCTTTTCTTGCTTGGCCATTATTGACATCCCCTTTCTGACTTGTCTTATATTTCATGCAGCACTCTAGGCTTTTTATTAAGTCTGCTGTTAGCACTGGAGGACCCTTTTTTTTTCTTATTGGAATATACAAGTGTCACTGAGGCCACTGTCAACCTAGATGTATGTAAAATCCATGACAGAAATATTATTTTGTCAAGCTCTCACTTACATTAGAATTAATGATTTGAGAAATAGATGTCCCAGAACTTCTTTCCTGTTTTCAGGCCCAGTCTTACCAATACATTTTTTTCCTCTCTCTCAAGCACCACATAGAGAATTAGATAAAATTTACCAACTTACCGTAAGACATTCTTGAAGAGGTAGGAATAACAGTTACACAATGAGCTTAAAAAAGGAATTCCTGGACACTAATTAATGGAAAGTCATCCCATGCTCTTGGGTAGGAAGAATTAATATTGTCAAAATGGCCATCCTGCCTAAAGTAATCTACAGATTCAATGCAATCCCTATCAAAATACCAACATCATTCTTCAACAAACTGGAACAAATAGTTCTAAAATTCATATGGAACCAGAAAAGACCCTGAATAGCCAAAGCAATCCTGAGAAGAAAAGATAAAGCTGGGGGATCTCACTTCCCAACTTCAAGCTCTACTGCAAAGCCACAGTAATCAAGACAATTTGGTACTGGCACAAGAACAGACCCACAGACCAGTGGAACAGAATAGAGAGCCCAGATATTAACCCAAGCATATATGCTCAATTAATATAGGATAAAGGAGCCATGGACATACAATGGGGAAATGACAGCCACTTCAACAGCTGGTGTTGGCAAAACTGGACAGCTACATGTAAGAGAATGAAACTGGATCACAGTCTAACCCCATACACAAAAGTAAACTCAAAATGGATCAAATACCTGAATGTGAGTCATGAAATCATAAAACTCTTAGAATAAAACATAGGCAAAAATCTCATGGACATAAACATGAGTGACTTCTTCATGAACATATATTCCCGGGCAAGGGAAACGAAAGCAGAAATGAACAAGTGGGACTATATCAAGCTGAAAAGCTTCTGTACAGCAAAGGACACCATCAGAGGAACAAAAAGGCATCCTACAGTATGGGAGAACATATTCATAAATGACATATCTGATAATGGGTAGACATCCAAAATATACAAAGAGCTCACACACCTCAACAAACAAAAAGCAAATAATCCAATTAAAAAATCGGCAGAGGATCTGAACAGACAGTTCTCCAAAGAAGAAATACAGATGGCCAACAGGCACATGAAAAAATGCTCCACATCGCTAATCATCAGAAAAATGCAAATTAAAACCACAATGAGATATCACCTCACACCAGTTAGGATGGCCACCCTCCAAAAGACAAACAGCAACAAATTTGGTGAGGATGTGGAGAAAGGGGAACCCTCCTACACTGCTGGTGGGAATGTAAATTAGTTCAACCATTGTGGAAAGCAGTATGGAGGTTCCTCAAAAAACTCAAAAGAGAAATACCATTTGACCCAGGAATTCCACTCCTAGGAATTTACCCTAAGAATGCAGGATCCCAGTTTAAAAAGATGCATGCACCTCTATGTTTATTGCAGCACTATTTACAATAGCCAAGAAATAGAAGCAACCTACGTGTGCATGAGTAGATGAATGGATAAAGAAGATGTGGTACATATACACAATGGAATATTATTCAGCCATAAGAAGAAAACAAATCCTACCATTTGCAACAACATGGATGGAGCTAGAGGGTATTATGCTCAGTGAAATAAGCCAGGTGGAGAAAGACAAGTACCAAATGATTTCGCTCATCTGTGGAGTATAAGAAGAAAGCAAAAACTGAAGGAACAAAACAGCAGCAGAATCACAGAACCCAAGAATGGACTAATAGTTACCAAAGGGAAAGGGACTGGGGAGAGTTGGTGGGAAGCAAGGGATAAGAGGAATAAGGGGCATCACGATTAACACAAATAACATGGGGGGGAATGGGGAAGGCAGTATTGCACAGAGAAGACAAGTAGTGACTCTATAGCATCTTACTACGTTGATGGACAGTGACTGTAGTGGGGTATGTGGTGGGGACTTGATAATGGGGGAAATCTAGTAACCACAATGTTGCTTAAGTGATTATATATTAATGGTACCAAAATAAAAAAAGAAAAAGAATTCCTTTTTAATAGTCATATTTTTAAATAGCTTGATAACGTATAATGTGATAGCCTAGGCAAACTGCTGAAATAGCAGGCTAAAATTCTATGTTTAATTTTGCATGGGTTTTATTTTCTATTTCCCAGCCCATTTATATTATCAGTATAGTGATTAAGAATGTGAGCTTTGAAGTCAAGAGTTCTGGAATCAAATCTTAATTAGCACTGCTCTCAGTTATTTTCAACTGTAAAAATGGGGAAGGATATACAACTTGAAAAGATTCTGTGAAGATTAAAGAAGACTCTATATAAAGCATAACAGTGACATATAGTACATGCATAAAAGTTAGGAGCTAATGGTAACATTGCTAGTTACAATATTGATACTATGATATTTTTGTTGTGTGATGTTTCACATAGACATTTCACATATATTATTTGATTTAAGCCTTATAATAAGCAAACGAGGCCAGCAAGAGAGATATTATTACATGTATTTTTATGGTGTTGCAATATCATAATTCACCACTGCTGTGAGCAGGAAAGCAGGTTGTCCTTTTATCTCGTCTGGTCGGCTCCTTCCCAGTTTTAAACCACTGTGGCAGAATAAATGTTAGTCTTGGTTAAGTTATTGTGGTAAGCATGTAAGTTTTTAATCCACAAACTCAAATGGAGATTCCTAATACACAGGGGAGATTCTGTTCTCTCAGAAGTCATCAGGGAGCTCTGAACTGTTTCTAATAATGTTCTGACCTTAATAATGTGGTAGTAATTGTTATGGTTTATTGACTGCTTACTATGTAGAATATACCGTATTAAGCAATTTACATTGTCATCTTATTTAATATTTTTAACTGCCCAGGGATGTGGGTTTTACTAACCCCCTTTTACAGACGAAATTCAGAAGTTCAGTAACTTCCCCAGGGGCCCACAGCAAGTGGCAGGACAGGAACTCAAACACAGCTCTGGCTTCAAAGGCAATGTCCGCAGCAGGGTTTATGCCACTGGGCTATGCCAGCTTCTCACTTCTTAGACACTAATACGAGTTGTTATGTCCTTATACATTAAAAACAAAAAAGAATTCCTAGGAAAGCCACTTGTTTAATCCTTAAACATGAAACATGTTTTTAAGTGAAGCAGGAAAACACGCAGCGAAGTAAGGATGTCACTTATTTGGAAAAAGCCTATGAAGTTCTGTTTAGACTGGGTGATGTTTTGCTTAGAGAAATGCTTTGCCTTAGTGAAAGGTAGAGATAAAAACGGTTTCATTCCATCAAAGAGATGACAAATCAGAAAGGAGTATTAGTGTTAACAAATGGCCATGAGTTAAAGCAGCCTGTACATCTCTAGGAAGCAGGAAAACCATTTTCTTCTTAGGCTGGCTTAGTCTTATTAAATCAGCAGCAGAGGTGACATTGTGACTTGAATCCTGATTTATGTGTTCTGTGATTAAGCCATATTGCCTATTAAAACTTTTGGGTTTAGTGGAACAAAGGACAGGATTTATTGAAATATGTAAAGCTAAAATTTCCTTTGACCCAAATACTTTTATCTTGGGCCTTCTCAGTTGGCAGGCAGGAAAAAAAAAAAATTAAGTCCAGAATATTTGTTACTGCCTACCAATCTGAGCCTGTTTTTCACAGCCTCACTTATGTTTCATAAATGCCATAAAATTCAGCCATAGAGAAAATTTTATTTCAACAGTTTTCACTAGAATAACATTAAATCAAGTGGAATTTTAAGGTTTGTTTTCCTAATATAAAATTATAATGTTATATTTTTAAATGAATGGAAACTTCCTGGGAGTTTACTCAAGAAAATGAGCAGTGGTCCCCACTGGGGAGTATCATTGGGAAATAAAGAAAAATCTCCTTTTTAGTCCAGTGTACAGAAAACAATAAAAACTCTACTTCCTATTTTCTTTCCCTTTGACTGAGTTTATTTAGAAATTTTAATGAAGGTGAAAATTCAGCTGAGGGAGAAAGAAGAGGGCAAAGAGCCTGGCTTTCTCTTTCTTAGGGAAAACTAAGCCTTGGACTTGGGATTTAGAAATGTTGTCCTAAGAGTGTGTGTCAAGTTTCGGCAATCATTTTCCTCCTTGGAAATCAGGCTTTGCCTAATATATTCAGTTTCCCAATATTCCCACCATAGAAAAGTACTTGATAGTGGCAATCTTTCTAATATCCCCCATGGTTTTCTTTTTAAGTAACCCTTCTTTTCTTATTACAAAATTAAGATAAACCATGAAAATAATTTTAAAATATAAAATTTTTAAATATTATAAAAATGTGTACTATAAAATGTAAAAAGTCTCATAATTCTATTCTTAGAAATATGTGGGTGGGTGTATTTAGTCACAGAAATGCAATAATAATATTTGTCACAAGAAATGGCATAGACAAACAATGAAAGTGTGTACATAGACCTATGTATAAATTCTAGCTTTTCTATCTAGCTGTGTAAACTAGACATGTCATTCACTCTGTGAATTTTAGCTTATCCATATATAAAATGCAATGAATAATATCTAGCTCATAGGGTTATGGAATATGTAATGAGAAAACTAATATAACATGTGAGGCCCATGGAAGCCATTCAGGGTAGCTCCTGTCCTATGCTTTGTACACTACAATAAGCCTATATAAATTTGTCGATCTTTTTTCCCACCACCTGCCCAATAAGTATAAGTATATTAACTTTTTGAGATATTCAAAAGGAAATAAAGATTTTAAATATCAGTATTTAGAATTCCTAAAAGATATTTTTTTCAGTAAGAGAAATTACTACCATAAAAAAATGTCAAATCTAAACCAAAATTCTGATATGTGAGTTCTCTAGTTTACCCAAGTATATTTTTTTACCAGATACTTTGTGTTAATAACTCCAACTTGACAGGAATCACTTGCCCGGGGTAAAAAGAGTAACAATTAAACAAATGCTTTATAAAATATGTATTTGTATATACATGTATTTTTTCCCCCTTTTCTAAAGGCTGGGATGCTGTTATGGACTGGAAAGACGTCCTGTCAGGCGGGGAAAAGCAAAGGATGGGCATGGCTCGCATGTTTTACCACAGGTATGTATGTTTCCTCAGGGAACTGCGACTGCACTGTTGTACCCAAAAACCTTTTGGGCAAGACTCAGGGTACTCATCCTCAGTGTGAGAATACCTTACTGAAAACTTAATGCTTAGAATTTACAGTTTTTAAGTTTCTTAAGTTATTTTTTTTCATGTGACAGTAATCTGAGTGGTTTTTTTTCCATTTCCTTTTTGTTGAGTAATGTTAAACGGCAAAATTAAATGTTTATGTATCCCAAATTTGAAAGTAGGATTATTACTAATTTTAAAATGTAAGACTACATAACCACTATTATACTGCTGTGCACACAGTAGGTAGGCATTCAGTAATACCTCTGAATTAAATTATTGAACTCAAACTAAATTACTTTCTACCACTCAGTAGCCTATTAAGCTTAGTAGTACTCTCCTCCTTGAAAGTCAGACACTCATCCAATGGAAAAAGGAACCAGCCAGCATAGGTCTCAATGCACTCAGAAAAATAGAAATACAGGAAATCACTCCTCTTTATAAACCTTTCTCTTTGCAGTCAGTCAGCTTTATAACCTTTCAAGCACAAAACGCTAGAAAGAAATATTAAAGCTATTCTGATATGTTCCTCTTATTTGTCCTATTCTTCTCTGACAAAGAAATCTCTCTTTTTTAAAATCTTAGGCCTCTGGCAGTGGAGTCTGAGTTGTATGCAGGGCAAGAAGTTATCAGGAAATACGTTACTCACTTTTAATACTTACATCTTAGGCAAAAAGGACCAAGAGTGACGTACCTGATGCCTGAATGGACCACAAGCTGGGGCAGATGCAATATCCTTGAAGGAGTTTCAGTGGAAGCAGTAATATTTTCGTAGGGAGCTTCTAAAAGCCAATAACGAGCAAAAATATGTTTATCAAGTAAACCTCATTAAACAGTTAGCAACTAGTTGGTCCACACTTAGCCACTAGTTGGCTTTTAATTTTTTTTTTAATCTTCTATTATGGAAAAAGCATCAACACTTCATCCAAGAGGAGACAACTATAAGAGGAGCGTCACATTCCCGTCACACCCATTCACCTAGTCTGTCATCTCACCGCACTTGATGTATCTCTGCTTTCTTTATTTTTGACGCAGCTCAAAGCAAATCTCAACATCATGACATCTTTTCCTTAAACCACTTTGGCATCAATCTCTGAAATATTATGATCTTTCCTTACATAATGACATACCATAATCATACCTAAAAAAACTTGTAATAATTATTTAAAGACATCCTAACACCTGGTTCACAAAATTTCCATGATTGTCTCAAAAATAATCTTTTATATACTTGGTTTCTTCAAATCAAGATCTAAACAAGTTTTACACATTGAATTTTGTTGTTGTATCTCAATTACTTCATTAGCTAAAGAATTTATGCTCCTCTGTGGCCCCTTCTCCCCCACCCCCATCTTTTATGCCATTGACTTATGACAGAAACCAAGTCAGCTGCCCTGTAGGGATGTCGCCTGTTCTAGATTTATCCGATTGCTTCCTCATGGGGTCCTTTCCCTCTTCTCAATCCCCTATTTTTCTTATAAACTGGAAATTAGGGCTAAAATCTTGACTATATTTAGGTTCAGCCTTTTTGGTAAACATGTAACATGATATATCTATCATTAAAAAAAGAATATCATTTAAACAATTTTATTAGAATATAATTATGTGTTCATTCCATAAAAATTAAAAAATTAGGTAAGAAAAGCACGTTATCTTATTGCCTATGTCAAATAACAAAAATTCAAACAAGTACATTTTAAAGATCTAATTGGCTTTATTGAACAATTTTTAAATTGAGAACCATCCCATCTAGCACAAAGGAAGGTGTCCACAGGGCTACAGAAAGGGACAGGTTTTTAAACGTAGCACAAGGAAGTCATAAACAAACAAACAGAAGAGGATTCTTTCAGACACAGTAAACTCCCTTTCAGGGGGATGAAAGGGTCTTATTAAGCGGATTACCTCACTGGTGCTGACCAGAAAAATCCAGACTAACCAGCAAAGATCACCATCCTCGGAAAGGATGGAATTGCAATTTGTTAGGTATGAAGCCCTGTTTCCATGACGTGGGCCTAATACAAGTAACTCCAGCATAGAACCATGGGTTTCTTTTTAATACCAACATGGGCCCATGGATTTCATTTAAAATTCTGGGATAGTTTCATTCATCTGGGATAGGTAGACAGAAGTTATCTTGATTTTTTTAAAATATAACTGTTTTCATAAAGTACATTACAATTTATGTCCATCTTCATGTATTATTGTATAGTAGCTAGTCAGGGGTCATGATGATGATGATCATAAAATTTTTGTGCCAAATGCACAGACCTTCAGCATCCAGTTTGGTGACTTGACAAATGTATATGCATTATGTAACCAACACCCCAATTAAGATAGAAAACATTGCTTTTGCCCTAGAAAGTCCTTCATACCCCTTTCCACTCAGATCCCCCTTAGAAAATTTTTGTTCTGATCTCTATCATCATAAATTAGTTCTTCCTGTTCTGCAACTTCACATAAATTAAACTAAGTGGTATGCATTATTTTTGTGTCTAGGTGGAGATTTTAAAGATAAAAGTTATTGTAATAAAATGGTATTTGTTATATGCACATTGTTAGTTCGAGAATATGTCAAGCAAAAAAAAATGAATCAAAACTTGCTAACTCAGAATTTTTAGCTTCTGAGATATAATTTGGAATGCCCTTTTCTCAGATGATGTGGTGAAATTCAAGAATAAACTTTACAGTTTGACATTTATGACCAGCTGTTACCCATTATCACCCTGAATCTGTTCATAAATATTCAGTAATATGATCACCAGCATAGTTGGTGAAATATAATACAGTGGAATGTAAATTGCAACCATAAATTTCTCACTGTGTCAGTCTGTTAAAAAAATAAACCATGTAGTAAAATCAAGAAGCATTAATAAGCATTGCCAATCCAAAGAGATTTCAAGTACTTGTAACCTGAAATAGTTGGTGCTTGTATATCTGAAGTATTTTGGCTATAATGTGAGACTGAATAAAGATCCAGTTACAAGTAGATCAGAGAAAAGAAAATTCAGTGATCTATACAGGAAGATCAGTGAAGATGAGCACGTTGTTAAAGAGCAGAATCTACTGAGAAAAAATTAAAGGAAATCGAAATACTAAACCCAGTGAAGGAAAAATATAAAAATGAGAAACTGCCTCCCCTCATCTTCAAAGGATAAACAAGGTGTGCACAGCAGCGTGAAAGACCTGAGCTATCTAAGGTCAAGAACTTTGGCAAGGAGTATTAACTATCATAAAACTATGAACTTTTTGAGAGGATTTAAATTTAAATTTTAATGTTTAATGAATGATCAAAAAAGTCCTCTCTTAAGGAGGATAGATTAGATCTTTCACAAGGCTCACTCCGCTGATGATATACCAAGAGCAAAAAGGAAGGAAAATCTGATAAGCAATATTATCTAATGTTTTACTTAGTTATATCAATTCCATATTCTATCTACTGTTTAAATATATTTAAACACACACACCATCCTACCAAGGAAACAAAAGTATGCTATCTACCTTTTATCTGCTGTACTAAGGGGTGCTGTGAGAACAGAGTCTAAAATATATGCTTTTTTCTCATTTTAAATGACTTCTCTGTTTAAGCTGAAAGCACTCTGAAAAAATAAGACACAATAAGTAACTTAATAGTGGGTGGGGGGATGGAGGGGAGGATGGCTACTCTTTTGCTTTATCATTTACCACCTTTAATAACATCATATACTCTTTTGTTCCTTTGAGTTAACACTGCACCTCTTGTGGTCCAAATAAAGATCTATGACTGAAATGGGAAAATATTAATGTATGTGTGTTTAATCTTTTCAAGACCAAAATATGCATTGCTAGATGAATGTACAAGTGCTGTCAGCATTGATGTTGAAGGAAAGATATTCCAGGCTGCGAAAGGGGCTGGCATTTCCTTACTGTCTATAACACACAGGCCTTCTCTTTGGTAAGTGTTTCAATGCTAATTTGCAATAGATGGTTTTTCTTTATACTTCTTAAAGAATAAATTTGCTAAACTGTCACTTTAGAACATTGGGTATTTCACTTATCTTCTACCTGTATTTCTGTTCAGTTGCCCACTAGTTGTTTAGATACCACAAAACTAACATCATCATATTGATGTGCTGTCTGAACACTGACATCCCATTCCAGTGATTCTGAAAAGAGGCAGAAAAGTCCAGTGAGTTTTTTGTAACTGCAAATACTCATAATTCCATAGCATGTGCCAGGAAAGGATATATTTATAAAATGTCACATCATCTTTTTAGTCTTTGAAAATCCAGGGGGAAAAAAATCACAATTTGATATTTCCCCAAATGACAAGTTGGAAAAAACACAGAAAAGAAAAGGTTTGGGGTGGGGGGGTGGGCTTTGTTTTAAGGGAAAAAATGGAATGAAAATATTTTATAAATAATATCTCATAAAACATAATGGGATTTCTCCTTTTTAAAACATTATACCATTTTTATCATTCTCCTACTTTCCCATCAGTTCATCATCATAATAGTTGCTAATGCAGATTCAGCACCTATTCTGTTTCAGGCTCGTTTTATTTAAGTCTTATAGCAACCCAATGGGGAGTCTAGTTATTCCCATTTTATAGGTGAAGAAACTGAGAACTAGAACAATGAGAAAAGTCATATGCCAAGATCACATCCTCTACCCTAAGTATACTGTTCTACTTACTATAAGGAACTCAAAGTGTATGTCCTGCATAAACCATAAAAACCCCTTTTCATTCACACTATATTCCAGTCTACTTTTCACATTTCTTCAACCAAAATCTTTTCTTTTGACATATTAGTAACTACGGTGGACACCATGCCTTGGCCGTCTATTTCCCAGGGAGAGGCAGGACTCCTGCCGCCTCGTCAGCTGGAACATTATTTAGCAGGACGCTGGTCACATTCTAAGCCAAAGCTGTCATTATATACTACATGACTTCAAACAGACTGAGTAGCAAGTGTTCGGTTAATCCTTGAAGCCCCACTAAACCTTTCACCTTATAGAGAATGTTTACTTTCAAATTGTGAGTAAACTGAGTGTTCAAAGTCTTTGTCTCTGAATTCAACTTCTATTAAGAAGATAACCATCTATTTTCACACTTCATTTAAACATTGAAATTTTTCATCATTTTTTTTTTCTCAAAGAGTTGGCCTGAAAGCAGAACATATCATGAAGTGACCCTCTGTGGAACTTTATTGGCCTCTGGGTCTAGTCCAGGAGGAGTTAGAGTCCATGTCAATGAATGTGATTCCCCTGGCTCTTCTGTAGAGAAAACCAACAGGAGCTGGATCTTTAAGGCAATTATGACCCTTGCCTGCAGATCCTCTGCAGCAGGGATGACACAGAACCAGGCCAGAAGACCTCTCGAGCCCCTTCTCGTATGGACTTGTCATTTCCAGACAAGCTTCCTGACTGACCATCTGTTGGGATAACATAAAATTATTTCTTCATTTGGTGTTTTTCCAACTTCTATAAATGGAGTTATTATGCTATCTAGTTATTCAGTTCCTTATTCAAGTAGCCTAAAGAGGGACTAAAAGTATATTCAGCCAGTTTTTTCCTCAACTGAAGGAACAGATAGGATTTTATCTTTCTTATTTCCAAGACTTTATTTTTTTAGAGTAGTTTAGGGTCCAGCAAAACTGAGGGGAGGCACTGATGGACAGTGGCTGCAATGGGGTTACGGGGGGGACTCAATAATAAGGGTGAGTGTAGTAACCACATTGTTGTTCTTGTGAAGCCTTCATAAGAGTGTATATCAATGATACCTTAATAAAAAAGAATATATATAAAGCTTTAAAAAAAATTGAGAGGAAGGTACAGAAAGAAAGAAATATGCCTTATACTCCCTGACCCCACACATGCACAGCCTCCCCCATTATCCACATCCCCCACCAGAATGGTGCGTTTGTTACAATTGATGGACCTATACTGACACATTATTGTCACCCAAAGTCCATAGTTTGCACTAATGTTGTATATTCTATGGGTTTGGACAAATTTATAATTACATGTATCCCCCATTATAGCAACATACAGAGCATTTTCACTGCTCTAAAAATCCTCTCTGCCTATTCATCTCTCCTATCTCCCAGCCCCTCAAAACCACTGATATTTCATGTCTCCAAAGTTTTCCTTTTCCAGAATGTTATATAGCTGGAATCACACAGCACATAGCCTTCTCAGATGGGCTTCTTTCACATAGTTATTCATTTGTTTTACTCCATGCCTTTCATGGCTGGCTAACTCATTTCTTTTTAGCACTGAATATTCTCCCATTATCTGGATGTCCACAGTTTGTTTATCCATCACCTACTGAAGGACATCGTGGTTGTTTCCAAGTTTTGGCAATTCTGAATAAAGCTACTCTAAACATTGCTAGGAAGGTTTTATGTGGGCATAAGTTTTCTCACCTCCTTTGGGTAAGTATCAGCGGGCAACTGCTGGATCCCATAGTAAGAGGGCGTCTCATTTTGTCAGAGCCTGCAAATGGCTGCCAAGGTGACTGTGCCATCCTGCACACCCACCAGCAGTCAGCCAGCTCCTGGGGCTGTCCAGCCTCGCCAGCACTTGGTGGTGTCAGTGGGCGGGATTTTGGTCATTCTAATAGGTGTGTAGTGGGCAAGTAATTTTTTTAGCAAATAACAAAATTTGTCATTTTACACCTTTTAATAAGAGAAACATGTTTTTAATTCCAGCTCTTCACAATACAATTCCCCATAAAACTAAAAATCATGTTAGTTCTATTTTATGAGTTAGGTTAGGCATTTTAGGCTATAGAAATCTATCGTTCTGCTCATCCTTCCTCCCTAGGGAAATTCTTTTTTTTCCCTGAAAAGATTTCTAAAGAGGGAAAATTGTATTTTTGCCCATAACAACAAATGGGTAATTTTGATTGTAAAATTTAAAATCAATACCAGTATATGATGATGGAAAAAATTATAGTAGCTTATTAAATTATTTAATTCCTGGATATAATTATAGCTTTATAATTACCACTTGCCTATGCTTTATCCTATTTGTGCAGGAAGTCTGCAAATTATTTCCAATGAGCCTCAGATAATAAAAATTCCTCTTTTAAATTCCTCTGAGATAAACTCTGAAATATTATTTTATCCCATAATATAGAACACACCTTTGAATCTCAAGCCATGAAACACCTATGCAGTCTCTTCCTCCCAGGTAGAGATCAAATAATGTTGTAGGACTGGAGTGGCGAGCCAAACCTTCATTATATATTAAGACGGAAGTTGCTCAAGATACGAACTGCTACGTTCTGTAATTGCTCCTGTTTGTTGATCCAAGGTTAGGAAAGTCCAAGAGAAGCTGAGAATGAAACAAAATGTTTTTTTTTACCATTATTTCTTTCTCATATGGCCACCCTTCTTTTGTTCTTCCATTACTTTTGTTTTAGTTCTAATATTTTAATAGAAGTATTCTCATGTTTTAGTGTTCTCCCTTGACATGGAAATAAGTTTTTTGATTTGACTTTTGTAAGGTCCCACCTGTTTGAGGTCAATTTTTTTGAAAACTTAAGAACTTAAACAGCAGATTCTCAAAAGCATTTTGAAAAGGTCATTAATCTCCATCATATGGTATCAAATACATGATCTTTAACCTTTAGCATGAGAGTGACTGTTTTAGATATAGTTTAACCTGGCTTAAGTACTTTTTTCTTATTAGAAAATTTTACTTAAATGAATATAATTTACCTACATTAACATTTATCCATGTAAATGTCCAGTTTCATGAGTTTTGAAAACCATGCATACTTTTATTATCACTTCCACCACATCATGATAAAGAACACTTCGTCGCCCCAAAAAGTCCCTGTTGCACTCGGTCCTCTTCCCTAGCATTGCCTCTGTCAGCCACTGGTGAGCTTGCTGTCACTATGTTTTGCCTTTAGATGTCATATAAATAGAATCATACAAAGTGTTGTCTTTTGTGTCTGGGTTTGTTCCCTTAGTTTCAGTCCTTTTAAGATTGATACATGTTGTTGCATATATCAGTAGTGTGTTACTTGTTAATTGCTGACAGTATTCCACTGGATGGATTTACCGCAGTTTATCTATTCACTTGACACACATTTAGGTTGCTTCCAGTTTAGGGCTGTTAGGACTAAAGCCGCCATGAAAGAGCGTTAATGTACAGGTCTGTATGTACACAAATGTTTTCATTTCTCTTGAGTACTTACATAGCTAGAAGTGGAGTTGCAGGATCATATGGCAAGTAAAGTTTAACCTTATTTGGAATCATGAAATTGTTTGCCAAAGAGGCGTCCCCATTTTTGCCTTCTCATCTGTAGTGGAGAGTAAGCTCCAAAACCTGTTGAACAGCTGATATATTCAGTTTTTAAGTTCCAGCCATTTTATTGGGGAAAGTAGGATCTCACTCTGGTTTTAATTTGCATTTGCCTAACGACGCATGATGATTAGTTTATTTTCACTTACTTACTGGCCATTCTTATATCCTCATTGGTGAAGTATTTGTTCAACTCTTTTGCCCATTTTAAAAATTGGTTGCTTGTCTTCTTATTTTGTTGTAAGAATTCTTTATGTATTCTGGATATAAGTCCTTCATTAGATAGATGTTTTGTAAAATATTTTTCCCAGTCTGTGTCTTGCCTTTTTATTTTTAACAGTGTGTTTCAAAGAATAGAAATTTTAAATTTTAATGAAGTTCAGTTTGTCAGGTTTTTTTTTTTTTCACTTATGGATAATACTTTTTGTTTTCAAAGAAATCCCTCTAACCCAAGGACACAAATCTTTTATGTTTTTTTTTTACTGAAGTATCATTGATATACAATCTTACGTTTATTTCAAGTATACAACATAGTGGTTCAACAGTTGCCCATATTATCAAATCTTCATCCCCACTAATGCAGTTACTATCTCAACATGTTGACAAGACGTTACAGAATCTTTGTCTATATTCTCCATTCTGTACTACCGTCCCTGTGACCAACTTATATTATGATTGAGAATTTCTGTGGTAACCTGGCTTGCTTTATCATCAAAGCATGTTAAAGCCATCCAATCAAAATGAGATGAAACACAAATGTCTATCAACTGATGAACAGATAAACAAAATGTACAAAACCATGCAATGGAATATTATTCAGCCACTAAGATGAATGAAGTACTAACACATGCTACAACTAGATGAACTTTGTCATCATTTTGTTAAGTGAAAGGAGTCAGTTACAAAGAGGCACATTTTGTATGATTCTACCTATATGAAATGTTCAGAATAGACAAATCCATAGAGACAGATAGGAGATTGGTAATTGTCAGGGCTGAGTAGAAGCGCAAAAGGGGAGAGACTGCTAATGGCCATGGGGTTTTTTCGGGGGTGAAGAAAATACTCAGCAATTGGATAGTGGTGATGGTTGCATGAACTTGTGAATATACTGGAAAAAACTGAATTGTACACTTAAAAGAATGAATTTATTGTATGTGATTCATATCTCAAGTTTTAAAAAGGAGGTAAAAGCCACTTGAAATAAGCCCACTGATTGTCATAAATAAAGACAAGGGACAGTTTAAAAAGGAACAAGAAGTGGGAAAAACTAAGGGAAAGACAGAAAAATTGAGGCCACATAAGCACATGGGCCACTTTGGCACAGTACAACTGCAGTGGCTCGTCCAGCATTACTCTGCCCACATCCCCCACAAATCCCAGAGACTAAGGACTTCAGCCTACTTTTAGAAGAAAAGGTATTGTCTCCTGCCTTGTCAGTAAAATCATCTCTGTACCTCTCTAAAGTTCCTAATTATGAACCGGAACCATGAGTAATAAGTTAAATTATATGAAGGCATAGAAGTTTCTTTAAAATAGATTTTTATCAGAGTTCATTTCTTAAAACTGTGATTATTGATAATTTTTTGCTTATATAGAATAACTCATCCCTAAAGGAGAGTGTATTAATGAATTGGTATTGTGTTTCTTTAATTTTTAAATTTTTTTTCTGCATAACTTTACGATTTTTTTCTCTCTGCTCTTTCCTTTTTGCTACTCTAAGTATGGTTTGATATTTATTCAGGAGCCATGCAAGGTTGTGAAGATAAATTAAATAAATGCAATAAGCATGGCTTCCTTTACAATTCAAATATATTTAGAATATGAAAAGATTTAATATAAGCAGTAGAATTTCCTAGAGATTAATGACTTTTGGAGTAAAAATTCACAATATTTAACCTCTTGAGGGAGTCTTCAAAAATCAAATGTAAAATAGGCACCTTACTTACAATTTGCATTTGGATATCGATTAGAATGATAAACCTACAATTAACGTGGCTTTTTGCAATTATTGCTGATAATATTCTTTCATTTTGATTATGCAGGAAATACCACACTCATTTATTACAGTTTGATGGTGAAGGAGGTTGGCGCTTTGAGCAATTGGATACTGCTATCCGTTTAACACTGAGTGAAGAAAAGCAAAAGCTAGAATCTCAGCTAGCTGGAGTTCCCAAAATGCAACAGAGACTCAATGAACTGTGTAAAATTTTGGGAGAAGACTCAGTGCTGAAAACAATAAAAAATGAAGATGAGACATCCTAATTTGTATTGACATGTTAAAAAACTTAATTTTTAGGTAAAGGCTCAGAAATACCCTATCATAGTGCATGCATTGTGTTAAGCACAGAGAAGAAAAGACAGCAAGAATGTTTTACAAGATTTTAGCATCAAGGAAATATATGGTCTGCTTTTTCAGAAGAAAATAAACAAATGCATTATGTAAGATTAGTCATTATGGCTTATACTAATTCACGTGGTGTAAAGCAGGATTTTCTAGGTGAATTCATGATGTACACCAGATTTACTATATATATGATCTGTCTGAAATTCCTAACGAACATGGGGTATCTTGAGATTGGAATAATTTAAGAGCAGCATTTGGGTTGAAACCAGGTGCATAAAATTAGAAGTTTGAGTAACATTTCCGTCCACTTATGGTTATTGAGTTTAATAGCTAAAATTCATGTTCATCATTGCTAGTGCTCAACTAAACCTGTATGCAAAATAGCTGACAATTAGGTAAATAATTTCAATCTGAAAAAAATATTTTAATGGCATTGGTTGAAAAGAAGCATATCTAAATGCCATTTTGAAATTTTAGATTTTTTTTGAGCATCTTAATGTGGGCACATGATCAATTAGTTTTAATGAGAACTTTACACATTTCTTAATAAACTCATTTTAAAAAGAGGATTGTCAATACAGAAAAAGAATATCCAAACAATATCTCACCTGTTACTTTGCTTGGCAGCATTACTATTGCAACTTCTGTCCAGAAATACTCAGCTTGTTTTTGTGTTCAAAGGAGGATTCCACCACATTTTTAAAACTGCAGTGCTAAAATAGAAAATGAGGATTCTCACAATCACAGTAGTAATAACGTACTTTGGAGTAGTGCTTTAAAAGTCACAATAGTCATTCACATCATTTCATTTTAATCCTTGCGGCCATCTTTTGTGGCAGATCTTATTTTTCCTGGCTTGCTTTTGAGAATATTCACACTCAGACTAATTATCTAGAAATCAAATGAAATTCTTCTAATTCCCTGACTCAGTGCTATTTCCACTATTGTCCTTGAAATCTAACTAGATTTTTATCAATAAAAATCAGATGAGATGTTGAAAAAGAAAATAAAGTTGGAAATGGTAGCATTATTGTTATTTGGTTATTGTTTATAAAATATGGCAGTTAGGTACAATGTGGAAAGGTTATTGGCCCGTGGTTTAAAACAAGCCAAGCAAGTTAGCAAACCTTTGAGCAACTATGCACTTATACTCAATAATAATGTACCTCTACAGCCGACAATCAGAAAAGGAATTAACTGTGTTCTAGGCAAATTTAATGTTTATTGAACAAAATGAGAAACAGGCTGTATGGAATAGTTTATGAAATAAAGCTTGTCTACTCGTGTTTCCTGGTGTTGGAAGTACAGAAGCCAGGGCAAGCATTTTAATCTCCTACTTCCTATGCCACCATGTTGACAGGTCGGGAAAAATGGGAATGATCAGTTGTTGGTTGTTTAGGATTTTATTTGCATATTTAGGCACAACCGTAACAGATGCTTAGTCAGTGGTTCTCATACTTTTTCAGGTGGTAGCATACCTGGAAGTCACTCATGATGACTGTCATTCTAGTGACACTTTCACATTTTAAGTTCTGCCTTGCTAAGTAGAACATTCTTCGTTATAAATAAATATAACCATCTTATATAAAGGAATGCTATATAAAAACATAATTCCTACATCTAAATTCTTCTGTTATTACCATTAGTTACTCATTTGACTCTTACTACTACTTCCTATTAGAAATGTGAGGCATGTATCTAAGGTTTAAAGAAATGTATGAAACCAAATTAAATTTGGTAAAAATTTCACTTTAACCTTCTATATTAGCAGTAATCCAGTTTATACTGCTAAGGGGAAAAGTCTGAGGCAAATACCTTAACTTACAAGGTACAAGAAGTAAATGAAAAGTCCTCATTTGAAACATGTACATGATTTTCATAATTTGAAAAAAAAGATTTAGGACCCAGTATATTGTGTTTTTGAAACTTTGAAAAGAATGCCAAAACAAACATTAGATTTCTGATTAGTCCTTATTTAATATACCCTGTCAATGAGCTGAAGTAAATAAGACTCATTATTTATAATGTATAGGATTCAATGATGTTTAAAATTCTATACTCAAAATTATACACACTGCAATTTAAATATCAAGGTTTAAAGAAGAACATGTTTTCCAGAAGCTTTTGTGTGCCTGTTTATTTTCTGAATTTTCTTCCAGGACCAATATCCTCTGAGTTGCAGGGGGAAAATTTTTGTGATTTGAATTTGTATTTATGTACCATTTAACTGTTTGCAGAATGGTCTGATAAATGTACCATTTTTTGCTATTCTTACAGTTGTATTTTAGGAAAAACATGAACATGATTGAGAGACTAAATAGCTATTCCTGAAGATATCAAGGATTAGATGAGAAAGGAAAAAGAGGGGATATTTCAGTTTTAAGGTATTTCTACTATGTTATCTATTTGCCTAAACTTTTGACTTCTGTTTTTTGTTTTTGTCAAAGAAAGCTATAATCGTATGGAGATTGATTTTTAAATGTGCATTTTTTGGGTTAACTTTTAAGCTTGGAAAATAAGTTGCATTCTATAAAAATGTTGCATTATATTTCTTCAGCATGGAGAAATGTTATGCCATGCATGACTAAAATGGTATGTGCTCTTACAAACAAGATAATGTGTAAAAATCCCTCTCCAGGCATCTCAAACAGAACGATAAATCCTGAAATTCAATGCAAGTTCACATTTGTTTACAATGGGAATGTTTTTCCCTTAATAGTAATATGGTTTTTCTGCCAAATTTTGCTCTGCCTGTAAAGGTATAAATGAACATGTCAGTTTTTTTATTTGAGACTTTGGTTCCAAGTACAACTTCATTTTTGGCAATAGACTGAGCCTGTTAAAGTCTGTTTGGAATAGTTTTTGATTCCATAAGCCTAGAAAAATGTGTTACGCATTGGAACCAAAACCCAGAGAATATTACACACTTCTGAGCTATGCAGAAAATGGTGGTGATTACTCAGCCATTGATTAAAAGAGATGCCTTTGATAAAATTGTGGGCAGAAATTACTCTCATTTAGAAGTATGAAGTACTTATGCTGATACACAGGTATGTCAGCTATGTTTTAGAATTGTAATGTTTGCCACATGAGAACTTTCAGATGGATGTATAAAATATTTTTATTAAAAGCAAATTCCTTCTTCACTGTTGGTGCCTTTCCTGATTAGGTAATCAGGAACTGCTTTATTATTTTTATTATGAAATGTCAAAACCAGTTATCTACACTTATAACCAGGTGTTGTGTTAATGAAAGCAAATGAGAAAAATATCCTTGTTGGTAAAAATCACTATGTAGCTAAACTAGAATGTGGCTGTGTATGAATACAATAATGTAGTGTCCATCCAATGTGCAGTTACTTGAGTTCAACATACCTGTGAATTCCTTAATCATCATGAAAACAGCTTGATGAATCAAAGGAATTACAAATTATTCCAGTGATAGAAAATACCCTATTTCTATATTTTAAATGATTCTTTTGTGGATGTGTGTATCTGCACCTCAGTTATAAGTTGTGTGGTGCACAGCCTTATGTGGCACTATGCATGAGAGTCACCAAATAGTCGCTTAAATATTTATTTTCTTTATTAATTCAACACACACTTATTTATTAAGTTCCAACCTGTGCCAGGCACTGTGATAGAGATAAATAAAATATAGTCCCTTTCCAAAGAAGCTTACAAGCCATTGAAAATTAAGAAAATGAGTCCCCTTAGAGAAAAACTCAGCAGCTATTCCTTATTATTTACCAACTAGACACAAAGCATTGTTATCTACAATGACTCATTAAATCTTCACAAATCTAATTTACTAAAAGAGGAAAGTGAGGGCAGAAAGGTTAAGTGATTCATCCCACATCACACAACTACTAAGCCACAAGGCTGAAATTTGAACCTAGCAATATTTTATTACAAAGCTTATCCAAGTCCCCTTCACCTTCCTTTTAATTAGTTTTCATCTGTAAAGGAAATTTCCTCATGCAAGTTACATTTTCCTTTTTTAAAAAAAAAAGGATGGATGTGGTCCTTTGGAAGGAGAACAAAAGGCAAATTTTCAAATGTTTTATGAAAGAAATGTTCGAACTGGTTAACTTTCATTTATTGAGTGAATAATTATTGATACATTCAAGGTACCACAGTTACTGTGCTAGGGATGCAGAAGTGAGCAAACAGACCCAATCTCAGCCCGCCAAACACTTTAGTCTAACGCTGTAGTCAGTCAAAACAAAACAACTTGATGCCTGTTGGATGTTGTGGTCTCATCGAACTGACATATTTGTTTCATAGTATCTTCTCAGTTCTTGTATTTGCTGCCTAAGGCCACTCGGTTGCAACGTTTAACAGTAAGTAAGCTCTGACAGCAGGATTCCCTTCATTATATAGCAAGTATATAATAAGGACTTCAGAATCCTCACACTCTCCAATTTGGTCTAAATGACGAGGTCCAGTAAAACCAGTCTGTAGGACAGTATCATCCTTCACCAGTAGGTGAGTTAGCTCCCATACATTTAGCACATTGTCCTGAAACGTGAGAAACATTCGCTTCTCAAGTTCAGATCATGTAAAGTGAGCCTGTTTTGTACAGTGAAAACTATCTCTCTCCTGTTGACACAAAACACAGATAACTATAGCAGGGAAGTCTAAAAAAAGAAAAAAATTCACTAATTATAAAAGTGATGACACAGGGTTTCTACAGTTAAAAACATTTAAAATGATATGCTCTATCTCAGTACTTGAAAACCAGAGTAGAAGATAAGGTGATTAAGTGCTAACCTTCTTTATTTTTATGTGATTTAATACCTATAAAATAGATTATGCAGCCATGAAGTAATGAAATATTAAATACTAAAAAACATCCAGTTGGCTGTGTCATTTAATTATATTTAGTTTAATTCTTATAAAATAGGAAACCTTATATATCAAATATATTACTTAATTTTTAGACACCGAACATATTAAGCTTAATTAAAATGTACATTTTGCATTTGTGCATTGCCTAAATATTATGCAAATATATAAAACTCGAAAAGTTTACACTATAAAGTGTCTCAGCACTCACATAGGGCAAAAGAGCTGCTATAACAAGCTGCCATATTATTTGGAAGCTGATATAATGGCACCTTTTGCAACAAGCAGGTATTGATAATTCAAGAGTGATAAAGGATGATGAAGCAAGTGTCAAAGTCTCCTTGTTTGGCTAGCTTATTGCTCAATATGGGACAAGTTTCCAAGATCTGTACAGGAGGCCTTTAGATAAGTGGGTTTAAAGTAGATCCAAGCAGATATATATGTTTTCCTACAACCTAATGCACTTGAGCACACACACACACACACACACACACACACACACACACACACACACATATGCACACCTTAGAAGTTAAGTACAAAACAGCATAATGATTTTAAGGACTTAAGTAATGGAAGATTTTTTTTTTGTTGTGATAAAATATACACAAAACTTACCATCTTAACTGTTTTCAAGTGTCTGGTACAGTAGTGTTAAGTACATTCACATAATTGTGAAGCACATCTCCAGGATTTCATCTTACAAATCTACAACTCTACACCAGTTAAACAATAACCCCTCTTTCTGCTCCCTCCCAGCCCCTCGTAACCTTCCATTTCTATGAATTTGACATGTTAGATAACTTCATCTAAGTGGAATCTACAGAACTTGTCTTTTTATGAGTAGCTTGAAATTTCATTTAGCATAATGTCCTCAAAGTTCAGCCATATTGTGGCTTGTAATAAGATTTCCTTCCTGTTTAAGGCTGAATAATATTCCATTGTATGTATATACCACATTCTGTTCATCTATTCTTCCATTGATAGAATGTGTTGCTTCCCCTTCTTGGCTACTGTGACTAGGGCTGCTATGAACATTGGTGTGCAAACATCTCTTCAAGACCTTACTTTCAGTTCCTTCGGAGATACACCCAAAGGTGGAATTGCTGGATCGTATAGTAGTGGTGTTTTTCATTTCTTCAGGAAACTCTATACAGTTTTCTTCAGTGGCTCTGCCAGTTTACATTCCCCACAAACAGTGCACAACTTCTCCATATCCACACCAACACATGATATTTTGTGTTTTGGTTTTCTGGTTTGGAATTTTATCTTAATGGGTGTGAGAGGATATCTAATTTTGGTTTTTATTTCCATTTCTCTGAGGATTATGATTAGTGATGGTGAGCATCTTTTCATACACTTCTTGGCCACTTTATATCTTCTTTGGAGAAATGTCTGTTCAAGTCCTTTGCCTGAAGAATTTTTTTTTAATTGAAATTTGTTTCACGGTGTGTTAGATCCTCCATGATCTGGCCTCAATCTATTTCCTCTGCTCCCCAAAAGCTCTCTCCTTACCCATCCCCCAGCTCCCCACCCCCTCAGCCGGACACAGCAGGTGTTCCCTTTTACTTTCTCTTATTCATTTTGTTTTTTCAGTCAGGAATGTCCTTATTCCACCATCTTCATCTACCAAAATCCTGTATAGCTTCAAGGACATGTAAATTCTCTCCAGTTACATTTAACTTTTTCCTTTTTCAGGCTTACACTTTCTTTGAAATCCTATCATATTTACCACATGCTACCATTTATTATTTATCTGTGTACCTGCTATCTTTCCCATTCATTTATTTATTCAATCAGTTAATCATTTGTCATGAAATCTTAGAGTTTTCGATCTAGCACATCAGTTTTATTTATGTAATTTATTTCTCCATTTATCTTATGTGGTTATCTGTTAGTTGATTATTTCTGCCTACAGTACCTGCCCTCCTTAGACTGTAAACTCCACGGACCAAGAATCTTGCTTGTCTTATTTACTGCAATATTCGAAGCACATAGAGCAAGACATGGTAGATGGGGAACACTTAAAAAGTATTTGTTCAGTAGGTATATAAATGAATGAGTGAACAAATAAAAATTTAGCAAAAGAACAAATATAGAAATAAAATAATGAAAATGAATTAATGAGAATGAATGAAATCATTGAAGGAGAGATAAAAAGAAGTCCATGTCCATACTCTTCTTTATAACCTTGTATATTAAACCCACACTGCAAAGTACAATTATAATGGGCAGGTATATTTTCTTTTCTGCTGATAGAAAAATTGAACATCTTGGGGATTTTATACTATTTGCTTCATCCACTTTCTTTCCTTCTCTCCAGAATAAGTTAAAAAGTAATATATTGGTTTTGATCTTCCTAAGACGATACTGATTATAAGTTTCACAGACATTTCTTCTATTTGATTGATTTAATAGCAACTAGGTATCACATTAACTCTCTAATTAAAACATAGCACCACATTTTCTTTCTCTCTGAAATCCCGCAAGTGTACGTCCTCTTCTTTCTGCTTCTCTGGTGGGTCTCAACACCCCTCCAGTCAGGCAGAATAGGCCCAGGTTCATATAACCCGTGCTTGCCTTATCAATCCCAATGACCATAAACAGGTCTTTCTGCAAATTAGAGTCAGGAATAGACTTTTCCTGACTTTAATGTTTATAGAACATTCAATGCCAGCAGAACACGTCTACCCTAATGATCACTGGACTCTTCATGATAAGAATAAAAGGGTCAATTCAAAGCAGAAAGCAAATTTCAGTTCCAACCTGTGAGAGAGCAAGTCAGCATGGAGCACCTCTGTCCCCCTCTCAAGTCCCAGGTGCGGGCTCCCCCGCGCAGGGCACAGGGAAACAGGCTCTGGGGAAAGCCTGCTCGGGTGAGTCCTGGCTCTGCCACAGTCCTGCTAAGCATGTTATTTAACCTCTTCCTGCCTCAGGTTTATCAGTTTTTAAATGGAGATAATATTAGTACTTACTTCATAACGTTGTGAGGATTAAATATAAAGTGTTTAGGAGAGAGCATGGCATATGTCTATAGTCATTACGATTTATGACTCTATTAGTATGATTTATTTAAATGAAAATCCAATCAGTAGCCCTCAAAAAGGTTGTTTTTGATTGAGTCGTGGAAGAGGCAGGGCTAATTCAGGCAGGATGGGTGGTCTGAGACCCCAAGTGGGAGTTTCCAGAAGACAACCAGCTCAGTGTCTGATGCGGGGCAGCTACTCAATCTATGTCTGCAGAATACATGACTGAATGAATAAATAAATGAGGTCCCAGAAGCCACAAGAGACAAGGAGATGGGCACGTGCCGAGGATGAAACTGCTTTCGTTGAAAATTTGCCTGGTGTCTAAATGCTAGTTGACATTTCACTGAAAATGTATGGACTTGCTCTGTTTGCGATGGGTCCCATGGTTACTGAAGCCTGAAATTATGTATAATTTCAGTTTTACATATAAAAACTGATGTATGGAACAAGTTGAAATGCTAATCTTCCTCTCAGTTTAGTTTCTGCAGACCCAAATCTCCCAGGGCGCATACTCAATTCTAGTGTGTCCACTTCATGCTTATTTCTTCCATAAAATCCCCCAAAGGGAAGAAGGCACGAGGAGGAGAAGGGACTTGGAGAAAAAGAACATCAGGAGGAAGACAAGGAGGGAGAAGAGGCAATATGTGTGGCTGCAGCTGTAACGACCATGGCAAGTCTGCTTAGAGAGGAGAGGGCAGAGCAGCTCCGGAGACCCGTGACCTTCCCGTAGGCCTCCCTCATCTTCCCCCTTCTCGGGGCAGTTCCCACATTCCCAGGGAAGTCCAGGACAGGCGCCCCGTGAAGATGTTCTTTCTTTACGATGAAGGTGGAAAGCGGGAATTTACCATAACCTCTTATTGATCTATTCTGACTTATTACCCCAAAACTCTACTGATCTTGCCCCTCTGGCAAAACTCATCACGTGCAACCCTCTTCATGCCCAGACAAGGGCGGCTGAGTGTAACTGGAGGCAAGTCACTCTTCAGGGTAAAGTGTTGGCTATAAATTCATGATGATGAGCCCCACAAGATTCCTTGGTGTCACTCAGCAACCCTCATGATTTCTTCAGTTCACTCACTCTCCCAGCCTCCACACCTACTTTCTCTGCTCTGAACAAGTCCAACCCTCCCTCGTTCTTTCTCTCATAGCTGGTCTCTGGTGGACCCTTTGCTTTTCTGCTGCCAAACATGGAAACGTGCCCTTATCCTCATCCATTCTACCTTTTGTCCCTTCTCAGAGGACTGCTTCCTTTGTTTCCTAAATCAGTTGCTCCTAGGAAACATCCTTGCTTCCTCCCCATTCCTCACACTCTGTACCTAATTCACCATCGGAAACTGTTCGTTTTGCCTCCTAAATAGTAGCTCTTGATACATCTCATTTCCATCTTTACTATTAACAAGGTGCAAGGAGAAATCTATCTCCTGGATGACTGCCATTGCTTCCTAACTGACCTCACTATATCCATTCAGTGATTCTACCAATCTATTCTTAAAACTAAAAAATGTTCTTAAGTGTGCTATTACACATACAAGTGTGCTGAAAACTGCACAAAACATAAATATACAGTGCAATACATTATCACAAATCCAGTACTTGTTTAACCACCACCCAGGTTAATAAACAGAGCGTTGTGGCCCTAAAGCCCTCCTACTACATCCTTCTAGTAACTGCCCCTCTTTCTCTGCTCTTAGCATAACCACTATCCTGGCTTCTAACACCACACGTTAGTTTTGCCTGCTTTTGTCTTTATGCAAATGGGATCATACTGTATATGTATTTCTGGGTCTGGCTTCTTTCACTGAACATTATGTACATGAAGTTCATCTGGGTTGCAGTGTGTAGTCATAGTTTGTGCATTGCTTTTTTTATACAGTAATCCATTGTACACATATGTCCTGATTTGCTTATTCACTCCACTCTTGAACATCTGGTGTGTTTCTAGTTTAGGGCTATTAAGAACAGTGAACTGCTATGAGCATGTGTATACATGTCTTGCGCTGCACGTGTGCACACGTTTCTCTTGGCCCTGTCCATTCTAGTCATAATAGCTAGACTGACCTCATCCTGATGCAAACCTAATCCTATTATTCTTCTCTCAGTGACTTTCAACAACTCATGGGAAGGACCAAAACCCTTATTTTGGCCCACAAAACCCTGCATCATCTAGATCCTTTCCTCCAACCTCTTCTTGAGCCACACCTTCTTGCTCCAGGTCCTTCTTTCCTTTCCTGAAATGGGGAACATTCCCTCCTGTCATGGGGTCTTTCACAGTTTCTTCCAGTTGCTTATAGATACCCTTCCGCCTCCCCCCCAAGCTTACCCATTCTTCCTGCCCCCAGTCCGCAGAGAAGCTTCCTCTAACCCGCCCCTCCAGCTTAATTTTTGTAATATCACATGTCCTTCATATCATTTACCACAGTTGTAATTTTACCTTTCTTTAAGATGTATTTCCAGCCCCACAGCCACACACACACACACACACACACACACACACACACACACACACAGGATCATCAACTTCAAAAGGACAAGGACTGTGGAATTTGGTTCTGTTTATTTTGGCCCTTGATTTTATCCTGGCCTTCTGCCTGGCCCAAAGTAAGAACTCAAAAATATTTGCTCAACGAATGAATGAATCTATCAATCAAACAAATCACTACTCTTCACTATATGCAGGAGACACATCAGCATTAAGCTCAAGTACCAAGCGGTGGTGTTAGTGCCTCTGAATCATTTTCTGAGTGGATTATTAAGGCAACAATAAAAGTCTCCTCCCTGTTTTTCTAAGGTGGACATTCTGTCACCATGCTCCTCTGCCCCACAAAGTCAGGACTTGGCTCGTTTCGCGTATATAAAAATGTTAGTTTAATTTTTCCAATTGTAGATAGCATTTTATAGGCAAATTTATAAGTGCCTTTTCTTAAAATAAAAATCTAAGCATGGGAACACCTGTGAACCCTTCCATGCCGGAGGAATGCGCTTTCTGGAGCTGCTGGCTGCTGACACCTTTGCAGTGAGGCTCAAAGGCCAGAGAGAATGCTCACCGCCTCCTGTTTCTGGGGTGGAACTGTGGTGGGTCTGGCTTGTTCTCAGAAGTACAGAGCAACATTTAAAAATGAAAAGAGCAAAAATACACAGCTTCTCCCCAGACATAAGGATTCTGAGTATATGTGTGAAAAGTAGATGAGAAAATAGAAGGTGTATCTTCAGGACTGAATATTTTACATTTATGTTTATAATTGATGCATTGAATAGTATACAATACTTATTTGAAGCAAGTTTTCAATGATGGCATCAAGCTTCTATTAGTTTCTAGATAACTACAAATTTTTTGCATATTTTGTATATATTTTAGAATGAATAAACACTCACATTTAAGAAATTGCTTAAATGCTTGAAGTTAGATGTCTAAGTACAGACTAATTTTAATTTGCTGAATGTTAAAGAGAAAATTAAAATCTTTCTAAGATATTTCAAGTTTGGAGATTACGCTGTTTTGTGTGAGATCATACATTTGTTATTGAATGTGGATTTATTTTGGACTTGAAATTACTGAAAGTGAATTAAAGAAAATAATCCACATACTGGCTTTGTTGCTAAAAGGAGGTTTATTCGCCCTCACACATCTTTTTTTTTTCCCAAGAAAATGGCTTAAAAGTGGGAAAACTTTCAATAAACAAATGAAATGGATTTATTAATTATAGGTTTGTAGAGGTAAATGATTTGAAAAGTATAACGATCACCTGTTTGTATTTGTTTAAATATCTAGTTCTCTCATCTTTAAAATTGTCTTGTATCAGATTTTTTTTTTAATGTCTGTTAAATATTCTATGATTATTTGATTCCTTTCCGAATCTTTGATTTTATCCTCTGATTCCCAGAGGTCATGGGGAGCAGAATCGTATCTTCTTAGGCAGCCCCTCTAGTGGCTAAAATTTAAAAGGGGAACAATATTAAGGAAGAAAATAGTAACACCTGTTCCAGAGAGAATATGCATTTACAGAAGGAAAAGGCCAGGAAGGACGGAAAGGAGCCGAACTGGACAGAAAGAGGACAATTAAATAAGTAGACGAGAGGGAGATGAGCAGGCAGCATTGTCTGAGCTGACTGTCCTAGGAACTTTCCATGTATTTTTCTCATTTAATCTTCACAGAAACTCAATGAAGAAGGAACAAACACAATTTTACAGGCAAAGAAATCAAGGTTCAGGGGATGAGACAGCCTGCTCCAAACGTACAATCAGAAACAATAGCGCTGGAACTGGCTTCCAAAGTCCATGCCCTTAAACATCAAGTGAAGCTGGGAGCCCTGAAGATTAGCTGGCTGGGATTTCCTTTATTCCTCATAGGGCTGTGGCTTCCTGTTGGCTCCACGACTGGATGCGCAGGGCTGTGATGGATGGTTGTGGTTCTTGTGGAACTGGAAGTAAGGGGTGGAGTTCCGCGATGACGCCCAGGTTCGTGGCTCCAACCATGATCTATTAGCTCAGATGGGTGGAGAGGAAAAAAATAAAACAAAACAAAATAGCAATACCATGACATTGGCAGCTAAATAAATAGTTTCTATTTCCCAGTTCTGCAAAATCAAGTGTCTGCATGCAGCAGTTCTTCATGACCTTAGGTTAAGAGAGATAAGAGCCCTCATCTCTCACATTCGCCTGATGCTTCTTACTTTACTGTCCTGACTGCAGTGCTCCATCTATAGCCAAAGGCTAGGGACGGGCCGTGTGTGGGGAAAGACTTCACTGGTTGCAGGCAATATCTAGAGACTGAGTAGTTTTATGGAAGTCTCCAGCAATTAAACAAAAAACGTGCCAGGGAGTGTCTTTTACATTCTAAATACTATTCATCAATTATTGAAAAGTAGAGATTACTGCTTTTGAAGGTAATTTCTTAAAAGTGTTTGAATGAACCCCTAACACACATAAAGAAAATTTCCTGAGCGGTATATTTCACTATAGTAAAAACTCTACATGAATATCTGAATTTAAAACTTGAATTCATTGTTTTTGTCTTAAAAATATTACAGGTATGAGAAAAATTCCTGGAGTTCTTTGCTTACACTATATTCTCCATTGATTATTTGTTGATTACCCAAGGCCCATTATTGTTCTGCTTCTTAATGCTATTTGCATATCTACTCCTCTTATCCCTTTATAAGGCTGTAATTTCTTTTGAGCAAATGGGTTGTTTTGTTCACTGTGGTAGACTTATTTTTAATGGTAAAAGTAACTGTATTTACAGCAAGTCAAAAAAGTCAAGGTACATGAGGGAGTCACTGCGAACCTCTACTTCCCTCAATACTGTTCCATATAAACAAACTGGTGGGTCATCTTCCACATTTTCTCTATTTTCATATCAACAAATATAGAATATATTTCCTTTTTATTTCTTACCCCACACATAATTCTGTAACTTAAAAAATTTTTACATGTCATAGATATTTGCTCTTAAAATATTTATTTCTAATGTGCTCTTTTTCGTAGGAGCGTATCCTACATACTGTGAATGCCCGGTCCCACTACTGACTGATATTTTGTTACCAGCTTTTGAACACCACCAACACAGCGGAGAGATTGGTGCATCTGGGCTTCAACACTGGTAACTATGCTCTCGCGGGATCGCTTCTCAAAAGAGGCTGGACGCATTAATCCAGACGTCTGCTTCTGATCACCACCTTCTTCCTCCTCTTGGGCTTCTCTTCCCCATAATCCCTGGGATCCACCCAAGTGAGGTTTCCAGTCCCATCTGTCTCTCCTCCGGGAGACCATCCCACGCTCAGGAAGCCTTCTTCCCAAAACGAGGCGATCAAGGCTTTGGAAAGCAAAGCTTCTGAATCTTCCTGGTGATCACGTAACATCCAGTGATTTTCAATTCAAGGAGCCAAGGGGGTGTTCGGGAATAGGGAGATTGTTTTGGGTTGTTAATAAAGACTAAGGGGTCACCATTGGCATTCAATGCAGGGATTTATTCCCATGTGTCTTTCAAAACTTGAAATGGTTCCTCACAAGGAAGTATTGTCACATCCAAAATATCAACAGTGGCCCAATTTAAGAAACAACAAACCTCCTTAATAATGTGATTAAAAAGAGGAATGCAAATGCACAGAAAATTTTCTTTTGACTTCAGGGGTTCTGCCAGATCCCCGGAGCCCATTTGTGGAGCCCAAATGAAAAACTCCTGCATAAACTAAGGACTGCTTGAAAATAGGACTGGCAGCATCCACCTGTTTCCAAGCTTCATCGTGTTCTCTTTCTGCCATACTTGGAGCTCACAAAATAAACTGCTTCTCTTTTCCTATCTTGGGGAAATCTAGTTAAGTGTGAACACAGTAACCCCTTCACTTTGATTTTGCACAGAACAGCTGAAATGTTGTAATTTTCACAAGGAACTTCACTGAATCTAAGAATGATTTTAAAAATAACATACAGTGCATAGATTTTATGTAACATCATCACTATCAATCATAAATGCCCTGTTTCATATTCTGCCTAAATAATTTATTATTCAGAAAATTCCTTTTTATTCTGTTCCTTGGGAAGGGATTAGGTAGGACGCACACCACAGACAGACTAGATGAACAATGAGTTTTAAGGAGGTTCATCTTCAGAAGAAATACATCAACAGAGAAAAAAGCATGAATGGTTGTTCTGAACATTTTCCTCCCTCAAAATTGGGCAGTGGTTCTTTCCTTTATTGCAGAAATAAAAATTGCTTTCAGTTCTAAGATGGTTTGAGTTCCATTTACTGTCATCCCTTCCTGTCTCTCCACATACTTTCATTCTTTTTGTTGCTGTCATATTGCTAGTCACCATTTCCTGGATTTGGAATGTAATTTCACCCTTCTCTGCCTTTTGTCATTCATATACATACATATATATACATTTATATATATATTTACCTTGCTTTTTAAGCACTTTTCTGTCAGTTAGCAAAAGCATTGTCATCCTTCAAAACCCAGCTCAAACACTACTTTGCCCATAAATGCTTCCTAAATAATTCCCGTCAGAATTATCCAGTGATTGTTCGTTTCTACATGACATTACTTCTTTTTTTTTTTGGTATCATTAATATACAATTACATAAGAACATTGTAGTTACTAGACTCCCCCCATTATCAAGTCCCCACCACATACCCCATTACAGTCACTGTCCATCAGCGTAGTAAGATGCTATAGAGTCACTACTTGTCTTCTCTGTCCTATACTGCCTTCCCCGTGCCCCCACTACATAATGTGTAATGCCCCTTATTCCCCTTCTCCCTCCCTTCCCACCCTCCTCCCCAGTCCCTTTCCCTTGGGCAACTATTAGTTCATTCTTGGGTTCTGTGAGTCTCCTGCTGTTTTGTTCCTTCAGTTTTTGCTTTGTTCTTATGCTCCACAGATGAGTGAAATCACCCAGCACCCATCCCTCTCCACCTGGCCCACCCCACAGAGCACAACACCCTCCAGCTCCATCCATTGCAAATGGTAGGATTTGCTTTCTTCTTATGGCTGAATAATATTCCATTGTGTATATGTACCACAGCTTCTTTATCCATTCATCTCCTGATGGACACTTAGGTTGCTTCCATTTCTTGGCTATTGTAAATAGTGCTGAGGTCAACAAAGGGGTGCATATCTCTTTTTCAAACTGGGCTCCTGCATTCTTAGGGTAAATTCCTAGGAGAGGAATTCCTGGGTCAAATGGTATTTCTATTTTGAGCATTTTGAGGAACCTTCATACTGCTTTCCACAATGGTTGAACTAGTTTACATTCCCACCAGCAGTGTAGGAGGGTTCCCCTTTCTCCACATCCTCACCAGCATTTGTTGTTCCTATTCTTTTCTATGTTGGCCATCCTTACTGGTGTGAGGTGATATCTCATTGTGGTTTTTATTTGCATTCCCCTGATCATTAGTGATGTGAAGCATCTTTTCATGTGCCTGTTGGCCATCTGAATTTCTTCTTTGGAGAAGTGTCTGTTCATATCCTCTGCCCATTTTTTAATAGGGTTATTTGCTTTTTGGGTGTTGAGGCATATGAGTTCTTTATATATTTTGGATGTTAACCCCTTGTCAGATATGTCATTTGAAATATATTCTCCAATACTGTAGAATGCCTTTTTGTTCTGCTGATGATGTCCTTTGCTGTTACATGACATTACTTTTATTTCTCTTATTTTTTTTTCATTCTGTCACATGTAGTTATTTACATTTTCATCTTATGCCTTTTTCTACGTTGTAAACTCATGAAGATCCGAACCATGGGTTCATCTTTGGGTCAGTGCCCGACAGGACACAGCCCCGGGTCTTCACTGCACCTTCTAAACATCTGCCCCTTTGTTCCTCTTACAGCACCCTACTCTTTTCCCTTTTAGCAATTTTCATGTGCTGTAATCATTTTCTTTATGTACGTACATATTTACTGCCTGAGTCCTTCAATAGATTGTAATGTCTATCAGGAAAGGGACCATATCTTATATGTCATTGTTTCTCCAGATGAAACAGGAGCTAATCGATAACTGCTTGTTTTTACAAAAATTCAGGCTCTAAATTGTCAACTCCTTGAATTTAGGGACTAAGGCACAATTCACTTTTGGATTATTCCCAGAGTATAACAAGTAAATACAAGTTGAAAGCCACATGTAAATTTTGTTTAAAATATATACATGTAATCAAAAGGAAAAAGAGACATAAACAAAAAATAGTTCTTCATTTGGTAAGATTGTTATGGAGAGGTAATTTTTTTCATAGTTTAATTAAATTGTTTTTTGAGTTCTCCAGTGTACTTGACAAGGAAAGAATCAGAAGAATGTAGTGTGGTGATTTAGATGCTCATAAAGCCTTACATACCATCGTGCTTCTAATTCTTGTAAACAAGACAGTGTATTCCTGAGTCTGAACATAAACCTCAGGAGAGGGGTTAAGTGAGTAGACTGCTTTCTTAACTTGGAGAACAGAACATCTATTTTTAAATATTGAAGACCTAAGGTGAATAAATCTTGATAAATGCATCTGAATGATCATTTTCATGTAAATAGCTTTGGATTATTTAACCTGTAACTTCAGACTATAAGCCTTTAGAATATGAGAATAGTAATGTAATACAATGTTATTTATACATATTGAGAAGTACCAAATAATATAGCTTTCAAAATAGTGTTTTAGTTATTTTCAATAATTATTAGTTAGGCCTCCAAAGGCAAAGTTTTATGAAATATAAGAAATAATTTTATGACTCTTACCAATTCACAAGAAATGTCAGGTAACAATTCACCTCCGAAATAATGCTTTTGCCTTTGTTATCCAGAAAATTGCTCTACGCTTTGCTGACAGTCATTAATATTTACTAAAATAGCTTCATGTTTAAAAAATACTTTTGACATAAATCTGTGTTTAGATTAATTTGTGGTGATTAATACGTTTTCCTCACCAGTTGAAAAAAAGATTTATTTAACTGTGTCAGGTCGCAAATATTCTCAGAGGAGCTATCCAGTAACACAGTTTAAAGTAATTTATATGCTCAATTTTACTGTAAATGTTGTTTGTCTTAGTCTTCTCTGGCTGCTATGACAAAAATACCATTGATTAAGTGATTATAAACAACAGAAAATTACTTCACATATTTCTGAAGGCTGGGAGGGCCAAGATCAAGACGCCTCCGGTGAAGGCCCCCTTCCCAGTTTGTGGCTATCTTCTTGCTGTGTGCTGGGCACGAGGGGTGGGGAGTTCTCTGAGCACTCCTTGATAAGGGCATCAATTCTATTCATGAGGGTTCCACTCTCATGACCTAATCACTACCCAGAGGCCCTATGTCATAATACCATCACTTCGGGGTTATGATTTAAACATGAAACGGGAAACACTGACATGCAGTTCATTGCAGTGTCCCAAGTCACTGGCTTATAGTAACATTCTTTATATTAGCATGCGTAATATTTATTATAAAATAGAGTCATTCACACTGTTATAAAAGTATGTAGCATGGCTAGACCTAACTACCCATTGTAAAAGGTGCTTTTTTGTCAGCCATGCATTTGATACAATATATTAATTTGGTAGCCATAAATGATCTTAACTATTCTAAGACCTCATCCAAGGACTACGTAATCAGGAGGAATTTTGTTTTGTTTTCATTTCACAGCAAAATATACAGACAGCAGACTTCTCTACTAACTCAGAGAACAGAACATCCATTAAAAAATATTGAAGACCTAAGTTGGAGCTTTAATTACGGCTGATAAACTTAGCCGACCTCATTACTTTTTTGTTGGCTCCCTAAATGACGCTGTTTCCATTAGCGGAAGGCTGACTGATAACCACAGAGCAGACAGGAAGAGTACTAATAGCTCAGGCAAGCATATAATCTGTGCTCAGATGACATTTCATGGGCACCTGCTACTGAGCACGGTCAGGAGTTCCATTGTAATGTATGAAGGTAATCCATTTTTCCTTGGACTCCTAAGACAGACTGACCACTCCCTTGATAACAGAAAAATCCAATAAAATAAAAAATTTCCCACCAGAATAGAATGCCTGGACTGTAAGCTAATAAATATTTGTCAAATGATTTAATGAATGTGCTTCAAATGGTGCTTGAATCTATCTATTGCAAAAGGAAATCTTTACCTCACATTCAAAGTCACTGAATTGTAGATATTGCACTAGCCACTGAAGAGTCTGATAAAGCTTTGCTTTAACTTTTCAGAGAGCTAAAAGGACTTTGATGGTACTTATAAAAAAACTAAGAAAAATGAAAAATTAAAGACTTGAGCCATAAAAATCCTATTCAAAAGAAGGAGCTGGACAGTAAGAAAAATATGGATTTTTCTATAATGCAGGCGAAGCAGTTTGCTATACATCAGTGTCAGATATTATCGAAAATCTTAAATCTTAGCTCTTAAATTCACTGTCCTACTTATAAACACTGGCATGAGTATTCTTGTTACTGAGTACCACAGTAAAGCCCGTAAGAGAATGCACATCTTGGAAAGAAGGTAACTGAATCAAGGAGTTTATTGTGACAGTGAATTGTAATAGAATCAGGCTCAGTTGGTTCAGAATCCCACATGGTACTATTTTCTTTTCTATGGCAGTTGAAGGGGAATATCTCTGATGAAGAATAAACTGTCCACCGAAAATTGCAAAATATCTTCCCAATTTTTAAATATCTGACCAACAGTCCAACTGTTTTCAAACCAGATCTTTGAATATACCTATGGCATTTTCAGGTGTAAATTTTCAGACACGTCGTACCACTGATGAGGATGCTGGGTCTCCTAACGCCGGCTCCTTGAAGTGCTCAGGGAGGCTGTGGGCTCAGGAAGAGCACAAGCTGGGGGCACCGGCCTCAGTTCTATTTATCATCTCCTTCCCACCTCCCAAAGGAAGGAGTAATCTTGAGAAACATGGAAAATGTTAACATTCATCACATTTCGAGGCTTAGGTGCTCTTGGTACAAAGTAGGTGGTATCGAAATTTGTCAAGACCTGACTCTGGAGCCAAAGACCTCATTCAAGTCGCAAGTCTGCTTTTTATTAGCTGTGTGACCTTGGGCCTCACTTTGCTCACCTATAAACTGAGGAAAATTGATATGTTTACCTCAGTGCAGTGTTATGAAAATCTAATGACTTGGTACATGTAAAATGCTCAAAACAAAACCTGGCTCACAGCCATTGGTATGAGTATTTGCTATTATTATTACTTTCCTGTAAGTTTCTAATCTCTCATAATTTGAAAAATAAAAGGAAAGGAAATGCCATATAAAGTTACGTTTTCTACATTCATGCTAATAATTGAAGACCAAAGTCAAATTCTCTGAGAGGAAATTCTGTGGCAATTGATAAGGACTCACGAGTGTATTTTGTATTGCTAAAGATTTTAAACAAGGCTTAACATAGGCTTTAAAAAATTGAGGAAAATAATTTGTATCTTGCATCTAGAAATGTGCATTTCTACTAAAGACATAATATTTAAGCTAAGTTACATTCAGGTTTAATTGTAATATATGCTCCGTTTGCGAAGCTGCAGAAATCGGTGGTTCTTCACTAGTTTTAGTTTTGAGTTACTTTGTACCATTTCACCTTTGGTAAAAACAAAGATTTATATTGTTCTCCTTCCTTGACATCCTCCCCTTGCCCCATTTAGATTCATCAAGAGTTTCTGGACCTCGTGCTCTCTGAGCCCTCATACCACGTGATGAGGTCAGCAGGGTAGCTGCGAGGGCGGCGGAGGGGGGTGTGGCTGGAGTAAAGAGCTGGTGCCAGTGCGTCAGCAGGAGCTCCAGGGGCAAGTGTGACACCCTGGTCGGGGCAAATCCTGTATGAAGATGTTTAGCTGACCACACTTTGCTGGGGGTCCGAAATCGGATTCATTTTACAAATGAGTAAAATGAGTGGCTAAGGATTTTCCCCAAGGTTACACAGTAGAGCTTAGCCTTAAGCACCAGGTCTTTGGACTCCTAACCTGCGCTCATAAAAGAAACAGTGTTGCCTTCTCCGATTAGGTACCACTGCCGTAATGTTGGCATGGCTAAAAGACTATGTTAACAATGGAACCAAAAACAAAATTGTTTTTCTTGTGTATCTAGTTGAGGTTAAGTTAGTTGCTAGCTCTTGCCCAGTTGATTTCCATAAATATTCTTTTGGGTACCTCCATTTCAGTTCCAAATAATTTCAGTTGGAAATGGTCGTTAGTACATTTTGAGAGACGTTATATGTTACCCAGAATATGTGTATGTGTGTATATGTGTCGTTTCCCAATCTAGGATAGTGACACACATACACACACACACACACACATTCATGTATGTATATATACCCAACAGAACAAATCCCATTTTCTGTATGCCTCTCCTCTCATCTCCTTTATTCCCCTCTATTCCTATCAGAAAATAGACAGATGATTATAGGATCATGATCAGCAGCCTAATGAAAGCCTTCTAAGTTCTGTTAGCCAGAAGAAACAAACTGTAAATACAATGGGGTGGCATGATTTTAATTTAAACATTTAATCAGAAATGGTACTTCTAAAACATAAGGAAAAATGTTTAGCATAAAAGCTAGGAAGGAATAGCAAATTCTAAGAATAACAGAGTGAGCGCTGTGGGTTCCAGTCTCAGCTTTTCCACCTGTATGACTCTGGACATGTTACAGAAACACTCTGCATTTTTATTTCCTCATAGGCAAAACCAGGGCGATAACACTCACCCTACCTCCTGAGGAAGATGTTTGGACCATTTAATTAGTCATTGCGGAGTGTTATTAAAGCACACTATGTAATTAGTATTGGATCTCAGTCTTACCCTATGTAATTCAATGAGAATTTTTTATTACCCCTTTAATTATGGTTGAAGATTTTATATAAGCCCTCCCAGTTCCTCTACCTTATTCCTCATAAAAGAAACTTTGCAATATGATCTCTGTGCTAAATATGGTAGTTTTCTTTTTCTAACTACCTGTTGAGAAAGGATTGTTGAAACCAATGAATAATACTTCTGTGTGGACACAGAAGATACTATGAAACACTAAGGGCTGTGATAGGAGGTCATCTCCTACCTGAGGGTTCACTAAATTAGCTCCTTGACCCAATTAGTAAGACCTACATAGGAACTATCATTCTTAATTTTAGAAAGAGCACCAAAGGTTGCAGTGACCTAGTATTTCTTTACTACATACAAACTGTGATCAAATAAGCTTTTTAACAGTGAAAATGTATGCTTTGAAGTCATGAATATAATTTAGTGATAGAGCATTGGAACCAAAGATCCCACCCCAGCAGTTACTGTCTGTGTATTTGAGCAAGCAATTCCTCAACGTTGCTATTTTTCTTTTATTTTTGACCTCAGAAATCAAACTAAATAAAATAAGGGTTCTCAAAACTCAAAATACAAGACAGCATATACAAAGCCTTTTCTAAATTATAAAGTGGTACATAAATACTACACTATTATTATTGCCTTGTTACTGATGCAGCCCCGTAAAGGGCTGCTTCAGGGTGACTGCCTGTTTCCCTAACCGTATCCTAGAGGTCAAACTGATCCTTTTAAAACTTGTGTCATATAATACAAAGTCTTGCCCTGAGTGGTAAGCTTGAGTATATCCCTGTAGGTAATGTTCCCAGTCATTTTTAATAAGTGAAGCAATTTCATTTGCTTTCTCTGCTTTGCAATCCAGTTAACATTCATTAGTATTCCTGAATTTAGTCTTTTTTTCTTCCCCAGCTTTGCTGAAATATAATCAACGTATAACCTTATGTAAGTTTTAGATGTACAACCTGCTGATTTTATACATTTATATATTGTGAAATGATTACGTCCACAGTATTAGCTAACATCTCCATCCCATCATATAATGACCATTACTCTTTTGTGGTGAGAACATTTAAGATGTACTCCCTTAGCAACTTTCAAGTAGAAGACAATATTATTGGCTGTAATCACCATGTTGTACATTAGATCCTCAGACGTTGTTAACTTATAACTGGCAATTTGTACCGTTTGACCAGTGTCTCCCATTTACCCCAATCCCTGACCCCTGATAACAACCACTCTACTCTGTTTCTCTGAGCTCAACTCTTTTAGATTGCACATGCAAGTGATTGCATACTGTATTTGTCTTTCCCTGTCTGATTCATTTCTCTTAGCATAATGCCCTCATGTTTCATCCAAGTTGCTGCAAATGGCAAGATTTCCTTCTTTCTCATGGCTGAATAATATTCTGTTGTAGATCTGTACCATATATTTTTTATCTACCCATCTGTCAACAGATAATAAGATGGTTTCCATTCCTTGGCTGCTAAGAATAATGCTGCAATGAACATGGTAATACAGGTAACTCTTTGAGATCCTGTTTCTGTTTCCTTTGCATACATATGCCCAAAGTGTATATGTCCATAAAGTATGTATATCCCCAAAGTGGAACTGCTAGGTCATATGGCAATTTATTTTTATTTTTTTTTTAAGGAACCTCCATGTTGTTTTCCACAGTAATTGCACCAGTTTGCATTCCCACCAACAGTGCACCAGGTTCCCTCGTCTCCGCCCCTCACCTGCACATGCTGTCCCCAGGAGTTAGTCTCACCCACCTGAGGATGCAGAGCAGTGCCCGTGTCCCACTTTACCTGTCAGAGCAGAAAACCGTGGCATCAGAATTAGGCTTGTAGCCCCGTGATGACATCATGACATTAATTATTATCCACAGATTCAGTGCAATCCCTATGAAAATACCAATGGCATTTTTCACAGAACTAGAACAAATAATCCTTAAATTTGTATGGAACCACAAAAGAACCTGAATAGTCAAAGAAATCTCAAGAAGAAGTTTAGGCTTTTGGATTATGATTAGATTATGATTGGAGAGCCTCTAATGGGAACATGACAGGAAATGGGCTTTGGAAACCCTGCCATAGGCCTCACCCGAGTCCCAAACAACCCATAGCTGATACCTTCAGAGGACAGAGACATTACCTGTGGGTCAACATAAGCTTAGCTATCTGCTTTTTCAGTATGTTGTCAGTTTTACAGAGAGCGTTAATATCTGTTTATTTATTTTTTTAAATTAAGATTATTTAAATTAGCATGGTAGCTTTACAAGTAGCTGGAGGGTAGCCTCACAACAGGTCTAGAGCTCCACACAGAAGGATGTGAGCTCACTTAATGATTCACTTGTCGTTCTTTCCTTGGTCACTTTTAGACATTAGAGGTTGTGGTTTCCTTCACATAACAAAAGTCGGTAAGATGGCAGCACCCTTTCCTGGATTCCAGTGGTCCTCGATATTAGCCTATTAACACAGGCCCCGGGAAATTTTTAAAAACACAGAGTCCTAGGTCCCAAACCCTGCAGTCCTGCTTCAGCAAGTCTTGGGGGTCGCCTGAGATCGTGGAGCCCATTGCAGAAGACGCTCTCCTGCCCTTGCGTTGCTTTGCTCGGACTAGTATCAGCGTGAACCCCATCATCACCACCACCAACACTGTTTACTCGGTTTATTATATGCCATGTGTTATGCAAAGTGCTTTCGATGTAACACTTAAAATCCTGAAAGGTAGGCATTTTATCCAATTAAAAATACAGAAACTGTGAAGGAATAGCACAGATGGTGGCACAGAAAGAGCCAGAACTGATCTCCTGAATCACATACACCCTGACTCTGTACCTACACGTACAGTGATTCTTCTTGAGGAACTGAGGGTTGGTTGGACAACTTCTGCACAGCAAAGGATAGAGAGACCATACAGAGAACAGCAGGAGAGATGGAGACGTAGTAACGACGGGGTCTCCATCCCCATGCTAGGAAGCGCAATAGGAAGGGAAATCACTGAGAGACTTGTGCACACATTTGCCTGCTCTGGGGCATGGAAAGAAACCCCTGCAGTTTGAAGGGTGACTAAAATAAAAGTGAAGGAAGTCAGTTACTAACAGTGGAGCATCTGCCAGATGGTAGGGGAACTGCTGGAACTTGCTGCAGGATCGGAGGAGCTGGTTAACACCGTTGTTTACAGTCCCCCTGTACCTCAACAGCACAGATGGGAGCAGGGGCAAGGCGCACTGAGGGGCCTGACACCACAGTGAGCCCTGGACCCCTCGCCCATACCAGCTCCGGATGCTCCCCTAAGCAGCGCCCTGGCCCAGCGCCTGGGTGCTGACCCAGATGTGCCCATCAGAGCTCTGGGAGTCTCACCAAGGCAGAGCAATTCTGGTGCACAGGAACACCACTGGCCCACGCCCATCTCACTTCCAGCCCTCCCACCAGGCTACCTCCTGCCTAGAGTCCCAGGAAGCCCAGGCCCACCCCTGCTTCAGCCCCAGCCATCTTGCAGGGCTCCTACTGTGCACAGTGCCCAGGGATCCGCCACTCGCCAGCCAGCCAGCCAACACTGCCCAGCACACTCAGACTACACAAGGCCACTCCTTAGACACTGGGAGGTGTAGCTGTTTCACCTAATTCATAGAAACAAACACAGAAAGTCAAATAAAATGAGGAGACAGAGGAATATACTCCAAATGAAACAGCAAGACAAAACCTCAGAAAAGGAACTAATTGAAACAGAGTTAAGCCATCTATCTGATAAAGAGTTCAAATGGTTATATCTGGTGATAAAGATACTCACCAGACTTGAGAGAAGAGTGCATTAATTCAGTGAAAACTTCAACAAAGAGCTAGAACATATAAAAAGGAATCAATCAGATTTGAAGAATATAATAAATGAAATGAAAAATAATCTAGAGGGAATCCATAGCAGATTAGAGGATTCAGAAGAACAGATCAGCATCTGGAAGACAGAGTGATGGAAAGCAATCAAATGTACCTGAATCAAACTGAAGCAAAAAGTAAACAGACTTTTAAAAAATAAGGACAGGTTAAGGGACCTCTGTGACAGTATCAAGTGTACTAATATTCACATAATAAAGTTCCCAGAAGTAGAGAGAGAGAGAAAGGGGCCAAAAACTTATTTGAAGAAATAATAGCTGAAAAATTCTTAAACTTTGGGAAGAAAACAGATATCCAGGTCAAGGAAGCACACATAACCCCAAAAGATGAACCCAAGTTGTTCTACACCAAGACATGTAATAATAAAAATGATAAAGATTAAAGATAAAATAAGAATCTTAAAAACAAGAGAAAAGCAATGTGTTACATATAAGGGAAGTCCCATAAGGCTATCAGTTGATTTTTTCAGCAAAAGTTTTACCAGCCAGAAGGGAGAGACATAATATATTCAAACTGCTGAAGGAAAAAAAAAAAAAACAACCTACAACCAAGAGTACTCTATCCAGAAAGTATATTCAGAATTGAAGGCTCCACCAAAAAACTATTAGAATACATGAATTCAGTAAAGTTGCAGAATTTAAAATCAACATACAAAAATCTGTTGCACTTACATGCACTAATAAATGAACCAGCAGAAAGTGAAATTAAGAAAGCAGTCCCATTTAAAATTGTACCAAATAGAATAAAATATCTAAGAATAAATTTAACCAAGGAGTGAAAGACTTCTCTGAAAATTGAGGACGGCACAAATACATGAAAGGCATACTGTGCTCATGGATTGGAATAATTATATTGTTAATGTGTTCATACTACCCAAAGTAATCCACAGATTCAGTGCAATCCCTATCAAAATACCAATGGCATTTTTCACAGAACTGGAACAAATAATCCTAAAATTTGTATGGAACCATGAAAGAACCTGAATAGCCAAAGAAATATTGAGAAAAAGGAACAAAGCTAAAGTGTCATAGTCCCTGATTTCAAACCATACTACAAAGTTACAGTGATCAAAACTGTATGGTACTGGTATAAAAACAGACACATAGATCAGTGAAACAGATTAGAGAGCCCAGAAATCAACCCGTGTTTTTATGCTCAATTAATCTATGACAAAGGAGGCAGGAATATACAGTGGGGAAAAGACCCAGACTTTTCAATAAATGGTGTTGGGAAAATTGGACAACTACATGCAAAACAGCGAAACTGGACCACACATACTATATATACACAAAAATAAACTCAAAGTGAATTAAAGACCTAAATGGAAAATGTGATATCATAAAACTCCTAAAAGAAAACATAGGCAGTAAACTCTTGGACATAGGAATAATTTTTTTGGTATGTCTAGCCATATTTTTCTGTATGTATCTCCCCAGGCAAGGGAAACAAAAGCGAAAATAAACAAACAAAATTAAATCAAACTGAAAAGTTTCTGCACAAGTTAAGGAAAGCATCAATAAAACAAAAAGCCAACCTACTGAATGGGAGAAGATATTTGTAACTGACATGTCCAATAAGGGGTTAATCTCTAAAATATATATAGGACTCATCCAACTCAACACCAAGAAAATAATTCAATTGAAAAACAAGCTGAGGACCTGAATACTTTCCCAAAGTTGACATACAGATGGCCAAAACACACATGAAAAGATGCTCAATATCATTAATCATCAGAGAAATTCAAGTCAAAACCAAAAAATGAGATGTCACCTCATACCAGTAAGAATGGCTAATATCAAAAAGAGAAGAAATAACAAGTATTGGTGAGGAGGTGGAGAAAAGGGAACACTCATGCACGGTCAGTGGGAAGGTAAAGTAGTGTACCCACTATGGAAAACAGTGTGGACGTCCCTCAAAAATTAAAAATAGAAATACCATTGACCCCAGTAATTCTACTTCTGAGTATTTACCCAGAGAAAACAAAAACACTACTTTGAGAAGATATATGCACCCCTATGTTTATTAAAGCATTATTTACAATAGCCAAGATGTGGAAGCAACCTAAGGGTCCATTGATAGGTGAGTGGATGAAGGTAATGTAGTGTGTATATTATGACGGAGTATTACTCAGCCATAATAAGTCTGAAATTCTGCCATTTACAACATGGTTTGACCTAGAGGGTGTTATGCTCAGTGAACTAGGCAGACAAAAAGACAAACCTATATAATTTTAGCTATATTGGAAACTAAAAACAAACAAACAAGCAAAGAAAACAGAAGTAGAGTCATAAATACAGAGAACAAACTGGTAGTTGCCACAGAGGAGGGGGCTGAGGGATGGGAACAATAGGTGAAGGGGTTCAGGAGATACAAACTCCCAATTGTAAAATAAATACGTCATGAGGATGAAAAGTACAGCAGAGGGAATATAATCAGAAATACTGTAATACCTTTGTATGGAGGCAGATGGTAACTAAAGTCATGTTGGGCATTTCATAATGTATATAATTGCCAAATTACTATTTTGCAACCTAAAACTAAAATAGTATTGTTTTATATATATACTTAGAAAGTAAGAGAATCATAAAAAAAAGAGAAGAAGAAAAAAATCAATATGGTAACTGAAGAACAGGGCGATTTAATAAAACAGACCCAGTGGTGGAGGTGAGATGCAAGCCAGACTTGTCCGAGTTCAGAGCTCTGGGTCTTTGGTGCTTCCTCGCTCTTGCCTCTGTGCAGAAGTTTTTATTTCAGCAGGCTTGCTGCTTACTGTCCTTTCCTCTCAACTCCTTGCTTAGGAAACACTAGCTTAGATTTTCAGGAAGTTTTGCAAAGATTTCAAAGACATTTATTGAAGGCAATTTTTGAAGTGACTTCCATCCCATAGAATCAGTCACAAAACTTGAAAATAGGTATTTTTTGAATTAACGATTGTGTTTTACTTTATTTCCTTATTTTCACTGCCAGCCTGCTCCAGGTTAGAGTTTTCCAAGTATACTTCCCCCCCAGTTTTTCATATGCAATTAATTCATTCACTAATCTGATACGCATCTTAAGTCTCATGGTGCATATAATGTTTTCATTCTGTATGTGGCAATGTTGAAGCCAAAATAAAGTATTTTGTTCCTAAGTGCCACCAAAACTCAGATTCTGTATGGTGAGAGTTATAGTAGAAGTGGCTAATAAAAAGTGGCCTTTTTAATGGCAATGATTCAAGTCCAGGTGTTACTCACTGATCATTGCTAATCTGCTCTATTGGGTCTTGGAAGGCTTAAATCTGGTCTTAAAAATTCCACTACTTAACAAATAACCACTGTTAACCTTTTACTTTTATCCTTCTAGTTTTTTCTTATGCATATATTTGAATACTTAATAAAAATAGCTAAATAGCATGCATTTTAAAAGAGTCTATGATAAGCATATTCATGGTAACAGTAATAATGCTAATAGCCCATCACAACTTGATCTTTAGTTGTAGGTATCCATTGTTCGGATGTATCATCATTAACTAAACCAATCTCTAGTGTATTACTTCAAGGTTGTTCCCAGTTTTTTGACATTATAAATAATGAGGGATCAATGTGAGCATGTTCCTGCATATTTCCTTAGGTAAAATTCCTTGAAGTAGAATCAGTGGTGAGGAATTTGTACATTAAAATCCTCTGCCTTAGCTATCGTCTTTAGTCTCTGGTATCAGCAACACAGAACTCCCTAGCAGATGGACTGTTCAGATAGAGTAAGGTTTAGATTTCAAAACAAAGAGTGCATTTGCTGACATATGAGATATGATTACTAACTGAATATCAAAGTCTTAAAAGGTAAAAGGAAAAAAGTGAGAAGTCACAAATCCTCTCTAAGTAACCGAGTTGGTGTGTGGAAAGGAGCATGTTTGCTGAGCCAGCCGTCAACAACCCGAGCGTGTTGCGGGGGCTGTGGGGAGAGGTATGAGCTGCCCCTGTGGTTGCATGTAGGAGCTCCTGTTTTGGCACCAGCTTGTATTCCACTTCCTTCCTATTCTTCCAGTCCTCACTGAGTTCCAGTGCAGCCTCCCCAAGGTGGAACGGTCCGCCTCCTTGCTGTGTTCAGGTCCAGGTCATCTCCTAATGGACATTGTCATCTTTTGCTAGCAAATTGGAATTCTGATCATTGTCCCCAGTACATATCCAATTATCTATTGGAGCATGCCTACTAGTTACCTTGTTACTTTGGTGTATGAGACCAGCATCTTCTACAAGCCTTGCAATTCCCTGTAACCTTGGACCTCAGCAGAAAAGGGATAGTTTCTTTTGTGGCAGAGATGAGGAAAGCCAGCTCTAGTTAGAGAAAGGGCAAGGAAACAATTTTTATAGAAGAGAAAATCGTCCTTAAATAACATGTAGTATCAATAGCATTATCTTTTTATGGGAGGGATTTGGAACACATTCATTCATTTCTTATTTATTGATTGATTGATTCAATACTTATTAAATACCCATAAAAAATCAGGCTGTTTATCCCTGGGAAGTTGTAAGTTAAATATTTCATAGCCATTGCTCTAAGGAACTCAGAATCTGAAAGAAGTGCATGCAATATATTTAGTTAAATCTAAACACAGAGGTGGGAGAAGTGGTGGATACAATTTCCAATGAAAAGCTCAGGTTGGGATTGAAGGAGTGATTGGCCAGAACCCAGGCTGGAGCTGAGTAACATGTTGTGGAGCCTGGTGAGTGCCCCGGACACTGGAGAACTGCGTTTGGGTGACACTCAGCACCTGTGCTTACAGAATTACAGCTCTCAGTGGTCCGTCACGGATATGTCATTGAACTAAACGCTACCAAGTACGGGTAATTATGCCGTGACTTAATGACGTTTACACATAAACCAGTTGGTCGTTGGAGTAACCAAAGAGGAGAAGAGATTTATTTGATACTTGGCAAATGAGTGAGAAGTGAAGCTGATACAAGATCTCTTAAGTTGTCAGAATGGATTCGGCTCAGTTGGGTTTATTCCAGAAGCCACCTTACCTGAGCCAAGGGCAGCTCAAAGCATAGAGTTAAGAGGCAACTCTTTTAGATAATCTTCCTCCTTAAGATTCTCGTTAGTTCCTCCAGAGAAACTGTGTCATCTTGTTTGAAATCAGGGTGCAACAGTTAGTCACTACTGGAAATGGTGACGGCAGTGACATGTCAAAGGAAAATGCAGCAGCTGAAATCATGCTGCAAAATTATGATAAGCAACAGGTTACCCAGGGGAGATTGTGCTACGAAAACCCAGATATTGGGGAGGAAAATCTGGCATCAGTGAAGCTTATGAATAGATATATAACAAAATAAAATGTTTTTAAATTGCATTTAAATCCTATGTTTCTCTTTGGCAATGATCCTGCTCCTAGTTTTGTGATGACCCGGGTGTCTCCAACTATCCCAAAAGATGTTATGAAATTTTGTAAGCAAAAATTAATTTACTAAGATAAGGAATTTAGTAAAGAAAATACATTTGACTGGAACTCATGAGATCTGAATCCTGTTCTAGTTTGCCAGTAACTAGTGTGAATTTGAGCAAGAGAATTAATTCTATGTCAGACCCTCAATTACCTCAAGTTGTTGAGGGTTAGGGAATCTGACTCGTTTATACAATACCATTTAATGGTATAATTTTGTCTTTTTTGTGCATCTTGGGGCCCGCATGTGTGCATGTGTGTGTGTGTGTGTATCTGGGGGTGGGGGTGGGAACTCATTATTATGTGCTGAAGAACCTCACTATTTCTTTTATTTTTATTAAAGTATTATTGATATACAATTTTATGTCAGTGTCAAATATACAACACAGTGGTTCAACAGTTACCCATGTTATTAAATCCTCACCCCCTCTAGTACCGTCACTGTCAACATAGGAAGGTGTTACAGAATCATTAACTGTATTCTCTGTGCTGTACTACCGTCCCCATGAGCAACTTATATTGTGATTGCAAATTATTGTGCCCCTTGATCCCTTCCCCCTCCTCCCACCCTCTCCAATACCTCCCCCTTGGTAAGTGCTAGTCCCTTCTCAGTGTCTATGAGTCTACTGCTGTTTTAAGAACCTCACTGTGTCTTTGGGAAGATGGGGATGAGACTTGTCTTGCAGCTGGGAAGGCCCACAGAGTACCGACGGAGCGCAGAGAAAGGGAAGAATAGTGCCGATTGGTAGCTTGAGTCTGGCAGTTAAGACTAGGGATGAGCCAAAGAAAGCCATCATGAGGACTTCTCCTGCCTTTACTATTATTTATTAGAACCTCTGTTGTCATTTTTTTCTTTCACCCTAATATCTGGCTCAAAGGGTCAGCATGTTCCTTTTCTAGGATTTTGTAATCAGTCCCTAAAGCCACGTTGCTCACTGCTTTACTTTGGCCTTAGCAGAAGCAGCTTTTACATGGTTTCCAGCTGAACAAGGCCCTTTGTCTTCCCCTGCTCAGTTCTTAATAGGGACGAACAATTGTTTTCTGTGTTTTGATTTTAATGTGAAGGAATCATTCTGAGCTGCAGTCAACACCCATCCCAGGCATGTAGAGTCAAGTGTTTTGGCCGGTCAGCCCTTCAATGGGTAGGGGAAGGTGACTTTTGGGTCAGGTATAAACCGTGGAGAACCATTCAAATATTTCACTTATTGGATTTTAGAAGGCTTACTTATGAAATGCTTAAATACGGGCCATTGTGGCAACGTCTGGACAAGAAGCGTGCAAACGTTTAGGTTGCCAACACTTGAAGTGGTTGCTCACAACACAACCAAGGTGTGGCATGTGTATGTACCACACAGGTCCTATCTTGCTGATTATTTATGGTAATTACACAGGAAGTGAACACACAGTGCAAGCTGGAAAAATAAAGAGAGACTGTGAGTTGAGGGGTGGGAAGAGGGAGGGGTAATGAGTAAAAAGGGTGTGGTGTATGTTCTGGTTCTGAAATCTTAATGTCTGTCAACCGTGCACTAAGTAATGCAAAGATCTCGGTGGCATTAAAACTGCTGGAAATTCCACTTAATCCCACTAAATCCCACTGTTGTTCCTGACTGTTGTTTTTGAAATGCACCCCCTTAAGTATACATTAAAACTGTAGAGAAACTTTTCCAAATAAAGCAAAATAAACTAGTTTCCATTTCTCTTATCTGAATCTTTGTATGCTTATCAGAAGTGCTACTGTATGTCATGAAATCATTAGTTGATATTTCTGGCATTTCTGTTTTTCATTCTGCTATGCTGTGAAGTAGTTTTTTCCATAAACATCTGAGATTTTTAAAAGAAACATTTCAAAAAAGTTTCTTGTTTAAAGGATTTCAAACTTTTCTGTATTGTAGTATTCTGATTTTTAAAAAGTGAATTTGACAATATTTTATATTCTTTTTTTTATGATTCACATTGCAATCTATACTTTAGCTTTAATATGTCTTTGGAAAATTTGTTAAACTGTCCAAGGTTCAGTTTTCTCAGGTGTAAAATGGGATTTGAATATTTCCCAAAGATTGTTGAAAGGATTAAATTACATAATGTGGACAAATCACAGGGCACAAACTGACTGATAGCTAACTCCATTAATGAGTGTATATTATTAGACTGACACAGTTGAGTCTGATGATGTTTATTACATGAAAATCAAATAGCCTGAAGGATAATTTATGGACATGAATTTAGAGATCGTGAGAGTTTCATTGTTCAAAACTCTGCATCTGTTCGCATAACTTATTCCCTGTGGTCGACACAGGCTTCCAGGTATACGTGGGTTTTAAGGTAAATAGGATGAGCAGGAGATAGGCAGCTTGGGGAGAGAGGCAAGACGAAACGAAGCAGGCACGGGAGCGACTCAGGGAGAGGAGGCCAACACGTGCTTCTGTTTAAGAGGCTCGCAAACTCGACTGCTCACTGCTATCATCCGGGGCATCTGAAAAACAGAGCGAACCTCAGCCCCGGGTCTCACCCCCAAAGGTTCTGATTTCATCGGTGTGGGGTCATCTGGGTGGTAAGATTTTTTTTAATGCTCTCCAGGTGATTCTATTGTGCAGTCAAGGTTCAGGACCATTGCTGTAGAGACAAGAAATCAGGGAGCTACAAGAAAATAGGGAAATGAGGAAGGAGGATAGAGAGGCTAAAACACACGAAGCAGGCGGTCGTGGATGTCTAGGAGGCCGTGCAACGCTATGACATGCTGAGCGATGCTGAGGACTGCAGGCTCTGTTCCGAAGAAAGCATAGTTGCAAGAAAGTCTTGCCTTCGCCTGCTGCAGCGACGAGAACTGATTGCAGGGGGCAAGCCTAATGGCAGGAGATAAGTTAGTTGAGTCAGAGATCACAGTTGTCCAGGCTAGAGAAGATGGTAGCCTAGACTAGGGCAGCGGCAATGGATTGGAGAAAAGTGGCGTGATTTGGGAGGCCTCACAGAAGAGCTGACAGGAATCGGGGACTGGAAATTAAGGTGAGGAAGGAGTTGGCCGGAGATGCTTTAAATTGAGGTAAGCCAGAACAAGTAGGAGTGTGTGAGAAGGTAAACTCAGTGAGAGAAGTGCTGGTCTGAAGTGTCCGCTGGGTGTCTGGATGGAGCTGCTGGTAAGCGGCTGGACATACAGGTCTGGGGCCAGAGGAAGCAGGGGGTGGCAGCGAGTGCCCGGGTGCCGACAGCAGGCTCCGTGACGCTGGTCTCTCCCAGGCCTGCTTTCCGTCCCTCGCTGCAGCCCCACGGGGCTGGCCCACTCTGGACCTGGACTTCAGGGCCTGCCTCACAAATCCTCTTTTAATTTAGCACACCGTATCAGTAAAAAGGGGGAAAACGACAGGGCGACAGCTTTTAACAGAAAGCTATTTGTCACAAATTCTTTCTCTGGGGGTGGTAAGACAGTGTAAGCGCTGGAGAGACAAAAACAAGCAAGGCCCGGGCTGTCTCCTGCCTCAGGGGCTGGTTCTCGGCAGCTCTGGAAGAGAAATAGGATGTCTGTTTGTATACAACGCTGGCCCCTTGGCCAAACCTGCTGGACGGAGTGCGCCTGACTGCCTCTGGACAAGTTGATACTGTCTGGAGAATTTCCACTGAAAGACACATTAATCAGAGAGCGCTGGAAGGAAAGTCACTCGGAAGGATTCCTGCTAGGGACCTACCTCATTTCCTCCATCTGCTCGTGGTTTGACATTTCCTTAAATTCTGCATGATACCGATAGTGCTAGTATAATGTCCATGACCTCCTGTCTAAAACTGGGAATATCCTAAATGTCCACCAACATAGTGCAGCCATTACAGAGTGAGGAAGCCCTGTAATTTACTCTACTACTGTCTTAGATGGTTTTCCATTAAATGAAAAACCCACTAGAACAAGAGAGTGGTTATCCCCACATGGAGTAAAAATCGTCTGTGCAGGTACGTATAAAACCTGGAGTGATACGTAGCCAAATTTTAATAGTAGTTACTTTTTTTTTTTTTGCATTTTAAAGTAAATATTTACTATTTTTCAAAGTTTTCAAAAAATTTCCTGCTCTCTTAACCTAACTTGAATTGATTTTTCTAACTTGTAACCAAAAGAGTCTTCACACAGCAGTTGAAGACTTAGAGATGCAAACATCAAATACTCCCAACTGGACAGTGGGAGTTGGAGAGGAACAGGGCAGTAGGTTGGAAGAGCATTGACCCAGATCGCGGTGGGTCTGATATGTGTCCAGGTTCACCTCCTTATAAATAATAGCAATCTCAGGTTCTAGGAATAATTAAATGTGAACCATTCTTCTTGCTGTACAGATATCTGATGATAAAGCCTTCCAATTTATAATAACACAATAGATTGTTTTAATATTTAAAGCGTTTCAACTGATATTTTTGAACCTAACTTGGATTTAGTGGTAGTAGGAGAATGTTTGTGCTAACTTGTCCTTAGTAAATGCTTCCAACTGCTCAGTATCAACTTCTAAATCTACAAACGGCTCCATTAATCTTTCATTTGACGTGACATCTAGAAGGAAATGACAGCAAACTCAGTAAAAATATTTAAAACATCTAGCCACTTATAGAAAAAAAATATGCCATCCAGTTTATGCAAACCCCCAGGGAATAAGAAAGTGGTATTTCTGTTTAAGTATGTTCACCACAATCCACTGCCAATACTTTTAAATTAAGGATTTCCTCTCATCACAAAAGGTAACACCTTAGCTTGCACACTAAAAGTCTGTGCATTCACCTGTAGATTCCATGCAGCTATATAACTAAATCCCTTAGTTGCATCCATTTAAAGATGACTGATATTTTCAAAGATGTAGGCAAATTCAAAACTATGACAGTGATATTTAGCCTATTTTTATTGTAAAATATATAACACATTTAGGTGAGTTTATAGAAAAATGCAGATGTTACCACCACACAGGTTAGGAAATAGAACATTGCTGTCAACCTTGAAGCCTGTCCACGTGTGCCTTCAAGAATGTAACCTCATCCCTTTCTCTGGACATACCATTATTATGATTTTATGATATTCACTTCCTTGATTTTGTTAGTCTTTTTTTATCACCTGTGTAGACATCACTTTTTCTGAACTTTATGTAACTGGACGTATATTAATAGTTTTCTTTTGTACCTTAAATATTTGGTTCAACATTATGATTATAAGGTTTATCCATGTTTGTGTGCACCTGCTAGTTGTTCATTTTCATTGCTGAGTAATATTCCAGTTTAAGACCATACCACTTTTTTGTTGTTTCATTTTTGATAGACAAAACAGTATAAAGCCTTTTTAAACCTAAGAGAAAATCTAACTTGATGTGAACCTAATAACTGTATCCAAAACTTTATTCAAAACAGGAGTTTTATAAAATAGGGATCTCCACAGCAGTTGTTTGCTAGAACTTTCTGGATGATGGAAATGGCTCAAAAATCATTTTCTATTTTTCTCTCATTTTTCCCTTTTAAAACATTTCATTCTCTGAGATATTTTATACAATTTTCTGCCTCTGGAAATCAGCTACTCTGTATTACTTTCCAGAAATTAAAGAGAAAAGGCAGGATAGAATCTCACAGAAAACTCATTGAGGATTTTGTTAGGCTTGATGCTTCCCTTATGAATTCTTGAAACAGCAAAGCATTTACACCTCCCGTGAGAGAGCAAGTGCTGAGCCAACTCCCGGCATGCTTTGTCTCTGTTAGGCTGTCACTAAGCTGTGCAACAGGTGCACAGACTTTAAAAAAAAATTGCAAATACCCTTTCTGCCTTTTATCTGCTCAGTAGGTGGTCCTGAACCTTGAACAAAACAAGGGCAGTGAGACAAATGGTCTCCTTCTCCCTGAACTCTGCTTGTTAAGAATGATCACTTTACAGAATGAATTCAGGAAACACAATTGCCATTTTCAATCACTGCAGCGCTGAAGCACATGACCTACCGCTTGGCGAAAGTAAGTGAACACATGCTCAAAAATTGAAAAATACTCATGAAAAGTACTCATGGTACTATCGAAACCATTGGTCAAATACTGGAGCAAGGAAACTTTACAAACAAACCTAACTGCAATAGAATGAGACGTTTGGCTACTTAAAAATGTTGAATTTCGTATTAATATAAGGTGCATATATAACAATAGGTTTCTCTTTTTCCATTATGTAAGGAGGAATTTTTAAATCAATTAATAAAACACTAAATAATAAATGATCACAGACAATTCCCAAATTAGTTCATACCTTTAGTAAACAAACACTGCTTTGCACATGGTCCCTTCCTTGATTAAATTAGAAAAATCTTGGGGAATGCCTGCTATTAGCCTGGCTTGGTCCAGCCACTGGAACTGGAGGTGATTCCTGTTGCACCTCCTGCTAGAAACAGGTTGGTCAAGGGAAAAGTTCTACAAAAATGTATGGTACATTTACCTAAGGAAGGGAGGTTAGAGTGTACAAAGCAATTAATATAGTAAAAACTGGGAGTGATACAATGTTTATATCAATTAATATGCTTATTAATAGCAGGTTATATAGAAAATGTGTTTGGGGGAAATGGAGTTAATGGCTAAAATGTTATTTCCAAAACTTTTGCCTCTGCTAATGTGAATAGCCAAGAATTTATATACAAATTTTGTATATAATTTTATGTGTCTTCTTACCATTTTATGTGTCTATAAAATTATGTGTCTTCTTACCAGAAAGGATTTCACGAGATTGATAGCACAAATGGAAATTTAAATACAAAGTCCAAGTTCTTTTGTCATGGAGATACAAAGTATGAAAAAAGTAAAAAAATCATCATAGCGTCTAAAAATAAATATTTTTTAATTTTTAGGAAAAAACCCAAATGTGTTATATTTGGGAATCTAGTTTTATAACCTGAGCTCCAATTCCACTGAAATATTTGAAAGGCGTCACTGAGCTGGCCAATTCCCCTTACAGAGAATGAGTAGAACCGTCTCAACTCTGATTAACTGAGCACAGTGATTTCCAAAACAGGAAACAATCTGCCTGGGACATATCAACACCTAACACCACAGCTTCCTTTTCTGAATGCATATATTTGTATAAAAGTGGGAAACATTTCTACACATACTGTCTGGAAAACCATGCTCTTGGGCAATGTTTTCCCAGCTTGCTAGCATTAAATGAGAGGGAGCAACGGGAGTTTGGGTTTACACCCTGGTTTAAAACCTTGTAATTGTCACTCTGGGTCACAAGGGGATGAGCTAGTCTGGGTCTTGATACTATTCCAAGAAGAGGACTTGCTTCTAATGGCTGTGCACAAAGAAGACAATTCCCTGGAAGCTTTATTCGTGAGATTTTTGTCTCTAGGGTTGAGTAGTCAGGTGCTGTTCATCAGTGCAGAGCCCTAGAGAATTCCAAGAGAAAGAGAGTTATTCAGGGGCCGGGCTTCCTTATGCAGAAAAGGACACGCTCACAAATCCTGTGCCATGATAGTCACATAGAAAAGATTAGATCCTACATGAAAGGTCTTGAGAAATAATGTAGTAACTCATTTAATGGCTAAGGCTAAACCAACTGAGGAGTGGAATTATATTTGCATTGGAAAAGAATAGGGTTGTAGTTCACTGCACAGTGAACCAGTTACTAGTGATGTTTTAAAAACATGTAGATATTTGTTAGTGTCCATACATTTTATGCCTAAGTTTTACTTTAAAATATGAGTTTTAAACATGCTTCAAATAAGTGACTGACATTTCCCTGAGTGGCAATAACTTCAATTACTTTTGGTATTTTCAAAAGCTTAAATGCAATACACTTTTACCAAAGGACAATTTATCTGGAAAAGAGAAATTCTAAATGTTTGGTTTATATTTTTTTAAAAACTGAATATGGGCAGGGGCTGGGAAAAAAACTGAATAGAGTCTGTAACATCAAAAACATAAATATGAAATCAAAGAACTTTCTGGCATCAGTTGCCTGGAAAATACATCCTTAATTATACTACATAAGGAACAGAAGAATGCTCTTGAAATAAAAACACTTCTTTTTGTATTAAACAATTAGGATAAGTGGTTATGAAAAGAACATACTTGGGTTTAAGTTCCAGTTTTCCATCAGCCAGATCTTGGATAAGTTTCGAAAACAAGGCGGTTTGGTGATCTCAGATGTTTTAGGCAGCTCACTCCGTATGTCTGAATTTCCAAAGAGCAAGAGGAGTAGCTCACACAAGATTTTCTCAAGCAGGGGTAGAGTCGCTACCACTTGCATCACTGACAAGCGACTCACGGAGGTACCGTATGAGAGGATCCTTCCTACGGAGTGATGTGATGTGTTAATAGGCCCCACCTTGTCTGGTGCAATTATTTTATTAGTTGATTTCTCATCCGACTGCACTAAGGGGGGTACTTAAAGTACACTGTACATGAGATTTAAAGTCCTTTTATTATGAGGCATGCGGAATTTGGAAGAATCAACATTCCAGTGTATCGAGAATGAAAAATATCACTATCTAATCCCACTTGGTGGCACTCACTTCGGTAGAGTCTGGACTGTGTAAAATACGCACTTGTTCAGATAAAGGCTTACTCAGCAAGGAATTTACAATCAGGGGGAAGGCCTAATCTATAGTTTTATTATCATCACGCATTTACACAGTGAGTTTTGAAGGCAGCCTTCTTGACATCTTCCAAGTAATGCAGAAAGGTCGGCATTTAGCCATGGCTGAAGAATCACCAACGTTTTCTATGTGGGTGGGGGAAATTGCTGTGCTACACAGAGAACTGGAATGTTCCCCCAGTGTAATAACGGGATGAAGTGGGCTTCGTGTTTGCCATCATGCCTCTCTCTCTTCCTCGTGGTCTCTTTCTTTACCTGTGTTCCTTTTAAAGCCAAGAAGTATATGCAGAGAAAAAGAGATCATAGACATGCAAATATCCCTGATGAGCTTTTGCTCATATTCTCAGTTTGAAGTTGTAGCCAATCCTTCCACACCTTAAAGATTTGGTCATTGAATTTTCAGTTTAGAAATAGAGATCAGGCAGTCAGTGTTTATGGTTCATAGGCTGACCACATTGCTTCTCCCCTACCCTCCCACCCAAGAAATCAGGAAAAATGAAGAATATGTAACTCTGTAGATCATGAACATAGTTCAGTTCAACAACCATGTACCAAATACTGTGATAGGTTCTGGGGGTGCAAAGCTTAAGAAGGAATGATTATTGCTTTTCTCGAGCTTATGGATAAATAGAAATATAATGCAGTACTGTAGTAGTAACAATAATATTAATAATACCACCTGACATTTATCCACTGATTCCTGTGTGCCAGGCAGCACTAAGTGTTTTAGGTGAATTGCCTCATTTAATCATCCCTAGGGTCCTCTGGAGTAGGGATTATTATTACTGCATATGAGGAAATTGAACATTAGGGGTGGTTTATAATGAATGACAAAGCTGGTTTCAAACTTTGGTCTGTCAACTCTAGAACCTCGTCCTCTTAACCAGTACCTTAAACACCCCCTTGGCACACATCCAGCAAGAAAAGAGAAGTGAGGTGAAGGCATTTCGCAGAAGGACCCTGCCAGAATCTATGCCTCTGGAGATGTTGTCCTATTAATGCCATCAGAGAGGCAGTGAAAGTGAAATAGAGGCAGTTTGTGAATTTTAGATCTTTACACAGGATCAAACCAGCTTGGGTCAGAAAAAGAATATATTATTTCCCTTAATTTCATTCTCTAATTCAGGTATTTATAGAAGTGAGTGGGATGCTAGGAGTTCAACAGGGAAGAACATGGCCCCTGTACTCAGAGATCTCAATTGTAGCAATTCATACATTAGCTAGAAACGTCGCATTTCTGGGAATTTGTAAAAGCAAAACAAAACAAAACCAACAAAATCCTGCAAAAACCTAGGCAAATCCAAGAGTAAACTCTTCGACATCGGAATATATATGTATATTTTGATATATCTAGCAACAGTTTTCTGGATATGTCTCCCCAGGCATGGGAAACAAAAACAAAAAACAAAGTTAGACTACATCAAATTAAAAAGCTTCTACACAGTGAAGGAAGACATGATAGAGTGAAAAGGCAACTTAATGAATGGGAGAATATATTCACAAAAGATACATCCAATAAGGCTTTGATATGCAAAATACATAAAGAACTCTTCCAAATCAATACAAAAAAAACAAACAAATAATCTGATGGAAAAACAGACAGAGGGCCACACTTTTTCAAAGACAAGCAGGTGGCCAACAGACACATGAAGAAGTGTTCCACATCACTCATCACTAGGGAAATGCTGACAGAACCAAGATGAGCTGTCACCTCACACCAGTCAGAACGGCTGTATCCAAAAGACAGGAAATATATACCGGGGAGGATGTGGAGAAAAGGGAGACGCCTTGCGCTGTTGGTGGGAATAGAACTTGGTGTAGCCATTATGGAATTTCCTCAAATAAATTGAAAATAGAAATGCCATATGATCCATTAATTCTGCTGCTGGGTATTTACCAGAAGAGAAAGAAAACACTAATTAAAAAAGATATATGCACCCTGTGTTTATTGCAGCATTACTTACAACAACCAAGATAGCAGCCTGTGTGCATTAACAGATGAATAGGTAAGGAAGATGTGTGTATATATACACACATATACACAATGAATATTACTCAGCTGTAAAAAGGAATGAAATTTTGCCATTTGTGACAACATAAAGGTTATTATGCCAAGTGAATTAAGTTAGAGAAAGACAAATACCATATGACTTCACTTATAGTAGAATCTGAAAAACAAAACAAATGAATAAACAAAAGTAAAACAGAAACAGACTCATAAATACAGAGAATAAATTGGTGATCACTGAAGGGAAGGGAGGTGGGGTATAGGCAAAATAGGTGAGGGGGATTAAGAGATACAAACTTCCAGTTATAAAATAAATAAGTCTTAGGGATAAAAGTACACCATAGGGAGTGTATCCAGTAACACTGTGATAACTCTTGTGGTGACAGATAGTAACTGCAGTTATTGTGAGCATTTTAGAATGTGTAAAATTTTCAAATCACTATATCGTACACTTGAACTAATATAATATTACATGTCAAGTATATTTCAGTTAAAAATTTTTAAACAGACAATTTACTTAATTATACTGAACAATGAGAATAAAACATGACACTTTTCTTATCCCTTTTTGCCTTTACTATTAAGATTCACAAAATAAGTAATTAAAATAATTGTTCATAAACATTCAACTCTTCCCCACTCCATTTGGAAAACTGGCATTTCTGTTCAAGCAATTATTTACAATATCCTTTTACATGAAGAATTTTAAAGAAACATAGAGTTGATACATTTGTAATCATCAATGTACAATACATGCTTGAGATATACTTGGAATAATACTATCTTAAATTGGCATAGAACTTTGAAGTTTTCAATGTACTTTCTTCATTCTATGAAATAGAAGCAGGAAAGATAACAATCACGGTTCTCCAGAGAAATAGCCTAATAGGAGACAAACAGACAAACAGACTTTTTTAAGGCTTACACAATTATGGTGGCTGGCAAGAAATTTATAAAGCAGGCTGGCAGACTGGAATCTCAAGCAGGATTTTTATGCCTTGAGATAGAATTCTTCCTTTTCAGAGAAACCTTGATTTTTACTCTTTTGGCCTTAAACTGTTTGGACGAGGTCTACCCACATGATCAAGGTTGATCTTCTTGTCACTGACTGTAGATGTTAATCCCATCTACAAAACACCTTGAGTTTTTTCCCTCCTCTGTTATATGAGGAAACTGAGGCTCAGTAAAGTTAAGCAACCCGAGTAAGTCACACATCTAGAAATGACAGAAGCCAGATTCAAGTTCATCTTCTGTGTCCCTGCTTAGGGTGTCACCAACTACACTCGACCACCTCTCTCTTGAATGTGTTCAGCAGGGCTCAGAGCTCTTAGTATTTAATAGATAATTATTTCCTCCTTCACAATGACTCTTTTTTTCATGTTTCATGATTATTTAGCTGGCATAAATGTGATGTTCTTGATTGAAAAGATCAACTTCTTAATCATTTGTTCTTTCATTGATTCATTTAATCTGGGCTGTATGATTCCAGAGAGTCCGAAACAGAACCTATAGTTTTATTTGTCACGGGGGGGGGTGGTTACCTTGAGGCAATGGTTAGCATAGCCTCCGAATATATTACCAGGCAAGCCACCCAAGGGGTCATGGAACAGAAGGGCTCATTGACAAAATTTAGATGTTCAAGTTACAGTTTATTAAATCATTTGAAGATAAAGTGTGAAACAGGAAAAAGAGGTAGATCAGGTCGACACCCTTTCAAAAGCTTACAAGTGGGAATAAATACTACCTGGATCCTGTATGCACGGCTCATATGTCCTGTCTTTATCTTTGCAGTGTCAGGTTTCCTGGCTTATGATGTAGTTATGAGATTCACACTTGGGGTTTGACAGGGGACGCACAGATGGCAGGTGTCTAGGGCAATGACACGCATTTGCTCCATCAGAAAATTCAGGCCAGTTAGACTGCTGAGCCACCGTGGTATTTATTTGTATTTCTTGGGTTGAAAAGAGAACACTGGGGGCCAGAACAGGATCACAGTGCATGGTAGCATCGCTTGGGGATGTCGGGACCATGAATTGATCTTTATGCTTCTTTCTGTCTTTAAGTAGCACTTTTTTCCCATAATATTTTCTATTGATTCTATCTTTTGCATATCTTAAAGGTTATTTGTTCTTGATAGTTTAATGTTTTGAGCCTGCCTGTCTTCATGCTATTTGTTTGCTCATTATCTATATACTTAACCCATCCTGGGAGCTTCAACTACATATCCTAAAGTAATAGTGTATTATACGATTTATACTTTTTATGAGTTTCCATCATACCATTTGTTTTCTTGTCTTTTAGAGAACAATTGAATATTTGCAAGTAATTTGCACATTACTGTACTGGAAGAAATAACCACAACTTTTATAAACCCAAAGATCAATTGAGAATCTTAATAATAATAGAGATCTTAAGTAAACTGTTTCTATGAGAACAGACCTTTAATGGTCTTATCATAACAACAATAATAAAATGGTAATTATGTGAGGTACAGAATGTGTTAACTAACCTTACTGTGATAGACATTTTGTAATATATACAAGGATGAAATCATTGCATTGTACACCTAAAACCTGCCCAATTATATCTCAGTAAAAAGGTGAAAAAAACCCACAAATTATAACTCAGTTTTGTAATTTGCCCCTAACATCACATCAAAGTAGACTTTTATAATGAAGGACTGTACCTTAAACTGGAAGACGAATTAGACTGCCTGGAAAGCTTACCTCTGGAGGATCTACATTATAAATGTGTCTTCTCGTGGATTAACTCAGTTTCTCAAATATCAATTTATTTAAGTGGAGTATTACTACCATTAATACAGAGCTCATTCTATTATATGACTTGGCTTCTAAACCAATACAAATACAAGCATGATTCTGAGGTGGTCTCCCCGTGTGAATAGTTCCAAGTCCTGGAAGAGGGGGACCCAAGCAGGTAATTACACCAGGACGATCGCTGTCACGAAAGAACAGGTGTGGGAATGCTACCTCTGAGAGCAAAGCAAAGCTTCCTAAGAGGAGCCATTAAAGTTGGATTCAATGAATAGAAGTTTACAAGGTGGTTCACTGAGAAGGAGAAAACAGATGTACAAACAATGCAGGAAAGATATGGAAGAATAAAAGAACGTAGCATGGAACAAATTTGGAATGGCTGGAGTGCAGATTTTCTTAGGGTTGGAAGATGAATATAGTAAAGTAAATGGTATCCATAACATGAAGGGCCTCAGAGGAGTTTGTTACAGGGTTTGGACTTGATTTTTTGAGCACGAGGATTCATAAAAGAAGCTTAAGCTTGGGTGTGATGTAATGAGATTTGTCTCCCTGATATCATCCAGTTTGGGTCACACAGCTCAGATTCTGATCTTGGTTTCGACCTCAAGGCTTTGGGTAACCACTGTTTGCCGCCAGCCTGTGCGGCTCAGTCCAAACAGGAACCATGACCTACCAACATATTTTTATAATCCGCAGTCAACCCTCCTCCTCCTGCAAACACACACAGAGAAGCACACTTTATACTTTTTGTTTATATTCCGGGCTGAAGTTTTCCCTTGAAACTTTGTATATGTGCAAATCTCGACTATCTTTATACCTAGATCGAGTCCTATTCTTCCTATAAAATACTCCTGTATTGAAAAAAAATGTAGAGCATCGGCTTAGAAGTTATCCACTTCGATTTCCTCATTCCATTCTCTACTAAACTCCTGTAACAATTTTGAATATGTTTTTCATTATTTAGTTGTTACTTGTATATTCTCATGCACAGTTCCCTTACAGTTTCTTCTGTAAGTCTTATTGCCATGAAGGTTTTTTATAACTATATGCTTTGAGTATATTTAATTTTAAAAGTAAAACTCAGAGAAATAATACCGCTAACTTCCTACACAGCTGAAAATGTCATTAATTAGCAAAATTCAAACAATGTATTTTTGTAAGAATTATTACAGGAGTTTGGTATATGATCAAGAGTACAAAAACAATGGTGACTTTAATTATTCTTCTCAGTTATTGCAGAAATGGCTTGGAACAGAAAGCAAGCGAGTTAACACAGTTCTGGTAGCAGGTTAAATTAATTGAACTCCAAATTGTAGGCACTTCTGTCCCTTTCTGAAAAAGACTCTCGGTTTAATCTCCTGCCTGACACATTGAAACTCTCCTTTTGTTGTGAATGACATGTATTCAGGTGTCACTCATGGTTTGGAAACACCCCTTTTGACTGGTTCCTGGGAATCTGTAGGGCTTTTGGACTGAACAAAAGGGTTTCCTCCAAATATAAAGACTCAAATGTCTGTTGTTACCTTTCAGCTCCTCAGGAAGCAACTACTGTTCTAGCAATGATTAAAAAACAAAAACAAAAGAGCCTTTGAACCCTGTTAGTAAAATGGCAAGAGTTATATTAGAATTTGTTATGCTTAAAACTTTATTTTTCATTGGCTTTTTTCACTAATGTACCAAACCAATTTTGATGTTAATCTTTGAATTAAAAAAAAAAGTATTCAGGTAACTTTGGACAAGCATAAAATTTGAATATGAATTTGAAATTTTTATTCAATAATATGTATTCAGTGGGCTATGTATGTGGCCATTCTTCAAGGCAGTATACATAATTAAATTCAAAGAAGTGTGTGCAGTGGTTTTTATAATTAAAAAATCAGGAAAAGAACAACCAATAACATCAGATTCTTCAGAATTTGAAGAATAGGAAAAATGCTTAGAGAAAATTAAGAAGAAGGGGGAAAAATGATTTGCTAAAATTCCTAAGAAAAAAGAGTAGTACATCCAACTACAAAAGCATCTCAAGTCTCTGTACAGCAAAAAGCCCATAAAGAATTCAAAAGAAATGAACAAAACAAGAAAAATACTTACAACATACACAACTCTTCCAATTCAACAATAGACAAAAGACCCAATTAAAAATAGGCAAAGAATCTAAATAGACCTTTCTCCAAAGATGATGTACAAATGGCTAATAAGCACTTGAAAAGATGTTCAGCATCATTAGTCAGAAGCAAAATGCACATCAAAGCCACAGTGAAATACCATTTTATCCCTTCGGACTAAAATAAAAGATGAACAGCAAGGGTTAGTGAGGATATGGTGAGCGGAAACCCTCACACACTGCTGATGAGGTTATAAAATTATGCAGCCACATAGAAAACAGTTTGTTCCTCAAAATGCTGAACATGGAGTTTACCACATGCTCTGGGAATTCTACACTTAGGTATATACCCACAAGAACTGAAAGCAGACAAAACCTTGTACGTGAATGTCCATAGTAGCATCATTCATAATGCAGGAAAAAGTGGACACTGAAATGTCTATCAACTAACGAACAGGTAAACAAAGGTGGTATAGCCAGCAATAGAATACTATATAGTCATAGAAAGGATGGAACATAATGCCCGAGCTATCACATGGACGAACCTCGAAAACATCGTGCTAAGTAAAAGAAACCAGACAGTAAAGGCCACATATTGCCTGATCCTGTTTATATGTGACGTCCAGAATATACAAACCCATAGAGACAGAAAGTACGTAAGTGGTTGCCAGGGTCAGGAAGGAATGGGGGGTGATTGATAATGTGTATAGGGTCATTTCAGGGGGAATGAAGTGTTCTGGAATTAGTGCTGATGGCTTTAAACCTTGTGAAATAATAAAAACCACTGAATTGTATACTTAAAAGAATTGAATATTAAAGTATTTGAATCATATCTCAATAAAGCTATTTTTAAAAGGTAAGAGGATAGACATTTATGTATAATCTGAACGTGTTACTTTATTCAACTTGGTAAAGCGCAAGCAGGAAACTACTTTTTCTCCCCCACTGGGCTTCAAACAAAGCTCTGTATCTTCCTCACAGGCTGGTCCCCTTAACTTTTCCCTTTCCCTTTCAGGAACTAACAAAAAGCCTTGTTTGTGTTATCAAAAAGAGCAGTGCAGTCTAATACCAAGAATTTAATCTTATCCAGTTCAAAGCTCCTGTCCCCGCCTTCATTCTGCACTCTTCACCCGTTCATCATCCCCTTTCCCCTCTGCCGCCTCTGTCGTCTGCTGTCACAGTGCAGCTATCGCCTGGCAGATGTTCCACTGCGGGCTCTTGTCTCCAGGGCCGCTTGCGTGATCTCTCTGAACACCTCTCCCCCTCGCCCCTGCCTGGGGCCCCCACAGGGTGCTCTCTCAGGCAGGCCCCAGCTTCTCAGATCCTGCCCACACCCCCACACACGGGGAGGCTGTAGGGTCCTTTCAGGACGATTCAGCACAGCCACCTTCTCTGGCACACACTCAGCTCACAGGAAGTTTCTGGAGGTAGAGCTGTCGCTTCCACGGCAAGGACCATCCCTTTGTTCAGGGTTCAGAGGTCAGCCTCTCTCTCAGAACCTTTCTAAAAATTTAGAAATGCAGCCTACTATGGACATATACACCAGAGAATAACAACATTAATAATAAAATTAACGTCTATATACACACACCTCCCAGATGCTTTCTTAAGAAAGAGAACACGGCCAGTTTGAGTCCTTTGTGCTAAACGTTTTGTTTTTATTTTGTTTTATTTTAAATTTTTAAATAGTTTTGGCCATATATACATTTCTAAACAATATGTTGTTTAGCTGTGCCTGCTTTCGAACTTTCTGTGGATTCAAAACTACTTGGGACTCTGGAGCCAGATCGCCTGTCTTCAAATCTGGCCCTTGCCCGTTACTAGACGTGTGACCTTGGGTAGTTATTTAACCTTTCTGTGCCTCAGTTTCTCAATCGGTACACTGAAGATAATAATAGCAGTTACATTGTCTAAGTGTTTAGAGATTTAGTGATTAATAGTTGTAAAATGCCTGGACCTACACTAGTAATTATGTTTTTAAAAAATGTTTTAATAAAATAAACCTTGTGTGTATTCTTCTAAAACTTTTTAAAAATTTAACATCATTTTTTGAAACTTTTGCTTATTTTACCCAAGGTTGTAGTTCATTTTTAAATTTCTCTACAATACTCTGGTGTACCACAATTTATCTGTTCTATTCTTCATGATATTTGAAATGTTCCCAGATTGATAGGAATGATGAGTTGGAGGGGAAGAACTATTATTTACCTTTACATCACTTTACATTGTTTACTATTTTCTTTTTTACTATTTAAACTTTATTATTTAAAATGTCTTGACAAGACTTGATTTTTAAAAATTAATGTTTACAAAGAAATGGGTCAGTTGGATTGAGAATGTGTGAGAGGTAAAGAAGTAAAATGACACTTTTCATGTGTTTAGTTTATAAGAGTTCTACAAAACCTTTACTGTGTGTTTTAGGGAAATAGACATGCACATAAATGATGCAAATGAATCAACCATGACATTGAAAAGAGGAAAATTGAGTGGCTGAGATTTCAAATTAGAAAATATTTCTGCTCTGCACTGAAATTTCTAATTCTACTGCTAAGTTTCCTATATCACAAAGATGTTGAAGGGTACTTTCTGCAACAAAAGGACAATATCTCCAGTAATGGCTTAGATTTTCTGTAAAAAAATAAAATTGTTACGTCTTTCTCCCTCATACATGTGCCAGTATAGATTTCAATATTTGCTCTGTGTTCTTCACATGAGTGATTTCACGTATACTCTCCACATCAGTGATTTCATTCAGCTGTGTTATCATCTCTCTGTGATGATATCAATATGAAGTGACATCTACCACTGTTATTTATAAAATAATTCCCCAGCAGTTTGATGCTTCTTGGAGCTGATTTTATAGGTTTCTCAGCCAGGGTATGACTTATAAATATTTTGCTTTTAAAAAGTCAACTTTACGGAAAAGGCAACACCATGGAGAGAGATTTTTAAAAAGATCAGTGATTGCTAGAGGTCAGTGGGACGAAGAGAGGGAGGAACAGGTGGAACATAGGGGACTTTTAGGGCAGTTAAGCTATTCTGAGTGGTACTGTAATGTGGATACACATCATTGTACATTAATTAAAGCCCTAAGAATGTGCTGTACAAAGAGTGATCTCTAATGTAAACTCTGGACTTGAGTTAATAATGTATCAATATTGGCTCATCAGTTGTAACAAAGGCACCTCACTAATGCAAGGTGTTAATAATGGGGAAACTGAGGAGGGTTGAAGAGGTAAATGGGAGCTCTGTAACTTTCCACTCAATTTTTATGTAAACTTAAAACTGCTCAAAAAATAGCTAAAAAAAAGGGGGCAATTTTGAATTTAAGTTGCTCTTGATGTGTTGTTTACTGCTTCACCTTTTGACACAAATACTTCAGTTTAATAGTAGAAGCACCAAGATTGTCTTTTTCTGTGAAAACCTGATTTTTTAAAAAAAACTGGAAAGGTTGCATTGCTTTTATGAAAGTGCTGTTAGAGAAACTGCAGCAACTTATCCAGAAGATCAGTTAAGATAGTGAATGAATGTGGTGACATTAAACAGATTTTAGATGTGGACAAATAGCCTTAATGTTGGAAGAAGATGTCATCTAGGGCTTTCATAGCAGAGAGGAGAAGCCAAGCTCCAACCACAGGCCAACTCTTGATGAGGGCTAATGCCACTGGTGACTTAAAGTGGAAACTGATGCTCACTGACTATTTTGAAAATCTTAGGGCCCTTAAGAATGATGCTAAATCTACTCTGCCTGTGCTCTGTACAGGGAAAAACAAAGCCTGGATGACACCACATCTGTTTCTAACATGGTTTACTGAATATTTTAAGCCTACTTTTGAGAACTGTTGCTCAGAAAAAAGGATTCCTTTCAAAATATCAGTTCATGAACAGTGTACCTGGCCACCCAGGGGCTCTGATGGAGATGTGAATGAGAGTATGCTGGCTTCACGACTGCTCACACAGCATCCAATCCCTAGCCCATGGACCAAGCAGTCATTTCTATTTTCATGTCTGTTTGTATTATGTTTGGAATAAACATGTTTTTATTAAAAATAAAAAACAACCTGTGGACCCATCTATATACCCTGTCTATGTGGTAGAAGGTGCAACAATTTGGTTGATAAAGTTACGTTCCTTAAAGAGCAGAAGCCAGTGTTTGATCTGAAGTTCATGTGAGTTAACATTTGGGCTTTTTGTCCAGTAAGTATTAATTGAGCATCTGCTTTGTGCCATTGCCCCATGGCAGGCATTGGGCATGAAGTCGTAAAGAAGATATGCAATCCATAACTTGGAGGTTACCGTCAAATGCATGGAGTTTTCAGCCATTTTCAGCCAAATAGGAAAGAGAGAACAGAATTTGTCAAGAAGGTATGGATTCGATGAAGAACAAGGGTGATGAATGTGCTCTAAGCGGAAATAAGCTTGAACAGGAGGCTTAAGCTGTTATGAAGATAGAGAAACTCTGAAAAGGACATGAAAATCTCAGGCATGGAGATGGCAAATGAAATGTGGGGGAAACAGGTAACCTCTGTGTTTACAACTAGCTGTGCTGATCCATCAATTCTGCCCTCAGTTCCTCGGGGGCCTTGGTGCTCATGATCCACACATCCTTCCACAGTCTCTACCTTTGTTTTTGTCACATTACTTCTAAGTTGTCTTCACTTTCTCTTTTTTTCTACCAAATGAGCTCTCCTTTCCCTTTATCTAACTTTCCTGTTTCAGCTTTCAACCCTATCCTCTTACTTGCCTCGATTTAGAGATATTTTTAAAAACCACTTTACAAATTCATAGTCTCTGATTGCAGGGACCCTTCAAGACCCTTCGGCTCTCATTTCCCTCTCTCCCTCCCCCACTGACGTCGCATCTTTTTTGGTGGGGTCTTCATCCAGTAGTTTCTAGCCTATGCCTGAACACTCTCAATAACAGGAAGTTTAATACTTCAATCCCCTATTCTCCTTCTCCCATATTGCTAAATCCTATTAATCCTTCCTTAAGAATGTCTTTCATTTATAGGTCCTACTTCTCCATTTTCACCATAGTCTATTAAAATGCCTAGTTTAGGCCCTTCCCAGGTTTAACTAAAGTTGCATGACATGGTTGCCTGACTGAATCTCCCCAGTTCATCCCACAGACATGGATTAGCTGCATAATACTTTTTAAAATTTTATTTGACTTTAACATATTTTTAAATACTGCCTTTGTCTTATTACTCTTACATTTACAAAATTTAATAGGTTTCCTATATGTTATCAATCTAAACTCCTCTGCTTTCAACTCTACCCACCTTATTTCTCACTGGTGTTAAACACCTTCTTTTTTGTCATGTGTGCATAGGTAAGTGTGTTTAGGTGCTCCCAGTGTCTTTGAAGTTCCTGCCCATTGACATCTTACTGTGTGCATATCTGTGTTTTTGTCTTTACTGTCAATGTCAGAAGCAAATAGATGTCCTCTGGACAGCCATTTTGAGATGTATTTGGTCTAAAAAGTGAGTTCAACTACAATTTTTCTATCAGAAATAGTTTTCCCTTTGCATTTCTGCAAAAATTGGAAGTGTAGCTTGGGGTCATAAAATAAATACAAATATCAGTTTTTCTTGTCTGCAGAGGCCTTTTTTGGTGGTGCCTACTATGAAATAACTGTTCTCAAAGCAGATCAAGGAAATAAGAGCAGAGTTGTATGCTCATTTGAGGTAAAGCATCTTAGAAACATAACCTGTGTGTTTTCCCCTAAAAAGCATTGATTTTTACCCATTAAAATTCATGTAAGTAAATTTGAACATCCAGTTGGCTTTATGAAATGATTCATGAATGGGGCAGCATCCCTTCAGCAAGTAGAGATGCTCCCAGAAATTGTTCTAAATGGAAGGTTTTTATAGACAGGAGAGTAAGATTGGAGAGGGTAGTTCTTAGCAAAAGAAAAAAAGGGGTTGTTTCAAATAAGGTTGCTTTCCCTTAGGGAGAAGAGGAGGTCTTATGCAGATTTCCTCACTAAAGATCAGGAAATTCCAGATTGATTGGTTTAAAATCTACTCCCAGAGAGGTTGGAACTGCATGAGATTAGGTAGCAAACCCAGGTTTGGTGACTTGGCCTAGCAGAAGTGACATCGTGTGGGCCTGTGTGTTGCTTTTTAACGTACCAAATGGGCATCTTAAGGAAAATCGAGATATTTGGGCTTTGCATTCTCCTTTTTACTGTAGCTATTTCTCAGGGGGTAAATCTACACACATATTCATTGCAGAAGTTGGTAAAATATTTATCATGCAATTATAAATTATAATTGACTTTACCCTCTAATTTTTATTGCTATAGGTTTTCTGAAATGGAATAAGATTGAAAGATCGAGTTTCATTAATCTTTTGGTTTCAGGGCATCCAGAGCCTTGAGGAGTTGAAAAATATTCACGTGGAGGCAACAAAAGAGAAAATGAAATTTCGCTCTGGGAAGAGCAGTTTTCCTGCCTGGCGCAAGTTCCCCGGGAATTCAGTGAGGCCGAGTAAAGGCATGGGCCAGACGTCGGGGTTTTCAAAGGGGCACCGCGTTGATTCTCAGGACAGCAGGTCTCAGGCCCTCCTGGCCGCGGCCCTGCTTCCAGCTGCTCCCCGCACAGGCTTCATCCTTTCCTAGGGCAGAGGCCCCCCGGCTTCCGCGGCCACCACTCTCTGCTAGTTCTCCCTCCAGGCTTCCCTTCTGCACCCTCCAAGCTCTCTGCACCCACATTCCCACGGCTCGCCCCCTGTTCTCCGGCCCCTCTACCCGCCTGCCCCACGAGTGGGAGGGTCTCTGTGGGCGGTCTCTGGTGACTGGCGGACACCTGACCAATTACGTACCAGAATTCCCCTCCACCCCTCCCCTAGGCTGATACTGCCGTGACTGACCCCCTGCTCTGTCCCGGGTACACACCATATATGTGCAAACAGGCTCTTATATACACATACAATGGGTGCAGTTAAGATCAGGTGGGAATCCTGGTCAAAAACTTCCATTTTTCTCTACAGAAGGCAGGACTATCAATCAACAGATACAGAAAAAGAATGGTAGTATTGATGAATCAATAAAAGAGGAGAGGGTAGTAAATGATGAAATGTTCTTAACTAAAAATAAGTTATGTACTTAGATGTTATAAAAAGTTATGTTCTTAAAAAATGTTCTCAATTAAAAATTATCTTCTGGTGATTCAGTTGTATAATATTCCAAAAGAAAAAAAAAAAAAACCCCAGAAAGAATGAGGTTGGAATGAATGGCTATCCCAAACTGTTTATCAAGTTCAGTCCTGCACAGTTAGGAAAAAACACACTCCTCTTAGGAACTTGGCTCAGCAGTTTGGCTTAAGGCCAGCATGACTTAATAGCTGTTATTTGCATTTGAATGCAATTAACTGGGCCGGCACTTTAGGGTAATCAAGCTTGCAATATGCATATGCTGCAAACTCAACAAAAGTGTGGAGCACTAGAGAGAAGTGTCTATTCTTTGAATTTTTCTTAGATTATTTGGAATTCAGGTCAAAGACCTTAAATGCAATTTTAGATTTTAAACTCTAATTTTAAGTGTGAGCAATGAAATTTAACTTTCGTCTATTTGCTTACTTTTTAAAACGGGAAATTTAGCTACTTGCCACTTTTTTCTCTTAGAAGAATAATTCACTGTTTTTGTAAAAATGATTTCTGTTATTTTAAGAATTTCAAGCAATGTAAAAAGATACCAAGAGGGATAAAAGAAAATTCCTCAGACCCTTACTTTCCACCCAGAAATAGCTCCCACCAATATTCAAAATAAACAAATGAGAAAAATGTGAAGAATGATCTTCTAGTAATGTTATGAGACATTAAAAAATAAATTTACAAGATATTAACAGATTGCTTTTAACATAAGATAAGCTGTCATAACAAGCATGTCCTTCTGGGAATCACCGATTCACTCAACAAATAAGTATTTAAGCTCACGTGTTACTTTTCAGTATATGTTCTTCATATGCAAACACTTGCAGCGTAAACAGATTTTTCTAAGCCCAGAGAATAAAATAAATAGTGAAACTTACAATGAAGAACAAAGATCCAGAACAGGGAGTCAAGATACTTAGATTTTAAGTTAGCTTTAATTAATTTAGATTTTAATTTAATTGGCCAATAATTTACTGTGTATTAATGTGTGTTGTGTGTGGGGGGGCGGGTAGGGATCTGGTGCTGGTGGTCAGTTCTCTCAGGAACAATTTCCTTATCTCTATTTAAAAGGGATGGACTAGAATTGTAAAATGTTCTCCATCTCCAAAATTACAGAACTTTCGCTTATAATAACTGGTTTACAGAATTTCAGGCGCTCTGGTTTTCTTCCTGATAGTTTGAACACCACTTTTTATAGACACTATGATCTAGAAACATTGAGAACAAAAACCAGTGGACGGCAGATTATCTACGATGAAAACTCGTTTTGTGTTGAAATCAAAGCAGAGCATCCCCTTCTTCAGCGAATCACTGATGGATTCAAAAGATAAATATTGGCGGCCTTCTTGAGTTCTCCACAAATTCCACTCTTTAGGATAATTTGTGGTCTGGTTAAGGAATTAAAAAGTGATTATCACAACAACAGAGACATGAATGAAATACAATGGGGGTTTGGTAGAAGAAAAAATTCACATATGTGTTCCAGAGGCAGAGTGAAATTGGGAAAAGGTTGAAGAAAGGTGATTTTTGAGTTGGGCCTGAAATGTGGATACGATTTTAACAGAGTTGTTAGGGAGGCTTCAGTGTCCTTAATATAAAATGTACCCACCTAGAGTCATTGAGAGAATTGAATGAAATAATGCACTTCTACTTAGCACAGTGCCCTGGCATGGTGGCAGAGCACCGTAAATGCTTTCCATTGGTATCAGTGGGAAATGCATAAAATAAAAAGAATCCCTGAGAAAACTGACATTTCTGATTGTGGTTAATTTCCTAAAGATGTTTTTCAAAAATATTTCTGAGGAGATGGTTGTCCTGGCATGCTTTTCCCAAGCCAGTTGTTTGCACACGGAGTTGTGATCAGTACTTTTTCTTTTACTCTTTCTGCTAACAGCAAAAAGGAAGAGACAAGTAACTTTCAATGACTGATCAGAGTGTGGAAACCAGAGAAACACAGGGTAGATGGCTTGGAGGGAAAAAGAGCTGGTTAGAGAGTTGCCCTAAGGTAAGTCGTAGCTTCTGTTGGCTGCCTGGCTAAGGTGTGCTAGGATGTACCTTTCTTCTGAAAGTCCCTTAGGCAGGTGCAGCTACGGCCAACAGTACCTGCTTCCAAAAACACTTTGCATCTGCAAAGGTATTTATAATAAAACCAGCTACTTTTATTGCGTGCTTCCTGAGAGTGCGGTGATTCACATCCAATAAGCAAAGCTCTTTCACTCTCCCCAGCAGGTCTGCATGGAAAATGCCTTACCTGCACAGGAGAAGCTGGGGCTTAGGTCTCATATTTTGCTGCAAGTCCCTTAATCATTCAGCTAATAGTTAATGATCTCTACTATGTGTCAGACACTGTTGTGGGAGCTACAGATACATTAGCATAAAACAGAAAAGATCCCTGCTATGTTGGAGCTCATATTGAAATTGAGGGCAGCAGACAAGAAACAAAAAACAAGCAAATATCAGCTACGGGTAAAGGCTCTGAGGAACTAGAATAATGAATGATGTGACAGTGAGTAGCTGGGAGGACAGTGTTGGCTTTGTGGGTGAGGGGTCAGTGCAGCCACACAGGGCCCTGTGCTTAGAGGAGCCCTACTCTTAATTCGATGCCCTATCGCTCTCTTGAAATTCTTAGTAATTTCATATTCGGATTTGTGTTTTTCAGGGGGAGGGGTCTGATATGACACTGGAGTATGTAAACAGAAGACCTAGGGCAATATCTGGGTCCTTGTTCCTTCTCACACCTTCTCATACACCTTTTGTGATGCTGTGAGTATAGAAGCCTGTTCGACCTCGGTGTGTGGGGAGTTCGTGAGATTCAAAGCCAGTGCTGTCTAAGGTAAACGTGTTCTGTTTAAGAAGGGATGCTGACACCTTGAGCAGTCATGCTTCCCTCAAACTAGAACTTGCTTCAGGTACTCACAGAAGACGCTGGGAGTCCAAGAAACACGAGGAACCCTGTCTTACTCATTACTTCCCTGCATTTGCCAACCACTGACTCTGAAAACGATGACATAAAAGGAAAGCCAAATATGGGAAGGTACTTCCTTTTCCTTTGGGTCTTACTCATCCATAAGCCAGAGGCAGAAAGTGTGTGAAAATGCAGGTGTACCAAGAAGTGAAATAGAAGCAGTTGAGTTAGCTCTGTGCTGTGTCACCATGGTTCAGTTAAGGATGAAATTCATACACATGTAGAAATTACAGAATAGGAAATTATATCATTTTGATAAGTCTGCAGTTGAGTTAAATGCTCTTCTAATCATACTTCAAACTGGCATTGTGCAACCGGATGATGAATGGTAAAATTAATGCCAGTAATGAAAAATTTTGTTTTCTTTATGGAAAATAACATAAATAGCAAATAGCAAATGACACCACGACAAGCTGAATGAGAGAGTTCAGAAGAAAGGACAAGCTTTATATTTTAGCATCCTTAACAGAACTTTTATATTGCTTTTCTAATAACTCACCCTGTATTTGCACTGAGCCATGCAAAATCTGAAGCTCGCCCCTGTGGGAATGTCCCGTGAGACTGCAGATCAGCTGAGCTCTCTCGGAGGAGAGAGAAGTCAAGCTGGTACCCGAAAGACCAACAGGGGCCAACCATGGGAAAATCCGGGCAAAGACCATTTCATGTAGAGGGAATAGCTAGTGCAAAGGCCCTAAGGCAGGAAAGAACATTGTGTTCAAGAAATAGAAGGCCAGTATCATCAAACAGCAGTAGTTTAAGTCTTGGAGTGTCACAAGATAAGGTTAGAGTTTGGAGAGGTCAAAGTGTGAAGGCCCTTAAAAAGTCTAGAAGAATTTATTCTATTTGTTAGATAGCCTTTGGAAGGATTCAGGCAGGGAAATGACATCAATGACGTGTTTCACAAAGATCACCCTTCCTGCAGTGCTCAGGGCATCCAAGTGGTCTACACTTGAAGAATTCCTCACTCTTCCAGAGAGAATTCATCATACGCTTGTCATAATTTCTATTATTACACCTATCGATTTTCAAATTTGTCTCCCTGAACTAAACTGTGATTTTCTTGAAGATGCTGACAGTCTCAGTCCTCTTCACACGACCAGTGTTGTTTCGCATGTAGCAGTCATTTATTAAATATTTTTTGAGTGAATAATTGGAATAGGATTTAAACCACTCTTGTAGTAAAAGCTCTTCCCTTGGAGTTTTCTTCAACTTACGCAATTGATTAATTAGTTGACATAAGGGTTCCTTAGTTACAGCAGCTATAAATGTACCTGAAATAAATACGAAATCGATTCATTTACAAATTTTGAAATTTGGGAGAAAGTTACTGACTCAATTGTCAATGGGATTTGAATTTTTACACACCATGCCTTCCTGAAACCGTGTGCTCAGTTTCAGGAAACTGATTATTATTGGCGCTCAGTGTTTTAGCCAGAAGTTACAGCTTGATGGCTTGAGACTGATTTTCTTTGGTTTGCATGGTCTGTAAATATGGTGCTGAATTAGTTGTTGTTTAAAACTAAGGAGTTTTCACATAAAGGTCTGATTTTTCTCTATCTCTTGAGAAATAGCAGACAGGCAAACAGAAAGCTGGGCGGCCTTGGGTCTGCATTCCGGCAGCCACGAGGGAGGCCGCCGCCTCTGGAAGGGGCCTGCGTTCTCTGTTTCATGACAGTCCCCGCTCTGCCTGCTCTGCCCACTTAAGGCATCTGCCTGGTTCCTGGGGGCGTTTGTGTTTGTAACAGCTCCTCACGAGGCAGATAATGTACTAGAGCTCTTTTGCATGAGAGCTGTTTTTTTTTTTAAGAAAAGGTCTTAAATTATATCTAATTCTCTTTAGCTTTCTTGCAGAATTTACTCCGCTTTACTTGCCTTCTTTTTGGCAGTTCTTATCAACCCTAGAAGCAAGGAAGCCCGTCTAGATCCACCCGAACGTGGGGCTGTCAGGGCGGGGAAAATGGTGCTCCGATTTGTTGATAGATAAACACTGAGGGGCGGGGAGACTGCAGAGCAACCGGAACGGAGGAGAGCTTTGTCATTAATTTGGTTTGTAGAAGGATATACACCAGCTCTGCCCTCTTTGTCTCCAGCTGTGTCTGTTAAGACTCGGGGGTAGGGAGGTTCAGGGACAGAATCTGTTTAGAATATCCGTAAGTATGTATCTCATGGCCCTTCACTCAAGACCACTGAACACTTATTCGCCCCAAGGTGTGCTGCCTCCTCTGCGCCGCGCTGCTGCATTTCTGCTGATCAGGATGGTCGCTGTGCGGTTTCAGACTGCAGGCACTTGGGGCCCTGCCTTCCTGGACGTCGCTGTTTAATCCACGGCCACACTGCGCTGCAGGACCGCACATGTTTGTTCAGAGAAATGCACAAGCCATCCCCAAAAGACACCGTGCGGCACAGCTGGCAGAGGCTGTCTCCGCAGAGCTGTCCGAGGGCGTATGCAAGCGCCATAGCCACAAGCAGAAGCCACAGCGGGTCCATGCTGAGCCCCGGGGCTGGCGGCGCGCGCTGAAGGCCCCGGGGGAAGAAGGTCGGTGTGTCGGGGCGTCCTCCCCGGCAGGCCTCGGTGGCCGCGCAGCTCCGGGCGGTGCCAGGGGGCCGCTCAGTGCCACCGCGCGCGGGCCTGGCACAGCCGCATTGAGCAGCCTCTCCGCGCGCGCGTGCGGCTCCGCGAGCCACGAACCTGCGGCCCGCCGCCCGGGACAGCGCGCAGCGCGGGGGGCGCGGCGGCGGGACCGGGGCGGGGCGGGCGCGGGCTCGCCGGCGGGGGCGCCGCGGCCGCGTCCCCGAGCGGGCGGCAGGCGGCGCGCGGCCGACGCAGTGCGGGCCCCCGATCCCGCGCGCCGCCGACCCGCCCCGGGCGCGCCCCCGCCGCCGCGCGCCGCCCGCTCCCGGTCAGACGCCAACATGGCTGGAGCGCGGAGGAGGTGAGCCGGCCGACCTGCCGCTCGAGCCCGCGGCGCTGCCCCGCCAGCATGTGGGGCGCCCCGGACGAGAGCTCGGTGCGGGTGGCCGTCAGGTGAGCGCGGCGCGGGGCCCGGGGGGCGGCCCGGGCGGGGGGTGCGAGCGCCCGGGACCCGCGGCCTCTGCCTCGGCGCTCGCTCGGCTGGCCGAGGAGCTGCTCGTGGCCCGGCCGCGGTGCCCTCTTCCCCGAGCGGGAGGGAGCGGGGCGCCGCCGGCGGCCGGGGTCTGTGGACGGAGGGGGACTGCAGGTGGGCGGGTCCCTGCGGTCCGCAGGCCGGCGTGTGAGCCGCGGAATACCGCCTGCATCAGAATTGCATTCTGCGGGGGACCGAGTCCCCGGGGCCGGGCCTGCGCGGACCGTCTGATGCCCAGCGCGCGGCAGAGCCGCGACAGCCGCCCGCGGGAACCGCAGCATCATCGCTGACCTACCTCCGCGGCCCCCGCGGTGCGGGACTTGCTGGCGCGGCGCGCGGCCCGCCCGGGCTGCTGCTCCGGTGTCCGCCGCGAGCGCTGCGGGAGTGACCTGGCCTCGGAGAGGTCCAAAATTAATTACTAGAGAAGGTCCACTCCTGTAGTCTTTCTGGAAAGTTATTTTAAAAATCCCATCATGTCAGCGTTGCTATCGTTATTTTACTGACAAATCGTGGTTAGGCATGAAGATGGCAGTTGTATCTTTAATCAATTATAACAATGATTGGATCTTAGAGGGTTTTTTCACTCCCTTTGCAGACCAGGGAATAACCACCCTTGGAGGTGACAGTTTTATGACTGGAATCACCTGTTACAAAGCTTTTGACGTTTTAATTTGGGTTTCTTGGTTATGTTAGGGCTGCTTACCCAATTGTTGGATTCGTTTCTCCTCTTTACCGCTACTGCCTCTCTTTCGGCCTTTTCATACCCATTAACGACTGTACCACGGCTGAGGAAAGGGAAGGGAAACAGACAGGTAACCCTGTAAGAGGCAGTTTGGTTAGTTAACAGATCTGGGCATGGAAGACGAAGAATGAGCATGAGTAGTGAGAACAGAAAATCTGGCTGTGAGACAAACCATTTTTAGAAATGAATTCTCTAGAATATCACAGGGCAGCTTATTGGCGGTGCTGTTAAATCTGCTGCCGCTTGCAGTGGCGAGAGCAGGGCCATGGATGATCCTACAGTGAGGTTGGCAGACGGACAAAACCTGCGTTCGGTTTTGGTATGCAGGTTAGCACTTCTTAAAAAATTGAAGGATCATTGGTATACAATCGTATTGGTTCTAAGCGTATAACACAGTAGTTTAATAGTTACCCATATTATTAAATCCTTAGCCTCACTGGTAGTGCTTCTTAAGTGAACGAACATGGGTGTGACCGTTGGGGAAAGGCTTTTTGACCTTGGCCAGCCACATTGTGAAGATCCATTTTTTTTTCTCATTAAATATATTTTCTCAATAGATCCACTCTCTAAAGTTATTTTACATAGGATTAAAAATAGCTTATGTTCATATAGCACTTTAGTGTTCATATAGTGCTTGAATATATATTTTCATGTACAACAGTTATTTATTGAACATATATTCCAATCTCTCTTCATTACTGAGGTAAAAATAGGAACAGTTTTGGACAGTTACCATATGCCAGGGTCAATGCTGTTTAAGATCTTTTATATCATGTAAAATCTAATTTATTCCTCATAATAACCTTTGATTTGGGTTCTACTATTATTATGGCTATTTTACAGATGAGACACAGGAACATTAAGTACCCTGTGCAAAGTTAAACTGGTAGCAAGTGGCAGAACCAGGGTCCCAACCCAGACAGCTTGACTCCGCAGACCAGTTCTTAACTCTTAAACCTGCATAGACGACAGACAAGAACATGCTTTGCAAAGCTTTACTTACCTTAAGGTCAGTTGCCTCTTCCTGGTTCTGTTCTAATTCAATTATAAATGAATAGCTTTGACAGGTTCTTCATTCCCTGACATTGCTAGGAAAGAGAGGTCAGAAAGAGGATCTGAATTAGCTAAAATATCTCCTCAGATTCTTTTTCATCATTCTAGTATCTGCCAGTCCTACCCTCCAGTTTGTGATAGCCTTCATCAGTAGGATAAATAAATCAACACGTAAACACAGATCGACAGAGGCATTTGACTTGTTTTTCCCCTTCAATGAATAATGTAATAACAGGTGATAGGCGGGTGACCCTACTTGTGTAAATGCACAAAGCGTCCTAAAGTTCTTGTGTTTCATTAGATATGGAGACTTACCAGTATGTTGAAGCTGATGCCTATTTTAGGATTTCTCCAAATAAGTGCCTGGGTCATACAAAGCTTTGGGGAAAAGAAGTTAAAACAGAACATTTCTGATTTAGGGAGAATTTTTTTAGTTCAGTTTCTGAAAATGCCTTTTGGCAGGGACTCTGAGGTGTTCTGCAGGCCATCTCTTACCCCAGTAGATACGGACTCAGACAACATCCTCCTATCCAACCGTCTGTGGCTGTTCAGTGCCTGAATTATGATTAATGCTACTGAGCAACTGAATATATAATGAATATGTGATTTTATTTAATTTTAATTAATTCAATTTTAAAAACTGGTCCTTGATTTCATTTTTGGAAAACTCTTAAATATTCTTGGAACAACTTGGTTATAATAGGTCTACTTTTTCAGCTCTGAAGTTCATATACTCTAAATACTGATAAAGTATTTCTGATGAAAATGTAGCCTCTTAATTGACATGTGCTGTAAGTATAATATACAATTAGATTTTAAAGGTTTATTATGAAAAAAATGAATGTAAGTGTATGAATAATCTTTGCATAGACACATGTTAAAAATGGTAATTTGATGCATTGAGTTAAATAAAATGTGAAAATTAATTTCATTTATTTATTTTTCCTTTTTAAAAATGTGGCTACCAGGAATCTAAAAGTTAAGTATAAAGTTGCTCACATGATATTTCTATTAGATGACACTGCTTTGTAATTTTAAAAAATATGAGGAAGAAGTATAGAATAAAACTATACTGTTCATCAGCAGGATAAATAAATCATACATAGAAACAAAACCCAGCCAGCCCATTGTAGACTAACCATACCCTTAGATCAAGAAGCTATCACAATCCCAGGTGTCTTTCTTTTAGAGTGGTTAGCACACACACACATACATATAAACACATGTGTACATGTAAGACTTAATAATAGCAATGTTTTTACCCCCAGGGTGTATAGGTGTAGAAAGGTGCTGATTATGGACTCAATATTGTAGCTGATTTTTAGCAAATGTGGTAAGTTGAATGGATGGTTTAGATAGATGTCATCAACAAAAATAAGCAATTTAGTATACCATATATTCTGTTCATATTATCTAAATATATTGAACTACTGAGTTAATTCAGTGATACAGTCATTGTATTCTAAGTCTAAGACTGAGATGATGCGCCCTTTTCCCTTCCCAGCCTGTGAATGCTGACGTAATACATTTCAAGCTTTTTTCCTTTTGAAGAACTTTGGCTTGCAAAATATGTCAAGAGCCGGATGGAAATGGAGAGACAGAAAGAACCATTGTGTTTTCATGTCTTTGTCTATGTGGTTGTGAGCCTAAAATGCCTTTCCTTGGTATTGCAGAGAGCTGTATGTATGCTCAACAGTGAGTGTGGAATAGTGCGCCACGTCTTCTAATTTGTGTTCACTTTGCTGGGTTTGCCCACTCAGCAGGCTTATGGCTGTTCGGACAGTCCAAAGCTCAATTTTAGGTCTGTCCCTGGCTCTGATTTGCAGTGTGACCTCCCCGCACTTTTCTTTATCCTCATGCTGAGGTGACAATGTAAGGTAGTAAGGGTTGTAAGAACTTTGTACAAGCAGCCTATTAAATATGGGGTTTTGTTGTTATTAGCCAAACTCTTGGCACTGATTATGGCTCTATATTGACAGGAAGGAACCATTTTAACATTTCAAACTTGACTTTCCCAACAATATGTTTACTTTGGGTACTCATTACTGAAAAGGAAACATTTATACTTTTGTGGTTTCTTTGTCCCATTCTGGTTATAATACAAATTTACAATATTTTATTTAATCTGCATTAAAACCCTCGAAGTAGGCTGGACAGATACTATTATCTCTATTTTACAGATGAAAAAACTACGTCTCACCCCAGATGACCTGTTCTAGTTTTCTCAGCCACTAATACCGTAACTAGGGCTCAAAGTCAGGCTTTGATACCTAGTTCTAGGCTTTTTTTTTTTTTTTATTGAGGTCTAATTGGCCTGTAACACTACATTAGTTTCAGGTGTGCAATGTGATTTGCTATATGTTACATTGAGAAATGATCAGCACAACAAATCTAGTTAATATCCCTTATTTCTGTTATTTAACCATATTTCCATATATCTCCAAAGCATTTCATATGCTAATGTCAGTATGAAAGGATCTTTCTAGCTGAAACACCACCATATATGTAAGGTGAATTATTCGAAACAATTTAATGTTTAGAAAATGTAGAAGTAGATAAGCAAGGCTTTTAGAAATAAATTATTTTATGGAAATAGATGGCTATTTGGTGTTTGCTCATTAAAAAATTTCCTTCTTCCTTCAAATGCAACAAGTGTTTATTAAGTGCCTATTATGTGCTGGACATTTTCCTACCACTCAGGATGTACAGCACGTGGGACACACGTGAGCCCTGCTTTCGTGGTGCTTAGACCTCACAGTCCCAGGCTCTTCCAGGGCACAAACTATGTTGGAACTAACAGAAGATATACTAACAGCACAAACTAGAAATGAAAGGTAATTGCTGCAATTTAGTTTTTATTTCTCCCTTATTTTATTAGCAGCACTTTTTAGTTAATACATTCATTAATAACGGTGATTTTAAAAACTGGAAAGTGTGCCCTGCTTCCAAACATATTTCATACAAAACTGAACCTCAAAGCCTATGCATTAGGGGCACATTATTTATATTGTATCCTACTTGATGAAATACACATGCCCTGCTTGTAGGTCTTTGTATTTGGATGAGGAAGTAAGGGAAGGAAATGAAAGAGAGGAGGCTAAAGGGCTAGTAGGTGATGGGAGTTGGAAGTCAGTGACATTATTTTATTTGCAAAAGATGAGTTCATATTTTTTCTTCAGATATGGTTTATTAAACTTATCAAGTGTGGTAGACCTGTTTGTTATATGGAACGATATGGAAGTTCAGGTTTCATGTCTAATTATTACTACCCCTTGAGCTCTAACCATCTCACCTGCTAATTGGTTAATATTTTGATGCATAATTATGGGGTAGTGAATGATGCACTAGAAATTCCAGTTTAGTGAAGCTGTGAAAGCAGAAATTATCTTGGAAGCTAATTCCATTAACCTGCCCAATTTTCTGATTCTCATCAATTTCTCTTCAAAGAAGCAAGCTTGGAATATTCACTATTACGAATGTTTCTCCCTGAGACATGTTACAACTCACTAGTGTGACTCTCACTTATAAATGGTTGTTTTCTGTCAACATCAGACCTGACCTTTATCTGAGTGTGAGCCTAGGAAGGAAAACACATTAATGAAAATGCATACCAGATAATAGAAAGTATTTGCATGCTGTGAATCATTAGAATAATTTTACTCAAAAGAAAACAAATGTGTTTGGTATTTTCAGAACTTCTCTCTGGGAAGCGGATTTGTGAATTTTGTCTTTCAACTTGACTGATCATTGGATTAACTATTTAATCTTCTCAAGAGTGTTAAAATAGTTTTCCTGTGGCTCAAGCTTTATTTAAGCAACTGACAGCCAAGCCAAAGGGACAATTTTTGTGACACCCTACAATTATTATGAGATCTTACTGAATGTTTAATAATTATATTTGAGGTTCCTTTGTTCTCTTTTTTTGAAGGTATTAGACATTTATATATTGGACATAATTTTTGGACCTCTACGTTTGTTGACAAAATAGATTTTAGGGGACCTGAAGGACTAGCTGGTTGAGGCCCCTTCTTTAAGACAGGTGGGGCAGTAGAGGCCCAGAGAAGTTGAGGGAATTGCTTGAGGTCCTGCAGGGAGCAGCTCAAGTCTTCTGTGGATTAATGCTGCAGATTTTGTAGGACTTCATGTTTTGCTGGCAAACATCCCAGGAATAGAATAAATTTATATTTAAAAAACTGCAGTTTTAATCACTTAAGCATGCCTTATAAAAGTTTAATTTGACATTTAGAGGAGTTCCCCACTCTCAGTGCCCATTACTTTTGCTTTTATGATTGCCTCCGTTCTGGAAACCAGACCAGTGATTCAGAAAAGGGCCTCTCAGGTAAAGACAGAGGGACCCACTGAAGTAGAAATCCAGGTCTCTCTATATTTTGAGGTTCCTGGTATATTCAAATATGAAGAAATGCCAGAACTGGGTTCTAAAAATAATATAGATTGCATTCAGTATTTACGTGTAACACGTTAGTGATTTAACAGTAACCACAAAAGTACAGTGTGTGTTATAGTCTCATTCGGAAATAATGTTAAACATGTAAATAGGATTTCATGAATGCTAGCATGAGACAAGTGGCCTTCCCCTCCCCTCAATTTGGTTCTTAAAAGCTTTTTTTTCCTATTCTAACAGAATTAAGGATTATAGCCCATTCCAGGAATAATGGCAGCCTCAGTACAGGGGAGATGTCTGGAGGGCAGGTGGGGTGCAGGTAGCTTGGGGTCAAGAGGGGTGAGGGGAGGTGTGTTTACTGGGATCTGGAAGTGGAGATGGAGGTAGAAATCTGAGTGCTTTAAAAAGACCCCCTTTTGAAAATTGCTGCATTAGGTAGGTGGTTCTTAAGCTTTTAAATAACACCTCAGCCCTTCCCATCATCATTTTAGGAGAAAATAAAGAGTACAACAAACTTTGACCATAATGGAGGCATATAATTTAGAAACTATCCTCCATTGCACTTCTGCATGAACCCTTTTAGACTCTCCCATTCAGGGAAATGTTTGCCTTTTGGGGCAATAGATTTTCCTAATATGCTCTTCTCTCTCCCTCTAAAATTCCAGTGTGATGGTACAATGTGATGATTTTCACTGTTTGGCCTGAAATATTCCCCAAACTCAGAGAGTATTTAATGCTTTTTAAAAGAAGGTGCTAACATATTGACAGCATTATTACAATAGAACATTTGAAGGACATTGGGTTATTGAATTGAAACAAGCAGATATCTAATCTGCATGTCCAGATTGGAATGAAGGTCATCAGGATTTAATGCCAGGGTCAGTCTCTGGGTGACTGTCCACCGCTGTCTGCTCCTTCAGTAAGAGCAAGGAACTAAGACAGTTGTTCAAAGTTGCTGGTGGAGTAGTGGGCTTCCTGAGCCCACCCAGGGGCTAAATCAAGGGCAGCTCAAGATTTGCGCTCTGCTTTTAGGATCTCAGAGGCTATAGTACAATTTCAGTTTTTGACATTGGATGGCACATTAGTCTCAACTTTGGGGAGCTGTGACTGTCACTTAGGCATCCCAATATTCTAATTCTCTGCATACGATGAAGACTTGTATTCTTTTCAGGGTAGGGGTTCACGTTGTTTGACACAGCTGTATAGTTACTTTGGAGTTGTTCTAAGCACGAGGTGTTTTCTTTCAGCAAGCAGGAACAAGAAACCTTGGAGAGGGTCAAGCCATAGTTAATAATTATGATGTGGTATGTGGATCACATGGTATACTAACCAGGCAAGGGGCAACTCTACCCTCAATTGTTATTCCTTCTAATCTTACTTGCTTTTTTTAGATTAGAATTCAGTCATTTATTACATAATTATTGCATGTCCACTGTATACTGGAATCACATACATTGGAGGCAGTGTGATATAATAGGATGAACAACGGGACACTGTGTGGTCTAGACTCTGACCAGTGATAAACCTGGCTTTGAGTAGGTAGGTGTCCACCCACCTCAGTGGACTCAGAAAAGGGTAAGAGAGGCAGCCATGTGAAAGCATTTGGAGAACAGTTTTTATGTAACACGGGCAGTAACATTATTAGAGATGACTTTGATATAACCAGCAGGGGCATGTCGGGTATATTCCAAATGCTGGCGATTGGATTAGTCATTCTCTAATGTACAGCCCATAACTTGAATTTGCAAAGTGCTTTGTAGGTGTTGGTATTTGTTCTTTTCGTTTTCGTCTGTTAATTGCATCACTCTGAATGATACAAAATGGTATATAAATATCTCCCCAAACCTTACCTTCGCTAGTCTCCTAGTATTCAGTATGTACATTATATACCTTTCTGCTCCACCTTAGCAAATAACTTCCTGTATAGTTTAGTAAAAACCACCATTTTTATTCTTTCCTTTCTCTTCCCACACAGACTTTCAGTTGGTAGGCTTTTTTTTATGAAGTAACCACCATATACTTTGTGAGATTAACAGTAGCATTGAGTTATATTTTCCACTAGTTACTAAACCTAAGGTAAGAGGATAGGGACTAAATTGGTTAATAAAAATGTGAATTTTCCTTCTGAACTGGCTTGCAGCAGATTTTTGAACATGTTCTAATACCTCCCTTGCCTCCTCTCATTAGCTTTGGCAAAAAGACAGTAAGCCAAGCTACAGATTAAAGAGCACTTAGAAATAAATTCAGTAAGAAGACAAGTAATAATAACATAAAATTTACATTTTCTATTAAATTTTTTTTCTAGGGAAAGCTAATAGGGCAGTGTGCCTGCAGTATTCACTGACAGTCATGTGAAGACTTAGCTGAAAGCATTTTAAAGAAGACTTAGAAGCAAGAAATAGATCTTGCAAGCCTAGGCTAATTATGAAATAATGTAATCATTTTAGAAAAAGCATCCAGGAAAAAAAAACGACAAGCAATCATAGTTCACCATCTGACACAATTACTATTAACCTTTTGGTATTTTTCTTTTTTTTGTCTGTTTTCATACATATAAAAAAATTGTTGTAATGTGGATACACATTTATAGCTTGATATTTACCATTTTAAAGTGCAGCATAAGAATTTTTCCATGTCTTTATACGAAAAGTTCATTTTGGATAACGTGATAAATAGTATATATCATCTGCTTTATTTTAATAATTCAGTATACGTTAAATTCCATATATCGAACAGCAACTTAATTGACAAGCTTTTATTGTCCATTAAGGATGTTAATTTCATTTTTCTAAGAGTTAATGCTGTGTCCTACGATTTCGTGGGAATGTTTTCATTTCTGCTGATGAGCACAGACTCTTCTGCATGTTTCCTGGAATCGGGGGTGGGTAGTGCTGCTTACCCAGAATAGATGATGAAATGTTACGGTAATGAGGATGCTTTTGAGAAAAAGATATATTGATACATAATTTTACCTTCAGCCTGTGGATCGCCTAGTCTGCATCTGTCCTGCCCTGAAATGGAAGTTGTCCACTGCTGATTAAACATGAGGTCACAGATTGCATTTCTGGTTGTTGGTCCTGCCGTTTAAGGCTCCTCAATCCACTTGTGACATCTGTGACATTTACAGGTCTCCATTTAGACAATACAATATGATGCTTTTGAATTTTAGTTTGCCACCTTGGCCTCCGATTGACAACAAATTCCATCTGTCCTTGATTACATTATTTGTTTTTTAATCAGACCTTCTGTTTCCTTGGTAGCAGATTCATTTCTTGTCTTTGAGTGTTGGGTTTCTTCAGTTATCTTCTGCTTTTCATTTTGTGCTAAGTTGGTATGACTCATCATAATTATGTCTAGTGCATGTGTTTTGTGACTGACTGCAGCCCTCAACACAGAATAACTCACTTGTGATGACTTTGCACGTTTAAATTTGAGCACATTTTGATGTCAATTTTGTGGTCTTGTATGTTTCAATGTTAGGATTCTCCCTCATTCTATTTAAAAATAGGCATTAAGAAATTAGGTGTTACGAGTGCTGTGGCTATTGGTGTTCTGTGAATCCAGTTGATTTCAGTGTGATGCTAACAAGGCCAAGATTATGTGTTTGATCCTGGATGGACTCGCTCACTTTGGTGCTTTTTAATGTAACCTTTACAGTCGCAACAAATAAAACTGCTGCTCAGAAGTATTAACTGGATATTACTGAGGATGAAATCAGTACAAATTGGTTAACGCTTGCAAAAACTGTCTACAGCCTTGTTCCAGCGTTTCATCCCCTTCATTGGATCTTTGTGAATGAAAATATTTTTATATTCAGTGTCTACAGGAGCTCAGCAGCTATTGTTATCTGCAAAGTCTGCAGGGACTTCATAGGAGAAGGTAATACCTACCTCATATGTTTGTTGTGATAATTAAATAGGATGATGTGTACAAAACCCTTACACTCCCGGCCCTTAGTAAATGTTTTGTAAAGGGTCATTTTTACAATCATTACTTTCTGTGCTCAGTGCGCTGGCGTGTGCCCGCCAGCCGATGAGCCTGGAATTTGCTCTGGGGCTCAGACTGTGTGCTGGTGCTTTCAGGGCCCTAGTTGCCCCTGCGGCCTCTGGTTTGTTTGTCCAGAGTTGGCTTTGGTGTTGGTTCCCTGATCGCTGTTCTTTTCCCTGTATCTTGAATCCAGATCCACTTGATGAAGTGAAATGACTGAAAACTCCCTTTCAGTGGAGGGGGCACTTGTCCCCTTTTTTCCAAAAGGAGGTCTCCTCAGCTACGTCAGTCCACCTGCGTGCGCGTGCTGGCGTCCATCAGGCCCGGGCCACCCGGGCCTCACTCACTCTCACGTCATCCAGGCCTTTGGCCAGGCGACTTGTCCTGTTTGTCCCCTTACCTCGTGCCACATGGAGGCCCCAGTATGTTCCATGACATATTTCACCTGAGATCTGGAAGCTGTGATTTTGGTATGGGATTGACGTGAGACACCACACACACACCTCAAAACATAAAATCCACCAAGAAGTTGATGAATCTGGCCAATGTGGCATAAAATATGTTGATGTTAATAAATCAAATATATTGTACTTGTTTCTTCATATCAGTTGATGAAAAAGATTCTCACTCAACCTTTCCCTGTGACGTTTTGGTTGAAAAGGACATAGAGGTTTGTCAAGAAACTGACACCTTGAGGGATCATCTATGGCTTTCTTGATTGTCATTTTGAAATGGAAAATTTTGGTTACTCCTCAACGATGGCTACCTTTGCATTAATAGAAAATGGTTCTGCTGTGGCCATATGGTACACGCGCAACTCAGCTTTGATAAGCAGCCCGCAGCCCGTGTGTGGGGCCAGGCCACGTCGCTGCGCTCGGTGTGGCCCTGTCCCATCCAGGTGACGCGGCCACTGCTTTTCCGCAGCCACTACACTCACAGTGACATGGGAGAGGGGGGACGAGAATGTGGGAAGGGGCCGAGGGCACCGGTTCTTGAAATCCAGTGGCCGTTCAGGCTCCTGGCAGCCTTGCGTTCTAGATGAAAAGCATCGTGGCTCTGCGGCAACGATCGTCTCTGTCTGACCCAGTATCCACCAGGGAATTGCTAAAAGCGGGTTGATGTCTCCTCTTTCAACCTTCACATTCCTTTTTTTTTTCTTCCCTTCACCCCTATTCTTGCCTTAATTTCATTTTCTCTTGCAGTGTGACTGATTGAAAAGACCATGGATTTTAGAGTCACAAAGATTTGAATTCAGAATTTCAGGACAGCCACTTAACCTTATGAACCAAGGTTTTCTCGTCTGTAAAATGGAGTCAATACCAGTCTTCTAGGGATGGGATTATATGAATGTTGTAAATGCTTTGCATCTAGATGTGTTTAGAATTATTTTTCTCTTCAAGCTTTCCCTCTCTCCTATTCTTCTTACTACCTCTTTTTCCCTCTCCATCTAACTCCATCTCTATAAATCTCTATTTTTCTTCTTGTAGGTAAGACTTGTAGCGACTAAGAGTTTCTTTTCCAATCACCTCTCTGTAGGGACAGTTTCTTGTTTATAAACCTCCAGCTTCCTCTTGGTTTCTCTGTCTATGGAGATAAGAGTACTGATGTCATAGGATTGTTATGAAAATTAATTGGCATATTTATAAGGCACTCAGAATACTGCTTGGCAAGCAGTAGGCCTCTAAATGTTAGTTGTAGTCATTAACTTGCAAAAATTTATTTCTTTAACCAGGGTTCCTTCAGCTCTTCACTTGGGGCCCTCTTTCCTACAGTTTCATTTGTGTGTCTCTAAAGATGAAAAAAAGGGATTAATGTGGGGGGTCATTTTGAAGGAATAGGGCGAGGTTGGTAAAAGGGTACAAACTCAATTATAAGAGGAATAAGGCCTGAGGATCTAATGTGTGACATAGTGACTATAGTTGATAGCACTGTGTTGTGTAATTGAAATTTGCTAAGAAAGTAGAACTTAAAAGTTCTCACCAAAAAAAGAAAAAAAAGTAAAAGGCAGGCAGGTGAGGTGATAGATGCGTTAACTTGTCCCGGGGGGGTGGAGTCCTTTCACAGTGAATGCATGTATCAAACCATCGCATTGTACACTTTCAATATCTTACAATTTTATTTGTCAATTATATATTAATAAAGCTGAAAGGATGATAATAGTGCATTTATATTAGATAATATATAACCTTCATTTTATAAGCTGATGTAATCAGCATTGTATTTATAGGACCGACTGGATGTCTTGCTTTGTCTTTATGAAAACATTGAGTTGTGAAAATCAAGACTGACATAATTATATTTTCCTGACCAGGTTGAATAAAACATTATCTTTGTCCTTGTATGCGTAATACAAGGAATTACATCCCTTTCCTGTTTATCTTTAAGGACATGGGAATACTTACTGATACCAGCTGCTTACCAGGTGGGCTGACCAACATGTTAATCCTTAAACCTCTTGCGTATATTGCTTGGTCTATCATTAACTTGCACACACTTTTTCTTGCACCAATGGAGTTTAAACAAAGACCCCAAAACAGAGCAGGAACACACACATACGCATTTTATGTAAGCTTTAAGATAAAATCTCCCCATTTCCATGTCTGATGTGAAGTAGTTGAAGGATTTGATTGAGGTGACCAGAGTTCCTTTTTCTGACTTAAAGCATTTTTGGTTAACTCTGCCCTTGCTTTTTGTAGTTCATATTATGAGACAAGTCATTTGCATAGTTTTAGCTTAATTACCATGATCAAATAAGAAAAAATAAATTTATGACTTGTTTTCCTTAGGACTTTACTCATTAATTAGGTTTTCCTTGTCTATATAGTATTAGGGGCTGAAACTTTTAACTAGATGAGTAGTTTTATTTGGATCGAAAAACAAGGTTCTGAGTGATGTAGTTTCAACAAATCAAGTCTGAAACTTAAACAGTCCTGAAGACAAACTTCGCTTTTTTAAAGCAGAACTGTTTAGAAAACAAACTTGATTGAACTGGTAAAATAAGTACGTTTTGTGTCCTTCACAAGTTGGTTTACTGTGAAATGGAACACTGTGATGACAGACGAACTTAGAAAATATGTGGTAGAAAGCTAAGTGGACTTCTGAAGGTGGTTAATAGCCCTATTTGCTGTCCTTGACAAGCAGAGGCACCCTCCAAATATCAGCTATTAAAGTAGTGAACACAGCGGTAGAAATAGTCATATAACTGAGGAAGAACATTCTTCAAAACCATCAGATTCCCTGCCCTCCTGCTATAAAAACAGATGCTTACGTATTTGTTTTCTGTACATTCTGAAGAGAGCCATGCTATTTACCTGAATAAAGGATGCTTAATAGGAACTTCTGTTTTCAAAAGCAGTCATCTTTGTGGCTTTTCTTTAGGACTCTGAAGTATGTTTATTTGCACGTTACATGATGTCTTATTATGACTGAATCTTTTAAAATCAACTTTGGTGATGAAAGTTATGGTTTGGACTTTGAGTTCAGATTTTGTTCTGTTCCACTGACTCCCTGTGAGGTGGCAGTGGTGTAAACCTAACTTGTGGAAAAATGACACGATGTCTCTCTGTGACTCAAGTCCCTCTGCACATAAAGTGGGTTGTATTTCTGCTGAGTACATGACAGTCTCTTTGTAAAGTGCTCATAAAAGTGTAAGAAGAAAGCTATTGCTCCATGTTTGTAGTAAGTATAGCAGGAGTTATTTAAGGATATTTTGATATCTAAAATGGAGAAATAAAAATGACTGTGAGAATAATAAGTAGATATATATAATAAATCACATCCCTGGCTATTCCAGTTCTAATTGGCTGAGATCAATCCAATGTATGTCAATTTAGTTCAGTTCTGTTTATTAGCTTTTGAGCCCCACTAAAAATCAAGGACTCTCCAAACACGTTGCTAGGCACTGGGAAATGCAAGAGGCAGTGCAGATGGGAAATTGCCCTTGAGGAACTCAGGCCAGTTATGAGAATCTTGCACATCATTTCAAGACCTGGTGGCTCACCCATGAAACATGCCAGAAATGAAGTATGAAGACATTATGCAGGTTATTGGAGGGCTCTGCCTCTACAGCCAATGTGATATTAGCTCACTTACTGAAAAATGACTATTCTCCAAAACAGTAAGGTAAACTTTCCTTAACAATTTAAGTCCCATGACATCTGGTCTTTCCAGTCTCCTAATCTTTAACATAGCTCTTTTGTTTTATTTGCTTTTTCTTTTTCCCTATACTTATCCTCTCTAATCATTCCTAATTTTCATGCTCATTCCATTAAAAAAAAAATCCCTCTCCACAAGTCTCATCCTATTTTCAGCATATATTAATTGCAAAGATTTATTGACAACTGTTCTTCCACAATATGAGGACGTGCATACACATATGTGCACCTGTGTGCACTTTCACACACTTCTACATATCCTTTTCCCATGCAGTTAGTTAATAACTAATTCATTCAGAGTGGCCAGCTTTGGTTTGAGTGAGGCAGGAAGCTTCTGTGGAAAGTTCCCCAAAGTATTCCATTTCTAAGAATAGTCTGAGTGAAATTTAAAATCCCCTTGTTAATTGTGTATCTTTTCCTTGTGTATCCACTTCATCCCGGTGTCCTGTGGGTAATAGGCTGTGTTTTTTCTCAGGATACTGATAGACAGTTTTATATTTCAAGACCCAAGGCATTTTGATGTTTAATATTGGAGTTAGGGACTTCTAGTTGTCCTTGGGAGCTCTATTTGTTATTACCCAGTTTTCTGTTAGATGTACCTTTCGTAGTAGCTCTTGTTATAAGGAAGGGGCAGAAGGTATTTGCTAAAAGAAGAATGGACCTTGACCTTGAGACTTGATTGAGCCTGACTCCTTTCCTAGTCTTTAACATTGGATGGATTGTTTAAGCTGCTGAGCCTCAATTTCCTCATCTGTAAAAAGATCTAAATAGACTATACCTCATAGAATTATTCTCTCCTACAGTGCCTTTCCTAATTCCACCATATTCACATACATAAGTGTAGTACATAGAATATGATAAGTCACTTTGTAAATAGTTGTCTTTAGTGTGTGGATTTATGTTGTTTTTTTCTTTATCCTCAAAAGGATTTTGAATTATTTAAGAGCAAGGATAGGTTTTTATTTCTTCTTTGTTCTTCTCTGTGAAGTGCTTAATACATCAGTTAGACATGTCAGATCTGGTCCTCAACACCAGAGGAGAAGATACAGTATACTCATGATTTTTACTTATGGAGGTTTTAATCAGTTGTCACTAAATATTTGACTATCATTGATGGTGTAAGAAGGTATTCTGGGTGTAGAGCATATGCAGACCTTCCTCAACATATGATGGGTTTACATCCTGATCAACCTGTTGTAAGTTGAAAACGCATTTAGTACACCTAGCCTACTGAACATCATAGCCTGGCCTACCTTAAAAGTGTTCAGAACAGGTATTATCCAACAGTTGGGCAAAAAGAATCTAACACAAAGCCTATTTTATAATAAAGTGTTGACTATCTCATGGAATTTATTGAATACTGCCCTGAAAGAACAGCAGAGTGGTTGTAGGGGCACAGGATGGCTGGGAGTGTAACAGTTTTTTACCCTTGTGACTGTGTGGCTGCTGGGAGCTGCAGCTTTCCTCTGCTGCCCAGCATCTTGTGAGTATCGTACGGCATATGGTTAGCCTGGGAAAACATCAAAATTCAGAATTAGAAGTACAGTTTTTACTGAATATGTATCACTTTTGCGCCATCTTCAAGTTGAAGAATCGTTAAGTTGAACCTTTGTAAGTGGGGACCATCTAGACACGAGAAAGACAAGAGTTTCCACTTTCAAGGGGCTCACGTTGGGTGTGGATAGAGACAATAAACATTAAAAAAATAATTTCAGATGTTGATTTTTAGAGATGAAACCATATGCTTGAGAGTCATTAGCTTTAGCTGGGAGGAGATATCTGAGCTGAAGCCTGAATATCGAGACGTGAGCCATGAGGAGGTCTGAGAGAGCATTCTAAGCAAAGGAAATCCAAAAGCTGTGAAAAATAAGCTGGTCAGTTTTCATGCAATGGTAAGAAAAGCGGTATAGCCAGATACCGCAAAGAGAAGGGAGGACAGAGATAACCACAGAGAGGTGGGAAGGAGCCAGGTCTTTTAGGGTCTTGTAGTCTAGAATGGAAATTTTGGACTTTAATTTTGGTGGGGGAGCTTCGGAGAACTTTAAGAGAGATGACGTGACTTGATCTACATTTTAGAGCAATAACTGGTCGCTATGTAGAAGACGGACTGGGTCATAGAGTCAAAAAGGGAGGTGGGAGACTGGTGAGAAAGCCGTTCCTGTGTTCCGGGAGAGAGGTGGAGACAGTGTAGACTGAACTGCAGTATGGATGGCAAACAGTATATTTAGGGCATATTTTGAAGATAGAGCTGTTAGGATTTGCTGATAAAGGGTGTGATGAAAAGAGAAGAATCCAGGAGATTCTCAGGTTTGCGGTTTGAGGAGAAAGAGATTTTTCTGGGAAGGGGTATCAATAATTTTACTTCGGCTGTGCTGTGATTGCTGTGTTTATTGGATGTCCTAATAAAGACGTCACGTTGGCTATTGAGTATATGGGTTTAGATCACAGGGAAGATACCAGGGCTGAAGGTAAACTTTTGAAGGGCAGCAGCATTTTGATGGTTAAAGCATAGGACTGGATGAGGCCACCTATGACCAGAAAAAATTTAAGAGAATACTTGTGGAAAGAAGCCCCCGGGGCACCATAAAATTTAGAGGCCAGTAAGAGAAAAAAGATCTGCCACAGAGACTATAGAAGAGTAGCCAGAGAGGTTGGAAGAAAGCAGGCAGGGGGGTTATGTTGTCTAGAAGCTGGTCAGCTCTTTCAGGTGTTGCTGGGAGGTGAGATGTGAGCAAATCCTGACCACTAGTTGGAAAGAGATGGGTGTCGGGGACTCAGGTATGAGCTGTTCCAGTGCAGTGCTTGTTGGGCTGGATTAAGGCAAGGAGTCCAGATGAAGGAGCAGAGACAGTGGAACCAGTGATGCTTCTGAGATGCTGCTGTGAAGCCGAGCAGAGGAGAAGGGTAAGGGAGGGTTGGACCAGTGGATGATAATAATGAGCCATATGCCTGATGTAAATGAACCAGGGGAGGCAGAAACTGAAGGCTAGAAAGAGGAGGTATTCTGGGGTGAAGCCCTTGAGGAGGAGACTAGGGATGAGATTGGGGAGAGAAAGTGGAGACAGTGGCCTTAGAAGCAGACGCACTCCTGTTTTTAACCTGAGAGAAAACAGAATTTGTGAATGCAGACGCATGTAGTTTGGGTCTGGGAGTAGGAAGATGAAGCACTTCTCTTCTGATCTGATTGCATTTTTTTTTTTTTTACAAAAATGAGAGTGGTTTTAAGGAGGTCAAAGAACTGTGAGATGATGGTGTTGGGTGCGTCACCTAAGGAATTTGAAGTTGCCAAGAATGCTGGCCGAAGTAGTGGTGAAGGGAACACTGTGTCCTGTAGCTGATGTCGTTGGATGAGCCGGTGCGACAGGACAGCAGTAAAGGATGTTGAGGGCTCCTAAGGTCTGATGACATGTGCTGCAAAAAAAGATGGAATCTTTGGAAGAGGAATGAGGAGAGACAGGTTAGAAACTGCATTAAGGAGCAAGACAGAACTCCCCTCCAGGCAATGACCTCTGTGCGATGCAGCAGAAAAGGTAGGCTTGCTTGAGAGTGCTCCAGCGAGGGCCACGTCCTCAGGGGACGGGCAGGTGAGGTTTTAAGTTGAGGGTGTAGTTCAAAATAAATGGGACGATCCAGCACTCATTCTGTGGCGTGCAGATGTTCTAAACCGCCTGATGCGCTCCTCACAATAATCGTACGCTAGAACGCACTGTTAGTCTCACTTTATGAACAAGGAAATTGAGAAGTTTAAGCAGTTTGCCTGGGATCACGCGGCTGTAAGCACCAGGGCTGGGTGCGAATCCCTGTCCTCTTGTCTCTAGCCTGTGTTCCCGACCGGACCGCTCTGCTATACTGCTGCCTGTGGACCATGATTTCCAACACGGTGGAGGTGTTTAGGAAAGAAGGAAGAGAGACACATTGGGGCCAGAGTAGAGGCTATACAGGGTACCTTGGAATGAACGTGCTTATACTGAAGGATGATCTGGGAAGCTTGGACTTCTGATGGTTGCATGAGTGAGCAGCAGTTTGAGGAGCTTTTTCTATATTTTAGACCAAAGAACAGCTTGAAGATCTTAGATGGCTGGTTTTGCTGTGGGGTGGAGCTGTTTTGTTAACTAGGAGCAAGTGTAGTAAAAATTCTGAGAAGCTGGTAACATCACTGCATGGAGGTGGAAAGGTAATCGATTATTGGTGGCCTGAGATGTTTTGTCTTGTGGTGAACTCATTTGATAATCTTGGGTAAATACTGTACTGACCGCTTTGTGTTTCTGGCCCTGAAGTTCAAACACTGGTAGTTCTCCTCATCCGGTATTATTAAGGGAACTACTTCTGGCTGCAAGATTTGGATTAATGCTAATGATGCTAAAAAGAAGGTAGAAGGTGATTCTGATTGTAATAGTAAAACGTTTCATATTCTTTTCACAAGCCTACTTGTAAAAAGTTTTAGCAGTATAGTTATTCTGATTATAAAAGGATTATCTGTCCATTTTAGAAAATGTATAAAAATTTCACCATCCAGATAAATGAAAACATTTTATTTCTGCCTATTATATTTTAATGTAACCTCATATTATTTATGTAATATGATAAAAGTTTGAATCCTACTGCATACGTAGTTTTCCATTTTTTATCTCATCCGTGTTTCCCTAGGTCATTAAGTTGCCCTCTCAAATCTGATTTCTAAAAACTATGTAACTGCTTTTGTTGGGTGGGCTGGATTTGGTAGCTTACACTTAAAATGCATAATTTCCTACACTTAGAAAACTGCTTTACGCTTTAATCAAACTTTGATGTTGTCTTTTGCATCTCTAGGATAGATCCCATTACTTTCAGGTTATTTTCAGCTGAATGGTCTAATTTTCAGGAATTAAAGTCCGTCTGTTCACTGGTCTCTCCCTCGAGCTCAGTCCTGACCACAGCCTTCATGACGTACAGCGGGAGAGGGAGACACCTTTTGCCGGCCTTTTCCTTCCTTCATTTGCTCTTCCCTTTCTCCTTCCAGGCATACTGTGCCTCTTCTGGGTATCCCCAAGGGAGTGGGAAGGCACTTCAGGAAGAAGAGCAGAGTCTCTTTTTATGTAGTGTTCTTTGTAGTTCTTCACTTGGAGCTCTTTGTGGATTTTTCCTTGGCTTCTCCCGGCTGGCCATCATACCCTCAGGTTCTCTGCAGCATTCCTTGTGGGCAGGCTCTTTGCTCCATCTGCGGGGGCGGGGCGGGTCGCAGGGTCCGTCCGACCTCTTGGAAGCGCTCTGGCCCCTTTCCCCTCCTCTGCTCCTCATACACCTGGAGTCAGTAACAGTGCAAGTCCGTTTGTCCCAGTGATAGTCAGCTTTCCTTTGCCAAGTTCCCGCAGAATGGATCATTGTCTGGCCACTCTTGTTTTTGTTCGCTTGGGCAGTGAGGGATCTCACGTAACTGCGTCCTGTCAGCGGCAGCAGTACGGTGTGCTTGCTCTGTTGGTTCCCTCTGGCTGCTGCTTTTTTTTTTTTTTAACTTCCTATCGCCTGTTTTCCAGGTATTTATATGCCTGGACTCCAGAGGCCACACATTAGATTTTCCCAGGGACTCTCTCACCCCTCCTGTCTGGATGGGCCTGTCCTCCATGAGAGGGACATTTTGAGATGGAGCCCTGTGCATTCTGCAGAAGTCAAATGCAGCAGTCCCCTCCTAATGACTCCTTGACCTCTGTAAGTAAACCTCGGACCACCTCCTCACTTGTTTTGATAGAGGAGAGACTTTTACTTCCCTATACTTGGGTGAGGAAAAGAGAAAATTGTTTTGTAGATCTCTGACTTCTCTTCTGAATATTCCCACCATGAATCTTAGCCTTATCTTACGTAGCCTGCACACGAGTGATTAGGACTTGTGGTTTAAGGGCCAGTTTGGCCTCCTTTTGGTAGATAATGTGGAGATGTGTCTACAAACTTCTCTTGAGGCTTATAGTTGAAATTATGAGACAAGAAAAGTTCCATTCCTTATCTTGTTATAACTGCTAATATTTTCTTATATGAATGAATAGTTGAAATGATTTCATAGTTAATTATTACTGTTCAATATGGCTCGTTCAAATAGGAGCCAATCAGCCCCCAAGAGAGTGGCAAAAAAGAGGAACTCTTTGCATTATAGGGATAGAAATAAGAAGATCTGGGGCCCAGTCCTGCTTCCCTCAGGAACTCAATGAGTCACATGGGTAAATCACACATTTTCTCTTGGCCTGATACTTAAAATGAGAGTTAGACTAAAGGATCTCCTTCTGGCTTTAAAACTGATGAATTGGTTTCCAAGGCAGTCTTACCATTGGAGCTACACCACTGCAGGGAGCTGTCAACAGATTACCGTGGACACAGAGCTTTCAGAATAGAGTAAGCACCGTACCTATCATACCATACCACTCAGTCCACACCCTGCCGCTCCATTCCATGTCCTGCGCTGTCTACCCTACCCTTCTGTTCCATCCCATTCCCTACTCTACCATTCTATTCCATTCCATTTTTTCATTAATTCATTCAACAAATACTACTCTATTTACTCATATGGTTCAGCCATTGTACCAATTTCACAAACAAAATAGATAATGTATACCTTTTTCTTTAAATAGAGGGAGAAATAACCACAGAGAAACTGTAGTTGAGCAAATAGCAAATAAGATAATAGATACTATCTCCTGGTATATAGTAGTTGCTTAATGAAAATTAAGGGCCATTAAGCCAGTTGAACATACCCTGGGGGCTCCACTAATTGTGCCGTATTATTGCTAAATTCTTGGTGATGTGTGGGTGCTCTTAGTGCTTTATTACCATGACATAATTAAGTAACATCATCATTGTCATAGACGGTTAGCAATGTGCTCTTGTAAAACCAGACCTTCCTCTTCCTTATTAATGGCTAATTCTCACTGACACTACTGCAGATGCTTGTGTATTCACCACTCTTTGAAGACCATTCTGAATGAAATGGTTTTGGTTCATAATTTCTGTTGCTTGTTTAGTTTCCCAGTATTTCCCAAACACCCTGATGTTTATGTGTTCAGGTGGGGTGTTGTAATAAGTCATAAGGATCAATAAATAATGAACTCATAGAAAACTCCAGTAAGCCCTAAGTTGTTTTCATGGATCAGATATCCAAGTCAAGAGAAGACCGATCAGCATGTCACTTCATGTACGTGGGTCATTCCTACGAAATGACCAGCTAGGTGGGCCCCAAAACTGTTCTTAATCCTCTTTGTCCAGATACAGATGAAAACTTCAAGACCAGTGTTTTCTGGGTGCTGTTCCGTCTACAGCTTCCCTTTGCTCATTTAAATGATAGATTAGATGTTGCTCAGAGGGACCATGTTGGATTCCCACTGGTATAACTGAGGTGGTACATATCTACATGTTTTCTATCTACACCTTTTCTTTTTCCATTTCCTTTGCCACCAGCCTAGTTTAGGTTTTAAATTCTTTGATGCTCGAATGATTACAGTAGGGTTGTAATTAGTGATATGGACCAGTATGACATGACTATTCCCAAGAGCGAACCTTTTTTCCAGGATGATTTGACCACCGAATCTAGAGTCCTTCTGGTTGTTCTGTTGGCTTTAGCCTCTCCAGAACTCAACAGGTGACGAGGTGAAGGAAGTAATACTCTTTCCTTGTCCACGACATTTGCAGAGCAAGACAGCGGAGCCTCACGGCACTTTTCCTGTACAAGTTAAAAAATAGCCAGCTGATACATTTTTTTCATTCTTTGTTTCAGAATATAATATAAATAGAGGAAAATTTAGTAAACTCTGACAACCATTGATATTAAAATATATAATTATGAGTGAACCAAATTGTCCACTTGAGAAGTATATGCCATCTTCACATTTTAGTATTATTAGATGTTATATGCATGTTTAATATTTTCTTTCACGATTTAGTGTCCCAGTATTTTTTCATCACTCTCCCCCATAACAGTGTATCTTTTGATACTTATGTTTGTAAAATTCCCCTTTTTTGCCCTTACCCCTATTGTTGCCAAATCCTGCCGTTTCTTTCTCATTAATGTCTTTTGCATTACATTTTGCTCCCTTCGCTTCCCCCAGCAATTCACGTTGCTCTCGTGCTAGTTCTGGTCTCCAGTGTTTAATGATTGTCTTTTGCTACAGTCTCTTCACTGACAGTAGTGAAAACTGACACTTGTGTGCGTTCCTTGCAGGTCAGGGAGGGGTCCCTCAGGTGTCCTTACTCAAGCCTAGTCAGCTGTTGTTATTCCTGTTTTAAATATGACAAGCAGAGACCCTGAAAGTGTCAGAGAATACTACGACCTAAAAGAGTAGGGATTGGAACCGGGTCTCCTGACCTTCAGTCGTGTGCTCTGTTGCACCCTCTACCTTTGATCCCTCTTCAGTCTCTCCATGTCATCGTCGGATTATTATGTTGGTAAAGCTCTGCTTTGAACGCATCTGTACTGATCTCTTTGTCTTCCTGCCTCTGTATAGCTCCGCCCTTTGAAGTTAGGCTGCTTAACACTAGGAGATTTATCATTAGGCTGGACTCTAGAAATGGCTCCTGTTAAATACCCAGCCATCCTGAGTGCCAGTGGCTTAGATCAATTTGTCTTGTCTTTTTTTATTTTTCGTTTCTAGTACTCAGTACAGGCATAAGCTTTTTTTCACTGAATGAATTAAATCTTTATTACTAGAATTTCAACAGCTTGATTCCTGGAATTGAACTTCTGGCCCTGCCTTGTTATCACTATTCCAATGATTTGTCTTGTTGCTCCAGGAACCTTAGTTACTGCCTTTGTTTACTGCTTCGTTCATCGTTAAACTTTCCCTGGAACTAACATCAGCAACAAAAACTTACATTGATGGAATGTTTAGCACAGACCCTTGGATATGATAAGCCATCTTAATTTTATTCAGAACTGTGTCCACCAGTATCTACAATAGTCATTAATTCAGAAGAGAACTTTACTAAATATTTATTGACTGACTATAAATTTTTGTTATAAATGAATCTTTGTAACTGAGTCTCTGATACATGCCAAGTATCTCCCTATTCTGACTGTATCTGTTTAGGTTTCTGCCTGCTGCTTGACCTCATATTCCTAGTGTTCTCTGCGTATTGTGAGGTCTGCCTGCCCTTACCTGGCTTGATGAATGGATTTCTCCCCGCTGCAGGGCGCTGCCAGCACCACCTGACTGGCAAGACCCTGTGGATCTGTTTGATCTTTAGGTCTTATGTTTAGCTGGATCAGATGTTTACCAAGCCTGTCTAGAATTCCTTAAGAGCCATTCAAAAGCTTTTAAATTTTGTAAGAAAAAAGATTTTCTGACCATGCTTGCAGTACATAGATCTCAATCAAATATAAGGTCTTTTGACAATAGAGCATCAGAAACAGTGATGCAATCGTTAACGGTTTCATAGTGAACATTTTTGGTCAGCTTTCTGCTCAATTGTACTTTGTCATGGAATTAACTGTGGGGGAAGATTAAATAAAAAGGAGAGTTGGATGAAGCATGCTCTTTATATTACTGTCTCTGGCAACAGAAAGAATAATTATGTCTAAGTCTTCAAGTGAAATGTTTTAATTATATAGAATGATTTAGAATGTTTCTACTAATATGTAAATATATGTGTTTAGTCAAATATCTATGCTTTTATTTTAAAGGAGTTGGGCCCTCCGGATCAGGCCCCAAGAATGATGTCAACTTTTAATTTTACATGGTATAAAATGATAATCTTATAAATCTTAGTCAATTAGTTGCATATATCATGTTAGTTTTCTTTTAAGGTTCTTATAGAGTAGAGATTTAATTAAATTAGAATATATCTGAACACTTTGTGAAATTAATTAAACTAGAGTACATCTGAATCCTTTATAAAATCAGAACGTACTGTATTTATGCCCATGTTGTGGGTGTTGGTACAGCACTTTTATTAGCTTCAGCAGGTAGGTTTATTTATTTCTTTATAGCATTTTGTTGATCTTATCTGTCAGGACTGTTAAATATTACATCTTCCTATGGGAAAATAATTTTATGAGATGTGTATATTTTAATATAGCTTTACTTCCATAAGTCATATTTAATGGTCTTATTTATCAGATAGCAAAAAAAAGGGATGTGGCCTGAATACATTTTTGTATCTGTGTGATGTGTATGATGCGTAGAGTTCCTATTTCACAGCCAATTTTGAAGGATTTTGAAGTAGTGATTTCTTGGAGGATTTCAAAATTATTATCCATCAGAACTTTTTAAAATTCTCTTAGAACAAAGAAGTGAGGTAGGACAGTAGACGTCTGTCGGGAGATATTTTCTTCTTGTCCCTAGGAACCTCTTTTAAGCATTCTGCCTGGTCAAAGGGACTCCAGGATTAGATGCTGGTGTTTTGTTTAAGCAGAATAGCATTGAATAGGTAGGATCAAGAAGGAAGAATTGACCTATTGTGTCAAAATAGGGGTAAGAAACTGGGCATGCAACACAAGCTACTAATTTATCTGTTTAAACTAGAAACAAAGATTTTTAGATACTACAGTGTGAAGATAATGAAATTTTTCCTATTCTTTTTTGGCACCTTTCCAGGTGCCATATTAATTTTTTAAAGAGAGGTTTCGGTAGGTCAAAATTAATGTTTGGCCTGAAAAATAGAGGAGGCATTCCTGAAAGATCTGTCGGATTTGTGGTCTTAAGACAGACAAAGGAATACACTACTTGAGTGCTTTCAAATTTAAATTTCAGAACCACTGTACTAGGTCCTCCAAAATGACAGAAGGGTGCATTCATGTTTGTTTTAAATGAGATATTAGTTTTTCTGCTTTTGTGAATGTATGACAATTTTTCAGTGCTCTGATGGGCTATATAACATTTACTAAAATCCAGAAGTAGTTTTAAGGTAGCATTTTAAAGCAAAATTGAACATCCTGTCTTCGAGGGCCTTAAGTGGACCTGAGGCATTTCAGAAGTAGTGTTTGTAAAGCGATGTTTGAGTGACTGCTGTAATTACGGCAGAGGCACTGGTTAGAATAGATACATCGTCAATTAATTTTCAGAAAGTCTTTTTCATCCAAGTGATGGCTGACTAGGCTTTCTTTTTCTTCTCATCATGTTTTGTCATTATTCTTAGTGACTAGTCAAATATTTAAATATCTTCTGCAGAACATCTAGACAATAGGCAACAAAAACAAACATGATTTTTGTTGGTATATTATGTTGTAATGTGCCTAGATTTTATATGTGACTACCAACATACCTCTAATCGTTTTCCTCCTTGAAAAAATATTTTTATGATCTTAAATGTGTTTTTTTTATGTTAAATATGTTACAGCATGCATATACTTTTAGATTGATTTGTATGTTTTTTGTTGAATTGCTTCTTGTACCATTTGCTGTGATGTATCAAAAAGAAATACCAAAGGCATAGCATTTCAGACTTCAGTGTGCATTCTAGTTACTTGGGGATCATTATGTTAAAATGCAGAGTTTAATTTAGTGGGCCTGGGGGTGGGGTGGGGGTGCTGAGACTGTGTCCCCAGTTGCTGGTCGAGGTAGTGGTCTATGAGTAGCTAGTCATAAGGCATATATCCTATCATTAAATAGCTGACATTCTTGTTGGATAATTTTTAAGTTATTTGTATTGCTTATTTTTAGTTTAATTCCACTGTGGCCAGAGAATGTATTTAGTATGACTTCTTACTTTATGGCCCCGAATATGGTCTGTTTTAATAAATATTACATATGCACTTAAGTAGTGTGTATTCTATAATGGTTACATTTAGAGCTTTTATAAGTATCAGTTAGGTCAAGATAGCTAATGGTTTTGCCTAAATTTTTATGTAACAAGCACATTTTAAAAAATATGCTTGTTTTGTTAGTTGCTAAGTGAGAGGAGTTAACACCCTCCAACTGTGATTATGCATTTGTTGATTTTCCTTTTGTTCTACGATTTCTGCTTTTTATATTTAAAGCAGTAGTATTGGGTGGAGATATTTAGGATTGTGATATTTTCCTGTTTTATTGATCCACATTAGTTTTCTACTGCTGGAACAAGTTGCCACAAACTTTGTAGCGTAGAACAACACGAATTTTCTAACTTGTTCTGGAGGTCAAGAGTCCAGTCCCTGAGCCAAAACCAAGGTGCCCCTGAGGTTTCTGGGAGAACCCCTCTTCTGGGACCTGCTGCCACAGTCCTTGTATTCCAAGTAGTCCTTCCTCCGTCCTCAGAGCCAACAGAGTAGCCTCTTCAGCGTCTGTTTTCATCTTTACATCGCCTTCTCTTTCACAAGGACTCTTGTGATCAGCGCATGCCTCCTTCATCTAATGCAGGAAACCTGCTACCTGATGATATAGGATAATCTCCCATCTCAAGATCCTTAATAGCCAACGCATATTTAACACTTACTACGCTGTCAGGCATATTCATTTAATCCTCATGATAACTCTGAGATAGGTACTGTCATTACCTCATTTTAAAGGGAAACCAAGGCACCAAGTTCTAGGGTTCTAGAGAAAACCCCCCAGTTTGGCTCTACTCTACCAATTGCTTGGCAGATACTCTCCACTCAGTTCCTGCACAGGTAACAAGCCCGTGTCTGATGTCTCTACTGTACTATTCACAGTGATTCTCAGTCTTTCTTAACCCACGCCCCATTCCAAAGCACAAACAGGAATCTCCTTCTGTTGGGTGGAATGGACTGTTGGATTGGGTTATATTGTGACCCTTGGTGTGTCTCTCCAGTGGTTTTCAAGGGTGGGTGGTGACAAACGCCTGAGTGGAGGACGTTCATGAGAGAATGCGGAATTAGGTTCAGCAAGAATAGACCACTGTTGACATTGCTGTAAAGGGGACTAGAAAAGTGTGGTAGCCAGAGGGACATATGAGGTTAAGCGATGGATTAAGAGACAATAACAATAATAATTGTAATTATGTTGACCTTCGCAACTTTAGAAAGTAGATGCTGCTTTTAGCCCCATTGTAAAAATGAGGAATCTGAGGCGAAGGGAGGAACGCAATGGTAGAATGATTTTATGCTGAGCGTGGTCCAGGAGGGAGGGATGCACGCAGGAGCTGGAGGAGTAGCGCGGGGGGTCAAGTTAGTTCCAGGACAGTCGGCCGCCCCCCGCTGTCACTGCAGCGCCTTCTGCGGTTTCGGTGACCCGCGGTCAGCCCCAGGTCCGAAGCACATGTTCCTCCTCCTGACCTGTCGGCAGAGGGTGGCTGGTAGCCGGACGCCCGGTCACCGCGCCTGCGTCGTCCCCTCACTTCATCTCATCAGGGAGGCGTTTTATCCTCTCGCATCGCCCAAGAAGGGTGGGCCCGGTACAGCAGAGAGACCAAGAGGGGCTTCATTCACGTAACTTCCATCATAGTGTATTGTTGTAACTGTTCTATTTTATCATTCGCTAGTGTTGTTAATCCCTTCCTGTGCCTGATTCGTAAATTAAACTTTATCGTAGGTTTGTGTGTATAGGAAAAACACAGTATATACAGGCTTCAGTCCTATTTCAGGCGCCCACTGGGGGGCTGCGGGTGAGACGCCGCGGATACAGGGGGTCTCCTGCAGGGGGCAGGTGATGGGGAGCGGCCTGCGAGAGGGGAGGCTGGCTTGATCGGAACAGGGAGGTGCATTCACCTGACCAGCGTTCAAAGGGAAGCCTATACGTAGATGCGAGGGTGGGAAGATACTCGGGTTTTATTCTGATAGCTGGTCCTTTCCCCTTGAAGTAACAAACAAGGGGATTAGCTGAGAGGGGGACTGGACGTGTGGGAGGAGAAGCGTGTGAATGGGTGGGTGAGTCACTTGGGAAATGGGTGAGCCTTTTGGTAGCGCTGAGGGCTCATTTGCGATCATAAATTTGAAGTGGGCATTGTGGAGGCAGGAGAAAGAAAGGAGGGGAGGGGGCTCATCTTTGAGGAGTATAAGGTGAATTAACATGGTGACGCCAAGAAATGAATGAAACAGTCTTTTCCCTTGAAAAGCTTAAAGTCTACTTGACCAGTTAAGTGATACACACATAGAAGGATACATAAGTCAGCAAATGCCAAATGCCAGATGGGTCACCTGGACCACAGGCTTTGTATTTTGAAAGGAGGAAGCCAACACCTCGGGCAACTTGAGTGGCATTAGTAAGGAGAGTGTTCATCGGGCATTAGTGTGTGTGTGATGTGCCCAAATATGATCATTTAGCTTCTCTCTGGTTTCAATATTGTGCTTTTTTCACCCAGAGTATTTGAATTCCTTCTGTGGATTCTGTGTGCTTTGTGGTTGGGTCAATAGAGGGACTGGTTTGTCCATTTCTTTTCAAAGATAATATAACATTACAGTCATCCTTAAATAGGTGTTTTTCGTTTTTCTTTTTTTTACAGGCTAGGTTCTGTAACTGCAGTTTCTGTTAGAACTTACAGAAGTGTCTTCTGAGTATTCTAAGCTTTCTTTGACTTGAGCCTGAAGGGTGGCCAGGGGGGAAATATGTACAAACATGCTTTACATATGAATTAAAGGGGAGATATTTTTAAACAAAATAAGATGTTAATTAGCCACGTAATTGCTAAAATGATGGGGTGGTAACTGTCCTGTTACTATTTTGTCCCTATTGAGTGAATTTATTATTTTTCTTATTGCACATTTGTTTCCTATGGCCTAGTTGAGAATGACCAGCTACGTGTTTTCAGTCATTTCAGGGAACAGGCAGCCTTGTGTTTCAAACAGAGAAACGTCTGTTAGTAAGAAACATGTAACAATAATGTGGGGCTTTTCTTAGTAGTTTGTTTTGGAACTGTATATATGCTTTTATAAAGCAGCTGCAAGGAAAAGTGTGTGTAGGTTTTTGTTTCTTAAATGTTAATGTAAGGAATATTTAAAGAACTGTATGAAGCTTTTCAACAGTGCTTTATTTTTTACTATTTACATTTTTCTGCATTTCAGTTTGATTAGATGGCTACAATTTTACATGAGATCCTAGATAGTTTTATTACATAAACAAATATATTTATTTTTACATAGACATTCTTAAAAATACTGCAATTATTTTGGTAAAGGCACATTTTTTTGGACAGTAAATTCTGCATGTTTTTCTAATTTTTTACTTTGTAAAATAGCATTTAATATTAAAGACAACTTAAAAAGTAAATTCTCAACTATAATTTTACCACATAAATAGTTTTAAATTCCCCATTATGTATTTTAATGGCATCCACTATATATTAAAAACATTTTTTAAAAAAAGGCCTTATGAAAATTTGATTTACACAGGCAGAATTTGTTTAATGCTATGCACTTGAAATTTGTGTTGGCTCAGTAAAGAATATATAATATTTAGAACAGTATAGGTATTTCTGAAATAGTATGTAGGTATCACTAATTTTGTATTTAATTTTCCAAGAAGAAATCTTAAAATTCTATTATTCTCTTTGTATCATATTTATGTAAAATTCAATTTAGGAACATGTAATGAAATCTCATTTTCTGTTGAACTTACAGAAAGCATAATTACAGATCTGTTGATTATATATTTTTATATATTTTTCTGAATCATAAAATGTGATAATATTATTATAGTGCAAAAAGTAGGTGGCATTATGCTAAGTTGTGTTACTTCAAGGGAAAACAGAATTTTTATATTAATGGCCCCAAATGCTTATTGCATTATTTCCCAACTGCTTTTGAATGTGCTTTTTGGTTTTGAGGAGTAACAACTCCAGTTATTTTTAGCACTAAGTGAGGTAGTGAAGCTAATAACTAGAACATGTTATCCTTTCTTCATCAAACCATATCCTTAAAGGAGTCAGAAAATGCTGCAATTATTCTATGTGATGTTTTATTTTCTAATCAAGACACCATTTTTTTTCTGGTCTTGCTTGCTTGTAAGGTCTGAAGGATAAGGTGATCTTTCGCTGTAGGTTAGTGGCTCTTACATTTTAATGTGTGTGCGAATCTCGTGGGTGCTTGGTAAGTTTGTGGAGACTCAAACACAATCCTCTAGAAATTCAGACTTTCAGGTCAGCATGTTTAACAGGCTTCTAGGTAATTAGGATACAACTGGTCCTTTGAGAAACTTTGGCCAGGTGGCTGTTCTCCAACATTAACTCAGTTCTCATTAATATTAATTAAACATTAACTCAGCCTTCATTAAATCTCCACCACCAGTCTTAAAAGGAGTGGGGCCTTGCTGTTAAGCCGAGATTATTTTAAAAACTTACATGAAAGTATTTTAGCTATTGAAATAGCTTTAGAAGTTAGATTTTCGTGTTGGATTATAATAACATTGTACATTAGGATAGAGTTCTACAGTTTAATAGGTGCTATTGCATCTTTTGGCACTTTATCTTCTTAACAAGCCTGTGAAGTAGGTAAAACAGGTATTATTATCTTCATTTTATGTATTGGGAAACAGGCTAATGAAAGTTAAGTGCCTGCCCTAGGTCACGTAGCTAATAAGCAGCTGAGCTTGACTAGAATGTATGTCTTGACTCCTCAACCAGTGCTCTTTCTGTGGTATCACCCTAGATGAGCTATCTAAAGCTGAAGAGTTAAAAAAAAAAGGTGTGTGTGTGCATGTGCGTGTGTACACACTGAAATACATATTGCACTTATATGCTTGTATGTATACATACATCAGACATGGTTAAAGTTTTCTAATTAGAAAAGATAGCATGCTGATTAGATTTTAGCATGTTTTTAAACAGTAAATATGCTTTATTTTACAGACTCCAGACTGTGAGGTGTGGAAGGGCCTGGACTGTGTGTTGTATATATTTGTATTCTAATTGCTTAGCTTCCTTTTGCACAGAGTACCCAGGTGTTCAGCAAGTATAACCTTTACCCTTTTGTGTCAAGAGGGAGCTTTTGAAGGCTTTAGATATATATTGTCTTAAAACGGCTCATTATTGGGCTCTTGACTTTAAATGGGGATGGCACACATTCTTGAGTCATGAATATATATGAGCGCCAATTCCCACGAGCAGACGCCAACAATGTTAAAGAAGCAGCACAGCAATCGTATCATGGTAGTATTTTTTTTTTTGTAATGCATTAGAGAATATTTTAGTTTTAGGTGATATATACACTTTTTTCCCTTAGTAATATAGTGTATCCTGCCAGGGTAAAACTAAATTCTCAGTAGAGGTGAAAGAGCATCCTTTATTTGAGAAGCATCTGAGAATCCCTTAGAGAACATCTAAGGAAATATTTCTAGGCCTAAACAAACCTTCAAGCTTTCTCCTTGCCTTTCTTTCTTGAAAGAAGCTGAGCCACCTCTTGCTCTACCCAAGTAGTTTCCGTAGTTCAGGAAGATGTCCAATATTCTTGCGTATGTCTAAGAGAGATCTCTTCGTGTTATATAAAGTAAAATAACTTTAGCGTCTCTTCCTAAATGTATAATATCTTCTGAAAGGCACACAGTCACCTTTGTTTTTCCAGAACCAGTCATTCCTAATGCCAATCATTCAGAATGTCTAGATACACAGTTTTTTTAGGCCACTAGTTTTGTTTAATTTTTGGTTTTGTTTTATCAATAGATAGAGTTTTCTCTTACAGGAGTCATAGGAACAGTGAACAAATCAAACATACTTTGTCTGTTTCTCTATATATTTGCATCGCTGCATGTTTGCAACTCCTAACCAGCTTGGCAAGGAAGTGTGTTGAATCAATGGTTCCAAAGATATTTTGGAAAAACTATGTTTTTCATGTATTTGTAAAGTTCTTTTTTCATCTTACATATAATTGATGAGTGTATTCATCACTCACCCTGAAATTCCATTTCCAAAAAGGTAAGTGTCTGCCAAAATACTTTGTCTTTGAAAGGTTTGAGAAGAATTTGAGGAGAGGAAGCACTTTGAACACTTCTCATGAAGACGTGCTTTTGACTGGCATTCTGGGCACTGGTTTTGATTCGGCGTTTGGCGGCTCCCCAAGTGCTCCTCCCATTCGCTCTCAAGTTCTCTGAGGTGCCCCCGCCGGCATCTGTAGAATCATCGGACTGGGCCTTTACTGTGGTGGATAACATTTGATTGCGAACACCCTTTAGTGCTAAACTTTCACGTAAAGCACTTTTTTAGTATAAGAAATGTTTTTCTAAAATTGTCTTTATAAATAGGGCAACTGGGCAAAGAATTGAAAAAAAAAAATTTTTTTTTAACTACTTTTTCATCTTTTAGTCTTGTCTCTTTTGACCTGGAAACAAATTCATCTTCCCATATCAGTCTCCAATTTTTTAGCTCTTCTGAAAAACTGCAGCTTCTGCTGTCGCAACGGTTCCTCACTGATGTTCTGTTTTTCCTTCCACATTATGCTTTCTAACTTTTTTCCTGATTCCCTTTTGATAATAGTTCCCTTGGGGTGTCTGGAGAGTTTTTTGATCCCCTTTTGCAGTGCCCGTCTTGTGTGTTTTTCAGGAACACGCCTGAATTCTTTGAACTGCAAACTCTGTGAGTGAGGCTGAACTCTTATCTTAATTCGTCTTTGTTTCTTACCAGGGTCAAACAGCGCTTTTCAAAAAGTGGGTGCTCAATAAATATTTGTTCTTTTGAATTCAACTAACCTCTTAGTCTGGTTTCCATGAATATAATCTTATAAAAACCACTTGTCTCCAGGAACCTTTGTAAAATCCAGACAGAAGCTGGGTTTCACCTTAGGTATCATCAGCCATTTCCTGCTTTGGATTTTCTGATCCTGATTTCTGATGCTCCTGTAGATCTGCGTGTCTTCAGTGGTACAGGTCTCTCTTGTTTCCCTTTAGGGGTAAGATAGTCTTCAGATTCTAAATCATCCTTTCTCTATTTCTGTACCTAGTGGTAGTGTTTGGCACTATTAGCAAACTGCTGTGGTTATTAAGAGAGTTGCTGCAGTTGAAGACCCTCCCTTTGAGCATTTAAAAGATCCTGGACTCTACTTTCCTTCTCCATCACCTGAAGTAGGGGCTGAGCATCCAGGCACAGATAAAGAACGTTGCAAACAGTGAAAAACAGCTCTCAAGCCTTGGGACTGGAGGTGTTCTCTATAACCAGGAAGAGCGCTTTGTTGTATCACATTGACTCTGTTCTGTTTCTGTATTACTCTTTTCACTTATTAGCAAGAGCTGTGTGTCACTACAGGCCCAGGATACACAATGGTAAATATATTAAATGCAGAAGTGATAAATGATGCTGTTCATCCCTATTCTCTACCTTTGATTCCAGTAAGATTTGGAATAAATTAATTGGGGTGGAGTCACATATGAATATATTTAAATTCCTTTAACTTCCACTAAATAAATGCCTTTTACCTTTGGTTGTGAGAAATCTGAAATCTGTCTTTCAGAAGGGCGTGCTGATGACTTTAGGCCTTCTCTTCCTCGCCTAGATTAATGTCCTTGGCTGTCCCCAGTGTTGTCGCCACGTTGTTCTGTTTGCATGTCCTGTCCCGTTCCCTCCAGTCCAGCGCAGGTCAGGATTAAATTATCTTGTGACTTTCAGGCTACCCTGGAGTCCTTCTATGGGGCCTTTGCTCTTTACCAGACCCAGAATTAATCCTGAGCATGGCTGCCTCTGCAGCTGAAGGGCTCCACAGTCCTTATTTCCCTCTGCAGCTTTGTAAGTTGCCTCCGGCTGCTCCTGATCCAGGTCACCGAATCCAAGCCTGTTTCACAGTGAATGTGCACCTGTAACTAATCCTCCTGACAAGCACAGTGGGTAGGTACCTTTATCCTCATTTTAGGGACAAGGAAACTGGAGCACAGAGAGGTTTGGTTACTTGACCAAGTGCACCGAATTGTGGAGTGGCAGAGCCAAGATTCCAATCCTGACTATTCAATCTGACTCCAGGGTCCGTGTTCTTCTCTGCCTCCTTATACTGACATGATCTGTGCACAAAGCCTGTGTGTGTTTTGGTGCAGACATATTGACTGTCTGGATTTTCTGTGGCTGTTCCTAGCCTCCTGATTAGATAACTTAGTGCAGATCAATACCTGCATTTTGGCTGAGTCTCTAGTATTTGTTGAGGGAGTACCTGGCTGATATGAGCACCTTAGCGAGCCGTCTCCATGGTGGGAGGGCCTCCTCCCACCCTAACCCTCAGGGCCTTATCTTTGCTGGCTCCATGTGGTTGAGGTGCCTCATCTGGAGCTTGGGAGGCCAAGATGCCCATTAATTTTTTTATTCTAAGAAATATAGACTATATACAGAAAATATGTAATCATATTTTTTTCTTTTATTATTTATATATAGTAGGACCTTCAAAAATATAAGAATTAAAAAGGAAGAAATTGTCTATATTGTAGCTCAGAAAGCACTACATCTTGGTAAATCAATTAAAAACACACTACAAGAAGGAAGGGGAAGAAATAATATAAAGGTAACACACTTAAGTAGGGCATCAGTCAAGAACCATATTCCCTGAATCTCAGGGTGTATGGTTTTCAAATGTCTTTTCTCTCTGTGCCTCAGTAGTGGAGAGGGCAGAAGTGAGGTGAGTGAGGGGCCCTGTTGGGTGGAAGATGCCCTGGTAGTACTAGGGACACACACTTGCTCTGCTGGACAGATGCGGGGCAAGCAGCCCTGGCCTGAGGTCAGCATGCTCTGTATCTTGCTGAGCAGCTGTGAGTTTTATTTGTATTTCTTGGGCAGAGAACAAGTAGGGTAACTGGATTAAGACCTCATATATGCACAGTGCCTCCTATGTCTCCTGTTTTTTTAGTGTTCATGAATATTTAATGTATCAGATGTCTCATTATATTTAGAGCCTTTTGAATATTAGATGCCTCTTGCATATTTAGTACCTCATGATTTTAGATTTCTCTTGGTCCTTCCATTCTGTTCAGGGACACATTTACTTACAAATTTATATGTTTAGCTGTCTTATGAATTCTGCCTGTGTCTCACAAGCTGCTTACTTACTAACTGCTTTTTTATGCTTGGTGCATCTTAAAAATGTCACCTGTCTTATAAATACATCTATTCATCTTCTCTAGCAGAATTAAACATTGTCAAAAGCAAATGCCTATCACAAGACCTCGGCACTTGCTGTTCCTGCAGATATCTGCATGACTTCCCCTCTCTCTTCAAGCCTTTACGCCACTATCATCTCAAATATTATCTCACTGGTAGCCCTTCTCTGGCCACCCTAGATAAAACAGCAGGCTGCTTGCTCCCTCAACCCTGACCCTCTTTTCTCTTTTCTGCTGCAATTTTCTTCATCACATTTATTCTCACTGGGCATGCTCTACACTGACTTCTTCCTCTCTAGAATATAAGCTACTCAAGGATGGGCACGTTGTCTGTTTTAGTCAGTGCCCTTTCCCTAGGGCTTGACACAGTACTTGTCCAATAAGTATTGTTTATCACCAATGGAGAATCAAATAGTCTCTTGAAATAGACTGTTTTTCTTCATTAAAAAGTAGTGTAGGTATAAAGTAAAGTGTTACAAAGACCATGAAACTGTTAATGTGGTTGTCAAGGAACATTTTATAATGTGAGAAAGTTAGGAATATATTAAATACCCTTTCTTAATGTTTATTTGAGAGCAGAAGAATGATTTACTTTAGGCACCGTTTTTGAACATGTGGTTCCATGATAATCAGCTAAAGAATAATTCCTACATTAGTTACCATGCATTTCAGTGAGTATTTCTGGAATTTATGCTCTTTCCAAAAGAAGTACTAAGAATGGACTTGGGGATTAAAGATTTTGTATGTGGGAAAACATACATTCAAGAAATAGGAAAGGTACTATATAGCAAGATTGAATTCTGCATAAAATAAGTCATAGAACCAGTAAGTGCCGTAGGAATTCAGAGCAGGAAGAGGTCAGCGTGGGCCAGAGAGCCGGGTCAGGACTCTGTGTGGTGGACGGGGTGTATCCAAAGGGGAAGCATACGTCTGGTGGAGGAAAAGATGCTCAAGGCTTACAAAACATAGGAGTTTGGCTCGTGTCCCATTAAGTTGATGGTGAATTATTGAAGGTCTTCAAGTAAGGGGGTAATAGGATCAGATAAAAGTTCTAGAAATAGAGTATTGGGTGTTGTGTGGAAGATGATGGTTTTCTGAACTCAAGTCTAGTCAAGTGGGAATTTTGAGGTTACCCTTTGTTAATATTGTTTGGTTAATTTATTGCTCTTTCCTTTCTACCACTGATAACCTTCCTACAGGTCTCTTATTACACATACACATACACACAGTATTACAACTATTTATTTTTGTGCCTCTGTCCCCGACTAGCTCATAATCATCTTGGGCCCCAGATACCTAGGTCAGTGCTCAGAAAAAGGTAAATGTTTGGTTAGCCCAGCTGCATCTGAGCTTGTTTCCTTCTCAGAATGTGTGGAGATTCCAGTCTTAAATTGGGGGATAGTCAATGGCATTTGACATACATACAATGGGGTAGTTCAGGAGATTGGCACAAAACAAAAAAATTTGCCTCTTGATAGTGTCTGTGAGATATAGTTCCCATATTTAAACATCCTCTTACATGTGGTTCTCCCCCTTTCTCTTACAGTTCATTTGTGCATGATTTCACTTACTTCATCTTGCTTATGATAATGAGATGAAACATTCTTATATACAGAGTGCTTAACTAAGCAAAACATGAGATTGATGTCTAAGTACAGTGGAATAAAGGTACACATCTTACAGAGAGGAAACAACTTTCCAGTATTTTGTTGGGAATTCTTATTTTACCAAAAATGTTTCTTTGATGGCTTGTACATTGTAGAGAGCCATTAGGCACAGCAGGTTGGAACTGGATTTCCAAACATAGAGTCACTGCTTATAAGAAGTCAGAAGATAGATATGAGAAGCAGGTCTGTACTAGAAGTACAAAATATCTATGTATTTCTTGAGGCTCTTTTTAAGTATCTTCTAATGATTTCATTTTAGCCTCACTACACTGGAGTGGATAGGCAGGTGAGATACTGTTTCTTTCTGTTTAACAGATGAGGAAGTATGGTATTGTCTCCTTCAGTGGTCTGTTTTTTCTTGGTATCTCTGTGTGTGATGTCTTCTAAAAGAACTTCTCTGCGAATTGCCATTTGATACTAAAGATGGCCACTTTAAACTGAAATTCAGTGAACTTTTCTCCTCCCAGTGGTTTTTAACATGTACAATGCAAATTTCCCAGAACACTCTAAAAAGCATATTTTGAATAGTGTAGACAGCATTGTTGACACCATAGGTAGTAAGAATCCGTCAGTTACTTTGAGTTTCCAGCTAAAATTCCACTTACAACAGTCATCTTCAGTTGTTAATTTGACTTGTGGTCACATAAAAGCCCATTGGGCTACAGTTTAAAAGTCTGGCTAAGAATATTGTGTTAATTTGTGTAGGTGGCTGCATTTGAGGCAAAACTGTGTATGTCCCAGTCCGAAACTGAGGAATTTGTTCCTCGCTTCATCTAACACTGTGTTAAGTCTGTAAGAGAAACACTCAGCTATTTATATCTTTGGACAGTACTTGTCATTAGATTATTTTTGCCACTGCTGTAGTTGCTCTGGCCATGTGTGAAAGGCTGAGCTCCCTGGGGGCCAGTAGATCCCAAATGTTAACTTGCCATTATTTGGGAGAACTGGTGAAGATGTAGATTCCAGGGCCCCCTCCAAGGGTCTGTTTGGTAGATCTGGAGTGAGGCTAGTAACCTAAATTTCACTCATTTAGCAAGTATTTGAATACTTACAAATATGTGCCAGGAACTGTTCTGGGTGACAGAGATATGTCAATCATCTTCTAGAGCTCCTGGAACTTTTCTGCAGTTGCATGTGAATGTGTGAGTGCAGGGATTGCTGCTGGGAAAAAGGCAACGATACATAACAAATAAGTTTAATTACAAGGTATGTTAGAAGGTGATTAAGTACTGTAGAAAAAATAGAATTGGTTAAGAGGGATGAGCCATGTGGGAAGTGGTGTGTGTGGAGGTTAGGGGTGTGCGATGGGGGTGGGAGCACAGTTTTACGAGCTCCAATATTATTCTGACACGTGTTTGACCACACTTTGCAAAACACCATTGTAGATGTTATAATTTAAAATAGCAATTTAATGTGAGTCCCTACCAGTCATGGTTCTTCAAATCAAAAAATAATCTTAATAATAAGCATAAACATTATGTTGTGTTTATAAAGAACTACAGGATATATTTTCAACAGTTTTATTGTGATATAATTTGTAGACCATAAAATTCACCCCATGTGAGTGTATAGTTCAATAAACTTTAGTGGATTCATGCTGTTGTGCAAGCATCACCACAGTCCAATTTTAAAGCCCTTTCACCACCCTAAGAAGTTTCTTTGTGCTTGTTTGCACAGCCCCTCCCCCCATTCCCACCCCCACTCCTGGGCGATCACTGATGTGCTTTGTAACTCTTTAGTTTTGCCTTCTCTGGGGATTATTATGATTGGAATTATATAATATTTAGTCTTTTGAGTCTGATGTCCTTCACTTAGTATTATGTTTTTGAGGTTCATCCATATTATTGCATGTGTTCGGCAGAATGATAGTCCCCCCATATGGCCAAGTCCTAATCTTCAGAACCTGTGAATGTGTTGCATGGCATGTCAAAGGGGGGTTAAGACAGCAGGTAGAATGTTGAGGTTGGTAATCACCTGATCTTAAAATAGGGAGGTTGACTTGTATATGACTTGTATACTGAGTGGGTTCAATGTAATCACAGGGGCTCCTTAAATAAGGAAGCAGTAGGGAGAAGAGAGGGTCAGAGGGATGTGATGTGCGAAGTGACAACCATTGCTGGCTTTGAAGATGGAGAAGGAGGGCCATGAGTCAAGGGATGTGGGTGGCTCCAGAAACTAAAACGTATAAGGAGTGGATTCTCCTGCAGAGCCTCCAAAAGGACTGCCACTCTGCTGTGAGCGTGATTTTAGCCCAGTGAGACCCATTTGGATTTCTGAGCTACAAAACTGTAAGATTATAAATCTGTGTTGTTTCAAGCCAGAAACTTGACAGTAATTTGTTACATTAGCATAGAAACAAATATGCCCTCTACTGATTGCCATCAGGTAATCACTTTGCAGCCATATAGCAAATATGGATCACCTCTGCAAGAGTATAATTTACAATTTTTAAAGTTATTTTAAGTGGATTATTTTATAGTTTTATCATATCAACCCTTACTCTATTACTTGGAAATGAAAATGTGTTCATTATCTTACTAATTAATAGCTAGGGGTACCTCAATGACTTCTAAGTGTAACGAGCCCCAATCCCGCAAACAAGGAGTGGTTGTATTAGACAAGTAACTTGTCCCTAGGCTGGGGTGTATTTCCAATTCTGAGAACGTGGGTAGCTCTCTTTGCCTCTGTTGGCTTGAATTTTCTTCTCTGTAAAATGAGGGAGCAGGAATAAATAATCTTTCAGTCCTCTCGAAGTCTATAAGGTAATTCAGAGCACACGTGTATATATGTGTATATACATACAATTGCTCTATTATCTTTTTTAATTGATGATTTGAGGAAAGTGTTTGTCTCCTCTTAAGGAGGTAAAAATATAAAGTTTTGATGAGTCAAGGGAAATTGTTGAAGTGTTCATTTATTTAATCCCATATTTATTGAGTTTTGACAATTGCTTTGTACTGAAGATAAAAGGTGAAGATACTTTCTGCTGTGAAGACAGACAGGAAGGAACCTTAATCCTTAGATCAGGCCTGGCCTCCTAAAGGAGAGGATGCTGGCCTCGTAGGGAGTGGGTGGGCTGGGTGGGCTGAGGATGGGCATTTCAAGTGGACAGAGTTTCTTTAAAGCAGTGGAGAGGGTGAGAGCCTGAAGCGTTGGAGGGTGGGCATGGGTCAGGAGTGCTATTAAGATATCTTAAATAGGAAAATTAACATTTTTACAGTGATATTTTAAACGGCAGACATGTGGAAGACAGTTCAAAGTGTGTGTAAGGTAGAGGCCAGGGAGATGGGCAGACGGGGGGTAGTGGGAACAGCGAGAAGGCTGTTGCTGTCATGCAGGTGATCACGGAACTAGGGCAGAAACAGTTAAAATGGAGAGGATGGTTTGAAAGGCTTTACACAGACAAAATGAGCAGCTCTTCATAATGGATTAGATGCGAAATGGGTGTGAGAGAGAAGGAATCCGGGATGACTCTGGGACTTCTCGTCAACAGAGCTGGGGACTGGCCTCAAAGAGGCGAGGTGTGGTGAAGACAGTATGAATAGGAGTGGGCGTGTTGAGTTTGCGGGGCCTGCAGGTCACCCGGGTAACTGTGTGAGCCTTGGACTCATGGAAGAGACTGGGATGGAGGTAAGGATTTAGGAGCCATAACTATACATAGGGTCACTGTAAGTATCATAGAAATGACATCTGAAAAGTGTCATATAAGTATTAACAATCATTTACCTGATAAGTAAGAGGTAGAACAAGGTCTCCAGCTTCAAGGCAGGAGCGCTTCTACTCAATGAGGCATATATATTCCCATGACAAAGCCATGGAGAAGATTGAAGTAGTAGTGGGGAGCTGGACTTACATGATCTTCAAGGTCTTTTGAAGTCCTGAGGTTGGATGAATTAAATTAACAAGTGTAAAGCACTTAAAACAATGCCTGTCATGTAATATGTGTAACAATGTTTGTGATTGTTCCTTAAATCTGCAGACTCTTTCTCGTCTCTTAACCAGCATACCCATGCTCTTTAGGGTGTCAGTACTGTTTGATTGTAACATGTATACAGAAGGAGCAAACTTAACAAAAACGTGAGCTAATGTCTTACTTGTTTCTAATTGTTTGTAAATAGGTTCGCCAAAAGCAACAAGGGGGATTGCTTGGCTAGAACCCATGTAGTTTCTTTAAACACCTGGTTGTGAAGTTTGAGAAGCTGAAATTCAGCAGGCTTTCTGTTTAAAAAAGGCAAATAGACAAAGGCGGTGACACTGACAGGAAGACGATGTCTTTGCATTGCACGCTCTGCCGAATTTCCAGAAGAATTGGTTTAGGAAAAGGGCTGCTTGGCTGCCCCTGAGCTTCGATTAGCATCTGAATGAAGCGAAGAAGAGGAAACCGAGTTCTCAGAAAGCGGAGGAAAGGCCGCCGAGCGGGTCTCCTGCAGAGGGGTGTCCTCTTGCAGGTTCTCACCCTCTGGAAGGCGCCCGAGCTCATCTGTCTGGCTGCTACCCTGAATCCAGCCCGTATGGCTTTTACTGCCACGCGGAGCTCAGGGTTCAGCAGAGCTCAGGTTTTTAAAAAACTCAACCCTTTTCCTGGATTCCCTTGTTCTTCATCGGTAAAGTCAGATGGTTTATTGTGAGGACTAAATGAGAGGAATGAAATAGCATGAAAGCCCAGTACAGTGCCAGGCACATTCCAGGTGCTCAGCCTGTGTTAGTTCTCGTCTCCTTCCTCTACTGCAAGCGCAGTGAGTTAAAATCCCGCATTACTTCTCTTCTTGCTCCTTTGGGGGAAGTAACAGAAAGGTACCTGATTAGTGTAATACCGCCTGTCCTAGCGTGGGTTTCCTAGACAACAGAGCCTGAGGCAAAGCCTGGGAGCGAAAGCTCCAGCTGGAGTTATAAACCCAGGGTAGCAAAGGAGAGGGAGAAAGTGAAGCAAGGCGAGGAAGTGGTTTCGCAGAAGTGCTGGTACCTCACCAAGGATGCCTGTGCACAAGCCACATGGGAGCACATCTCTCAAGTCTGGAGGGAGGAAAGAGGGATAATGTAGCTGTTTCTTCTTCCTGTCTTTTGTCTTTCATTGGTCAGCATTTGCCCCCTGCCCTAGGGGGTTCTGCTCCTCAGTCTCTGAAGCTGAGCCGTAGTGCAATGCAAGTCTGGGAGCAGAGGGTGGTGCGGGTCCTCCCGGAATCCAGGCAGAGCAGGTCTGGTGCCAGGCCGCTGCCCTTGCAGGGCAGCCCCAGGAGCCCAGGCCTCGCCAGGTGAGCTGGGGCAGCCGCCACTGTTAGGGGTGCTGCGGAGGGGCTGAGAGTGGCAGAGCATACAGACTGGGGCAGTGCACAGCAGGTTCTCCTTAAGGCTATTTGTTTCTGAAGCATTCTCAGTGTTAATCCTTGTATTTATAACATCTCTGTAGTTCCATTCTAGTACATACCTTTCCCCTGATCGGAATTTTGTATTATTCTCATACCAGTGAGAGCCAGCACAGGAGGGCTGATCCTCCTTGACAAGAGTGCACAGCACTGCCAACACTTTCCACTAATAGAGCACCTGGGCTGAGGGACTCCTGCCGAGTGTCACGCGCCTCTGGCTTTTCCACTGCCATTCATTCCTCTTGCTGGCAAACACACATGACTGACCGGAGGTGTGCGTGTGCTGGGCTTGCCACAAAGAAACAAAGAATAACCACTGGATTGGAAATGCAATCGTTCAGTGAGGGGTTCTTCAAGGGATGCCGAGCAAACCTCCTTTATGCACAGCAAAAGAAGTCCTCCACGTCCCTTCACCCTGGGAGGACTGGCCGGTAGCTCTGTGAACAGGAGTGGGGAGAAATGAACGCAGAGGCATGCTGGGAATGCAGGCAGCAGAAAGAGCCAGCCTGTTCGTTCCTCACTCTGCCATGAGTACACGTCCTTGATTCCCAGCTCTTAATTCGTGATGCCGTCCCCTTGGCTGGAAGCATCTTTTTTTCATTCCCCAGGTCCTGCCAATTCTTTCTTTAGGATCTACTGTATCTTACTCCCTGACTTGTACAAAAGATAAAGATTATTCTCATCTTTATCAATCTCTGCTTTTTAAAAAGTACTGTCCATAACATTTGATTTAGTTATTAGTTCATACAATATTATACACTAGATAAAGTAGTGACATACACGCAGGTGTGACAGACTTTTTCTCCAGGTAGACCTCAGTGCCTTGCGGCACAAATCCCTATGTTAAACCTCTTCTGCACCGGCCTCTGCATTAGGTCAGGACCCATAACAAGCAGGCCGCGAAACCTCTTCCGATGGTATTTCTTGTCAGCTGACCTCCAGCCATCTGAAGGGGATTGTTCAGAAATGAATCCTTCAGTATCCAAACTTGCCATTTGCCATCTAAAACTTAAGAACCGAATAGATTTGGAATTTCCTTGCTATCGAATTTTGCTACTGGAGCTCTCTCCAAGCTCAGGAACCAAATCACTTTAGATCTAAAGTTAGAGGTTTAGATAGACAGATTTAGATAGTCCTTCCGGATTCACTTCGTGGTGCAGTGGTGGGGTCAGCACACTTACACTGAGACTCTAGGCCCTTCTCTTCTGACTTCAGTACATAACGAGGATAAAAATTATGCTGTTCTCACTCTTATTAGGGCTGTGGCCAGGCAGGAATATGCATAGGTTTTGAACTGAATTCTCGTTCTGGCATTTAATTATCTATGCATTGGCTTTCTCACCTGTAAAGTGATAAAAATTGTATCTATTTCTTGGGATTCTTGTGCATAATAAAAATGTATGTAAAGTGACTGATGTATAATAGGTACTTGATGAATGACACATATTATTATCTTCATCAATATTATTAATCATCTCATTCAATTCTGAAAAAATTACATTTTCCCTTTCTTTAAAGCAACCAGTCAGCTATTTATTAAGTTCTATGTGTTAGTTGCTAATAATCTGGCTTTATGCATGATCTTATGTTATGATACTCTTTTGTCGGTAAGATAAATGAAATCTATACCAAAATTGTATGTTTGAACGAAGTTTAGATCTTGGGCCTTCTTTCTCTTTGTTTTCTTTTTGAATAAACTAATCTCAAATAAAAACTACTGTAAGGAAAAGAAAATATAACATCTAGTAACCCTGTTTATCTTTCTTTTTTCCTAATAAACTTGAGTCTTTAACCTCTTTCTTGTTAGACTAAATTGACTGGCATCATCTGTTAAACCAGAATTTTCTCCTCTTAAAATTCTTACTTAAATCATTCATTTACATGAAAACATAGTAGGACTGATTTGAATACCCATACTGTGTAAAAGTTGCACCATGAATGGACCGCATGCTTGGGGGAGAACTCAGGTGATTTCTTTCTATTTTGAATTGTTCCATAGTCTTCACTCTCCCTCTTTTTTAAGAACCTGCGAGTTGGAAAGTACGGTGCTAAATGGGGGAGGGGATTCAAAGACATGTCGGAGGTGTGTTTACAGCACCCGCAAACACAATTTGATTGGACGTGTGTGGGAGATAGACAGACACACCACACGAAGGACAAGTGTGTGGTGGGGGCAGGCGGGGTGGCAGGGGAAAGAGCCCTCCAAGTCCAAGTTGCATGGCGTCCCGGTGGTTCCAGCAGCAGAGGGAGGGGCCGCGCGCTGGACACTGCTTATCTCTGCAACATGTAGTCATCCAAGGGACCGGCACTGAATTATTTAAACTGCTGTGAATTAAAGATTTAAAGGTTTGCCATCTTCATAACAATAGATACTTCAGAAAAAGAGCTTTGCGCTCCAAGAGGGTGATGGATAAGGATACGCTGGGAATGGTCTGCTTGTGCCTGAGGATGGTCATTCTTCCATTAGCTGCAGAATCTTGGCCTGTCCTGAAGGCCAGTGGAAGAGGGCTAGTTACGGTCAATGTGTCTTACTTCCCTAAAATTCTTTAATATTTTAAATTATGTCCTAATGTTATCTGGCTTATGAGGAAGAAGATTCTGTCCTCGTGGCAGTGGCAGGCAGCCTCTAGTGAAAACAGATCCCTGGGGAGCCTCTATTTTGGTTCTCAGGACATGCAGCTAGTGTGCCGTGGGGCACAGTAATCAATTTATATCATATGTTGCTCTTTTGAAGTCTCTGCTATAGTTGTTAACAGTATTGTCTGTTATCATTATCTACCTCCTGAATGAACGAGGCAAATTTCTGTTTGTAAAAGATATATGAAAGACATTATATGAACTGAAACATGTTATTATTATTTTAACATCTTTTTTCTTGAACAGTCAGGAGACATCAATATATGTGTAAGTTTTTATTGAATAAATATTAAGTTACAAATACTGAGTAAATATTAACTTAGTATTAATCTGTATGATCGACTTCAAAGTTATGCTTTTAAATTGAGAAAAATGAATTAAAAGTCTCAATTCTAACCAACTGTAGCCATTTGTATGAACACCAAGTTCACATATTAAGAAATGCCATCTTAACTAATTAGTTTAAAAATTCTCAAATTTTATAATTCAAGGCAGTCTCATGTTTATAAAATTCTATAAAAGTGCATTTCATCTCAGTGATGTTTCAGTATGTTTAGTGTTTTCTTAATTAAAAGTAAAGGGTAATTTAGCACTGTATTTTAACCACTATTATTATCTTGTAGCAAATGGTTTTACAAAACACAGAATTACCATAGTGAGTCACAATCTAAATTAATCAGCAGTTTAATTGAAATAGGGTTTAAAGCCATTCTCTGTGTTTCTACACATATCTACACATTAAATTGAGAAGTTCCTTGTTGTGGTTAGGATATGGGCTTGACCGCTCTAACGGAGACCCAAAATATCAGTTGCTTACATAAGGTAGACATTATTAGGCTAGGCCAGCAGCAACAAGGAATCTGCACGGTGCTGGACTCACGGGCTCCGTCTTAGCTTTTCACTTCGCCGACCATCTGATATTGATCTCATATGTAGGACGGAGACCATCACGTCTACATACCAGCAAGAAGTGTACAAGGGAGGCCGTGCCCCTTTCTTGTAAGGGACTCACCTGGAAGTAGTACATACCATTTTTCTTGTATCTTTTTATCAGAACTCAGTCATATTACCATACGTCATAGCAAAGGATACTGAGAAATGTAGCCTGCCGTATAGTCAGTCGGCAGTCGCCTCACTATGGAACAAGGTGAACAGGGGTTTTGGGAGACAGTTAACAGTGTCTGCACTCTTTCTCCCCACCATGAAATAGATTTACTCCCTCTGCAAGTCTCATTATCTCCTAGTTCATTATACCCAGGTGGTGTGAATTCAGTTCCTTCTCTCAAGCCGCGATATTACTTCTTATGGCTGGTGAATCAGTCTGAAAGCCAATTCATCTGCTCCCTCCCATGTGCACATTCAGGATACGAGGTGAAGTCCAGACAGGGTAACCTATCCAGGAGACAGGGGTAGAGGAGAAGCAGTGTAGGACATGCCCGTTTGTAAAAGGGGAGGATGGGAAACCCAATAGTCACTCCGGAAAAGTCAAATCCTGTGTGCAGGAATCATGAAGATGTTTATCCTGGTAGTAGAAAAAGTTCTTTGTTAGTCCTGGCAAGCCTGCCCTTCTGCCCTCGGGGAGGACATCACCTGTGCTCTGTGGTTCCTGGCTTTGTCCTTTGGGAGGTTCTCCATTATTCTCTGTGGCCGTATCTAAAGTGGGGACTGAAGAGTAGACCCTTTTCCTGGGGATGGAGAGATTTCAAAGCTGGCTTCCTGCTGGTGCAGGTAGAGCCTCAGGGTTTGTCTTTGGGTTGAGCGATTACAGGCTTTTACAGCCCAGACGTGTGTGTGTGTGTGTGTGTGTGTATTACATTCTCTCGAAAACATATTAGATTTCCTGCCTATTTGCACTGATTAGTTCTGAGTACAAGTAACTGTAGCCAAACAATAATGGAGGAAGTTGCTTTGAGGCTTAGGTGAGAAGGTCGTGCCCTGGTTATCTTGATTGCTGTACTGCCTTCCATTTTTCTGGCCGTGAACTCTCAGAGTCCCAGGGTTGTATCACTCTAGGCTGACTTTGGACCCTCTTGTTGTAACTGTTTTCTTTTGGAATGTATAGAAGAATTTGGCTTTTAAACCCTAAGAATCCCCACTTACCAGATGCTCTTATCAATTTAGATTTCAAGCTATAGGTGGTGTGAATTCTTGGACAGGGCCGAATCCCTTCCACATCTGCTTCTGACGGCATTACTTAGGCCAGTGTCTCTTGACGGATTTTGTGAAAAGCAGCAAGAAGTAGGCAGTGCTTACGAACATGCTTACTTTTTCTAATCACATCACTTCAGCTAGAGGCTTGGTTAGTACTTTTAAGGTCCTAACTTTCAAGGTGACAGTTTGACTAAATGTTCTGCTGTGGCTTTTCATCCTGCATTGTTGTCACCTGCCACTCAACCTCCAGGTCAGGACCACATGTTACTGGTTCTGTTAGAGCAGCTCTCGGGTTCCCTGGGAGTTAGGACATGGGTTCGGGTGCTCTAACGGAGACCCCGAATTACAAGGGCTTAATCAAAATAGAGGTTGGCCTCTCGTTCACATTACAGCCTGGGCATAAGCAGTCCGGAGCCGAGTTCCATGAGGTGGGGCCCAGGATCCTTCTGTTTGGTCGCCCCATCATCCTTTGGCTTGTCCGCATGGCTCCGGGTGCTGTGCGCCCACCACTCCTGCACTCCACTCCAGGGAGAAGGGGAGGGAGAAGAGGGAAAGCGCGCCTCTTCCCGTTTAAGACCCCACTGTTCACATTAACCGGAACTTAGCCGTATGGCCACATCCGGCTGCAGAGAGGCTTAAAATGTGCAAGGTATCCAGGTAAAAAAAAATGTATGAATAGTAAAGAACTTAATTAATAAGGAAAAAGGGAAGAATAGGTTTGGGACTTCCATTAGCAATTTGTGCTACAAAACATAGGACACACATTTGGATCTTAAAGAAGAATAAAACTAAAACCAACCAACTCAAATCTAAAAAGACCTTTATCACCACATCAAAAATTAATAGTTGGATAGGACAATTCTAAAGTACAACACCCCAGGCATCAATGTCTAAGTGCTTGATGTATAAATTTAACTGTCTTTATAACAATTTAGACCGCCCTTTGCCTTCCAGAGGTCATTAGATATGCTCATGTGTATAACATCGGAGACTGTGTGCTTAAAAATTTATTTCTTCACCTGGGGTTTGTTCCTTTTCTTCCTCATTAATGCTTAATGAGTTATGAAGTACAGAGTAGACCCAATAGCATTGAATGTTAAGTGTCTCAACCAAAGTTCTCCTAACATTAGAGAGAGAAAATGTGTGAAGTACTCTCAAACTGGAAATTTCTTTGAGGGAGGCCTCAAGTTTTATTTAAAAACTTAGTACAAATTTTGAATTGTGCTCCATTTCATTTCTCCATTCTATAAATGTTTTTTAATACAAAAATGTTTAAATTGCTTATTAATTTGACCAAATATAAAGTTGACCCTCCAGGAAGATGTATAGCATTTTCAAATGTGTCCTTTGCATTGACACATACCTCTTGGGGTATGCATGAAAATAGTTGAGAACTTGGGTAGTTGGATTTATAAAACTTGCACGATGTACTTGATTTGCATTCATTAGCAACCAGTGATGAAGGTAAAGGACCATTGATGTGGCCGCTATGGCAGTTGTCTCAGGGCTGTATTCTTCCATCTCTCCTTCCTTGTGTCCTCGGTGGTTGTCTCCTGGGCCCACCATTTTCATGTAGTTGATGCCTCGTTCTTCAAGTCTGTAATCAAGTGTCACATTTTCTGAGAAAGAAGTTTCTTGGCCATGGGGAAGGACTCCAAGGTGACACTCAGTATCCTCGCCTCCTGGAGTCCACATCTTTCTGTCACCCACCCCTGCTTCACTTAGAGCAGTGCCTGTGACTTGTTTCTGATGAGTAGAATTTGGCAAGAGTGATGCAATGTCACTCCCATGACTGCGTTATGTTCTGGGAGGCTTGGTTTTAGCAGACCAGAGCAAGAAATTCTCTTCATGGTTTTGAAGCGCTAAGCTGCCATTTAGTGAGAGGACCATGTAGCTGGGACCTGAGGGTGGAATAAAAGGGGTGCTGCCTTCCACCTACTTTACCATAAGGCTTTGAAATGCAAGGGTGCTGCGTTAGCATCACCTGTAGCTTATTAGAAATGCAGATTCTCAGCTCTCACCTTCAACATTGTAAGTTTGCCATGCCATTCATATATTTATTAAAGTTTTAGACGTTATGCTCTAAGAGCCTCTTTTATGATATTTAGTATTATACTGAATCAGTTATTTTTGTATTACCCTCATTTCCTGCATTGGATGATAAATTCCCAGGTGCTAGAAACTTATTCCTCTTTATTTCTCTTACAGGGCCTAGCATATCTTACACAAAGAGGTATAAAAAATAATCCGTGCAATAAACTATTTGTTAAATTGAATTGATGCTAGGAGGTTTTCTATTTTCTGGAAACCTTTAATTCTCATCATTAGCTTCAAATACCTGTTATTTAGGTCATCATTTTCTTGTTAAAGCAGGAACCTTCATAACCTACTTACAGATATTCAACCTTTGCTAGAGGGAAAGCTAATGGCTTAGAGAGCTCATGTGATTCAGAAATCTCAAATGACATTTTTATTCAATTTTTATTACTCAACATTGTTTTCTCAGAATGTACAAATGTAGTTCCTCTTTTAGTATCCATGCTAATGGATGAGATTTGTCTGTTTTCTCTGACCCTAGATTCAAGAAAAGGATTAACTGCAGGTCCTCTGCATTTATTAAAGATACTTTGTTCTCTAATGTTTCTTTATTACATTCATGGGCTGAAGTGCCTGAGAGAAAGCTAGCTTTCTGAGGTGCCTGCTCTTGCTCACTGGCCTCTGATCTTGTTCCATGGCCTCTTAGTTTTTTCCCATAAAAACAGGTAATAGACCAATTAAACTGGTGAGAATTGTATGGGGAATGCTCTTTGCATGATCTGCTGCTGATACTTCACGAAATAATAGAAAGCTCCATGAATGATATTCCGCTGACTTCCTAGAAGGCAAACAGTCTGTAAAAAGTGAAGAAATAATTGGAATTTAACGATTCAAAAGATAATTTCATTGATAGGTAATTTCACTCAACATGCTGTGTGTGTGTGTGTGTGTGTGTGTCTAGAAAAATATGGTTTGTTAACTTTTTTCTGGGGGGTCTTCTAAAATTAGCTATTTAAAAAGAAATTCATCTCTTTCCTGAGTCCCACTGAAGCTGTCTGTGGTGAGCCCCGCCTCCGAGCACCGAGCAAGCGAGAGAGTATAAGCTGTCAGTGTCTGTCGCTTCATAGGGTGACTAGCGTCTCGGTCAGCTAAGGCTGCTGTGGCGAAATACCACAGACTGGGCAGCTCACACAGCAGACATTCATCTCTCACGGCTCTCGAGGCCGGGAGATCCAAGATAAGGTGCTGGTGGGTGCAGTTTGTGGTGAGGGCGCACTTCCTGGCGTGCAGAGGGTCCTCTTCTGTCTGTGTCTTCATGTGGTGGAGAGAGAAAGAGCTCTGCTCTCTCTTCCTCGTCCCATTATGGGAGCCCCACCCTCCTGACTTGATCTAAGCCTAACTACCTCCAAAGGTTCCACTTCCTAATACCATCACACTGGGGCTTCGAGACTCAATATATGAATTTTAGGGGGAACGTTCAGTCCATAGGTACATTGTGAAAATCATTTCTGAAAAATCTCAGGTCGCTGAATCAGTTTAAAATGCTCCACTGGAGTGAAATCGTTTCTATTAAATACAAGGTCACCTTGGGAGTTAACAGACACGGGCAGCCTTGCCCTTTCAAACCAGAGTCATGTTTTTATTTCATCGACAATTAGATGACCTGTAATTGTTCAAATCATCCCAACATGAAGATTTTAGAACTTTAGAGCTGATGCATAAGGGAGCTTTAGGGTCATCTGGTTTATCTCACCATATGGAGGAATTTCCTCTACAATAGTGGTTTTCAAACTTCTTTTCTGAACCCCAAATGACCATTTTCTTAAAATCTTACAAATAAACAAGGAGCTGAATCTGCCGTGCTTTAAGGGAGAGATGAAAGGCAAACAGGTTCTACGTGACAAGGCCGCGGAAAGGTGCTGCGTCACCAGGCCGGACGACACAACCGAGCTTAATATATTAGACAAACCCTTAATACATAATTTTAGACAAGCTGTACATACATAAATTAAAAAGACAGTGACTTCTCTGAGTAAGAGCAAAGCACGATGTCTTGAAGCTGCTTACCTCCGATGATGCGGGCTTGTTTCATGGGCTTGTTCTCAGGGGAGCCCTGGATTTCACTGGGGGCTGCAGGTGGGGAGGGAGCCTGGTGGGAAGGAATCCCTGGAGTACCTCCAGGCAGAGTGACTTCTTTTTTTATATTTTTTGCATGTTGGGCTTTAGGACTAAGATTGTGTTTGGGAGGAAAGAGGGAGTGGAAGTCGTGGCATTTTGATGTGTGTGTGCATGAGTGTGTGTCCGCTACCAAAATAAAGCGTAAGATTGCTCACCACTGGTTCCAGCGTTTGCTGCTGGGCTGGCTCTGCTAGAATCACTTGGAGAGCTAATTAAAGATACCGGTTCTGGGCCGCACCTCTGGAAATTCTGAATCAGTAGGTCTGGGCGGGGCCTAGCAATATGAATTAAAAACATAATGAAACAAAATAAATAAACCCACTGAAACGTGCCAGGTGGTCCTCCCATGCAGTGGGGTTTGAGAACCTGTACTGTCCCACATGTTGTTATAGCCTCTGTGGGTACCTTCTTACCTCCTAAGGCAATCTGTCATTTATTTTTGGTGGACTCATTGTTAAAACACTTTTTCCTCATTTTGAGGTAAAATGTACATCTCTTTGATTTGATTGTCTGCTATGAATGTACCCAGAGTAGGCTGAGCATAGGTCTCAGTTTTTCTAGGACAGTTCTGACTTATGACTGTTGCCCCAGGATGATCAGTCACAGTACTCCTTTCACTTTCAAAAGTGTCCTGGTTTGGACAGTAAAAATTTATGGTCACCACAAGTGTGACCTGTGTGTTCAGGACCTGACTAGCTTATATGAAACTAAAGGGCATGAATTAACTTCCTATGGCTGCTGTAGCAAATTACCAGAAATTTAATGGCTTAAAAAACCACAAATTATTGTCTTACAGTTCTGGAGGTCAGAAGTCCTAAAGTGGGTTGGCAGGGCTTTCTGGAGGCCCTACGGGGGAATCCCTTCCCTTGCCTTTTCCAGCTTCCAGAAATTGCTTGCCACCCTTTCTCCATGGCTGAAGCCAGCAATGACTGGTCAAGTATGTCTCCCACTGCCTTATTTTGATATCCCTCTGCTGTAGCAACTCACCCTCTTCCTGCTTCTTGTAAGGACACTCACCATTACACTGGGCCACATGGATACTCCAGGATAATCCCAAAATCCTTAATTTAATTACATCTGTAGAGTCTCTTTTACTCTGTGAGGTTTTGGGAATTTGGGACCTGTTGAGCCTGCCACAGGGCATAAGCTATTCGATCCTTCTGTTACATTATGTAGCAGGCTTCAGTGGCCACTACCAGGAGAAAAGTTATCACCGTCTTGTTGAAGAAAATATAAACAGTAAGAAAAATGTGGGAACTCAGGTTCTATTGTTGAAGAAGCATTGAATATGTAGAAGTCCTTTTAATAACTTCTGTTATAATTGCTTCTGAACTGAAGATCCAGAGAATATTATGCTTGGAAAGAAACCGTGTTTCTAATTGGAGTTATTTTTCTTTACACATAACAGCATTTATTTTAAGACCTATAGGAAATTTAGAATATTGTTAAGCATTTGATTCAGGGATTTTGAAGTAAAAAAAAAAAAAAATTAAGCTTAAAGAAACATAGTTGGAGATTTGTAACTTAGAAATGGCATTTCATTTTTTCCCCTCAAAGGGCAGATAGATTAATGATGTCATGAATGGAGCTTCTTTGACGTATTTACTGCTATCATTGTAATATGCCAGACGTTACCCACCTGACTATTCTGAGTTCAAAATTGTCCTAAGCAATAGTTTTAACGATTATGGTCTTTAAGCAGTAGGATTTAGTGTAATAAAGAATATAAGGTATTCTTCTGTATTAGTTTTTTTATTGCTGTATAACACATTATCACAGATTTGGCAATGGATATAATGCATGTTTGTTAGGGCTCAGTCCCCTGGGTCCAGAACCCGGGCGAGCTCGGCTGGATTCCCTGCTCAGGGCTCACGGGGCTGTAATCGAGGTGTCGGTCAGGGCAGCTGTTCTGCTTGGGGCTCCTCACAGGGCTCAGCGTCGTCTTCTAAGCTCCTTCGGGTTGGTAGCAGAATTCAGTTCCTTGGGGTTGTAGGCCTGAGGTCCCCATTCTCTTGCTAATTGTCTTGGGACTGTTCTCCTCTCCTAAAGGCATCCTTCTCAAAATCATTTTAAAAACTTTTTGCAAACTTTAAAGCCCTTTTCCCCAATAAACACTTATTAATGTCTTTGACAATAAAATAAATAAAGGCATCCTTCTCTGCAGGCAGTTCGTGACAGAGTTACTTGCTTTCTTCCCACAGTCCAGCAGGAGCATGTCTGTGATGCCTCCCCTTCTCTCATTAGGCCCACTCAGGGTGATTTCCCTTATGCGTGACTCCAGATCAACTGGTTAGGCCTGAATTGGAGGGGGTACACCGTCATACTCACAGGTTCCATCACACTTAGGGGGCAAGAACTATATGTAGGTGTGGATCATTGGGGGTAATCTTACAGTTCTACCTGCTGCACTTTGCTCACAAAAATATGTGTTCCTTGCCTTGGCTTTGACCTGTCACTTCAGATTTATGGGGAGCTGATAGAACTATGACTGATGCTAGCGTTTGTGGTAGAAATTATTTTTTCTTGATGGTAAAAATTGGTATCAGTGACTTATGTTCGTTAATTTAGAACCAGAATCTTAATCTGAATAGTATCATCCATACTTATAAAATATTCCCATTTCTAAGAAGCATAGCTGAAATCACAAATCATTTTCCCTTTCAGAGAATGATTGTATACACAAATAATATATATGTGGGATCAAGGATGTATTACTGTCATTGTATATAGTCATAATATGAATTTTTCTGATGATGAAATCGTTTAATAAACATGCAGTATTATTAAGCATAGAAAGAGGCCTCTCCATCTCCCCCAAAACACATGTGGTTTCATTGAGAAAGAAATTTATAAGAAGATTTGGGAATTCTGTATGTAATTGAAATGATGTGCAATAAGAAAAATAGAAGGTATTAGAGTCCTATTGCTCTCAGAATGAGTGTTGAAATGTCTAGTTCCCACAACTCTATTCTGAGATTATGTTTGCTCTTCCCTTTGAGTCATCTTCCACCTTTACTTCATGTCTTAAAAACAAAACTGAAGTGTGCATTAAATCTTTTACACTGTGAGATTTAAAAAAACTAATTCCGTTAGCCAAGAAAGGGGATGCTTTTTAAGTTTTGTGTTATTACCTATTCTGTAATTAACAATAAAATCCATTACATGTATCTCAAATGCTTTCTCTTCCTAGGGAAGAGACTTGCGTGTGAAGGGCTGGAGAATTGTAGGGACTTTGGTGCTCCTGCATTTGAGGCCCATAGTGATTATGGGGAAATAAGAGTGAAAAAGATGGAGACACGGTCGTAGTGCTGAAAAGGAGTTGCCATTTTCAGAGACTATCCTGATTCAGTGAAGATCTTGGCAGGAGACAGATGATCCATTCAGACACCATGACCGGGCAGCGTCAAGGGATGAGGAGGCAGCTTTCTGGTGTTAGCGACAGCAGCGGGACTCCTCCTGTCGCCCACGTCCTGATGGGAGCTGTGGCCTTCGGCAGAGGGACCCAGCCCACCAGCAAGACGTGGTAGGGAAGGAATACCCGGGATAATCAATACCCTGCCCTCGTCTCTCTCCTCCTGGAATGTCCCCCTGGTACCTCTCAGAGGTGAGCCCCGCAGGGAGCCCTCTAGTAACGGAGCCCATTGTTGGACCGCATGAAGTTCAGTCTCCTGGGGCCCAGGGTAAGGTGGAGTCTGGAGGGAAAACTAAAAAGCACTTGGCAGAGAGCCTCTGTCTGGCGTTTGTGTGCCTTCGGGTGGCATCCTTCCTCTTGAGCCCATGAGACTGAGGGATGCACCTTAAAGGTTAATGTGTTAGTGGGGATGCCTCCTTAGGTGGTATCATAACATTCACAAAGCATTCCTGAATCCTGGCACTCCTGCCTCCAAGGGCTGCGCTACAACCAGGCACAAATGCGCTTGCCGCACCTTTGTCATCGTTTCGCCTGAAGGAACCTTTTCTAGCTTCTCAGCCTGGAAAATTCTAATCACCTTTAAAAATCTAGGTCAAATATAACTTCCTATTGAAGCTTTTCCTGTACCTATACTGACTGTTCTCCCCTGGCTAATCTTTATTCCACTTATCCATTGTTAATAATGTGCCATCGAGCATATATTTAATTTTCTTCTAGCTCTTTGTGTGTTTTTCTCTCTTATGAGTACCCTCCTCAAATTCTGTGTTTTTAAAGTCCTTTCTTTACACACGGCTTGATATTTAGTAGATGATCCAAGGGGATTTTTTTGACTCAATGAGTCTTTCTGACGGCCTTGGGTTATACGTGTCCTGCCACGAGTAGCCACTGCCAACAGCAGGAGCTTTACAAGCACTTTGGGCAATAGGCGGTGGGTCACGCCGTCACTTAGAGTTCCCCCTTTCTTTACTGGCTCATTTTTTTGGAGTAGAAACTTTTCTATCTGAAGAGAGAAGTTAGAAAACCCCAGAGTCTCTAAAAGGATTAAAATGATGCAGAGGATTCGTCTTTTCCCTAAATCTGGAATTTGGTTACTTCTAATCCTGTTAGCCTACGTGCACTATTTCAATGCATTTTTCTGAATATGTGGTACTCAGAAGAGAGAAGTACGATGCCACCCTCTATGAAAGGTAGTAGTTCCTTTTTCAGGAAAGAGCTTCTCTCAGTGTGCTTGTTCCTTAGTTGAATCATGAGGATTAGAAGGTATGAGACAAGGGAGCGAAAGTCAGGAAGGAGGCAATGTCCCATCATCCTGTGTCCCCCCCTCCTAATCAGCCAAAGCAGAGCTGCACTTGAGGGAGATAAATCTGTGTTTTTACAAGTGGTGTTGCAAGCCAGAGACTGAGTAGCTTAGCTGAAAAGTCAAAGCCCCAAACATTAACTATGTACCCTGTACATTAAGCATTTTAATTGAAAATAGATATGTCTATGCATATATTTTGGTGTTATTGAATAAGAATAAAGAGATGGGCCACATGGAGATGAAGCCATCACATACTAGCTAATCATACAGATGAGGGTAAGATTTCCATACTTTAGAAGTGATTCACCATTAATGGATTAAAAAGTGAAGTTTTCCTCTGTCTCTGTTACTCACAGGAGTGAATGCTTCCTGGAACCCTGTACACACTGCTATGTTTTATTTTTCTTAGGCTTTTTACATAATTAATTTTTTTTTTTTTTTTTTTTTTTTATTGAAGGGTAGTTGACAACAGTATTGCATTACATTAGTTTCAGGTGTACAACACAGTGATTCAACATTTATATACATGATAATTCTAGGTACCAGGTATCACCATACCAAGTTGTTACAATATTTTGACTATAACATAATTAATTTCTTTAATGGAATTACTGAGGTGTGTTTCTTTCTTGAATGTCTTGGAGAAATAACCTGTCCTGCCATCAACGGTCCCAGTAAAAGATCCATTTTGGGAAGGGGAGTTTTTTATGTGTGTAGATCTGTGTTCCTTCTTACTTATACAGTGCCTGATCGCCTAGGAAAACCGTCCTGTAAGGCCCCAAGTGGTCCAACAAGTTCCCACGGTGTGTTGGAGCCCATTTTCTAGAATGGAAGATGGAGGGTTAAAGTAGTGCAGGTTGTTTATTAATGTGTGTCTACTAACATGTGTACTAGGGGAGCATCGAAAAAGGGACCAGACACCCCAGTGGCTCAGTTATGGCAACAGTATGATAGCTGTCCTAACTTTTAAGAAATGGAAGGGAGGAAATTAGTAAGATCTAATTAACATTAAGACACCAAATTGAACACTACAAGTGGCATTCAGTTCAGTGATCATCCAGAAAGTGACACATGAGATAAAGGCCGGGAATCTATACCAGGGACAGATTTATTGATGTCACGTAGGAAGAACAAAGGTGGCGGCAGGGGACCAAGAGGGCTGTAAGTAAAAGTCACACAAAAGGGGAATCAGGTCAGATCATTGAGTGAACTGGAGAACTGCCATAATGGCGTGGGGATGAGATCAGAATAACTCAAGTAAAAAACGAAGAGACTGTTTACAAAGACATTTAGGTAATGGAAAAATTTTTCACATTTATTGAACTGTAAGGGCAGTGGTGTTTTCTGAAATTACTGGTGACCGACTGAAAAAGGAAGGTATTTTTTGTGTTGTAACTCTTTTATTTATGGGGAAAAGAAAAACAACTTGACCAATCAATTAGTAAAAGAAAGGCTTCTCCATTGTGATACTTTTAGTAAAACAGGGCACAGAGGGTAAGAGAGGTGAGGGTGTAAGAGGAATTCTGGAAGGAACTATAAAACTGCATGTATTTAAAATACAGGTTTGTTTGCCTGCATCTCTGGACTTCGGTTAATGAGTAATGTGAGTGCTCGGTTTAGGGAAAAACATGGTGATGGCACAAATCCCAGGAGGCTGTAAATTGTAACAGCATGCAGTTATTTATATTCCTCAAATCAGCATCTCTTCAGCGACTACAAGTCATTGATCAATCATCTGTTAACATTCTAATTACCAGCATTTAATCATATTAATTCAGTATAGGGACAAAATGTACCATAACAACTTAATTACCCCTTTTTAAAGGACCTGTTATTCTGGAACATGGTCATCTTCCATTCTGAATGAAATTGCTTTATTGGCTATATGGAGATAGTAAATATGATAATACTGAAAGAACAGAAATTCCCATTTTGGCTTCTGTTGTACTCTATGCTAATATGAGTAGCAGGATAATAAAGCTTGTTTATTTATTACTATAAAAAGATTAACTTTGGGATTATGACTTTTCATTGCAAATGGAGATGTAACATTATTCAGCCTGAGTATCTTTGCATAGCAATATTTGTATATATATTTACATATATATGCACACATATGTATCTAGGTACTGTTCACTGTTATATTTCTACTCCTTACATAATAGCTGTACATTTAAGACTCAGAGCTTCCAAAGGGTGTTTTGAAAAATAGAGCAATAGTTTGGGGATCTAAAGAACAAATCGTGCATTCTTTAACGTTAACATGTTAGAAGGCTCTAATAGACTCAAGAAGTTATGGTGCCTTTTGAAGGGACTGACTGCGAGAATTTTTAAGTAGTGCTGTAACAGCTACAATAACACTTTATAGGTACATAGACTTTTATTGACATATATTATCTCATTTGTTCAAGATGCTGTAATGTGAGTATTACAGTAATAATATTACCATTTTATAGATAAGGAAACTGAGACTAAGAGAGTGACTTGCCTGAGGTCACAGTACATGTTAAGACCTGTGAACAGTCTGAGATTTTACCCTATTTACAAGTTAACAAGCTGGCTAGCCTGTTACCGTTTCATGTATAGTGAGAGAGGACACGAGACTCCTGAGTTAGAGGCAAAGGACTTTTGTTCCTCGTGGTATAATAAGCGTTACGAGTTTCCTGGTGATTTGAGCTGCTTCCCCATCCCCACCCCATCCATGGAGACGGAGCAAGTAGACATACTGTGTGGAGGCTATGCAATCAGTGGGACAGCAGCGCCGAGCTTGGGGGTTCCCTGTTTTTATGGTAAGCAGCAGCAAGCTGCTCTGTCAGGTGGAAGACCTTATCCCTCAAGCGTGCTCGCTGCAAACGCATCCCTGAGAAATGACCCACGAACGGCACAGCCGGGGTCTCGCACTCTCCACCTGCCCAGCAAGAAGCGGAGATGTTCAGGTCTCCTGGCGGATTGCTTCTTGCAACAGGAGGGGGCGGAATTAAACCTGAAACTCAGTTGTTTTTTATTTTGATGACCAAAACTCTAGCTGACACGGTGCCACCTGTAAGTCCCCCCACCCCCCAAATAGGTTTATCTAATCACTTTTCTGCCCTACCCAGCACATCTTGAAACTAGTCTTGGCTTATTTAATATACTCGGTTACTAAAACCAGTTATGGTTATTACAAAGGCAGAGGACAGAAAACAGGGCTTAATTTATGGAAACTTACCGGTGCATCTCAGAACCTCCTCTTATCTTCACTAGTTACGGCCGCTGTAAAGAGCCATGATAGTGTTTTCATTAATGGAGTTTCTTGTCTCCATGGCCACAGTAACATTTGCTATAAAAACTGGATGGAATTATAGGAACCATAAAGAAATAAGGAACAAGAGGTGTAACCAATGGTGGGTATAGGGTGTGATGGGAGAAAGGTCGCTACCAATATCTCTTCTAAGTCAGGATTTTGCTTTTCTTAAAGGGATAATTACAATAGCATTTGAAATTAGAAAACATCATAGGGCTATTAAATCCAGGCTCTTCATTTTATAGATTAAAAATTGAAACAGGATGGTTGAATGATTGTTCAAGATCAAGAGTAAAATGACGGGACAGAAATTACATACGTGTGATAATCGCATGCCTGGTATTGGAATGTTCTGCCTTAACTAGAGCTGTGTATATAGGATTTGGTTAGTAAATATTTGCTGAATTATTTTGTTTTATGATTGAATAAAATATATTCTCTGCCCTCAAATAATTATTAGTGGGGGCAACAAGAATTTCAGTCTTACACCAACTATTCTAAAATCATGTACATATTGCATAGATTAAATCAAAGTTGGGGTGGGGGAGAGAGAAAGCTTTATAAAGGTACAGGTGTTTGAGGTAGGTCTTGAAGAATTACAAAGAGGTTTCTATGAAGAGAAATGGAGGTCCGACATTCAAAGCAGAGAGGAAACCACGCACATTGGCAGGGCGAATGAAAGTACGTACGTTGATCAACAATGAACAGTGGTTTGACGTAGCCGAGTGTGACTTGGTTTGAGAATGGAATGACAGCTATAATCCAGGTTAGGAAAATCTTAGATACCATACTAAATAATTAGGGCATTTTTTGGTGGAATACCAATATTTTAAGGCAAGTTGACATGTAAGGTATAAGGGGAAAAGATGTGTTTAGAAATCAGAATCAGTTTAGAAAAGTAGGCAAAATTTGTGATAAAGAACTGAGAAATATGGTGTTTGAAGGATAGCATAATATGCCATCCCAAAATATGTTACTTTGATGTAAGGATTATTTTGAATGGAAAGCAATTAAAAAGAAGCAGATAGAAGGAAAGATCTCTGCCCTTCCCCTATTTGCCTAAAAGTAGGACATAAATTTGAAAAGGTGTTCCCCATCTCCTCTCGACCCGGAAGGGCAGAAGTTAGTCACCAGAAATGGCACCAGAGGAACCTACACAACAAGCTTGACTACCTCGTCCTTATCTTCCACTAGTTCCTCCATTATTTACCTTCCCACAATTTGCTGTCCTAGAAACTCAAAGTTCTTTTTCCTTTTGTTAAGTTGCCCGGTAAGTTCTAACCACCCTCAGAGTTCTTCATCATGGAGTATTTCCGTGGTACGCGTGATGCACACGTTAGTAGACGGCTGTTTGTTTTTCTTTTGTTCATCTGGCTTGTCGGTCTTAGTTACAGGCTCCAGCCAGGAGAACCTAAGAGGGTAGAGGGGAAACTTTCCCCTCCCCTGCAAGTTGCTTATGTAGGATCCAGCGCACAGGAGAGGCCAGGTAGGAATGAAGACTGAAAAGTGTCCATTTTATTTGGAAATAAAGAAGGTTTTGGGGCCTTCTGTCTGAGCACTGTCAGTAGATGGTGTGAGCAGAAGCTAAGGTGGCTGGCTACTGTACGCTGGAAGAAAACTTAGGTGTAAGAGTGGAGACCACATTATTTTTCATGTCCTTTTGTCTTAAAACTGAATAATTAACAGCTTGCATCATATTCTGTTTCAAGCCTTCAAATTTCATAAATTGGGTAGACCAAGTTACATTTTTCTCTGTATGGCTCTCCCTGGGTTTTTCCTTTCAGACCTCACCCCACTGGTCATCAATGGTCCACAAATGATAAACTCGATGGTCCACAAATGATAAACGTTCCTGTACCTCAAATGGAGGGAAAAAAACAACACATTCTTCAGTGAAACTTTCACTGTTTTCCATAACAACCTCACTCTGCCTACATTCATTTCGATTGTAACATTTTATAAAAACCTAAAGAGGGATCATTGTCATTAGCAAATTGGTATTATAGGTAGAATCTACATTGTTGTTGGCCTTGATAACATAATATTACTATGTAATACTGGAATACTTACCCTAAATATTTATGACCTAAGTTTTATGCATAATTGTTTTTCTTTAAGAAGCAGTTGCAGATATATCTAGTTGTATGATTACATATTTTTAAAGAAATATTCGAAGTTTTGTTATTTATTAGTGTTAATGTTAACCAAAATGTTACTGATTATTTCTTAGTGTTGGGATTAGATGGGTGTGTTTAATGCTCCTGTTTTTCCATAAAAATACTAAGAAAGTACATATTTCGAAGTATTCAGAGTGATAAATGATAGATTCTATTTTTAGTCTTCTTTTTAAAAAAGGTATATTTTGCCAATATGTGATGTCAAACAATGGTTTTGAAATTGAGGTTTGTAGCGGGTGAGTTTCAGACTTGTAACATTATTAAAGCCTGAGGTAGGACTTCACCTGAGAATTCTTGACTTGAGTATAAACTTAGGGATTTGAAGAGTTTAAAGTACTAAATTTTAAGGGGAAATGAAAAGGCAAAGATTTCCCTAAGCCTTGAAGTATAGTCATCTTCCAACTATCTGCAAGCGCAGAGACCATCCCTTCCTAGGTTTTTCTCAGACCTGCTGGGAAATTGCCATTGCCTGAATCCAGCAGAAAAGGGTTCCACCCATCCTGTTGGATTTTAAAGCCATTCTGTCTGTCTCCCCACCCATGCAAATGGATGAATTGCCCAGCATCCATGCTTCAAACACTCCTCCTTGCCATTAGCAAGGAGATTAGAAGATTACACTCTGAGTGCCATTGGCATTCTAAAATTGGCTGTCACGTCTGCAATTCGGATGGCACCTACTTTTTTCTTTGTTGTGTTGAAAAGAAATTAAAAGTATCTTAATAACCAAATAAGGTAGCCTATGGTTATAATAATTTACTTAAAATTAATGTGGCAATAATTTAAACACTAGCCCAGTGCTTGTTTTCCTTGTATCTATTTTATGGTAAGGGCTTTGCGAGGCTTCGTGGTGCAGCTGTAAAGGGAGGAGAGAGCAGAATCCTGGGGTAATGAGGTGGCCTTTTGGAGAGAGAACAGCCTGGGCTCAGTTAGGACTTCATGCTGCAATGGTGAAAGGTTAGTGGGACCTCCCTAAACAAGTTAACCTAAGCAGAGATTGGAAGCTTGAAATGTTCAGGCTGGAAAAGGAGTTGGGAATTGAGAGGGTGGAGAAGAGTGTCCAGGAAAAGAGCAACGTGTTTGAAGGCATAGAGGCTAGGGAAGCATAGCTCGGTACTGAAACTGGTTAAAAATAACCCCCCACCCCACCACCAACAGAAACCAACATTGTTTATTGCAAAGATGGGACACAGCAGGAGGGGAGACTGCAGAGGGATTAAGGGATGGACTGAAGGGTTTTAAGCAAGGCAGTGATCTGGTCGACTTTATGTTTATGGAGCGGATTTGACACAAGCACCTAGTGAGGAGACTTCTGCAATGATCCAAGTGAGAGATAGTGGTGGCCTGGGTTAGGGTGGTGTTGATGAGAAGGAAAGAGATTGGTGGGTACTTAGCTGTTTCAGAGGTCTTGGAGATAGATTAGAGGGATGGGTAGGAAAGGGAGTCTTTGGGGCTGACTGCCCTGTTTCTGGCCTGGCAGCGTCAGGATGGTGGTTCCCCAGGGAGGACGGGTTTGGAAATGGCTGCCCCCCCCCGCCCCCCGTCACTGAATGAGTGAGAGAGGAGGGGCTTGGATACAAGAGAATATTACCTTTGAGAAAGACCGCTGATCAGGACAATGTGGAGTAAGACCTCCGAAGATGCTGCAGCCAGCGGCTGTTTTTATAGTCCATGGATGTACCTTCTTCTAAGAAACCCTGTTTTATTTATTTTAATACCATTTTGTCTTTGTAACAGTTCATAGATATCTTTTTTCTTCTCCTTTTTAAATAACATAGTATCCTGTAGTCAAGCAGTGTTAGATCTAAAGGCAACCTTGGAAATTATATCTGTCTATTACAACCTTGGCATTTCTATTCAGAGTTGAGGCGACTGGACCTCTGAGAGAAGAGGTGAGGTTCTAAGAGCCACCTGGACCTAGGTTTGGCTTTATCTGTAAGAAATAGATGACTGTGTCCCACTTCTATAGATCTCAGTTTCTGTATCTCAAAAATAAGAATGTGGAACCAGATTCCTTTAAAATCCCTTCTTTACTTTGTCTTTATCGTTTTGTATTTTCCGTCACTGGTTGTCTCTCTTCCTTAAATTCTTCTCCTCCATGACAAATAGGAGCCTCTTAAAAACATAGGTACAATTAGTCAGTGGTGTGTAAGTCCTACATCTTTATTTTCCCATTTTTTAATTTGATTTTCTTTTTTCCTGATTCTCACAGAATAAGACCACAGCTTGCCAAAGAAAAGATTGAAGGATGCCATATTTGTACATCAGTCACACCGGGAGAACCTCAGGTCTTCCTAGGAAAAGATAAAGCTTTTACTTTTGATTATGTGTTTGACCTTGAGTCCCAGCAAGAGCAGATCTACATTCAATGTATAGAAAAACTAATCGAAGGCTGTTTTGAAGGATATAATGCTACAGTTTTTGCTTATGGACAAGTAAGTATCAAATTATTTTCATAGAAGCTGTCACTTTTCACAAGTGTCCATTCAGTTGCTCTTCATTTTGGTTTCTTGAGGGTATGTTATTTACATCAAGCATGCATTTTTCTCTGTTCTTTTATTCAGACTGGAGCTGGCAAAACATACACAATGGGAACAGGATTTGATGTTAACATCATCGAGGAAGAACAGGGTATTATTTCTCGTGCTGTTAAACACCTTTTCAAGAGCATTGAAGAAAAAAAATACACTGCAATTAAAAATGGGCTTCCTCCTCCGGATTTTAAAGTGAATGCCCAATTCTTAGAGGTAATAGTCTAACTGTGTCATTAGTTTCCTTTAAATCTTGTCCTTAGGACTATAGCCCTTCTGACTTCATACTACCAGTTTCTAGGACAGTGTTTGGCACATAGTTTTTAATAAATGTTGTTTGAGTGAATTAACATTAGGTAATACCTCGTAGTAACAGTAGGTAACAGCTGATAAGTATTGTCCACGGGGTAAAGCAGTATTATTTTAGACTCTCTCTTTATCCTATAATTAGTATTGTAATGTAGGTAGGCTCACAAAATACTGGGAACTCAACAGCTAAGACCAACAGGGAGGGAAGACTGTGAGGAATAACAAGACCTCATGAGGCTATAGCCACGAAGCTGGCTGCAGAAGCCGGTGTTCCTGCAAGGATAGTCCGATGTTTTACCGCAATGGTCAAAGGTTGGGGCAGGTTTGGGTTAATGTAGGGTGTTCTCGTCTGGGGAGAGGGACATGACAATAAGGGGTCAGCTAGGAATTGGGGAATATTGCCATTAGGTGGGTGGTGACATTATAATTCTGGGTGCTTCATCCAAAGAGTGTTCTTTGTTGTCTAGTTCTAGTCTAGATCATCTGAGCTAACCATTTTGATCATTGATGAAACATTTTATTCAGCATTATATAGCACAAAATAGAAAACTTGTTTCAAATTAACATCAGTTACCTGATTGCTGGTTTTAATGCACATCACAATTTAGTAGAACCAAGGAAAACGTAACTTGTGTTTCTACCAAAAGAAAGGTAACCAGTGGTGGAAAAAAAGAACACAGTGTTCTTCTATCTTCTTTTGGATCCTTTAAAATGTTGTTAAACATTGGGTCTTTAAGCATATTGATAGAAAAATAAGTGTATTCATCCTCTTATAAAGTGATTGCTCCATCTTGTTAGCTACTGTTGATACAGAAACAGTAATATCATTGCTGACCCTGCAGAAATACTAAGGATCAATCTTTAGATACATTAGAAAGGGTTGTAGAGCAATAGGAAATGCATCTTTAGTTCAAGGAGCAAATTTCTTAAACTCTGGTGTACGCTTAGGGTTTGCCTACCTTTGGTCATATTTCTCAATTTGCCTGTATTTGTAAATATTTGCTCTTGCAAAGGATTAGTAGGTCATTTTAGCTAGTCTTCCACTCATTAATCTCAATTAAATCACTTACTGTTCTTACTCTGGTAAAGAAATCTGGCATTTATTTGTATTTGTAATAATTGCCTTGTTCATTTCATGTGTTATTTTGAAGACATATGTATCATTTTGAAGAACTTTTAGGGTATGTTTGACAGATAACATTTTGCAATGTGTGTTATTATAGCCATGAGGCAATTTCTGCTAAACTGAAACTTAAAATATTTCCTTTTGATAGCTGTATAATGAAGAGGTCCTCGACTTATTTGACACCACACGTGACATTGACGCAAAAAATAAAAAATCAAACATAAAAATTCACGAAGATTCTACTGGAGGAATTTATACCATAGGTGTCACAACACGTACTGTGAATACAGAATCAGAGGTGACGTTTAAGTTATAGTTAAAATGATCATATTTGGCTTTATTTAATAGTCTGCTTTACTGGTAGTTTGCTGAAGGTCAGAATACAAAAATTTGTATTTTTAAGCATAACAGAGTTAAAATCTTATCTGCTTTCCATGTATTTTTTTTCATACTAGGCTTTTATTATTTAAAATGTCAAGATTATGATAAAGTGAGTACATTTATCAGAGCATTAAAAGAATCTAAAAGAATGAAAAGGAAAGCAGTTTTCTCTCACAGCTAGAGAAAGAGGGTTAGAAAATCTAAGGTAAAGGATGAAACTACCTTTTTGTACTTCTTGCTGTCATGTATGTGGCTCTCTACCATGACTCCTAAAGGGAGACTATTGAGAAAAGCAACCAAAAAAAGCCTCACCAGCTCAGAGAAGCCTGAGTAATTCAAGTTATTGCTCAATTTGTTCCAAAGTGTTTCACTGTAACCGTTTTGGAACGGAAGCTGCAAATGTCAGCAAATGGCAAACAATGGAATCTCAGTGTTTTCTCCTATTAAAAAATAAAAAGCACTATTATGCTGAGAAGTTCAGCCCAAAAAGTGCCTGTTGCTAAAAATAATAGGAAAGACCACATGTTTCACATCCCTTAATATGGTGGGTTTTAGCTATTAGCTCAGACTTCTGACTATGTGCTGTCTTGTTTATATATTGTTCCAGTACAACCCTTCTGTCTTCCCCTTTTCCAGATGATGCAGTGTTTGAAGCTGGGCGCTTTATCCCGGACCACTGCCAGCACTCAGATGAACGTCCAGAGTTCTCGTTCACATGCCATTTTTACCATTCACCTGTGTCAGACCAGAATGTGTCCCCAAATAGATTCTGTGAGTTACTGTAATTTCTTCAGCCTTCAGGCTGCATTTCCCTAAAATCACAGGAATGTCAGGAGGGTACATGGGAAGCAAATTTAGTTTGTTTCCTCATTCTTTTTCCTAATGGGATGTCTCTGATCCTTTTTAAGCTGAAGTTGGCCAACCATGCAAGATTTTGCAGTGAAAAGTTGGACATGTGTGTGCTGTAATCAGAAAGCAACCTGTGGCCATATGGTGACAGATGTAGTCACCTGAGACCCTTTGCTTTTGAGGACTGTGTGGTATAGGTTTCCCTTCATCAACATAAGCTGGCCTCAGTTGATAAAGCTGGGTTCTGATTGTCACCTTCTTTCTTTGTCTAAGCCTCTAATTCCTAGCAGGCATTTTTGCATTTGTATTTATTTGGCTACATGCATATTTTTGGATATATATACAACGTGTGTGTGTGTGTGTGTGTGTGTATAATGAATATATATACATATATATGTAATGAAATATACCTATATGCCTATTTTTGGATATTTTATATATATAATATGTATATATATAATACATATTATATTTATGTATATTTAACATTTTTATATGTATATGTAAAATGAAGACACGTTGGGGTTGGTTGATATTTAGTGTCATGTTAATAAATATTTTCCATTGTTTTCCTCAATTGCAGGAAACTGTGACTGATAATAAGGTGATTTCTGAATCAACACAGATGAATGAATTTGAAACCCTGACTGCAAAGTTCCATTTTGTCGATCTGGCTGGGTCAGAAAGGCTGAAGCGAACCGGAGCTACGGGCGAGAGGGCCAAGGAGGGCATTTCCATTAACTGCGGACTTGTAAGATGAGGGCCAAGGCTTTGTGCTGAGAATGTATCGGAGCTCTTTATTGCCCTTTCCTCTTGTGATACGTAATAACCCAGCTGGAACTCCTTCATGCCTTAGGCTGAGAAATGAGTTACAGTAACCTTACAAATTTAAGCGTAGTAGTGCATTGAATTTTGATCTCACATTACAGGAGTTTTTCTTTATTTACACACTGAAAATTTTCTTCTTGTGTGTAAATTTAGTTGGATTCAATTTTATGATATGTGCAGAAATAATACAGGTAGTAGAAATGATTTAAAATTTCTTTCCATGTTTAAAAACAGATTGTCAAAATCAACATCTGATATTAAATATTTCACGGGGTGACTTTCCAAGCAGCTTCCTTGCTAACATTTTATGACAGTCACTTTTATTTGGGGAATTAAAAGCAAATGCTTTTTAATAGTGATTGTTTCAGAATGAGAACTTTTCTAGGTTCTATTAGGAATTGACTTCAATACCATGCCACCTAGTGGTGTTTTTGATTGGAAAGTACCTTGTGTCTGTTTTGTTACATGGAAGGAAATGTTTTAGAGCAAATTTTTGTGAAATAAATATTTTCTTCTTCTTCACTTCATTATAAAATTGGACATTTGTTGCTGCATAAAAGTAATGAAATTCTTAAATTTCTATGATACTAACAGCACCAGAGCATGTGTTTTCTGCTTGCTTCCCTCCTTCCCATCCTCGAGTTGGGGGTTCCGAATATGTGGTCTTATTTTGCTGTTACCCAGCATTTGCTCCATGTAATTGCAAGCCTTCTGTGGGGGATTAACAGCCAAGGCTGATCGGAGACAGCCAGCCCCCCAGCTCCCAATGTCCATCTTGGAGCTCCTACCCTGTGGTGGGCTGTTACGTTAGCAGGAGGGATCGGCATCCTGGACTTTATAGGGTTTTTTTAGGAGATAAAATCCTGATGGTCTTCACATTTGTGCTGTTAAGAAAAAAATAAAAACCATTGCTCTGTTTTTCAATTTAGGCTATTAAAGCATGTTTACGTATCTGGCAAAGTTTAAGTGGGGCCAGTGGTTAAAACTGTGGCCTCTTTGGAAATGGGTAACGAAGACACAGTGCGATGCTGATGCGTCTCTGCACACCCCATTTGACCCTAATAAGGACACAGTTACAGATACTTGCAATATTGAAAACGAGTGTGACAAACGTTTATGGTGATGCTTTAGGTTCTGATTCAGTAGAGTTCTGTGATTTGACTTAGTTTTTAAAATACTGTATGCTTAGCACATAGCCAGCCATACTTACCTTAGGAATACCCTGTTCAGAGAAATCATAGGGCTCTTTTTATTGTGGTTAAAGGAGATTTATTTTCCCATCAGAGAGCTATATTGCAATATGAATCTCTTGATCTGCCTTAACATTTTATTTCTTTATTAAGTTGAGGATAATTTGCAACACGGATTGACAATTTTCTGGGAACACAGACAATACTCTGATAATTTTAGATATGGTTAGAAGTCGCCAATTTTATAACATCTCATTTTCTAAAGAAAATCCCTAAGTGGAAGTTTGTGAATAATGGATATATATATGGGTACTATATTTTGAGTGGTGTCAGGTTTTAGTAGTTAATAGAGACAACTTTGAGGTGTACTTCATACTTCAAAATACAAATGCAAAACAAAGCCAGACATAAGCGTTCTCGATTCTATCATGTGTCCATATTCTTCTCTATAAACACTCATTCCTTTAAAGCGTTATCACTAGTAAATGTTTGTCATTTTCTTCTTTCTCTTCCAGTTGGCCCTTGGCAATGTAATAAGTGCTTTGGGCGACAAGAGCAAGAGGGCCACCCACGTGCCCTACAGGGATTCCAAGCTGACGAGACTGCTGCAGGATTCCCTGGGCGGCAACAGGTATGCGGAAGTGATTATCCCCGTATTCCTGAATTGCACTTATCCCTTATCTTTAAAGTATGTTTGTAAAGTGATCTGTAAGAACTGTTTTTTATTACAAAGCAAATGAATAGGTTAGGAACTAATAATTATTAAGTACCTAAAATGTGGGAGTCCTTTTCTGTGTGGTTATTTCACATAATCCCTTGAGTTAGATGTTCTCATTCCTATTTTATAGATAAGGAAAAAGAAATCCAGAGAGGTTACGTGATTTATTCAAAGTCACTTGCTTTATAAATGAAGTTCATAGCACCTGCTCTCTCTACAATATCATAGATTTTGCTCTTAAGTGCTTGGCACGTAGCAGATGCCTAATAAAATTTTGTTGAAAAATAAATGCTGTCATCTAAGTCATTATAAAGTAATTTTTGTATATTTGATACCTGTTTACAAAGTCTCCTAAAAGTTAAATATTTTTTTACATGTGGGAAAACTCTTTTTTAAGTTTCCATTGAATGAAATACAGGGTGTTTGCTAATTATAGCTTTGGCAGTATCACTGGTATTTTTTGCATCATTATGATAATGTTTCAACAGTTAAACACATTCTTTTCGTAATGAATTCCTCTTTATGAAGTCAACATGTTGGCTTTACAAGTGGAAATATTTTTGGCATTTAAATTCAATCATAGCACAATTCAGCAAGCTATAGATGACCACAGGGAATCTATTTTTCAGTGTTTTCAGTGGTCTCATATCATGTTTATTGAAAAGATCATTAGATGTTGTAAAATGATCTAGTAAACTTGCAAACTTTATTTTTGAATAACTACTGTACAAATATTTTGATAATGTTAAATCTATTTATATTTGAAATTGTACAGATTTAAAATAAAGTTTTGTCTTATTGAAATCAACAATACCATTTTTATATTTCTTCCTTTTATGCAATGTTGACGTTGTCTTAACTCATGTCCCTTCTAACATATCCTACGTATGCGTGCAATATTGCTTCGTTGTTGCACGTTTCTTACTTCTGTTCTATATTTTCACTCTGACTTTCTGTGTCAATCTGGATCTTATTAAAAGAGGACAAAAATTGTTTTTTTTTAAGTAAAATATTAATTTTTCAAGTTTGCTGAATTATAGTCCTTTCCTATATTTATTTCTCAACTCTATAAGTAGAGATGATAAACATCCCCCCTTACAAGTTTCAGTACTTTTGAATTATTTCTGAAAGTTTGCTTGATCTGTAAGCAGTCTGAGATGTTTGTGCTGTGGGTCTTGAATTCCTCGTAAGTTGTAGGTAGGCTGCAGCAAAGAGGTCGCGGGTGTTTCCTACCGATTTCGTTACTGGGAGGTCATCTCAGAGAAGACCTCTTCTGATCCCATCCGTAGTCAGCCTCAATTCTTGCTTAGAATTTTAAGATTGAATTCCTAGTTCAAAAGTCCTATACTTCATGTAAGCCTTGGAGAACAAGATGCCTTCATTTTGTGAAGGTTGTACAAATTATGGAAATGAGCTGTATTTATTTATGTGTGTAATTTAGTGAATTTCATTTTTTTAATCAAGCTGGCTTTCATAAAAGTATAATGTTTAATATAACATTATAACAAGTTTATAGCAAAAATTCTGAGAAACATAGAAAAATATAAGGCATGAATAAAAATTATATTTTTATTACCTACAAGTAACCACTGCTTACATTGTGATGTATTTCCTCCCTAATGCATATTGATATATAACATAATAATATGTTTAAATGATATGGTTTCCTTTAAAACAGAATTGTGTTTGTATATAAACAGCTTTAATGTTTTCTTTGAATTTTTCAAAACTGCAAATTTATGAAATTTGTATCTTTTGGGTTTTATTAAATATATCACCTTTTCTCTGCACAATAGATCTTAGCTCCTTTCATTCCTGACTTTCACCATTCTTCTTAAGCATTTGATTCCAGCACTTCTCAAAATATTTCTGAAGGGCAAGTTCTCCCTGCTCCCATGTCAGACGGGTTAATATTGTACAGGACTAAGTTCAGTTTGCCCCATTTGTGACTTGCCATGTAGGGTCACAGACACTCGAACTGGTCTGCATTCTGTTCAGTGAGATGAGTTAATAGACGACAACAAGCTCAAATGTTGTAAAACTCTAAAATGCTTATTATTCTTAATTTCTGTACTTTTTGTGAACTGGTAGCAAATAATCTGCAGACCGGCACTGGACTGGGGACTCTACCTTGAGTAGTCCTGTTCTCTCATCAATGTCCATCATCTTCACTCTCACTTGGTTACTTTATTTTCTTCAGTAAAAGAGAGCAAGAGATGCATAAATTAACTTTCTGACCTCTAATAAATAAATGTTATTTATTACACCATTCACACCACAGATAATTATTAGTGACCTAGTATCTTCCAAATACTGTGTATATGAAGCATTCCGATGAATAAAACCTGATGATCTTCTCCTCTAGGACTTTACGGTCTGAGAGTTGGGGTCTATAAAATTTCAGTATAATACTAAAATCAACAAAAAAGAGGTATGTGAGGGGGGTGAGGAAGCAGAGAGAAAGAGAAAGAGTGTAGCCACACTGAGGGTTGGATTCTTGGACCTGATGATATTTGAGTTGAATCTTGAATAATAGTAAGAATATGTATAAGGATGAACAAGAGTTGATAAAGGGAAAAAGATGGGTGGAATGGGACCTATGAGAGCTGTTGAGATTATTGGGGGGAGGCAGGAGAGGAAGCAGAAGCCTAGGAGGCTGTAGAGCAGAATTAATAGGTGTGAATTTCCCACCAGGGTGGGTAAATTGCCTTCTTTATTGTGGCTCCTATACATTTTTCAGTTAGTCTGTAAGTGTCGTTAGAGTCTCCGTATCTGTTTCATTGACGTACCGAATATCTGGGACATGCTAAGCATTTCACTATCCTATTCTTTGGTTGATAAAGCAATACATCCTTACCATAAAGTAATTGTATGTTTATACAGTTGCATATTGTAAAACATAGGGATATACTAAATATTCTTTTTGTTCACATGATAGGATTTTGTGTAAAATTCTTTGCTGACATAAAAAGTCAGGATACAACTGATTCAATAAAAAGAAGAAAAATTTAAATCCTGAAATATATTAAGTAGATAATGAAAGAAATTAGTTTTGAATTTTGATTTGTTGTAGGTGGATTAAATTTGATAATTATTCTGTGTGCATTGCTTTAAAGATTTTTTTGCAAAGAGGTGAGAAATAAATATATGTACTTGTACTTTCTCAACATATCATCATATGGGTCAGAGAGAAGGATGATATACATGCATTTTTCCCAGTTTTATCTAAGTCAGTAAAATCTTTTTCCTTAAGAAAGTCTAAAGCATGGGGGCTTTTAAGTTTACTTTTGTTTTTAAGTTAGTAGTATCAGTCTTTTGGTATCTTGAAGATACTGTTTAGAGGACAGAATATAAAAATGGGTATTTCAGTGTTTCATCTGCTTTTCAATCTGTAAACCTAATTATTCTTTGTAACTTTCAGCCAAACAATCATGATAGCATGTGTCAGCCCTTCAGACAGAGATTTCATGGAAACTTTAAATACTCTGAAATATGCCAATCGAGCTAGGAATATCAAGAACAAGGTGATGGTCAATCAGGACAGAGCTAGTCAGCAAATCAATGCACTCCGGAATGAGGTCACACGACTTCAGAGGGAGCTCATGGAGTACAAAACAGTGAGTTAAAGGGTCGGACTTTGCATTTTGGGATACACTGCATGAACACACGGTGCTTTTTTGTGCTGGTTTGCACATATGTGTGGAGTCTCTTTCCTGTTATTAAAGTGTTTTTCTTCCTTTGGGGATGAAATTCTCTAGTTTTCCTCGTGGATAGCCTTTAATAATGTTCAGTCTATCACCTGACCAACCTCTTGTTTCAAAAGCCTTCCTCCTACCCAGTCAGTTTCTTCAGTGACAAATACAGCACAGGTGGATGTAGGTAGAGGGGAAAGGGTCTCTTTTTCTTGAGGCTGTTAGGACAAAAGGGCTTTTGGTTGTAGAAGTGCGTAGTCTTGTACTGTCCTTACACAAAACTCTGTGTATTTAGGCCTCCTCAGTCAACAGGGAAATATTTACCTCTTCTAGGGTAAAAGAATAATTGACGAGGAGGGTGTGGAAAGCATCAATGACATGTTTCATGAGAATGCTATGCTACAAACTGAAAATAATAACCTACGTGTAAGAATTAAAGCCATGCAGGAGACGGTTGATGCATTGAGGACCAGAATCACACAGCTCGTCAGCGATCAGGCTAACCAAGTCCTCACCAGAGCAGGTACGTGTACTGGGTGGGATGAGACGGATTAATTCCCAGATGGCAAGGCAGCGTTCCTTGCGTTCATTAATTACCTGAAATATTTGAAGTAGAAATGTCAGTCTGTGTATATACAATCTGTGATTTCTGAGTTAAACGCTTGATTTGTAAGTAATACATTCTTCCAGAAACAAAATGTGCCCTTTGTGTTATCTTAAATATGCTCATGTAATTAAGAGTAAGACATTTGCTGAATGAATTGTTTTAAAGCATTATTGTATTGTTTCCATAACTTTGTTTTTTTTCTCCCATTCTGTTTTGTTGAAGTTTTAGTTTAAAGGAAATTCTTAACTTCATACTTTATCTTGCAGGTGAAGGGAATGAGGAGATTAGTAATATGATCCACAGTTATATCAAAGAAATTGAAGATCTCAGGTACAGTTCATGTTCTGTAACATATAGGGCACATTTTGGGTTTTACAGTGAAGTAATATTGCCGTGTGTTGGGTTTACTGTTTAATAACTGTTCTTGGTGATATTTCAGCCCATTGGTCAGGTTAAGTTTAGGGGGATAGGTCCTTGCCTTTCCCAGAACGTCCTATGTCCTCTCTCTTGCCGTGTCATCCTCCTGCTCCTGTCGTTCTGTCTCTCCTTGGAAGCTTGCCTGACCCGACATTCAGGACGGGCGTGACTGATGTTGGTGAAGCGACCTTTGGTGCCTCCCTCCTTGTCCCAGCCCCGTCACTGGGCATGGTCAGCAACAATAAGTCACCTCTGATTTTTCTAATCTGCCATTCCTCCTGCTTCCTTCTACCTCTCAGCTGTTCTTTACGTGTGAGTCATTGCATCCCTACCAGTTTGCCCGCCTCTCTGGTGTACAGAGGCTCGTTCGTCATTCATTGCACACAACGCACTATAAATGCTCTCTGTATGCCGGGTGCCACGCCGTGGACGGAGCAAGTGTGAATAAACAAGGCGCTCGTAATCTAGGTGGGGTGCTTACATAAATAGTCACCTGGCATATATGGAATGACAGGACTTAGTAAAAGGAGCACCCGCACGTGGTGCCAGAGTGTGAGGGGGACCCTGAGCCCACACCGGGGAAGAGGGGCCAGGAAGAAGGTTAGGGACCGGTCATTCCTGTAGTATTTTTAGGTTCCATGGTTTTCCCCAAAGGCTGAGCTACTTTCTCTTTAAGTAAAACTACAGGCAGCCCCGTGGGGAGCAAAGCTCACATTTCATCGCTGCCGCAGGCGCAGAGCAGGACCGGGGGAGGAGATCATTTTCAGAGGCACCTCACGCCTCCCATCCGTATTTGTGTTCTCCTTCCGTCCGCCCTCCTCAGGCCACTCCAGAGGGTCGCAGGGATGAGAGCTGCTCTCACTCTTCCTGCCTCTACGAGGCACGCGGGTCCCCGAAATGCTTCGGGAAGTGGAAACACAGATAAAGCTACTTAACCATTATTTTTCATTCTTTGTGTATCCCCGAGCTTTTCCCTTTCGGTGCAGGCCTGGGGGACACGGGACCTGCACGTTCTGTCCTGTGCAGGCGGCGCTCTGGCCCGCCTACGGCCCCGACGGGGGCCCCTGACCACCTCTCCCGGCCCTGCGGACCCCGTCGCTGCCGTCCCTTGAGACACAGTGGGAATCTCTGTCCCGTAGCTCCTGAAGCCTCTCTTCCTGCCCCCAGCCTGCGGCTCTTCAGCCCTTTGATACCCTTGGCGCTGGTCACATGTTAAGGCTCGTTCCAAGTTCCCGTTCTTGCACTGTTTTCTCTCTTCTGCTCTGTTACTCTTTTATTTGTTTAAAGGAGGAGTAGTTGGTATACAATATTACATTGGTTTCAGGTGTACAAGATAGTATTTGACAGTTACCTACATTATTAAATGCCCACCCCAGCTAGTGTGGTTACTGACAACGTGGAAAGGTGTTACAGAACTATTAACTATATTCTCTGTGCTGTACTTTCATCCCCGTGACTAATTTACAATATGATTGAGATTTTGTGCCTTTTTACCCACTTCACCCATTTCACCCACTCACCCCAAGTCCTCCCATGGTGACCATCAATCACTTCTCAGTGTGGATGAGTCTATTGCTGGTTTTTAGGAGCTTTTGAAAATGCCTTTATTGAGAAAAGATTGACCTAAGGTCAACATCACACAATTTCATTTTATTTTTCCTTTCTTTTTTATTAAAGTATCACTAATATACAATCTTAGGAAGATTTCACATGAACATTGTGGTTTCAACATTCACCCATATTATCAAGTCCCCCCACCACCATTGCAGTCACTGTCCATCAGTGTAGTGAGATGCAGTAGAGTCATTACTTGTCTTCTTGCCTTCCCCGTGACCTACTTACACTGCGTGTGTTAATTATAGTGCCCTTTAATCCCCTTCTCCCTCCCTCCCCACCCTCCCTCTCCAACCCCTTCCCTTTGGTAACCCCTAGTGCCTTCTTGGTGTCTGTGAGTCTCCTGCTGTTTTGTTCAGTTTTGCTTTGCTGTTTTACTCCACAAATGAGGGAAATCATTTGGTACTTGTCTTTCTCCGCATCCTCTTCTCATTTTTTAATTGGGTTATTTGTTTTCTTGGTGTTGAGTCATATGAGTTCTTTATATATTTTGGATGTTAACCCCTTATCATATAAATCATTTATGAATATATTCTCCCATACTGTAGGTTCCTTTTGGTTCTGTTGATGGTGTCCTTTGCTGAACAGCAGCTTTCTAGTTTGATGTAGTCCCACTTGCTTATTTTTGCTTTTGTTTCCTTTGCCTGGGGAGACATGTCCAGAAAAAATTACTCATGCCTATGTTCAAGAGGTTTATTGCCTGTTTTCTTTTAAGAATTTTATGATTTCATATCTTATATTTAGGTCTTTCATCCATTTCAAGTTTACCTTTGTGTGTGGTGTTAAGGAGTAATCCAGTTTCATTCTTTTGCATGGAGCTGTCCAGTTTTCCCAACAACATTTATTGAAGAGACTGTCTTGTCCCCTTTGAAAAATCTGGCCTCCTTTGTTATAAATTAATTGACCTATATGGTGTTCCATGCTGTTAATCTAAAACCATAACCAAACAAATGGCTTGATTAGACTTACTATTTCCTAGAAAACTGACTGAATAATTTCCATTCCTCTTAGTGGCTAAAAGCAACATTTAATATCTTCCTTCTTCAGATCTTGAGTTAAGGCCATTCTTTAAGCCATTTAGAAAACAGAAATGAGACTTGGGCTCTGAGTTCAATCAGTAATCAAATCTTTCTTGGTGTAGGTTAATAGGTTGCTCAACTTTCCTAACTTTTCTTTGATGGATTTTTAGTAAGTTATGTCCCACTCCTGAGGGGTGGTCTTCTAGAATCCTAGGATTGTAATCTATAATATAAAAATAATTTACATATGGAATAAGTGTAAATGAGCTTTGAATTTAAATTGGATTACCCAGACTGAGATCTAAGCTTCTATTTATTAATAAGTATGTGACCTTGGGCATGTTACTTAACATCTCTGAGCTTTAATTTGTTAATCCGTAAGAATGAGGCAATATCTGCTAGTCTGAAAGAATTATTATGGGGCTCAAAAAAAAAAAAAGCAGGATGTAAAAGTTCTCAAATTAAAAAGTAGTATACAGGTCTAACATGTTATTATTATTTAAGTCCAGGTTCCCACATTCTGTTTCAATATACTAAATTCTACTCCAATCCATATTTCTATCAAAACTTGGTGTTATAAAGGCATTTATTCACATCTCCTTAAATATAATGCAAATTTATATCAATGTTTACCAATACAATGTATATTAATGCCTCAAGAATGTTAATATTTTAAGTCTTGCTCTAATTGTAAAATATTGCCATATTTTACATAACCTTTAATGAATTTGCATGTCACATTATTGTGAAATAATGATAGTTACTATTATCCTTGTTTTATTGGGATGGTGTAAAATTCTTGTAGAAATTTTTGAAAGTACAGGAAAGTATAAAAAAATGTAAAGTCATCCATACTTAGTCTCAGCATTCCTGCAACTGACGTTAAGATTTTGGTATATCTCATCAATAGTTTCTCAATGCATACTTTAGCCAAGTTGACATCAGGGTGAATATATTGCTTTGCTATCTGTTCTTTGAAATACAGCAAGACATTATGAGCATTTAGAAATGTTATTAAATATTTTTCTCACATGATTTTTGAATGGCTCCATGTAGAACTATCTTGTGGTTACAACTGATTTACTGACTAATCCTCTACTTCAGATAATTATATAATTTCCATCTTTTGGATAAGAATAGTTAATTTGTTACATACATTACCAGTCAGATGAGATTTCAGTTCATTAACATAGATCCTCATAAGAGTTTTAGGGAAGTACATATTTTCATCTCCTTCACAGAGGAAAGAGTGGAGGCTTTTCGAGACCAGTGCCTCAGACTCAGCGAGTGGCGGAGCTGAGATGCAGGCCTTCAGTATGCCCTTTCCCAAGGAAAAGGGATAGTTTCCTTCCCCGCATGCCTCACTGCTTTGTCTGCTATTAAATGAAATGTGGGCAGCAGCAAATGGGTGGCTGGACGGTAGTAGAGAGATGTCATCTCTACAGCCATATAAAAAGGTTCTGCTAATGTAGCATGGGCTTTGGGGAAGCGAGCCCTGGAGGTTTCAGCTTTTATGAGCACTAGAATGAAGGAAGCATTGAATAGACCCCTAAACTTAGAATCAGGAAATAAAAGAACACAAGCTGTCCAGTTATTACATAAATGTGCCAATTAAATGGTTATTATTGACAGCTAGTTTGTTATATTCTCATTTATTCTTAACATTCTTTATTACATACCCAGGCTTTGCCCTAGGAATCACAAATATAGAAAAGTATATGTTTTGACTTTGAGATTTTATAGTTAAGCTGAGTTTTTATACTTAGGTTGCCCTCTTGATAAAGAAAATTCTGGCTGTCATTTTTTTTTTTAAAATAATTTTGAAATATTTAACCTAGAAGTTTATACACAGCTATTTAACCATTTAAAAATATTGTAATTTCTGTTCTTCTCACACAAAACCAGATATATAATAAAACAATTTCATTAAAGAATGTGTAGGACGCTGGCTTGAAACATATATTCATTGATTTATGTACACTCTGTCCCTAGCTGATGTCAACAGTGTCATGAATAATTTTGGAAGACAGTGAGAAACTACAGAGCCAACTACATCTTTTAGAGCTTAATAGTTACAGATAGTCTAGTACTCTCCTCTGAAATAATTTTGAACATAGGGCAAAATGCTTTGTAATACATTTTGAATCAGATATTAGGTAATATTTTCTTCTTACAGCCCTGTCTCAGTCACTCTTGTGCCATCCTGACCTTGGAAATCTATTCTATTGAAGTGGGTAGTTGTGGTCTTGATGGTTTGAATCAAATCGAAGTGAAGGGACTGGCCCGGAGGACTCTCTGCATCCCTTTAGTCTCAGGAGTCTGGGCTCTTTTAGGATCTCGTCATTCTGTGTCTCTGCATATTCCTGACAGTACAAACATTATTCTCCTGTCATTATTAGGGCCACTCGGGCAAACAAAGGAATGTTTTCAATTGTCAAACACAGGTTTCCTTGGAGATACCGTCTTTTCCCACGCCATATTCACAAGCCAGATATCTTTCAGCCAGTTAGGGGCAAGTTGTACTAACTTTTCCTTGTAGAGATTTGGAAATGCTATTATAGTGTGATGAATGAGGAGCTGAAAGGAGACCAGCTGCTTGCACATTTTCCCTTGAAATGATGGGATTATAAAGCAGGATAACTAGTGCCTACCAGCTGAAATGCAACTAATCTAAGTACCACTGGCACTTTTGAGCACTAAGAAGGTGATTTCAGATTTATAATTACTTAATCAGGGAATTTAAAATGTGACCTAAATACTAATATTTGTGAGCATATTTATTAAAAAAAAAAAACACCATCCCTACCTTGTAGCAATGTTGAAGTATGCTTCGGAAAGCCTTTCAGCACGCAGAACAGCTCTTTAAAAATGTTCCCTGTTTATTCCTAGAGTAGTCAGAATTGTAGAGACAGAAACTAGAAGAGTGGTTGCTAGGGGCTGGGAGGAGGGGGAGAGTGAGTTGGCGTTTACTGGGTACTGAGTTGCAGATGGAGAAGATGAAGGTGTCGTGCAGCTGGGTGGTGGCAGTGGCTTCCACAACGCGCCTGTATTTTGTGTGGCAGAACTGAACACTTAGCAATGATTTAAGGTGGTGCGTTTTGTGTTATGTATTATTTTACCACAATAAAAAAAATTGTTCCCTTTTCATATGTATTTTTTTATTTACTAGAGCAAAATTATTAGAAAGTGAAGCAGTGAATGAGAACCTTCGAAAAAATTTGACAAGAGCTGCAGCAAGGTCACCGTATTTCAGTGGATCATCAGCTTTCTCTCCTACTGTCCTGTCCTCGGACAAAGAGACCATTGAAATTATAGATCTAGCTAAGAAAGATTTAGAGAAGCTGAAGAGGAAAGAAAAGAAGAAGAAGAAAAGGTAGTGTTCTGAAATCACAGCTTTATGAATTTCTGTTTTTCTTACATTTCAGGATGCTTTAATTTGCAATTGCAGTGAACCTACCTAATCTCCCAAATACGTGAATAAAGGAAATGCCATTTAAATAGCTGCCAATTATAATCTTATGCTTTTAATGGCTTAGCTCTGCTTGCATGTAAGAAAAGTAAGTTTAATTATAACAATGTGGAAATTAATTTTATTTAGATTATGACAAGGTTAAAATGACTCCTAGGAATTATTTTACTACTTCTTCATGTAACTGCTGCTTTTGCGTTCCACCCATCTTACTTTTCTGCAAAGCTTGCTCTCCCATTACAGCTCAATGTTTCCATTTTTTCCCCATTTTCTAAGGCAGTTAAGTAGTCTCATGAATGTATTCTGATTCCTGTCTAGATTAGTTTAACTAAAGGGTAGACTAATCCATCAGACTCTCAGTTAACGTCATTTAGTCCCTGAAGTATTTGTGTTATTTCATGATTTCTCAGTCTTCCTTCAAGGAGTTATTCAGCTTTTCACCACTGCCCTAGGCTTTCTTTTCCTTGCATCTTGATAATCTCCCTCTCTGACATCAAACTGGGTGCAAAGAAGAGGAGGAAAATAAAAATTTGGCCACTTGTAACATGTGAGTGGTTAAATGCTCCTAAGTTCTTTGGATGCTTATATACTGATTCTGTTGTGCAGTCAAATTACTTACTAAGAATCTATTTTGCACATGCCAGTCAGATGAACTTTAAGCATTTTTGGCTAGATATTCAAAAAGGGGCAAAGCCATCTTATTTGTCAATGGTTTGTTGTAGAGGGGGCACTTTGTAGAATTACTTGTGCCATTTAGTCTGTCTGCCGCTTCGCTCAATTTATTTAGAGATTTACTTAGGCAACAGGCATTTCTTCCTTGAACAGTCAGTTGACTAAGGGTTGGAGGTTTAAATGCTTCACATTAATTCTGCTGTGTGTCCTTGAGTTAAAATGGAATGATTAAAATAATTAAACAAGGAGTTACACATCTATGGTTAGGAGGCATTGGAATTTTGCATTCTTAAGACAGTCTTAATAGGTGTTTTTCATGGGTGACTGATTATGGTAGCATTAGGAAATATATAATGATTAGCTCTTATGCAGGGCAATTAAGGCTGAAACAGTGATCACAGAATTATTAAAACTAGTGTTACCCAGTGTACTGTTTGAATGAAAATGAGACTTCTGCACATGACTTACCATTTACTTGTAAAATTCAGTTCTGTAGTTGGTCACAATGTCAAATGATAGGACCTGTTTTTAAAGGTCTAGCTGGTCTGTGTTCGTGCATGATAAGTAAGTATAAGCAAGGCTGTATTTCTCAAGGTCATGCGTGAGCAGATCCTGCCATTTCCTTTTGAAGTAAATTTAGAGATGTTACTATAATCATCTGTTTGGTATGAATAATGAAAAACAGGGTCAATAGAAATCTGGGCTGTTTTTGACATTTTTACAGTGATCATAATTTAGCTGCCCTGAATCAATACTTCTGATGCAGGTTCGTTTTGTTATAATGCAGGGTTGTAAGCATTTGACTTATAAATAGTACTAAAGAAAAAATAAGATTTGTCCCTGTTACTTCACTATGGAAGTCCTATTTTAAGGTAAAAAAATGAAAATAAAACTGCAGTTATTTCAAAGTGAAAAATCAAGTATTTCAGTGATTATAGTAAATGTAATTATCATGGTCAAAATAATAGCCGATGTTAATACTAAGAATACCTTATTAAACAATGGGATTTAAACATAAAAATCCAAGTGAATAAAATAAGCTATAAGTTCCTAATAAAAAGTGACATAAAATTTAAAAAAATTGTGAGAAAAAAACCAAGCCAGATAAATGTAAATTTAGGGATGTTACTTAATCATTTGTGAAGAAAAGTGAAAGGTAGAGAATCAGAATTGATAGAATGAGAAAAATGAATTAATGTCTTCTAAAAATTAATAACCCCTATATGATGCTTAGCAAGTGCTTCGTAAAACATTTTTACACACATCCTTAGTATGTCTTTGTAAAACTAAGACCTGTATAGTGTGAATGTAGAAAGCACACTTTCCTGTGCCTCATAAACTGTATTCCTACAAAAGCCTTTAGAACCAGTTTTCGAATTTAACTTTTACTATACGTATAAATTCGTAGAATTTACTAAAACTTTTCTCACCACATTCTAGTCAAACCTTGCTGTAGGCTGGAAAATGAAAACCAATACTGTTTTGCTCAGCTGGATAAAACATTCCACACCTCACCGTAACTGGCAACTGTAGAATCCACTAACTTTAAATTGTATGTAATGTAAATTCCTATTTTTAAATTGTAGGTAAGCTCTCATTTTAGCCAAAGCATGTGCTGCATATTGAAACAAACAAGGAGGTCCAGGAGTGTTTGGGAGGACCGCGGCTTCCCTGGCCCCACAGGCACTCCTTGGAGCCCATGGCTCCTGTCTGGATGTATTGTACATGCCTTCTATTTGTTTATTCTATTTATGAGAGGGCACGCTGCAAAATTTGGGTGCTGCCTCAACCTTAATATATGGTAAGATCAGTTAAAAATTGTTTGGAATTTGGGACTGATTTTTGTCTAGAGAGTGTCATAAATACAGAGCATCCAGGTTTTCCAACTCACACATAAAATGATTTGTATCCATTCTGTAGTGTGTTCAGAGCAGCGCAGAAGGGCGTAGGAAAAGGAGAGAAGGGCTAAGGAACTTTCTCTCCCTTTCGTAGGTGCAGCCAACCTTCAGGAAAAAAATCAGTTTCTGTCTTGGCCATTCCTTCGTGTTCTGTCCCGTCGGCCCCCTGTCCCTGTGCTGCCTGGATTCCTCCCTTATGCAGGCAGGTCTCAAGGGATTCTAGCCCAGCCCAGAGTACCCCGATTTGAGAATCATCTTCTTTTCCCTCTCATCTCCTTAAAGTTAAACCTGGGAGCAAAACCTTCTGAATAAAGGAATGCATAATTTGTGCAAATTATTTATAACCAGTAAGCTTCCCTTTCTAGGGATGTTTTGTAATTTTGAAGAGGACACATTAATCCAAATATTAAAATTTTGGCTATTATTCATGAAAAAAAAACAAGTAAAGTAGGGAAGATTTTTTTTTTTTACTTGTTTTTGGCCGAGAGTTTTCAAAACCCCTCTTGGGTTCAGCTCTCCTACGCTGCCTGGTTCCCCTACTGCCTCATTTCCTCCGCACTGGTCCGCACGTTCTTGAGAAGCTCCGTGTATTTTGATTTACTTTGTTTTTTGTTGTCTTTGGTTTTAGTGGCTGCCGGGCCTCTGATTGTAACGGTCATAGGAAGAGTAGCGGCTCGGTTGTTACCATGTCAGAAGCTGCGTTGGTGCTCAGGGAGGATGGCATGTGTCCTGTTTCACAGCAAAGTCTCACCCTCTTCTGCATCAAAATCTTTATCAAAGCTCCCACCAGTAGCTGAAATGTGGGGTTTTAAGGTTGCTCTCCTACCTTTTTGAGCTTATTTTTGGTTGAGCTGTATAATAATCCATAGGTAGATTGTAGGAAAATAAGGGAGTATAAGAAAGTAAGAGAATAATGGAATAGGCTCTACTGCCTAATTTTCAGTTATGTAAAAGTTAGAATGGTTGGCAAGATTTGCCATTCTCTCTCTGTCTGCTATAGAAGAAGCACTGTGATGGAACTAAATGAAATAAAAATTGAACTCCTTTAAATTACGGGGATGTGTCAGATTATTAGTTTATTTCTGCCCCTTCACTGTCTTTTTGAGCTATTGATCACAATGTCTTTTAAAGAGGCAATTGGGAAGGCATCTAAAGTTTACTTAGTTATTAGCTTATACCTTTCATATGTTTTATTACAGCTCTCTTGTGTAAGGTAAAAATTGTGCCTATTGAAAATAGAAAATTTGGGCTCTTTGCCAAGGAACCATGTCCTTTGAACCATTGTAGCACATTATTATCAGCCTAAGACTAAGTTAGACATAAAAAAGCTTTGTATTTTTCTGGGTATATGAATAAAGAAAATTTTCTATTCACACATTAATCCCCATATTTTTGGATATCTAGCTTTAAATGACTTGTATTATAGAAACACTTTCCAAATTCATCAGACCACATTGTTTTTGTATTTAGTGGTGTCAGGTTGAAACTCCAAAACACGCTGATTTTGTGGGTGATGGCTTTGCTTTCCTTTTTCTAGCCATTATATCAGACCTTTCGATCCCTGGTGAATATCACTCTGTGGATTTTTTTTTTTTTTTCTCAGAAATCTTGTTAGTCTCTTCTTGTAACAGCAGTGTAAGTTGATTATGAAAATCAATTGCAGGCCAAAACAAGTAAAAGTCACATATGACCACACATATTATAAAATCAAAATGAGAACTAGGTTGATGACATCATTTATATCTAAGACTCAGTCTCTTCTTTTTAAACTATTGATGATTCTGAAAAATATTTTCAGAATTCTGAGCAGAAATGTGCTGTATCAAGATCACTATATGCTTAATCAGAGCCTGGCATATCTATCTTTTTGTCTACATGACAGACATCGGTATTCAGTACATTCCATTGGGTAAAGATCCCCAATTCCGTGTATTGCATATTCTTTAAATTATATTTCAAAGGCTTTTAATACATATTTATAGTTTTCCTTATACTTTAGTGATCAAAAAGCAGTCTTACTAATGGAAAGTACTACATTTCCTGTTGCCACCTTTGCCTTAGATGTGTCCTTTTAAAAGTTAATTTCTAATAATGAGTACAGTGATTATGAGATATTAATTTTCAGTTAAAATTGCAGGTTGTCACTGATACCATAACAACCATTTTCATTTGACTGTAATATCATTTCATGTATAATTTTGAAATAGTTTTTTTTTAGATTTAATGATGTTCACATTTAGAATATTAAAATAGAAAGCAAGTTTTCAAAGTAGTATCTTAGTATGTAGTCTTAATGGTATTTTCATATGGTGGTATAAAGGCATTACTTTTTGAAGTTCTTGTAATGATGCCAAAAATGGTCTTCTGTGAACAGGCTAAAAAGGAAGGGGGTATTACTGGAAGTGGGCTTTTTGGGGGGACCTGAGAAAATTGATCCATTTCAGATTAAAAAAGACAATGGCATCCAAACACTCCTACTACTTAATAATTTGTAGAAGTTGAGACTATATTTTACTGCTGAATAATTTCAACTGATAGTCTATATATTCTTCTTCGTTATAAATCTGCTTATTTTTCTACTTACTTTTTATTCCTACAAAATGTATTGCCTTTTTACTGTGTATTGTCCTTTGATGATATCTTTTAATATTTATTTTAGTCTTCAAGCTCATGTATCATTTTTACCTTCTTACCACTTCCGCTTTTTACTGTCTGGTTTGTCCCTCATTGGCTTGGCCTTCCAATACTGTGCCTCGTGATTTTGAAGGCTACAGAAACTTGAGGAAAGCAATCGAGAAGAAAGAAGGTTGGAATATTTCCCAGGTTTTTTATTAAAATGTCATTTAAGTACTTAGTTGCTATTCACAAGGAAATGTGTTATAGATTTACAGATTGTTTCAATACTGGATCACCTTGGTGCTCCTAAAAGTAATTATGATTTGATAAAATTGACAAACACTCCAAATACATTAAAAAAAAATACTTTTAAAGAACGAAATCCTTACTAGTTATGTGAATTAAAATTTAGGCAATTTCATGTGATTTCAGAATTAACTATCATAATTATGATGGTGACTTACCTTTTTTAGGCTAAAAAGACCAAATAGCCCCCAAATTTGACCTTCAGAAAGTATCTTTCAGAAACTTGTGAGCAGGTGGGTAATTTTTGACTGGGTGGGCATTGAGATGTGAGCAGCCGTGCCGAGTCACTGGTGGGCTCGTTCTCTTCTTTATTTGGTATAATCTTTTTTTTTGGAAAACAACATTAAAAAGGCAACAAGGCAAAAGGAAACTGTGGCCTTATTCCAGATAAGATTTACAAGGTATTTTAAGAGTTAAATTAGAAAAGCAAGTGTTGCTTTTAAAATGTATTTGAAGCCAGCATCGAAAGCAGGGTATTTTCTTTTTTCCCATTTGAATTTCCAGCAAAATTTAGAAACATATTTCTGAACTCTCTATATAATAAAAAATTACATTTTAAACTCATTCAGAGTTAAGGTTATCTAAACTAGGATCAAGTACTATTTTACTTCTTTTCAGAGCTTCTTTTCATAGATTTTTTTTCTAAAAAAACATCTCCAGGTTACTCAAAATGACTGGAGAAATAAACTGGTTTCAAAACTGTATTTAAGTATTTTAAAAGCATCACTTTAGAAATTTCATATCTTACTAAAAATGAGCCTTTGAGAACTTTTACGTTGCAATAATTAAACTAATATATTTAAATATGAAAGCTTACAAGTTATGTTTTCTTAACATTATTTAATGTACATTCCACAATTTCTGCATATTACATAGTATAGTAAAGTTTCAATAATTCTGTTCTATAATTCTGTAACTTATTTAAAGTATTCTGTAATTAGAATATAATTCTGATCATCTATAAGTCACACTAGAACTCATCTAGTTAGTATATATTTAGGAGGTTTGTTTACCATTGGAATTAAATTAAGGCATTAAAAATGTGAAATTTCTATTTTGGAAGGTCAAAATGAGGTACATAGTTAAAGTGTATGCAAGCAATTGCCACACCTTAAAGTATTCGAGTCCTTTAAATGTAGTTGATGAATAATAGAGTTTGCTTCCAACTTTTATGCTTTTTATGCAAAAGCAGAGCAGTTCAGTGCTGTAGGACAGGACTCCTGACATGAATATGCACACCGGTCACCTGGGGAGTGTGACAAAATGAGAATTCTAATTCAGTGGGACTGAGATGGAACCTGAGATTCCGCATATCTAACAAGCCCCTGGTGCTGCTCACCCTTCCCCGTCCGCGTGTGGACTAAGCCCTGAGCGCAAGACTCCAGGACACGGGCCTGCGAGTCATGGCCCCTGGGTTTCACCTGCTTGAGTGGATCAACTTCCCCAGGCCACAGTTTCTTTTTCGGTTGTGAGCAAAAATGTTGACACTGGTGGTCAAATGTCAACTGGGTTAATCCACATGATCACTAGTGTTCCTTCCAGCTCCAAGATTCTGATTCTGTCTAAAGAGGAAACTTAAATATCTTTCCCTGCTGCCTCGCAAGTTATTTTAGACATCAATTTGCTTTAGTTTATTGAGGAAAAGAATATTTGTTGTACAATAATTATAATTTACCTTCTAAAAGCTTAAGTAAGCCTCAAGTGCTTTATAAAGATAAATTAATAATGTAATGTTACAACTGCTGGTTTTCTGCATCAGAATTGGCATGAACAGCCTGTAACGCATGAAGTAACTTTACATGTAAGTGAAGAGTAATAATTGTTGAGCTGAAAACTGGTCACTTGGAGGCATTAGGAGGGTGTGTTGGGTCAAGTGTTTGGGATAAGGGGTTGCATGGCTGTGTACCTGAGTAAAAGGGAGTTTGGGTTGGAATGTGAAGCAACAATAATGGAAACTGTGCTGCACCAGTTACAGGGGAGGAAGGGAGACTGCATGGGGAGGGAATGGGGGTGCCGGTGGGAAATGTCTTCCCTGACACATTCTCCTCTCCTAGTTAAAGTGTAGGCGTAGACCTCAAGTTTGGTGCTGAGGAACTTGGGGCTGGCCTTTAAATGGGATGGTGGATGAAGGGGAAGTATCCAGATTTTCAGCTTGAACTTCATGATGGTGGAGAGCCAGCAGT